>NW_022146953.1:470274-1202334 GCF_002938485.1 Sitophilus oryzae | reverse complement strand
TTACATTCTTCTGTAAATTTACACTTTTCCTGTAAATTTACACATTTTCTCTAAATTAACACTTTTTCTCTAAATTTAGGTTTTTCTGTAAATTTACACTTTTCCTGTAAACTTGCAGTTTTTCTGTAAATTTACACTTTTCCTGTAAATTTACACATTTTCTCTAAATTAACACTTTTTTCACTAAATTTAGATGTTTCTGTAAATTTACACTTTTCCTGTAAACTTGCAGTTTTTCTGTAAACTTACACTTTTTTGTAAACTTACAGTTTTTCTGTATAATTTACATTTTCTGTAAATTTAGGGCTTTTTGTAAACTTACACTTTTTTTGTAAACTTACAGTTTTTCTGTATAATTTACATTCTTCTGTAAATTTACACTTTTCCTGTAAATTTACACATTTTCCCTAAATTAACACTTTTTCTCTAAATTTAGGTTTTTCTGTAAATTTACACTTTTCCTGTAAACTTGCAGTTTTTCTGTAAATTTACACTTTTCCTGTAAATTTACACATTTTCTCTAAATTAACACTTTTTCACTAAATTTAGATTTTTCTGTAAATTTACACTTTTCCTGTAAATTTACACATTTTCTCCAAATTAACACTTTTTCTCTAAATTTAGGTTTTTCTGTAAATTTACACTTTTCTTGTAAACTCGCAGTTTTTCTGTAAATTTACACTTTTCTGGTTTTTTATGAAAAACCTAATGAAAACTTAATTAGAGTTTCCCGAACGTAAATCCCAAGAAAATAAAAAATCAGAATTTTTAAAAAACATGGTTCAAGAATAATAAATTTTCTAAGAATAATAATATTATTATATAAATAATAATATTATATGTATTTAATAAATTAATAATTTTGGATTCTATTTTATTAAGATTCTTTGATATTTTTTTGGTTCAATTAAGAATATGTATAATTCAAAAGTCGTTAATCGCTATTGTCTTTGTAATTGGCACAATTAAACATTTTTATTTTTATTTTTTTTGTTTTTTTATTTATCATATTATCAATAAGGGAACACTTATTTATATCCATTGTTGATGGCGATTTCTGTAATAATATTAATCTTTTTTTGAAAATTCTCTGGGCTCAGTGGAGATATTAATAATCTTTGAAAAAAGATGACATTTTAATTTGCCTGTCACCGCATAAAGCCTAATTTAAAAATATTTAAACGTCATTCAAACGTCACAAAACTATTAATTTTGGCCACAATATAAAAAAGTAATTTTAACGCCTAGGCACAAAAGTAAAGCACTTTTACGCCTAAGCACAAAAGTACGAAAATATATTATTAAATTGACGTAAAATGTCAAATATATACAGGTACATACAAGGCATGACTTAATTTTTTTTATATTATTTGGAACGTTTGAAACTGTTTAAAAATTATTTGTGGCGTTTGACAAAAAAATAGCATATATACGGGGTAAAAATGACTTTTTGTGCCTCGGCTGTATGTCAAACTTACACACAAAAAGTGTCATTTTTACTCGTAATAAAAGAATATACTATTGTATAATGTCAAATCATGTTACAATAATGAATGCTTTTGTGACGTTTGAAAAAAATATATTTATTTACCTTATTTCTAATTCATATCTCCACCTTAGAACAGTTACTTACAAAACCAACCGAAACAATATCAGAACTAAAACCAACCGTCCCGATATTCCAACTTAATCCAGATCCAACCGCGGTAAAACTGGAGAAATAAACTTATCAGACTGTCCAGAACGGCGTCCCGGTGTTCATCCAGAGCTCCGGGCGTCCGATAGTCTGGCGCCATTTCTGGAAACGATTCCTGGAAAACGCGCTTGCGATATCGATATGGCTATTATTCCGGACCGTTTGTTTAAATAATAAAAGAATGAATAGTGTTTTATGATGTTGTTTTGCATTTATAGTATGACAAAAGCACGCAAGGTTAAATGTCTCTGAATGCAAAGAAACTGTGCATTTTTATATATTTTTTTTCATAGCAACTGTTAAAATTGTCTTATATCTATTGGTAATGAATGAATATCTGTTGGTAATTTACTTGTTTCGTTTTGAGCCATTTCTGGCTCCGATTCAATCAGCAATCGACACGAAAGAAAATTAATAATATTGACTCAAAACTGACAACTAAGGAGACAGCTTTATTTCTTTGTCAAATTACATTGAAACCAACACCAACCCAGAACAATATTTTTTCTATTCGTAATAAATTGTTTGAAATAATAATTTCTGAATATTTTTTAAAACGTAACTCGCTATGGAAAAAAATATTGATTTATACACGACGATAAAATTGCATTATCGTCTTCCGAAATGAATGAAAAACACTCGTGATTTCATGCATTACATTTTTTTTAAATTTAATCATGTATCCATGTACAGACATGCGCTATGGTGCTACAAAAATTTTCTACTTATTCTGGAAACTTCTTGGCTTGTAATAATTGATTATTTAAATTTTGTAAAACTCAAATTTTATTATTAAAATATTTATTTATACTCATGCAACTGACCTTATCAGTTGTAGTATTCAATTTTATTTATAAAAAATGTAAATAGATATAATCTTCGAGAGGAATGTGCTAAGTGGTGTGATGTAGTATCCTATCAACATATTTTTGTAATGAATAATGAAGGTATTCAATGTTCAATAAGGATGTAGAAATATTTATAAACCATTTTAAGAAAAAAATGTCTGATAATCTATACTAATATATAAAATCCTTAAGTGACTGACATACTGATTAATCACGATCCTGCTCCAACCACTCAACGTAAGAACCTCAATTTTGGCATACAGATTGATTCTAGGGTGTAGAGGTTCGATAAGAAGGGATTTTTCGAAATTCCAGTTCCAAGAGGGTGAAACCGCCCCTAAAATATTACAATATTTTTATTTAAAAAACGGTGAAGTTTCCGAAAAAACGCTTAAACACGTATATTTTATTTTGTTTTTTTAGATATTTTAAGATTTATTAAAAATTTATACAGGGTGTTTCGAAAAATCTGGTCATTGATCAACGATCCTGCTTAAAGATCCTGATCAACGATCCTGCTTAAAGCGCTTGACGTAAAAAGCTGATTTTTGGAAAACAGATTGTCTTTAGGGTGTAGAGGTTCGATAAAAAAGGATTTTTCGAAACATCTAGAAATAATAAGAAAAAACAGCAAATTGGTCGAATTTATCCTTAATTATCATTTACTCTGATAAATGCTTAAATAAACTTTTCAAATTTCAATGAATATTGAAATTTATTTGTGCAGTGTTGCAAAAAATGCTGTTAAATGACGTGTAGATGTCGCTGTTGCGACCTAATACATATAGACATATTTTTTATATTTTCACAATTAGTTGGTATCTGATACACATATTTCTATTGTCCAGGTTCAGCGCTGGATTTTTTATATACTATAACTCTGGTTCTGGACATGGAAGTCACACCAAATTTTAAAGGGTTAACGTAAGATCTACCCGAAAACATTTTTATATCATTATTTTTTATACATGGTTATAAAAGCATAATTTAAATTATTTTCAAAATTTTCAGATGTCAAATAAAATGAAATATCAAAGTTGGTATTTTAAACGGAATACCCTGTATATTATTACATTTTTAGTTTCTAAGATTAAAATAAAGGCAAATTCACAAACCTGATTGCATTTTTAAAAAGAAAAGCTTCCGGATATCAGCCAAAGAAAACAAAAGTATTTACAAAACTGGAAATAGAACGCTTTATGAAAGAAGCCGATGACAATGAATTCCTGTTAGCTAAAGTTATCAATCGTTGGAGTATTTGGAGCATGTAGGAGGGAAGAAATCACGTTTTTGGCCGTAGATGCCATTAAAGATTGTCAGTCATTTATTAGTGTGAAGATTCCGAATACAAAAACTCATTTTCCAAGAGTGTTGACGATTACTGAGGGACCAATAGATTCTATCAATTTTTTACATGTATTTCGTAAGTACGCAAAACCTTGACCACTCAATGTGACGCATCAGCGATTTTTCTTGACGTATCGAAAAAATCAATGTTGCCAGTTGGAATCAATACAATTGGGGGTTTGCCAAAAAAGATAGCGGAATTTCTTGGACTCTCCAACGCCATTGAATACATTGGTAATTTTCTCCGGCGCAGTTCTGCAACTAATAATACTTATAATTAATTCAACATAATCTTTTAATCTAAATTCTTAGTAGTTAATCCACTAAAAAAACTTTAATTTTATATATTTATCCTAAAGGAGCTAATCCCTATTGAGTTTCTTTGACAAGCAGCTTTATTCATTCAATCTCCCCTTCTCTATAATACCTATCAGCCCAATCTATCTACTTATCCGTCAAGTTTTTAGGGAAAATCCCCCCAAAGAAAAACGACTTTTCTTTTCCCTGGGCTTTCCAGCGTTCCTTAATTAACCAGGAGTAGCTTGGAGGACCTTATTGAGGGGATGCTGTGGTCAGTCACCTTGGACGGATTGACCTATATACAGGGTGTTTTTCAAGAACCTCCATAATTCCTATAACTTTTTCATTTTTTCAGATAAAAAAAATGAGAGTTGGTATATGATGTAGGTATTCAGTTAATTTTGATCACTTTCTTTTTTACCTGAAATGACTACGATTTTTGATTTTTAAATGAATAGGTCCAAAGAATTAATTCTTTCACAAAGCCAAGGTCTCTAAGCTTTGAAATGTTTACATATTCTGAATCTATATAAAATTTCCTACAAATGCTGAAATTTTCATAATTTTATGACTATGTTTACTATGTTTCTAGGGCATTTGAAAATGTAAAAAAATAGTCAAAAATGGGTATTTTTTGAGTTTTCCCATATACAGGGTGGTCCGAACTGTATTCCGGAAACTTCGGCAGCATATTCGGCAGATAAAAATAAGTAAAAAAGTTCGTATAAATATATGTCCCCTCAGTTTCAGAAGTTTCATTTTTATTTCGATTTTTTTCCAAATAATTTCTGAAGTAACGTCAATATTTGGATGAAAATTGGTGTCTGGGAGTATTTTGATAGGAATAATTTGATTTTGATGTCAATATGGCTTCTATTTGTAGGGGGCGCCACGTACATTTGTTTTAACTGTTTTGAAGAATAATAACTTTTCGTCATAAATTTTTCTGCGAAAAAATTATGATTAAACAGTTTCTGCTCAAAAGCATTTCAAATTTATGATTTCAGTCCAATAACTATTTAGTCAACATGTTTAATTTATGTCAATGATGACAGGTATCGATAATTTCGATTTCAAATATCTCGAGAATCATTATTCGTAGCGATTTTCAACAAGAGACCTTTTTTACATAAAAGAAGTCGTAAATGTATATATTTTTACTCAGTAGTTTTTTACAGGTATGGACGAAAAGTATTTCCCTTCAAACCAGTTAAAAATATGTAGATGGCGCCCTCTACAAGTAGGAGTCAAACTTAGTACTTTCTCTCGAAAGTTAAAAGTTTATATTAAAAAGCAAGAAAATAATCCACGATTTAAATTTGGTGAGCATCATTGGCGAGCATCACGAACAACTTTATCAGTCTGTTATACCAAACAAAGATAGAGTACAAAAACACATCACAAACGTAAACGTAGGATTAGAAAATATGCCAGAAATATCAACCACAGAAATTAAATACGCACTTTAACAAATAAAAAATGGCAAAAGCCCAGGAGAAGATCGTAATACACCTGAAATGCTGAAGATTGGCGGAAAACCATTAGTGGATGCCGTGGAAGTATTGTTAAATAAATGTCTGATGGAGGGTAGAATCCCGGACGCATGGAAAAACGCAGAAGTTGTGCTATTATACAAAAAAGGAGATTTTACAAATATAGAGAATTATAGACCAATAAGCCTTCTCTCGCATCTATACAAGCTCTTCACTAGGATTATCAACAACCGACTGTCTACGAAACTAGATTCCTATCAGCCAATAGAACAGGCAGGCTTTCGAAAAGGTTTTAGTACCATCGATCATCTACAAACAATTAAAACAGTCATTGAAAAAACAACAGAATACAATATACCTCTACATTTGGCCTTTGTAGACTACCAAAAAGCCTTTGACAGCATCGAAACCTGGTCATTTCTAGCTGCAATGGAGGACGCGAGAATTGATTCCAGATATTATTCCATTATTAAAAATATCTATGATAGTGCAACCTTCCAAGTTAAATTAGATGATGACCTCAAAACAGAAAAAATACTACTCGGCAAGGGCGTGAGACAAGGAGATACCATCTCTCCCAAGTTATTTACACTGGCACTGGAAAATGTCTTCAAGAAATTAGAATGGGAAAATAGAGGTCTAAACATCGATGGGGTACACCTTAGCCATCTGAGGTTCGCAGACGATATTGTCTTGCTGAGCACCGACATTCAAGAACTAAACACCATGCTAAATGAGCTAAATGACCAATCCCAGAAAATTGGCCTTAAAATGAACTTGAAGAAGACCAAGATAATGAGCAACAATATCCATAACATTACCGTTGACAACGTTATTATTGAAAACGTAGACCATTATATATATTTAGGTCATAAAATCAAGCTGGGCAAGGAAAACCAAAATACGGAGATCAAACGCAGGATCCATTTGGCATGGGTAGCATTTGGAAATATGAGCAATATTTTCAAGGATAAAAAGGTGCCCATGAACCTAAAGAAAAAGGCTTACGACAGCTGCATTCTACCTGTGCTTACGTATGGCTTAGAGACTATGGCAATTACCCGAAAAACAGCAGAACAACTACGAGTAGCACAAAGAGCCATGGAAAGAATCATGTTGGGAGTCACCATTAGGGAAAAAATACGGAATACCCACCTACGTCAAAAACAAAATTAACAGATGTCGTTAAAAGAGTGGCAAGTCTGAAGTGGCAATGGATAGGACATGTGGCAAGACAGGATCCAGACCGATGGCCCCAAAAAATAATCCTATGGAGACCTAGGGGAACAACAAAAAGTGTGGGCCGACCAAAAAAGAGATGGGTCGATGACGTCAGGGCAGTGGCGGGAAGACAATGGATAAGATTGGCTAGAGATCGCGAAGCATGGAAAAACCTAGAAGAGGCCTATATCCAACACTGGATGGAACCAGGCTGAGAAAGAAGGAGAAGAGCATCATTGGAAAATTATCGGGAGACTTAAACACAACACACGTAAGAGTCAAACAAATTTCTCATGCCAATAAACTCGCAGACACCAATTTTCATCCAAATATTGACTCAGCTTTTTTTTTACTTTTCCATCGAAAATGGCATTTTGAATTAGAAATAATATCTCATATGTCAACTTTTTATACAAAAAAAATTCTAAATTTCAATCTAGATTGCCATGGCTATGTTCATAAGTGTCATTCGAAGTACCAAGTATGTGGTGCCAAATTAAAATATGCTTTTTCCAGAAAATGGGAGTGAGCCACACTTGTTTGAGAAAAATTTGTTTTGATCTTGATCTATTTCGAAAATTCTGCCAGTTTGCTTTGTATTATTGGAAATGATTATACGGCTGGAATGCCGTGCGTGTTCTTATTGTCACGTCAAAATAGAATCACCCATGGGGCGATGCCTGCTTGAATACACGGACCCAATCTGTGATGCGATAACACTTAGTTAAATATTCAAGCGACGCAGACCATATTACACTATACCGCCGTAGTCACGAAGTAGATATGGTTATGCGGGTTCGATTGTTGTTGTCGCTAGTTATCTAGTCCGAATTAAGGATGCTTCACATTATCAGTCATACAACGACTATTCAACGACCGACAAAAACACGACAAACCATTCTTTTTATAAAAAATAAAAGTAATTTCTAGGATGAAAACTAAGAAAAAATATGGAGCTTCTCGAGGCATTCTTTGGTCAATATCGAATTGATGGTTAAGGGATATCCTGTATATTATACTACAGGACACTCAGATAAGGTTGCACATTAGGTTGTTCGTTATTTTAAGTTGTTAGTTACATACGGATAAAGAAAATATATCAAACAGACCGATAAACAGACAGACAGACACGCAGACATGCCACAAGACAACAATATTCGAAATGGCTTGCAAGGCAAAAGTGTAAGTTTTGTCATCCGGGTATTTTTTTCTCACATTATATTGATGAGCTAATAATATGTTGAGTATATACGTGAACTATAATTTAATTAACTAAAATTTTGAAGACTGACTACCTAGAAATTCAATTAAGCAAAAACTGTTAAATTCTATATATTTTTGGTTAATTCATATATCTTTGAAGGTTTTGTGTGAAGGCGTTATATTTTTTAGACAATAAACTAAAAATTTAGAGGGTGTCGTGAGAGAAATGATCAATTTGGTAAATAACGGACACCCTATTGCACATCAACAAAGTCCACAAAAGCATAAAAAATGTAGTAATATAAAATAAAAATATTCTCAGCTCATATTTGTTTGGGTGAATTTTAAAATACCACAGAGTTGTAATCAAACGGTTACATAACTGGCACACCCCTCGAGAGGGTTGTTTAGGCTCGCCGAAGCAATTCACCCCCTCGTAACCTCATGTAAATATTCAAAATTTCCGCGCTTTTCCATATTTTCGGCTCGTCGTCAGTCAGATTGTTTTCACTTTTAGAAAACGATAGAAAATGTTATTCAAAAATATGCAAATTACTGTTGTTCTTCCTTTTCATGGGGCCATGAAAGTTACGAAGTGAAGAAAAGATAGAAATATGTATCTCTCTCAGGGGGGTGTATAAAAAATGGGGAAACAGGGAAAGTTATTTTTAAAAAACAAAATGTCACATGGTAGAATGTTATTTTTTCGAAGAACTCGCAGTTTTTTTTATGTTTTTTTATACAGGGTGATCCAAATTATATTCCGGAAACTTCGGCAGCTTATTCTGCAGATAAAAATAAATAAAAAAAGTATAAATGTATGTCCTAAAATGCTTAGTTTCGAGGTCTAAATTAAATCAAAATGCATTTCCTTGAGAGATTTCCTTTTCCGAAAACTTGAAGACATAGGTAAAAAATGGTATACTACAATTTGATAGACAATTAAATTGTGCATCTGATTCACGTAAAATATACACGGTATTTCATTTAAATTAATCAAGTTATTGACGTTTGAAGCTGGTAATTATTTAATATAAATTTTTGGACACTCTGTATAAGGTGGTATAATTTTTATTATTGCAACACAATATCTAATCAATAAATAACCTTCAGTAAATATTTTGTATTAAAAACTTTGACACCCTTGGAGAAATGAAGATTTAAATTTTTTACTGCAATTTCAAAAAACTGAAAATATTTCAAAAACGGTAAGGTTTAAGTGTGATAAACCTTAATCAAAATTACCTTTATTTCAATTGCATAATCTAAAAATAGAATAATATATAGGGTGTTCCATTTAAAAAAATACAATTATAATATTTTTTTACTTATTTGGAACAGTCTGTACGTGGTAAAAATATTTTTAAATTGTAGCTCTAATAGTCCTTCAACGAACCAAAAACTTACAATTTTTAAAATTCTAATCGTTTAGCTACAATACTCCGTGTCGTATGTGGTGAACAACCCTGTATAAAAATCTACGATCTACGTTATTATTCCCTTAAAATTATTTAATTAGTCAGTTTCAAGTCTACCTTCCCATAAAAAACAATATAATACACCTAATATACAGTACATACTCAACTTTTGTTCATTTAATACAGATCTCTTGTTCATTCAGTTACGCTGTTCGAGTCCAGGGGGAAATTTTGTACGAGCTATATGTATTTTAATATGTGCACTGGCACATATATACCGTACCAGCGCAAATAGAGAAACATAAAATATTCAGAGCAATAAAGAGCATAGCTTTTCAATAATAATGCATTAATATTAATGCGTATTCTAGCTTCACACGTTCAGAACAATCTCCAACGCATTAAACACGGCTATCAAGAATGATTGAAATTGTTTGCTGTTCTGATTTAGCTCGTTTTGTAGGCAATCAATTTCAAGAAATTCGAGTTATATTGATCGGCTATTATCACTATAGCGTCAAAATATACAGAAAATTAAATAACGTCAGATTATACAGGGTGGTCCGAACTGTATTCCGGAAACTTCGGCAACATATTCTGCAGATAAAAATCAGTAAAAAGTTGCTGCAAAAAGAGCAGAAGTCAGTTTACTTCCAGACAAAAGTAGGGGGCGATATAAAAAAGCATTGAAAGTATACGAAAAATGGTGAGCCGAAAGAAATGCTAAGAATATTGCTTCGGACACAATCTTGATGACATATTTTAGCGACATGACAAGGCAGGAAAAGCCATCTACTCTTTGGACTACGTACAGCATGACACGGACAATGCTAGAATTAAGGGAAAAGACTGACGTATCAAAATATCACAAACTCGTCGCTTTTTAAAACGCCAGAATGTAGGTTTTAAGCCAAAAGAAGTCTAGCATTTCTACCTTCAACAAATAAATATATTAATATCTTCAATTATTATTGTTAATCTTCTTGGTTATTTTTGTTGATGTTAGATAAGTATTTAATAAAGATATTACAAGAATATTTTGCTTAATTAAATGAGGCGAGAAATAAGAAAAACCGAGTGAGGGAAATGGAATAGGGAAGAAATGTAGAAAATTTGACACTTTCAAATTTTTTAAAAGTCGGTAATGTCAGTATTACATATGTGGTTGTAGGTAAAATTATTTTCAAATTCCTTCCAAAAACACACTAAATGCAAGTAACTTGATTTTGACTTGACTTGTGTAAACGCATCCTTAGGACCATCCAGGACTTTGAATAAGAAGACTAAGGAAGGAGCATATCAAAATCTTAGGTCCACCGCGATGGGACTCAAATATGGCCGACTTAAATTCCGGTTTATCAGTGCCGTTCTAATTTTATTTGAAAAATGTAAAACTATGATGTAGAGTAGACGTGGGGTAGACTCAATAATTTTTTTATTTTACGTTGTGAATAAATGTTGGTAGTTATTAAAATTGTTATAAAACATATTATTATAATAAAAATAGATAAGTTTTAATAATTATTTATTAACACAAACATCCGATACGCTACTGAAGGAAGTAAGTCAAATTGACGTATCTAAATTCTTTGACATCTAATCTTTGACAAGTAGTAAATAAAAGCAAAATGCAAGAAAAAATATATAATTAATTAATTTAAGTGAATTTCATAAATGATCGGTTTACTACACGTATGTCAGTAGTAGAATAAATAATAAATAACATAAAATAAGCTCGGTAAAGACTGACAAATCCACAAAATTTCAAATCAAATTCAAATGTGTCAAATAAATCATCAAACAGAACCACAAATTAACTATAACAGATGCGAAAGAACACCGAATTCCGTGTTCAGGTTTCTGTGACCTTCAGAAAAAGTTCATAGACAATCCGCATCAATGTATAGTTTGGGTTATTATTTGTTTGGGTGAAAATAATCTGCACCAATATGTTATCGAGGCATATAATCTCACAGTAATTTAATAGATTGCTCGTCATATTATATCAGTTCGTAGGATATTAGGAAAAAAGATATTTATAGTATAAAAAATTAATTTATTTAACAAAATTTAATTAAAGATGTGACAAAATAGTTACTTTTCTATTGGTTCTATCGGACTTTTTTCGACTATATAAATCTATACTTGTAAACTTTAATGCATAAAATATTTTCAATCTAATAAATAATTTAATGATGTAAAAAGAGGAAATTTCTCACATGGTTTGTCAAATTCTATAGTTTTCATTATATCAAACAGCCTCTGAATGTTTTCTTCAGTGCAAAACTCATCAAAATTTAATATAAATAATTTTTCCAGCCTGTAAATAAAATAAACAAATTTTTCCACTTTCATGATCAAAGGCTTTTAAATGGGTAACTAATTTCGAGTTGTCCAGAGATTCGGATTCTTTTGCAAATTTTTGAAGACCCTTTTTAATGATGTAGTCAAACATAATTAAAGGCATTTTGAGTTGAAAACATTTCTCAGAGGCTGTTTGATATAATGAAAACTATAGAATTTGACCACCCATGTGAGAAATTGCCTCTTATTTACATCATTAAATGATTTATTAGATTGAAAATATTTGATGTATTAAAGTTTACAAATAAAGATTTATATAGTCGAAAAAAATCCGATAGAACCAATAGAAAGGTAACTATTTTGTCACATTGTTAATTAAATTTTGTTAAATAAATTAATTTTTTATACTATAAATATCTTATTTTTCCTTATAAATAAACACATTTGCATCCCATTTTAAATAAGATATACAAATTACCAAAACTTAGAAATAACAGTTCAAAAGTTCAACAAAAATCCTACACGCGTTTTTAAAAAGAAACATATAACCACGCACTATGTCACTCCAGCAAGCGAATACGACACAGCATGGGTTTCCGGACTAAACGACTGGTGTATTTACACCACTCAATAGGCGTGTCGGGTTTGCCGAACGGTTTCCTATGCAGTCGCTTTCTTTCGCATCTGTTACAGGTAATTTGTGACAGAACTGTCAACGATCCCCACCCTAGAGTCCTTTTTCCGCCCACCATGCATGAATACATGGATAGCATTATGCTCCTTTCTTAGTCTTCTTATTCAAAGATCCAGGTTAATTTTGATTTATTACTTTTATATATAGATATTATTTATTTTATTACTTTGACTTGTTTTTGTCACTCTGCGCCAGAAGCAAATACACAAACAAAAAGCGCGGTTATATAGACAGCCGTATAGAAAAGTTCAACATTTAAACGGCTATGCTAGAGAGAAAACTAAATATTTGCGTTATATTTGTATAATACTCTCTAAACGAAACGCAAAGTTTCAAATTTTCACCCGTTCTCAGTTTTCAGAGCGCACATACGTGTTATACGTTTACACCATTTAAATCTCGGTAATTGATAGTTCAAACTTTTGTTATGTTTTGTTTGTATATCCGGGCAGATACAGATTTTGTTCAGGCATTATTATACTTTTAATTTAACCCGCTTTTAGGAATTTGAAGTTTAATGAGAGTGATTTTATCTCTACATAAGTTTTTAAAAAAGTTTTTAAAAAACTTATGTAGAGAAAAAAAAATTATTCTACCATATTATGGTATACCCGGTATACCCGGAACTATTTCGAAGCCCGTTATCAACTCGGTGTTGCATATACAGAAGAATCGGACGTGGCTCGGTGTCTACTTCACGGAACGTGTCCGGCTCACGACACGGTTCGGTGTACTGTGAATCATCCTTAAGTCGTTTTTTTTAAACTATAATGGGTGAGTCTTAAATAAGTGCAAATATTTTAACCTATTTCCTGTGTCTGTAGGTCATATCAAAACACTTCAATTTTCATCAGTTCAGTTATTCATAAAAGCCAAACTCTGACGTCACTCAATCTATATGACAAATTACAGCGCCGACAGTGCTCACTCAAAACAACACAGTATGCAGTTTAAAAATGACCAGAGCGCACATAAAGGCAACAAACATTCAGCAGTCAGCATTCATTATGGCCCAATTAATCAAAACTCGGCCTAATATGTAAAGTTAGTAATTTGCGATGGAATCAGCATCAGCAAATAGGCCTGGCAAAGCGACATGGCCGTGATTTAAACAGAAATTAACGAATAATTTTAATATTGTTATATACCATGCGTCCCGGAACTCAGGACCAAGAAAAATCAAAAAGATTTTCCTTGAAATTAAAAAAGAATTAATTTCGGGAAACGATAATGCAATTTTATCGTCCTGTATAAAACAATATTTTTTTCCATAGCGAGTTACGTTTTCAAAAATATTCAGAAATTATTATTTCAAGGAATTTATTACGAGTAGAAAAAATATTGTACTGGGTTGGCGTTGGTTTCTATGTAATGTGACAAATAAATAAAGCTGTCTCTTTAGTTGTCAGTTTTGAGTCAATATTTTTTAATTCTCTTTCGTGTCGATTGGTGATTGAGTTGGAGCCAAAAATGGCTCAAAACGAGATAAGTAAATTACCAACAGATATTCAGGCTGAGACGACAAAAGCCATATCCAAACTACTTCCATTTAAATCCCGAATAACTTATGAAAAAAAATACAAAAATTTTCAATAATGGAAGCAATTAAAAAACGTGCGAGAAAAAATAAAGTTTTTACCCTATCCTCGCTGTTAAAATATCATTTAATCTACCTTTGCGGTTAAAGTACTATTTTATCTATTATTTTTGATAGATATAAGGCAATTTTAACAGTCGCTATGGAAAAAAGATATTTTTGTGTTGTAGTTGTTCTGAAAATTAACCGTTTTATTTTATGTGGTTTTCGTCACATCAGTACCTACAATAAATTAAAATTACGATACTTAGTAAGAAAATCGCCTAATTGGTAGTGATGGGTTGTTATTTAACTATCTGTTATTTTATAACAACTATTTAGAAATAACATTTACTACTTAATAACGTTACTACTTTTAAAAAATAACAGATATAAAATAACGATACGCAGACATCGACCGTTCGTAAAACGAAGTCGGCGCTCTGAACCGCCACGAAATTCGATGCTGTTCGAAGCAATTCCAAAAAACAACTAGTATGGATTATGGATAGAAAACGTGTTATTTCGACAACCATCGATACAGGCGGCGAGATACAACGGACAACGGAGTGGGGAATGCGCTACGGCGCGGCGCGGCGAACGTAGTTGCATCGGTCGATGGTCGTGTGGGGCTTGCAACAGCTTAAAAATGATAGGATATAAAAGAAGCAGCTTTTTTGAAAGAGTTGCGGGTATAACGCCTGGCGGTCGAGATAACAGGAGTGGGAAAGGGACGCTGCTGCATCGGTCGATTGTCGATGGAGGCTCGCAACGGGTTGGAGAAGCAGTCATTTTAGATACGTTGTTTTTTAACCTGTTACGAGCATAACAGAGCGGCGGTCGAGATAATCGGAGTTGAAAAGTAACGCTGCTGCATCGGTCGATTGTCGATGGAGGTTCGAAACAGGTTGGAGAATAACGCATCAGTTGTTTTAGATACATTGTTTTTCAACCTGTTACGAGCATAACGGAGGAGTACTGTATGTTTACTCGAAAAATTTTCAGAATAATATTTTAAGATTTTTTAAAAATGTATACAAGGTATTTTGAAAAATCTGGTCATTGATTAATCACGATCCTGCTTAAAGCCCTTGACGTAAAAAGCTGATTTTTGGAAAACGGATTGACTTTACGGTGTAAAGGTTCGATAAGAAGGGATTTTTCGAAACTCGAATTCTAAGGGGGTGAAACTATCCCTCAAATATTAAAATATTTTTTATTTAAAAACCGGTGAGTTTTTCGGAAAAAACTCTTAAGCACGTATATTTTATTTTGTTGTTTTACATATTTTAAGATTTTTTTTTTAAGACCATTGAGTAATCACGATTCTGCTTAAAGTGCTTAACATTTAAAGCTGATTTTTGGTAAACGGATTGACTGTGGGGTGTAGAGGTTCGATAAGGAGGGGTTTCTCGAATCTCAAATTCCAAGAGAGTGAAAACGCCCCTCAAATATTACAATATTTGTTATTTAAAAAACGGTTAGTCTTTCGGGAAAACGCTTGGACAAGCATAAGTTATTTGGTTTTTTACATATTTTGGAATTTTTTAAAAAATCATACAGGGTGTTCCAAAAAGTTGGGTAATTTCTTAACCACGATTCTGCTTAAACTGCTTGACGTAAAAAGCTTATTTTTGGCAAACGAATTTTTCGAAAGTCAAATTCCAACGAGATGAAACTACCCCTCAAATATTACCAAGTTATATAATAATATCGCCATATTGTTTTTTCTCATGCTGACATAAATATGAGAAAATTTTATCCAGTTTGTATGTTAATGGAAATTCTTGTTTTGCTTTCATCACCAATACAAATGATTAATTCGACGCGACCGAAGTCGCCCAATAAACTTATAATTTCTTTCAGTGTAGAACAATTTCTTTTTTCTTATTCTTTAACTTGATCATATTAAATGGGTTAAGAGATGAATAAAAGAAAGAATAAAAGACTAAAAAAAAGAGTGAATAGCAGCTAAAACGTAGAAGATAGAATATTAAAAAAGTTTTTCCGTTTTAGAAAGAAATCAGCTCGATTTTTGCCAAATACGAGTGAGTGATATAACTATAGCAACGTTCTTCTTTGCTATTATTGCTTTTGGTAGAAATACCCGGAAACTTTCATCCAATATGCATTGGCGCGCGTCCACAAAGAAAATTTCAGCTTTGATACTGAAGATGAACGATAGAAATCGCTAGAGATCGTTAAAAAGAATCATTCGGATGTTTTATTTTGTGTTCAATGGTAAACAATATATTGTTTGAGATAGATAACAACATACAGGTTTTATATACAGTATGTCCCCGGATTGTCTTTACAGGAGGAATATTTTTTAATAACATTTTTAACATTTTTAGTAAAAATGCATTCTTCATAATTATTTTTGCTTGTTCTAAAATGGTTAATTCCATTTATACTTTTCCAAATTTCCATACCGTTTTAGAGAAAATTAAAGAGAAAACTTATCGACGCTTAAATTTATTTAAGAAGAGAAAATTTTTTGAACCTAACCAACAATTCGTATTTATAGTGGTTAACAGTAATTTTTGTTTAATTATACGAATATTCTCGTTGATTATTGGTTTGAAATAAATATGACAATATCCTCTAATGAAAATTCGAGTTGCTTGTCTCTAACAATTCTAATTCTGAGCTGGTAAATGAGCTAGATGCTTTACCTAGACCGTTTTTCAGAAATTACAAACCAATCGATGAAAATTTACTTGAAAATTTACTTCCTAGAATACAACTAGAGAATATTGGTACACGGGTACAGTATCAACTTTATAATACCGATTTTGTTAGCTTTAAATGGTAATATAATTTCGATTTCATTCTTTGATAGATGGTTATTATTAATTTTGATTAAAATCATATATTTTGCTGATGTTAAAGTATCACATTTGCGATATCTATTATCACCCTTTCCATAGCATTGAACTAAATAAAGTTTGTGCTTCTTTGATATTTTAAAACAGCACAAAATATGACGTTAATTAAAATTCTGTCAATAACAATCAATCAAACAATGAAAACATAATTATATTACCATAGAAACGCCTTGTGATTTTTAAGACTTTCAAATAGTAAAAAATTTAACCATATTTTCATGTTTTTTTTTTGATTTTCTCTAAAACGGTATGGATATTTAGAAAGGTCTAAACGAGATTAACCATTTTAAAACAAGCAAAAATTTTTTATAAAGAATAAATTTTTCTAAAAAAAAATTTAATAATAAAAACATTTTTTTTCTGGATGCTGGCTCACCATGAACCAGTGCCGGACTTAGACATCCAGGGCCCCTAGGCACTTGACATTTGGCCCCCCCCCCATGTCATAACCAATTTGGAGCTTATATATAAAAGTTGCGCGCCACTCATTGCATGGGGCCCCCAGGCTGGCAGGGCCCCTAGGCCCGGGCCTTGCAGGCCTAGGCGGAAATCCGGCCCTGCCATGAACATTACATGTTTGTTTTACATGTTACTCATAAAAAATACAAAATTGTACGTGTAATATAAATCTAAATTATAAAAACCCTCACAACACTACAACAAAGCATTCTAAAAAAATAAACACATAAAAGGCAATGACACGTATTTCAAATTTTTACCCCTATAATATCTGCCACATGTTACAGCATGTTATTACATACGGCGTATCTCTCTACGTGTTTTATTTTGTCACGTTTTGACAGATGAAATTGTCCATTTCGTCTTTAATTATTTCCTTTATTGTTTTACTTACTTTTTCGTTTTTTTTTCTGTTTTGTAAAAAATTAAATAAATATATGACTATTTCGTGAATAAAGCATTTTTAAATTAAATTGGAATAAATGTTGAAAAAAAATAGCAAAATAGAATACCAGAAGATTATAATAAATAATAAAATAGAAAATTTAAAAATTATTATTGGTATTAAATGTAAATTATTAAAAACGTTTTAATTCAATTATTTAAAAAAATAAGAATTAAATATAAAAATCGTTTAAGAAAAATTAAATATAATATATATTTTTTTAAATTCTATCAGAAAAAACAGTTATATATAATATACAGGGTTCGGCGATAGTAAAATATCTTAACTTCTACTAGGTGGCTCAAAAAAGTATGAGCGGATCGGGATGATTTTTTTTTGAATGGAACACCCTGTATATTATTGCTTTCCTGGCTTTCATTCTAATCATCCTACATACTCTTAAGATATTATTAAATATGCTGTGGTAGTTTCAGAAAGATTAATAAACAAATAAATAAAAAATCAGTCTTGTTTAAAAAATCATTAAAAAATACAAGAAATGTCCTGAAATCAAAACAATACTAGGTATTTACTGTAGTTGGTATGTACTTATTTTGATATTAATTTCGTAATCTTGCAGCGTACAGGGTGTTCAAAATTTTACGCCAAACATTTCCAAAATATAAAATAATTTTTCTTTGTTTTTTAAATGGAACACCCTGTATATTATTACTTTGCTGGATGGAGAAATTCACAAATATTCAACGGTAAAATACCAGATAAATATCATTAGGTGGCTTTAATAAAAAAATTACTGTTGAAGCTCCCATATGTAATAAAAATATTACGAATATCCGCAAAACCGTTAAAAATTTTAAAATACTCTAAATACAAAAAAGTTCATATTTTAATTCTTTATCTAAAAAAGAAAAAACATACAGGGTGTTCCACTTAAAAAATCGAAGAAAGGCTATTTTATATTTTAGAAAATTAGGCCTAGAATTTTGAACACCCTGTATGGTTTAAGATTACGATATTTATAACGATTTTTTAAGTACAGGCCAACGATAGTAAATACCTAGTTTATTTTCGATTTCAGGACATTTCTGGTATTTTTATATATTTTTTAAAAAGCTCGAAAAATATATATTTTTTATTTATTTATTAATATCTCTGAAACTATCAAAATATATTTAATAATATTTTGAACCACCCTGTAGCAATTAAAATATTTCCTGTAATACATCCTAATGCATACTTAGGTTTATTAAAGGAGCTACAGATGCCCGACACACTATTGCCGAACCCTGTATTTATTAAAATTGACCCCATAACGTAAAAAAAATATTCCGTATCATGCATTTTTTTCTGGACACACTGTATATTAAAAAAAAATTCTTTAGATATAATAAGGACAAGAGAATTCCATTTTTTTTTCATATTTTAAAACATAATAATGACAGCACTCTATCACCATCAAAACGGTTTACTTTTCCTTGATGAAGTCATTTTTTATTTGTCGCATTTTCGGCTGAGTAATGACAGTCTGTCAAGTCTTAAAATGACATGAGAATATAGGGCAATTTGTAACTGGTATATTTCTTAGATTAGGGAAAAAGTCAATTTTGGTTCTACTCGATTTGTCAAAAAGCAATTTAATGGTGTCGTTTCTTCAATTTTGAGGCTTGAATTATATGCAGTATCCTCCCAGAAATCATAATAACTCTTAGAAAATGACTTTTTATCATAAATAAGTACAGTACATTCCTAACAGACTAAAAACTGCAAATGCACTATCCTTAAAACGCATTTCCACATTTTTATTTTTAAATTTAATAAAAAAATAATACTCTTCAAAAGTTAAATAATACATCTTTTACCTTTTATTTGCAAAAATAAATAATTTTTATTTTTGGAAAGTTTATAACAAGGCAAATAAATTAAAAAAGTAATAATATAGAAGATGTCCCATTTAAAAAAATCATAAGTTGAGTTATTTTTTTTTGAAAATGGCAGTTCTCAGCGAAAAACTAGTTACGCCACTGTATTCTACGTAAATAACTCTACAGGACTCATACTCGTTCTTTTCGATAAGTTATAATATAAGCGAGATATAAAGGGGATCGAAAAATGCAGCATTTTAAAATTCGCCCTGTATTTCAGGAACTAAAATGGCCGGGATAAATCTATGTGTAGCATTTTTAGTTTCATAAAAAAAAGAAGAATCTTTGTATCCCTACTAATAAACAAAAAAAAAACATAAAACACACAAATATGGGACACCCTGTACTTTTTATACAGCAAATATATCAAAATATTTATTCAAAATTAAAAATTCCTACCTTTTCAGAAGAAAAAATGTGCCATAACCATCACCAATCTGCTTAAACCAACTCAAATCATTCTTCTTTTAACCATATCTTGCCTTAATAGTCACTAAAACAGTTGTCACAATATTAAAATTTTAAAAACCCTTTTTTAAAGTGCTTATTTATGTTCTGATAAACAATTTTTATATAAAAATCATTTTTTATTTAATATTTTGTAAGTTTCTTATCAGTAAATCACCCTGTATACAAAAATAACTTCAAACTTCCACACTCCAAGCAAAAATAAACAACGTATTCCTTTATTTATTTAAACCTGATCCAACTGATCTAAACCTGATCTTATTACTCTACTAACTCACTTGACAAAAACAGTTAAAAGTAAAAAATACACCCTGTGTATGTATTTGATTGAGTAATTACATTAATAAAAGCATTCTGTGAAGTGAGTACATAAAAATATATTATTTTAACACGAGTTTATTATACAAAAACTGATTTTAGGGAGTCTTAAATATGCGGCGTTATACTAACAGGCAAGCACAAAATAGCGAGAAAAAATTGTTAAAATGCATGAAAATTTAACTAAAAACAATCAATTCCGTTACCTTTTGTATTATTCCGCAACATTTCGCTGAGTTTTTCACTTAATTTCACTAAAAACACTATAAATATTCTCCGGAATTCACTAAACTGCTTAAAAATATTATTGACAATAAACAAATGCCTGCAAATGATCGGCGCGGTCGCCCTAGCAACCCGGCCACAGCACACCAAGATGCAACTTACGCAACGCCAAGACGCGAATTTTGGCGATGGAAATTGAACACTTGATACAGCGGGGCAGTTGATTTTTGTGATAACGACTCGATGTCTTGATGATTTTTATTGATTTGGTTGATTGTACGATGGTTTAAAGCATAGTGAGGTGGATTGTGTTTAACAAATTATTAGATATAAATAAAATATAGAGTCGTTTTATTGTAAAATATCTAAAAAACCTAAATAAAACATTAATTTTGTTAAAAATAAGTAATGATTTTGAAATAAAAAATGTTTTTGGTTGGTTTTAAGTGTTCTATAAGAATACAGGGGTGTTAAAAAGGTATAAATATGCAATTGGTAAAATAAATTCATAGATATAAAATGTTGTAGAGTGATTTAGCGATAATAATATTAAAAAAAAATTATAAAATGTTAATATTGTCAAAATATAGGCCATAGTTTTGAAGTAAAATGCATTTCTGGGAATTTTTGAGAGTTTTTATGTATACAGGGATGAATGTAAGTTACAAATATGCAGTTCTTGAGAACAAATTCATAGATATAGAATGTTATAGACTGATTTTAGGTGTGATATTGAAGAAAAATATAGTTTTAAATATTCTTAATGTTTTTAATGTATACAGGGATGCGTGAAAGTTACAAATATGCAGTTCTAGACAAAACATTCATAGATATAGAATGCCATAGACTGTTTTTAGGTGTGATATTGAAGAAAAATATAGTTTTAGATATGCTTAATGTTTTTAATGTATACAGGGATGCATGAAATGTACAAATATGTAGTTCTAGAAAAAAAATCATAGATATAGAATGTTATAGACTGTTTTTAGATGTAATATTGAAGAAAATTATAGTTTTAGATATTTTTAATGTTTTTAATGCATACAGAGATACAAAAAAACTTAAAAATGAGCAGTTATGGTGAATAAATTCAAGAATACAGGGGCATATAAAATGTTATAAAGTAATTTTGCTATAATAATATTCAAAAAAATTAATAAATCATTAATATTGTTCAATATAGGCCATAGTTTCGAAGTAAAATTCATTTCTGGGAGTTTTTATGTATACAGGGATGCATGGAACTTACAATTATGCAGTTCTAGACAATAAATTTATAGATATACACTGTTATAGACAGATTTTAGGTTAAATATATGAAGAAAAATATAATTTTAGTTATTTTTAATGTTTTTAATGTATACAGGGATACAAAAAACTTAGAAATGTGCATTTCTTTTAGACCCTGTATATCAAGCAACGTTTCCAATTTACTGACACTTAAATAAACCATCTCGGAATCGTTAATTAATCTTATTTATCGTAAGTTCAAGCAAGTTAAGCCGGGCTGTAAATGAAAACTTATTATGCTGATGCTGTGCCCCGAGGATGAGTGAAAGAGACAGCCGACTCGTGTGATATTATCAATTAAAAGGAACAGGGTTTTGGGGTTAAGTATGGAGAGGGTGCAGGGAAATGTAGGTCAGGAAGATTGTTAATCAATTTCAGCACCGTATAGTCTGAAATCTGTATAAGAAAAATGTTCAGGAAAAAGAAAGTTTGTGTCAAAGTTGAAAACTGAAAATGACTTTAAATAACGATTTTTTTATAGTAGAATTATCTAAAACAATAAAAATTATAATCAGAGATGTCCATAATGCTTTATTGTTCTGCTAACAACACTATTAAAATGTTTTTATTATATTAAGAATTCGAAAATTTAAACAGTCTTTTTTTTTAATTTTTTCCACAACCCAATATTTTACTTCTTTAGTTAAGGGTCCACTACTGGTAGACACAGGCCCATTCACTTCAAAGTACTCCACCAATTATACCGTATAATCGAAAAAAAACGGCGTTAAAGAAGGCTGGGGACTGAGAATCGTCGATAATTTTGACTAGGTCAGTCTCTAGACGCCGTTTATTAAAAATTGACATAAAACTTGTCAAGAATAACACTAATTAAGGAAATAAAGAAGAGTACGGGCCAGACAGGGTTTAGCAGTGGATATAGTACTGTGGCTTTAGGACTGCCTTCAGGCAGTCTGCACTCTCATAGGGAAAAGCACCGAATACAACTTCCCTATATATGTCGCCTTTGTGGATTATGAGAAGACTTTCGACTCTATAGAGCTACACGCCATCCTCGATGCCCTACAAAATGCCAGAATAGACTACAGATACTCGGGCATAATATCATCTATTTACAAATCAGCTACAATGACTATCAAACTGGATGACATAAATATCACAAATAAAATTAAAATGGAAAGAGGAGTCCGACGGGGAGATACTATTTCCCCAAACTTTTACACTGGCCCTGGAGGACGTATTTAAGAAGCTGAACTGGGACAAGAAGTGTATTAGGGTAGATGGTGGGATGCTTAACCACTTGCGCTTCGCTGATGATCGTTGTCCTGGCCTCATCGCTGGAAGAACTTCAAACAATGCTCGAACAACTTCACCACACATCTGCGCAAGTAGGTTTAAAAATGAATTTGTCTAAAACTAAAACCCTAAATGAAAATGAAGAGCAAGTTATTGTTAATGGACAAAGGATTGAGAACGTTAAAGAGTATATATATCTAGGTCATGCCATAAAACTCAGCAAGGAAAATCAAACAACCGAAATTTCTAGAAGGATCAAACTCGGATGGACAGCTTTTGGTAAACTTAACTTTATATTCAAAAGCAAAATCCCAAATAGCCTAAAAAGAGACGTTTACAACAAATGCGTCTTGCCTGTCATGACCTATGGTTTGGAGACTATGACGATGACGGCACGAAGTGTGAACAGGTTGCGAGTGAGCCATAGAGCTATGGAAAGAGCCATGATGGGTATCAGTCTTCGCGACCACGTTAGAAATGAAGACATTCGCCGACAGACGAGGATAACGGACATCGTAGAGAGGATAGCTAACTCTAAATAGTCTTGGGCAGGACACTTGGCCAGACAGTCCGAGGAAAGATGGGCAAAAAGACTTCTTTGCTGGAGGCCACGCCTAGCAAAACGCCCAGTCGGCCGACCTCCTAAAAGATTGACTGATGATATCCAAACCGTAGCCGGTAAGAACTGGATGAGGAGACCACAGAATCGAAACGAGTGGAAGAAACTGAGAGAGGCCTACAAGTATGGGGCTTGACCTCGCCAAAATTATTTCCGATCGTTATTCCTCAGCCGCCTTTGACGCCGTTTTTTTTTCGACTGTACTTTTTTGTAGGAAAAACTTTATAATTTCTCGTGGTATTATGTACACATTATCACGGGATTTAATTATCGCAGAGCACTTTACTGTTTAGAACTTTATTATCTATAAGATCTGCGCTTAGAACTTAACTAATACGAAGACAAAACAACCCTCAAAGTGCTGTTAACTGCAAAGTGGAACTTCATAGTAATGATCACCACTGTATAGTCACGTAGAAGTAGTAGTGTTATTACTGGGAGATGAATGTAGTTATTGAAATCAAGTTTTCAAGTAAATCAATAAACTTCTAATATATTAAGAATCCTTGATTATACAGAGTGTCACGTAAGCATGACCTACTATTTAAATGGTATATATTTTTAACATTTCTAAACATTTTCCGGGAAATTTTAGGGTAACTATTTAGTACCGGAGATTTATACTTGTGAAGTCCTTTGACAGTGTTAACAATATTAATATAATATAATATTTAATAACTTTCTTAAATTATACAGGGTGTCCCAGAAATAAGTGCAAATAGTTTAAGGGGTGGTAGATCTCGATAAAAGAAACATATTTTCTCTCTGTCGTTTTTCAAATAAGTCCAAGATAACGGAGTTATTTTACTTAGAAAATTTCCAAAAAAATGATTTTTTGCTAAAATTTTGAGTTTTAAATGGTTCTTTTCTGGATTTTCTGTCTTGTAATTTTAATCTTATACCTATGTTGCCAAATTATCAAGAAATTATGGTTTTTAACTAAAAACTAAAAAAAATCCAAAAAATTTCGAATTTTCAATTTTCAGGCGTGTTTTTGGGGTTGAACTATACTACTAGTTAAAATACTTGCACTTATTTCTGGGACACCCTGTATTTAAAAAATATTTAATATAAACTATGTCTCTTTAGTTGTCAGTTTTGAGTCAATATTTTTTAATTCTCTTTCGTGTCGATTGCTGATTGAATTGGAGCGTATATGATCGTATATTTTCATTTTATTGATTATATGGAAAGCACTGTTCATTAAAATGTTGTTTCCTATGTTATAGGGCTTGTTTCTCTCTACAATTTCCTGTCTCACAATGTACCGTTTGTGTCCAGGAAGGGTTCATAATTTCATAGATGTCGATTTTCGAAAGAAATCAGTACATGAATATTATTTCGTATATTTTTCATTTTATTGATTTTATGGAAAGCACTGTTCATTAAAATGTTGTATCCTATGTTATAGGGCTTGTTTCTCTCTACAATTTCCTGTCTCACAATGTACCGTTTGTGTCCAGGAAGGGTTCATAGTTTCATAGTTTTCGATTTTCGAAAGAAATCAGTACATGTATATTAATTCGTATATTTTTCATTTTATTGATTTTATGGAAAGCACTGTTCATTAAAATGTTGTATCCTATGTTATAGGGCTTGTTTCTCTCTACAATTTCCTGTCTCACAATGTACCGTTTATGTCCGGGAAGGGTTCATAGTTTCATAGTTGTCGATTTTCGAAAGAAATCAGTACATGTATATTATTTCGTATATTTTTCATTTTATTGATTTTATTGAAAGCATTGTTCATTTAAAATGTTGTATCCTATGTTATAGGGCTTGTTTCTCTCTATAATTTCGTGTCTCACAATGTACCGTTTGTGTCCGGGAAGGGTTCATAGTTTCATAGTTGTCGATTTTCGAAAGAAATCAGTACATGTATATTATTTCGTATATTTTTCATTTTATTGATTTTATGGAAAGCACTGTTCATTAAAATGTTGTATCCTATGTTATAGGGCTTGTTTCTCTCTACAATTTCCTGTCTCACAATGTACCGTTTATGTCCGGGAAGGGTTGATAGTTTCATAGTTGTCGATTTTCGAAAGAAATCATTACATGTATATTATTTCGTATATTTTTCATTTTATTGATTTTATTGAAAGCATTGTTCATTTAAAATGTTGTATCCTATGTTATAGGGCTTGTTTCTCTCTATAATTTCGTGTCTCACAATGTACCGTTTGTGTCCGGGAAGGGTTCATAGTTTCATAGTTGTCGATTTTCGAAAGAAATCAGTACATGTATATTATTTCATATATTTTTCATTTTATTGATTTTATGAAAAGCACTGTTCAATAAAATGTTGTATCCTATGTTATAGGGCTTGTTTCTCTCTACAATTTCCTGTCTCACAATGTACCGTTTATGTCCGGGAAGGGTTCATAGTTTCATAGTTGTCGATTTTCGAAAGAAATCAGTACATGTATATTATTTCGTATATTTTTCATTTTATTGATTTTATTGAAAGCATTGTTCATTTAAAATGTTGTATCCTATGTTATAGGGCTTGTTTCTCTCTACAATTTCCTGTCTCACAATGTACCGTTTGTGTCCAGGAAGGGTTCATAGTTTCATAGATGTCGATTTTCGAAAGAAATCAGTACATGTATATTATTTCGTATATTTTTCATTTTATTGATTTTATGGAAAGCACTGTTCATTGAAATGTTGTATCCTATGTTATAGGGCTTGTTTCTCTCTACAATTTCCTGTCTCACAATGTACCGTTTGTGTCCAGGAAGGGTTCATAGTTTCATAGTTTTCGATTTTCGAAAGAAATCAGTACATGTATATTAATTCGTATATTTTTCATTTTATTGATTTTATGGAAAGCACTGTTCATTAAAATGTTGTATCCTATGTTATAGGGCTTGTTTCTCTCTACAATTTCCTGTCTCACAATGTACCGTTTATGTCCGGGAAGGGTTCATAGTTTCATAGTTGTCGATTTTCGAAAGAAATCAGTACATGTATATTATTTCGTATATTTTTCATTTTATTGATTTTATTGAAAGCATTGTTCATTTAAAATGTTGTATCCTATGTTATAGGGCTTGTTTCTCTCTATAATTTCGTGTCTCACAATGTACCGTTTGTGTCCGGGAAGGGTTCATAGTTTCATAGTTGTCGATTTTCGAAAGAAATCAGTACATGTATATTATTTCGTATATTTTTCATTTTATTGATTTTATGGAAAGCACTGTTCATTAAAATGTTGTATCCTATGTTATAGGGCTTGTTTCTCTCTACAATTTCCTGTCTCACAATGTACCGTTTATGTCCGGGAAGGGTTCATAGTTTCATAGTTGTCGATTTTCGAAAGAAATCATTACATGTATATTATTTCGTATATTTTTCATTTTATTGATTTTATTGAAAGCATTGTTCATTTAAAATGTTGTATCCTATGTTATAGGGCTTGTTTCTCTCTATAATTTCGTGTCTCACAATGTACCGTTTGTGTCCGGGAAGGGTTCATAGTTTCATAGTTGTCGATTTTCGAAAGAAATCAGTACATGTATATTATTTCATATATTTTTCATTTTATTGATTTTATGAAAAGCACTGTTCAATAAAATGTTGTATCCTATGTTATAGGGCTTGTTTCTCTCTACAATTTCCTGTCTCACAATGTACCGTTTATGTCCGGGAAGGGTTCATAGTTTCATAGTTGTCGATTTTCGAAAGAAATCAGTACATGTATATTATTTCGTATATTTTTCATTTTATTGATTTTATTGAAAGCATTGTTCATTTAAAATGTTGTATCCTATGTTATAGGGCTTGTTTCTCTCTACAATTTCCTGTCTCACAATGTACCGTTTGTGTCCAGGAAGGGTTCATAGTTTCATAGATGTCGATTTTCGAAAGAAATCAGTACATGAATATTATTTCGTATATTTTTCATTTTATTGATTTCATGGAAAGCACTGTTCATTAAAATGTTGTATCCTATGTTATAGGGCTTGTTTCTCTCTACAATTTCCTGTCTCACAATGTACCGTTTGTGTCCAGGAAGGGTTCATAATTTCATAGATGTCGATTTTCGAAAGAAATCAGTACATGAATATTATTTCGTATATTTTTCATTTTATTGATTTCATGGAAAGCACTGTTCATTAAAATGTTGTATCCTATGTTATAGGGCTTGTTTCTCTCTACAATTTCCTGTCTCACAATGTACCGTTTGTGTCCAGGAAGGGTTCATAGTTTCATAGATGTCGATTTTCGAAAGAAATCAGTACATGTATATTATTTCGTATATTTTTCATTTTATTGATTTTATGGAAAGCACTGTTCATTAAAATGTTGTATCCTATGTTATAGGGCTTGTTTCTCTTTAGAATTTCCTGTCTCACAATGTACCGTTTGTGTCCAGGAAGGGTTCATAGTTTCATAGATGTCGATTTTCGAAAGAAATCAGTACATGTATATTATTTCGTATATTTTCGCTCGGTATAGTGATGGCTCAAAACGAAATAAGTAAATTACCAACAGATATTCAGGCTGAGTCGACAAATTCCATATCCAAACTACTTCCACTTAAATCCCGAATAACTTATGAAAAGGAATACAAAAAATTTCAAAAATGGAAGCAATTAAAAAGCGTGCGAGAAGTAATAATGTTTTTAACATATCCTCGCTGTTAAAGTATCATTTAATCTACCCTTGTGGTTAAAGTACAATTTTATCTACTATTTTTGATAGATATTAGGCAATTTTAACAGTTGCTATGGAAAAAAATAATTTTATATACATAAAAAAACATTTTTATAGCCAAATAAATTATATTTTGAGAAAATTTATCACATTTATACAACACAAAATTGAGGTAAGTCGATGCTTATTGAAAAATTACAATTTTTTGAAGACTCTGGTGGCTTGAGGAACGCCAGATTTCGAAGAAGAGTATGTCTAAAAATAAAAAAATATTATTAGAAAAACAAAAAAGTATCATGAGGTAACTTCAAATGTGTATTAGATAGTTTAATAAAAAAATGCCAAAAAATCACTTGGTATAAATTATAACATTATTTTTCATCATGTTTGAATTTATCTGAATTTTAGAAAAAAAACACCTTTATAGTAAAATATATTATATTTTGAGAATATCCAACATGTTTATAAAGCACAAAATTAAGAAAAAAAGCTGGATATAAAAAAAATTACAACTTTTTGAAAACTCTGATAAATTGGGGGACGCCAGGTTTGGAAGAAGAATAAGTCTAGAAAATGAAATACAAATTATTAATAATACAAAACTAGTTGTTACAATTTCGTGCCGAGTAATCCTCGAGGATCCCCAAAAATCCTCGACACATACCGAGGATTTGAATACTCGAGCGACCGAGTTTAATTTTTTCTACTCGACTGATTCCAGTACTAAATAAAATACTTACAACTGTCAGTTCTGAACCTGCCAGGGCATATACTCTTTTGAAAGTACCATTTTCGTCAGTCGATTCCACAGTGAGCTGGTCACCAGCTAGGGCTGCCTTGGTCTAAAAGAAAATAATAAATTAATTCAAATAAAAGATACTATATAAAAAAGTATACAATAAATTTTTATATAAATATTTTATTTTGTTTTTATTATATAAGCGAACGCAGGTAATAATCTAACAGGAGACATACCAACACCAGGAGGCATTGGCCTTAGTCCCTTCTTATTCAATCTTTTAATGGACATCATCATAGAAAAGGTGGAAAGGTGGAATATCGGTTATCAAATGGGACACAACAGAGTTAGCATTGTGTGTTACGCTGATGATGCAGCCATTATCTTTATCATTATACGGGGTTGTTCACCACATACGACACGGAGTATTGTAGCTAAATGATTAAATTTTTACAAATTGTAAGTTTTGGGTTCGTTGAAGGACTATTAGAGCTACAATTTAAAAATAATTTTAGAAGATACAGAGTGTCCCAAATAAATAAAAAATATCAAAGTTGTATTTTTTTAAACGGAACAACCTGTATATTATTACATTTTTAGTTTCTACGATTAAAATAAAGGTAAATTTGATAAAGGTTTATTACACTTAAACCTTACCGTTTTTGAAATATTTTTAATTTTGTGAAATTGCAGTCAAAATTTTAAGGCTTCATTTCTCCAAGGGTATCAAAGTTTTTAATACTAAATATTTACTGAAGTTTATTTATTGATCAGTTATTGCGTTGCAATAATAAAAATTATACTACCTTATACAGAGTGTCTAAAAATTTATTTTAAATAATTACTAGCTTTAAACGACAATAACTTGTTTAATTTAAATGGAATATCCTGTATATTTTATGAGAATCAGATGTACAATTTAATTGTCTATCAAAATGTATTATTCCACTTTTTACCTATCCCTTCAAGTTTTCGTAGAAAATGCATTTTCTTATAATTTAGACCTCATTTATCAATATACCCATGGAATATTGACATTTTAGATTGCTTTTAAAACAACAAATGTACAAAATGTACAGGCTAGTAATATTATCGTTTTTAGTAAAACGATGATATTACTAGTCCATTTGTATGCAAAAAGAGAACTATTTAAATCTTTATAAAAGAGTATACCATTAATTAAATATACCACCAGTATTTCCGCCCAAATACTAATTAATTACATACTTAATTGTGTTCGTTAATAAATTATTCTAAATAAATGTGGATTTGAATCAGATATCAATATAATAATAAGTTATGAAAATGAAAGTCTCTGTTGTTATAAATAAGCATTTGTCAAAAAATGAAACATCATTTTTAAGGCATTAGTTTTTTTACCATACTGTCTAATACACATAAATAATTCAGTTTTTAATAGACATACAATTTGATAGACAATTAAATTCTGCATCTGATTCTTATAAAATATACAGGGTGTTCCATTTAAATTAAACAAGTTATTGCCGTTTAAAGCTAATAATTATTTAAAATAAATATTTAGACACTCTGTATAAGGCAGTAAAATTTTTATTATTGCAACACAATAACTGATCAATAAATAAACTTCAGTAAATATTTAGCATTAAAAACTTTGATACCCTCGGAGAAATGAAGCCTTAAAATTTATACTGCAATTTCACAAAATTGAAAATATTTCAAAAACGGTAAGGTTTATGTGTAATAAACCTTAATCAAATTTACCTTTATTTTAATCGTAGAAACTAGAAATGTAATAATATACAGGGTGTTCCGTTTAAAAAAATACAACTTTGATATTTTTTATTTATTTGGGACACTCTGTAACTTGTAAAAATATTTTAAAATTGTAGCTCTAATAGTCCTTCAACGAACCCAAAATTTACAATTTGTAAAAATCTAATCGTTTAGCTACAATATTCCTTGTCGTATGTGGTGAACAACCCTGTATAATAAATATTTATATTTATTATATATTTATTATATATAATAAATATAAATATTAATTATTAACTAAATGCTTAACTTTCTCTAAAGAGCCGGTAAGATGCAAACTGGTAGTAGAAAACAAAATTATTGAGCAAGAATCACAATTCAGATACCTAGAAATAGATATGTCGCACTACCATGATCCAGAGAAAGATCTGAGAAGCCAGATAAACAGAGCAACGGCCATGTCAGGATGTCCGAGACAAATAGTGTGGACAAACCCCTTCATGTGAACAGACAGCAAAATTAAAATTTATAAAACCTGCATCAAACCAATAATGACATATGGCATAAAAATCTTAGAGGAAACAAACAAGACCAAAAGCATGTTAAGAGTCGCTGAAATGAAGAACCGAAAAACCATAATGGGGAAGACTAGAAGAGACAGAATTAGAAACAGAAATATCAGATAACGATGTGGAATACAGGACGTAGTGAGATGGGGTAGGCAAAGAAAAAGATAATGGTTCGCACACGTAAAACACATGGAAGAAAAGCCCTTGAAGGGAAACCCATGAGTAAGAGACAGCCGGGAAGACCTCCAAAAAGATGGAAAGACAGTTGGCAGTCCATCTCGCAAGAACTCCTACAGAAGCAACCTTAAAATTAACAGATAGAAAGATCTCAAATAAGTAAAAGAAAAAGAAGAAGGCTTTCCAAGTTCAGAAAAATAGAGAAAGAAAAAAACTTGAGTATTATACGTTATTTTATCGTTTTTTTTTGACCTGTACTGTCATCATATTGTCAGAATTACTTACTTTTACAGGTTTGCCTCCTAATCCCTGAACATCAACTTCTTTGTTCAAGGTGTAGGTAGGTTTGAATTCCTCACCTCTGTCAACTGTAACCTGGTCGCCATTTATAGAAATTGACAGACTTTTGTTTGGGGTTTTGGGTGGGCCGCGTGGTTGCTGACCTTCTGGCCTTCCAGCAGCTGCAAATTCATAAAAAAATAATGTATTTATTACTTTTAGAAAAAAAAATTTAGAATGATAAGTGAGTAAAATTACATACGAGACGTCAAGTGTTATTTTACAAAAAAAAACGTGTCTATTGAGTGGAATGATTGTTTTGTATGTCGTTTTTGTAGAAATAAAAATTAATATTTAATTTTTAATGTGGATAAACACAAAAATAATTCAAATAAGGCTGGTTTTGTTGCAGTATGATGCATATTGCGGGTTTTGCTACAGCAAGATATTTGCATCCTAACTTGATTGTTTAGATATTTTGCTATTTTATTAAAAATAGGTAAGGATATGAAATGGTTAAGAGGTCAGTAGAGTAATATTATACTTAAAAATGTAAATAAAATGCAAATATAAGTAGTGAATTTTATATATATATATTTTATATTGTTATCAAAGTCATCATAAAAATCTATTAATACACTTGTAGTTTTGTGTGAAAAACACTTGTACCTCAATTATAATCATCTCATTTTATTATCGACATACCTCAAATTCTTTTCAATCGCTTATCTGAATAATATGCAAAATTAAATAAAAACAATCTCGGATTTTATAGAATAGACTAGCGTGTACCCGCGACTTCGTTCGCGTCGAATTAATCATTTGTAATGGTAATGATAAAGCAAAGCAAGAATTTCCATTAACATACCAACTGGATACGTCAAGCAGTTTAAGCAGAATCGTGGTTAAGAAATTACCCAACTTTTTGGAACACCCTGTATGATTTTTTAAAAAATTTCAAAATATGTAAAAAAAACAAATAAATTATGCTTGTCCAAGCGTTTTCCCGAAAGACTGACCGTATTTTAAATAACAAATATTGTAATATTTGAGGGGCGTTTTCGCCCTCTTGGAATTTGAGATTCGAGAAACCCCTCCTTATCGAACTTCTATACCCCACAGTCAATCCGTTTACCAAAAATCAGCTTTAAACGTCAAGCAGTTTAAGCAGAATCGTGATTACTCAATGGTCATATTTTATGAAACACCCTGTATAAATTTATAAAAAATTTTAAAATATGTAAAACAACAAAATAAAATAAACATGTTTAAGAGTTTTTCCGAAAAACTCACCGGTTTTTAAATAAAAAATATTTTAATATTTGAGGGTCAGTTTCACCCCCTTAGAATTCGAGTTTCGAAAAATCCCTTCTTATCGAACCTCTACACCCTAAAGTCAATCTGTTTTCCAAAAATCAGCCTTTTACGTCAAGCGCTTTAAGCAGGATCGCGATTAATCAATGACCAGATTTTTCGAAACACCCTGTATACATTTTTAAAAATTCTTAAAATATGTAAAAAAACAAAATAAAATATACGTGTTTAAGCGTTTTTTTTTCGGAAACTTGAACGTTTATTAAATAAAAAATATTGTAATATTTGAGGGGTGGTTTCACCCTCTTGGAGCTGGAATTTCGAAAAATCCCTTCTTATCGAACCTCTACACCCTAGAATGTAATAATATTAGTATAGATTGAAAAAAAAATAAGATTTTAACTCCCTGTAGCTGCGAATCAAGGCAGAATTGGATTCTATGCTGATATAAAAAATATATTTTATTTTTACGTGAGGAATCTCCCCACGAGAGATGGCACATGCTTTCTGAAACACCCTGTATAGTAGTTCAAAAATGTATTACTGTCTTATTAACCGAAACTATGGAAAAGTAGAAAATACAATAACTTACAAAGTGCCTTGAAGAATGCTTCGAAGCCTTCTGATTTCACTTCTTCGTATTTGCCTTCCAGACCCATTTTAGCTGATACCGATCCCTGTGATTTCTCTCGTTTTTAAACTACTCACTCTCGAGCTCTTATCAGTATTACTCAGATTAAATACTTTTATTAACAAATACACAATGATGTGGCACTATAAACAATTGAAATCGTTTAATGTTTAAGTTTAATGCAAACAGTAATGTTAATTGTTAGACAATTACAGGTTGCTAACTGTGGAAATTGTGTAAAAATATCTCTTTTTTTCGTGAAGTACGATGTCTTATACAGGGTGGCTTTTTTGTATTTAAACGGAAATAATAAGCTATATTTTATTTAAAATTTATTTTTCACAAAACTCACATACAATCAAATTTTTAAAAAAAGTCTTGTTGAGGGAACTATAATCTATTTCACCTTTATATAGACTATCTGAGCTGTCGGGACTCCTTTCTTTGAGCTAGTGAGAGTCTGTAGAACAAAAAAATCAGCATCAAAAATATGGTAATAAAAAATAAAACAGAAACAATAGAGAATGACAACAAATATAATAAATTTTCAAATAAAATAGAAATAATGGAAAAATAAGACTTACAACAGTCAACTCGGATCCAGATAATTTATATGACCGTTGTATTAGTCCATGTTCGTTCTTGTCCAATACGATCAGGACATTTCCAGAAAGCTTGGCAATAGCCTAGTAAAATGAAATAATATTAAATATACTATATAAACGAAAAAAAAAACTACTTTGTTTCATTTGCTTAGATTAAAAAAAATAAGTGTGTATAATTATATACACACTTATTTTTTGGTGTCCGTTATTTACAAAGTTGTAGCATTAGCTGAAGAAGTACGTTTCTTGGATTGGAGGGTAAAAATTAACTATTACATAACATTATTATCATCAAGAGATTATATTATAACCGAATTATAACGAGAAAACGTTCCTGGCTGGGTCCTTTCGAATTGGATAGCATGTGTCCATCAGCAGTTTACCATTAGCTGAAGAAGTACGTTTTTTGGATTGGAGGGTAAAGATTAATTATTAAAAGACATTATTATCATCAAAAGAATATATTAAAACCGAATTACAACGAGAAAACTTGCCTGGACTGGGTCCTTTCGAACTGGATGGCATGTGTCCATCAGCAGTTTACCATTAGCTGAAGAAGTACGTTTCTTGGATTGGAGGGTAGAAATTAATTAACGAAATAACATTATTATCAACAAAAGAATATACTAAAACCGAATTATAACGAGAAAACTTGCTTGGACTTGGTCCTTTCGAACTGGATGGCATTTGTCCATCAGCAGTTCATCATTGGCTGAAGAAGTACGTTTCTTGGATTGGGGGGTGAAGATTAATTATTAAATGACATTATTGTCAACAAAAGAATATATTAAAACCGAATTATAACGAGAAAACTTGCCTGGACTGGGTCCTTTCGAACTGGATGGCATGTGTCCATCAGCAGTTTACCATTAGCTGAAGGAGTACGTTTTTTGGATTGGGGGGTAAAGATTAATTATTAAATGACATTATTATCATCAAAAGAATATATTAAAACCGAATTATAACGAGAAAACTTTCCTGGACTGGGTCCTTTCGAACTGGATGGCATGTGTCCATCAGCAGTTTACCATTAGCTGAAGAAGTACGTTTCTTAGATTGGAGGGTAAAAATTAATTATTAAATAACAGTGTTATCATCAAGAGAATATATTAAAACCGAATTATAACGAGAAAACTTTCCTTAACTGGGTCTTTTTGAACTGGATGGCATGTGTCCATCAGCAGTTTACCATTAGCTGAAGAAGTACGTTTCTTGGATTGGAGGGTAAAGATTAATTATTAAATGATATTATTATCATAAAAAGAATATATTAAAACCGAATTATAACGAGAAACCTTGCCTGGACTGGGTCCTTTCGAACTGGATGGCATGTGTCCATCAGCAGTTTACCATTAGCTGAAGAAGTACGTTTCTTGGATTGGAGGGTAAAAATTAATTATTAAATAACATTATTATCATCAAGAGAATATATTAAAACCGAATTATAACGGGAAAACTTGCCTGGACTGGGTCCTTTCGAACTGGATGGTATGTGTCCATCAGCAGTTTACCATTAGCTGAAGAAGTACGTTTTTTGGATTGGAGGGTCAAGATTAATTATTAAATGACATTATTATCATCAAAAGAATATACTAAAACCGAATTATAACGAGAAAACTTTCCTGGACTGTGTCCTTCCGAACTGGATGGCATGTGTCCATCAGCAGTTCACAATTAGCTGAAGAAGTACGCTTCTTGGATTGGGGGGTAAAGATTAATTATTAAATGACATTATTATCATCAAAAGAATATATTAAAACCGAATTATAACGAGAAAACCTTCCTGGACTGGGTCCTTTCGAACTGGATGGCATGTGTCCATCAGCAGTTTACCATTAGCTGAAGGAGTACGTTTTTTGGATTGGGGGGTAAAGATTAATTATTAAATGATATTATTATCATCAAAAGAATATATTAAAACCGAATTATAACGAGAAACCTTGCCTGGACTGGGTCCTTTCGAACTGGATGGCATGTGTCCATCAGCAGTTTACCATTAGCTGAAGGAGTACGTTTTTTGGATTGGGGGGTAAAGATTAATTATTAAATGACATTATTATCATCAAAAGAATATATTAAAACCGAATTATAACGAGAAAACTTTCCTGGACTGGGTCCTTTCGAACTGCATGGCATGTGTCCATCAGCAGTTTACCATTAGCTGAAGAAGTACGTTTCTTGGATTGGAGGGTAAAGATTAATTATTAACTGATATTATTATCATCAAAAGAATATATTAAAACCGAATTATAACGAGAAACCTTGCCTGGACTGGTTCCTTTCGAACTGGATGGCATGTGTCCATCAGCAGTTTACCATTAGCTGAAGGAGTACGTTTTTTGGATTGGGGGGTAAAGATTAATTATTAAATGACATTATTATCATCAAAAGAATATATTAAAACCGAATTATAACGAGAAACCTTGCCTGGACTGGGTCCTTTCGAACTGGATGGCATGTGTCCATCAGCAGTTTACCATTAGCTGAAGGAGTACGTTTTTTGGATTGGGGGGTAAAGATTAATTATTAAATGACATTATTATCATCAAAAGAATATATTAAAACCGAATTATAACGAGAAAACTTTCCTGGACTGGATCCTTTCGAACTTGATGGCATGTGTCCATTAGCAGTTTACCATTAGCTGAAGAAGTAGGTTTCTTGGATTGGTGGGTAAAAATTAATTATTAAATAACATTATTATCATCAAAAGAATATATTAAAACCGAATTATAACGGGAAAACTTGCCTGGACTGGGTCCTTTCGAACTGGATGGCATGTGTCCATCAGCAGTTTACCATTAGCTGAAGAAGTACGTTTCTTAGATTGGAGGGTGAAAATTAATTATTAAATAACAGTATTATCATCAAGAGAATATATTAAAACCGAATTATAACGAGAAAACTTTCCTGGACTGGGTCCTTTCGAAATGTATGGCACGTGTCCATCAGCAGTTTACCATTAGCTGAAGACGTACGTTTCTTGGATTGGAGGGTAAAAAATAATTATTAAATAACATTATTATAATCAAGAGAATATATTAAAACCGAATTATAACGAAAAAACTTTCCTTGACTGGGTCTTTTCGAACTGGATGGCATGTGTCCATCAGCAGTTTACCATTAGCTGAAGAAGTACGTTTTTTGGATTGGAGGGTCAAGATTAATTATTAAATGACATTATTATCATCAAAAGAATATACTAAAACCGAATTATAACGAGAAAACTTTCCTGGACTGTGTCCTTCCGAACTGGATGGCATGTGTCCATCAGCAGTTTACCAGAAGCTGAAGAAGTACGTTTCTTGGATTGAGGAGTAAAAATTCATTATTAAATAACATTATTATCATCAAAAGAATATATTAAAACCGAATTATAACGAGACAACTTGCCTGGACTGGGTCCTTTCGAACTGGATGGTATGTGTCCATCAGCAGTTTACCATTAGCTGAAGAAGTACGTTTTTTGGATTGGATGGTCAAGATTAATTATTAAATGACATTATTATCATCAAAATAATATACTAAAACCGAATTATAACGAGAAAACTTTCCTGGACTGTGTCCTTCCGAACTGGATGGCATGTGTCCATCAGCAGTTCACAATTAGCTGAAGAAGTACGCTTCTTGGATTGGGGGGTAAAGATTAATTATTAAATGACATTATTATCATCAAAAGAATATATTAAAACCGAATTATAACGAGAAAACTTGCCTTGACTGTGTCCTTCCGAACTGGATGGCATGTGTCCATCAGCTGTTTACCATTAGCTGAAGAAGTACGTTTCTTGGATTGGAGGGTAAAAATTAATTATTAAATAACACCGAGTTGTTAACTTTAACCGTGGATAACTTTTAAAGGAGTAGGTTTATCGAAAAATTGTAAGAGGCCTTTTTTGTAGAACGTTCAATTCTGTATAAGCACATGTAATTGTTATGGTTGCGAGAGAACAATATCGGGAGAAAAAAAATATATTTGCAAAAAGTGGCAAATTTCAATATAATTTAAATGGAAAATGAAGCGTCTTTGGGGCAAGGTTTATTGTGAATATTAAGGTTTTACAGTGGTCTGTTATATTTTTTTTAGACAATAAACTAAAAATTTAGAGGGCGTCGTGAGAGAAATGATCAACTTTGTAAATAACGGACACCCTGTATAATTATACTAACGTTTTTAGCACTTCCACTGCCACAACCTTCAGCGTTGTTCCCCAAAGTATAAGTGGCTTTGGTTTTGGCAGCGCCGCAATCCAGAGTAACCTGGTCCCCGTTGATAGCAATTTCTAGTTTCTTTGACTGTTGAACCTTTTTTTCCGGGGTTTTATTAGCTAAACACAATTAAAGAAAGATCAAAACTAAAAAATTATTTAATAGTATAACAGTTGTTAGACAATATAAAAAATATAAATATGTTAAAATATAAAATAAACCCTTTTTATCCTCTTGTTGCACAGACTATACAGGGTGTCAAAAAAATAGTGCATCTAACATCAGCAAAATTTTTCGGAATTTTTTTTTAGTTTTTAGTTAAAAAACATAATTTCTTGATAATATGGCAACATACATAGGTTGTATATTAAATGTACAAGAAAGAAAATCCAGAAAAGATCCAGTGGTTCTCAAAATTTGAGCAAAAAATCATTTTTTTTGGAAATTTTCAAAGTAAAATAACTCCGTTATTATGGACTTATTTGAAAAACGATAAAGAGAAAATATATTTTTCTTTTATCGAGATCTACCACCTTTTAAAATACTTGCACTTATTTCTGGCACACCCTGTATAGTAATGTAATGACTGATGCGATGAGATGAGCTGGAGAAGAATAATAACTTAGCGAATACAACATTAATTGTGTGTCATAATATATGTTTATATAAATCTAAGTATAATGTTGCAGTTTTTTATTTTTATGTGTTATTTTTTGAGTGCATAAAAGTTGTAACTACTTAATATATCTAAAACACTTACTCAAGGCTTTATAAAACTCATCTACTCCTTCACTTTTAACCAACTCGTATGTACCAGCAAGCGCCATATTATATAGCTTTCTATAAGTGTATTTAACTTTCTAATCTGAAAACTGATCACTTTGACTGTCTCCAAATCGTTTGGGTTTTCTTTTATGCCCTAGGTAGCCAAATATTTAAAAATAAATCACTAAACATTGAACTGTTTGGCCACAATCAATACCTCAGTCTGTTGATGATTCAATATCGATACAATGTAACGTCATTTTTAAAGCTAAAGCTCCGTCTATACGCATAACATTTTACCTGTCAGTCTTGCGTGTCAATATATACAAGGTGAGTCTTAATTAAGTGCAAATATTTTAGGGGTAGTATATTTCGACTCAAGAAACACGTCTAAATTCTTTTTTCCTCAAAATATGGAATTTTTTAAAAAAAAATTTTGGAAATTTTTTTAATTTTCAAAAAATTTAAGCGAAAAATCAGAACAGAGGTGAGAGGTTCTCACTCCCCCACCCTCCTCTTTTTCGAGGAGTGTTTTCGCTTTTTTTCGCTTGACTGACAGGTAAAACCTTATGTGTAGAGCAAGCTTTAATAATCCAAAAAAATTATATTTAGATTCTTAAAACCTTTTCTATTCATCTCGGCTTTTAATCTTAAGTCTTGCAAAATTATGCAACAATGGGAATACTAGGTAAACTTAAAAAGAATTTAGTATATTTTGTGAATGAAATTTAAGTTGATAAAAGTTTTAATTAAATAATTTAATGAATATTATCGTTTGTTTGTAAGTAACTTTGTAAGTAGGATGTACGTGTCTGATGTAAGCAAAACATCTGTTTTCGTATGCATATATGTTTTTTTAAGGCTTGAGTCAACTTGATCAACAACGAAATATTTTCGAGAATATACGAGTTGGTATAAGATGAATTCGTCATTGTTGTATCAGTTTAGTAATATAACAAAAAATACAAAATTCTTTAAGCAAAAATTTCCGTTAAATTTAATAACGGTTTTCTTGCAGTTCATTTTATTTTATATATTCATAAATATACGTAAAAATTAGGTTTTGATTAAATATATGATGAGCCTAATAATCTGGCAGCCGTATCCGTTGATTAGACTGTATTCCGTTGCAAAACCAGGCGAACCAGACCAGAAAATATCGGTTTGATACGGAACGGTTTGGTAAAATACTGGAAACGTCAAATGTTGACGTTTTCTAAATATCAATACCAAAGAATATACCTAGCTAGAAAAAGAATGGACTCTGCCATACTGAAAAATGGTCCTACAGAAGTGGCGCCATCTATTGAGTAGGGCTTGTTTTAAATGTCAAATTTGTCATAATACTACTACAATACTATTGCATTTAATTTTTTTGAAAAAACGCGCAATGTTTGTAAAATTGTAAGAGAACGCCCCCTAGCGTCTACGTTCAAAAGCTTGTTATTATTGTTTATATGATACAATATAGAGTAAGAAACGCTCTTTTAAACGAGCCCTCGCTCGTTGGATTCCGATCATCCAGTCCAGAGTTATTATATTTAAATAAAAACAGATCTAACCTTCCCTCACCACTTCATTTTGGTAGGGAAAAATGGCTCTAACAGAAAATATTCAAAATTTACTGAAGATTATGAAGCTATTACTTATAGTACACCTTATCTAGGCAAAATTGTGTAAAAACTCCATTTTCATATTTTTTTGTTGCAGTTACGCCCCTAGCGGTCATTCTACAAACATTCTACTTTCCGAGATACAGCTGAGAGCTATTCTTAGTGGGACACCCTGTACAAGGCAAATATACTCAAGGTGGTTTGCCATTGCCTTCCTTGAGGTGGCGGCTTCTTGGTCGCTCTATGTAGATAAATAAACATTTTTATTTAAATAAATAAAGCGACCGTACTGGCTGGGGATCGAACCCAGTACCTTCCGCCCCGCAGATCGACACACTACCGGTGGAGCTACGGACGGCCACATTAAAAAATTTAAAGTTAGGCACCAATAATTAAACCACACGCCGTCTCTGATTATCACTCTTCTTAATGCTAATGATGCTTGTTTAAACCCATTATCTGATAAACCCAACCAAATAAGACGATTTTTCTTCTAGTATTCGTCCGTTTTCGCTTGTTTGCTTCACAGTTCTAACAGAATTAACTCTCCCGGGCCCGTTGCGCCTTAATAACTTACCAAATAACTGTTTGTCTTTCCGTTTAAGGCCGTACGAATATCCAGTTTTGTTCCATTTGCCAGATTAAATTACTTCGGTTTGCCGAGTTCCGGAGTTTAGCGCACGTTCATTACAGTTTTCTGTAATTTCAGCCACCTGAAACCCGGTTAAATCACCTTCGGAACAATTTATCCACGCAAACCAAGAAAAACGCCTGTTGGAATTACGAAAATTTACGTATTTGCTCTTGTTTTAAGCCCTGTCTGCATACCTTTTCAGTTTTGCTTTAAAGGTAAAACGGAAGACAGTCTAAAGAAGTGAGAGCAGTTTTCTTTTAAATAGCATCCGTGATTGCAAATTTTAACTGCGTTAACTCCTCTTATAAAAAGCAGACGATATCGCGAAATTTGTCGATTGGTTAATCAGCATTCAAGATCGCAAAATTCGCAGGTTTAAAAGTTGAGTTAGTAGAGAAGACCTATAAATAAGGTAATGTTAGTAATGGGACCAAAGATCAAATAACACTTGAAATATATAATGTGTACAATAATTGAAAGTAGTTTTTATGAATTTGTTTGATATATTTCTTTTTTACTTTACAAGATACACAAAGAATAATAAAAAATACAGTTACTCACTAAAAGCACTTAAGGTTTGTAATAGATGTGGTTAGAATATCAAACACCAAACCAAACCAAAAATTATGTTTTATTTTACTGGTATTCCTCACATTTGAAAGGAAAGTAATTTCATAAATAAGCAGAAGGACATTGTATAGTACACTCTATATTAATAATTCTTTTTTATCCTATACTTATTAGTTGACACATTACTTACTAGGTATAAAATTTAGTACTGATTCCAAACCTATAGTTGTGGTTTTGACATATTCTGATGTGTTTCTGTCAATTTAAAATAAGTTAATATTTAAACAAACATTTCTGGCTTTCCTGACAGGAGTGTGAACACAAATTTTATAAAGGTATAATGTGGATAATGTTTTGATTATTACAGTTTGCATGGATGTTTTTGTATGTTGTTATTTTTAATAAAGTATATTTAATAAGTGTTTGAATATTTCTTTTTCCCTCAGAGGATTTTGTTCTAATCTTTATATATAAATTTTCATAAATTATATATACAAAATTTATTACCTTATAACTTTTTGCTAAAGACTTTGTAGTTGATACAGTTTAACAGTATATAAAAGAACTATTTAAATAAGATGTTTGAAAATATATAGCTGTTTTTGCAATTCAATTTGTCATTAACTGTACTAAAATCAAAACAAATTAAGAGAAATGAGGTGATCTATAAACTATAACATGAAACGCATCATCTCCTATTTCCAAGTCTTCTATTAATTTCATTTATTAAACAACTATAATTATTCAATAATCTTGATAATTCTAGGAACTCTCAGATATCGTCAAAACATGAAAACAAAATTCACTTCCTATAATTCTTACGTCCCTTTAACTGAAATATAAGAAACAGGGGAGTTAATATTCTCACTGAGAAAGTTTATAAAATACCTTTAAGTAAAATATTAACTTTATTCTTATTAAATAATTTCAATAATCTATCTTTTTATTTATGACAACCACCTAATAACCTAACTTTAACGTCAACTTGACAATCGTGAAAAATGTTATTGTTAACCACAGACTAAATCAATTTCTGAATTCCCTAACGCCAACTTATTTTTCATTAAAAAAATTTACCAATTTTCGTAATTAGGTCGGCCATATTGAGGAACTTTTAAAAGAATTGTACTATATCATTGCGATTAAAGTACTATTTCACCTACTATTTTTGATAGATATAAGGTAATTTTAACAGTTGCTAGTTGCTATGAGAAAAAATGAATTAATTCGATTTAACTAAATAATTTTGAATTCAAAAAAACTTTTAAAGGCGATTTATTTGGAATTTGTCCTCTGTTGAACGTTCCTCCCCTAAATATTTGCTTGTCGGCGATGATTGCTGTTTTATCGTCAAATATTTGGACTCTCCAAAGTGTTTGACGAACGCCTTCCAAGAGGTGTATGTGTCTTTGTGTGTGTATCTTTGCCCGCCTTAATCGCTACAAACATCTCGCCACACAGCTAAAATTACTTTAGATGGCGCTGGCGTAGGAGGAAGACTCTGTTGTACGCGCTTGCCGAATATTTTCCTTTAATTTGAATTTTCCTTAAACAAGCAATTTTCGAAGACGAGGGAAGAAAACAGAGAATGGATAGATCTTAACAAGGGAAATTTTTTCAATGTTTTTGAAACACCGGAAAAGCAGTAGTGGTGCCTCAAAACATCTGAATCGCAAAGCATTTTCCGATACACGTCATCATTTTGAAATTGACACTAAAGCCTATAAACCTGCACTGTTCGGTTTTTATATGATTCAAAATAAAAACCGTACCGTGACTTTGAATTTTGAGACCAAAAACTGAAACAATAATTTGTCAAAAAAATCATATTACAGCTATATGTTTTATTTTGCATAAAAATGTTAACTAATAAGTTAGAATAATTATAACTCTTCCCTAACTAAGTGGTTTTATCGCTAAATTTAACTAAAGCTAAGTACAACACAAATCTTAAATACGTGGACTATTATAACAATAAATACATCGTAAAAGACTATTTTGGTAGCATTCTGAACTAGAATTCAAGTTCAGAAAATCACATTTTAAAAAATAATTTATAGGAAAAATGTTAATTCAGTTAATATTAATTTTTGTATACTGCTTAGATTTATCTGGTCTTCTATCATATATTTTGGAAATTAGAGAATTACCTGAAGATTTTCATCTAAAAATTGGCATTGATAGTGGTGGTGGATCACTTAAAGTTTGTCTGAATGTGCTCCCTGAAAATGATCCCGAATATTTCAAGAAATATAAAAGTGCTGGAATTAATAAACAATTCATAATTGGCTTAGGACCAAAGTTGTCTGAATCTTATGCTAACATTAAAAGCCTCTTTGAGACGTTAGATCTGCAGTCCATATGTGGAATTTGTTTCTATACTTTTGCCGCTGACTTTAAGCTTATTATGATTCTCCTTGGTCTTCAGTCAAATTCATCCACTCACACTTACCCATGGTGTGATGTAAATGTAAAGGAAATGGAAATTAAAGGATCATTCAGAACTATTAAAAGTATTACAGAAAATACAAATTTATGGCAACAATCTAAAGGAAATATAACAAAAGCCAAAGATTTTAGTAAGCGTTTTTGTTTGAAATATTTTTTTTTGTATTTTTTAAACTGTTGTTAAGGGCAATTATTTTTTAGAAAACTGTATAAACATACCTTTAATCATTGGCGACGAAGAAACACCTGTCTTAAAGTATATTCCCCCTCCTGAGCTTCACCTTTTGTTAGGTGTGGTTCAAAAACTATTTGATTGTCTTGAATTGGAGAATACCAATGTTGCAACAGAATGGATAAAAAAAAGCGGGATTGAAACTAGATCATTATGGAAAATGTAACGGAAATAACGCCAGATAACTTTTAAAGAAAGTGGATATTTTGAAGACGATATCGCCCGGTAAAGAATCATATTCAAAGTTTTTAGAAGCAAAAACCTAAAAATCTTTTTTTTGGAATAAATATATTGCAGTGTTTTCTGCATTTAATCAAGTAGTTTCGAGTTGTTTTGGTCAAGCACTAAACAAACATTTTGAACATGACATCGAACAATTTAGATTGGAAATACTCAACTTAGGTATTAAGATAACTCCAAAGATTCATGCAATTCTGCATCATGTGCCAGAGTTTATAAAAGCAAATCATAGAGCTCTAGGATTTTACTCAGAACAAGCATCCATCGAGCAGGTTCATTTTTCCTTTAAATTATTTTCTAAAAAGTTTAACTTGAATCCTCGTTCAGAATGCTACAAAAATAGTCTTTTACGATGTATTTGTTGTTATAATAGTCCACGTATTTAAGATTTGTGTTGTACCTAGCTTCAGATAAATTTAGCGATAAAACCACTTAGTTAGGGAAGAAATATAATTATTCTAACTTATTAGTTAACATTTTTAGGCAAAATAAAACATAGCTGTAATATGATTTTTTTGACAAATTTTTTATTTGTCAGTTTTTGGTCTCAAAATTCAAAGTCACGGTACGTCACTGGATCACAGGGATTTATTTAATACTTACACCGTTTTCATACTATAAATTATTATTTCCTTAGATGGAACACAGCTCCAACATTTTTATTATTTATAAGATTTTTTTTATAAACGTGGGACTAAGAACATCATCATTTAGTACAATGAGAGTACTCATCATTTGTGTCAAATAAACCTAGTTTGTATAAATTACCTACAATAAAAGAGAAGTTTTGCATTTTTGTCCTCTAGAGCCATATGTCCGAAGCACTGTGCGATGGCTGTATAGTCTTTAAAAAATTCCGCTGAGCGCAAGACGAATTAAAATTCAGCTGTTTTTGTTTTAGTTAATAGAAAAACAACCACTTTTCTTTTTTAATAGCACTCAATCCCCTGCGCCTGCTGCCCTGCGTGGGTAATTAACAACTCAACCTCTCTGATTGATGGTACAATTTTCGTTAAAAGCATATTCTCGTAAGATCTCATCGGAATGGAAAAACAAATAAGATTAATTATGCACCCTGTATTGTTTTTGTTGCTGTGCGGAGGGTTGTGTGAATATATAGGTGAAAAAATAAAGAAAACATCGATGGTGAGCTTTATACAGGGTGGTCCGAACTATATTCCGGAAACTTCGGCAGCATATTCTACAGATAAAAATATGTAAAAAAGTTTGTATAAATGTATGTCCTGAAGTGCTTAGTTTCGGAGATACTGGGCGTAGAGATTTCATTTTTATTTTGATTTTTTCCGAATAAATTGGTTCCGATTAATTTTTTGGTGTCTGGGAGTTTTTTTACATGAGAAATTTGATTTTGATGTCAATGTAACTCCTACTTGTAGAGGACGTACCTACATTTTTTTAACTGGTTTAAAGAGTGGATAATAACTTTTCGTCCGTACCTATATAAAACTACTAAGAAAAATTTATCATTAGTTTAAAAAAATAGAAAGTTCCCAAATTTCTCATCTGTACTCAACATGTTTATTTTTAGTCAATGATGACAGGTATTGATAATTTCAATTCGAAACATCTTGAGAACCGTTGCTCCTAGCTATTTTTACCAAGAGACATTTTTTACGTAGAAAATTACGGAAATGTATATTTTATCACTCAGCAGTTTTATAGAGGTAGGGACGAAAATAATGGTAAAGAAAAAATATGTTTCTTTTATCGAGATCTACCAGCTCTGAAAATATTTGCACTTACTTAAGACTCACCCTGTATAAGTGACACAGAGAATAGAACACTCTCTAAAAGGCATTTTTTTATATTTTATCGTAAAATATACCTTTACTTGATTTCTACTATTAGCTGAACAAAAAAACACGAACATCTACTACCCTTAATGTTACGTAGGGATTTTTACCAAGGGACATTTTTTACGTAAAAAGTCACGGAAATGTATTTTTTTCACTCAGTACTTTTATACAGGTACGGACGAAAAGTTATTACTCTTCAAAACAGTTAAAACAAATATAGGTGGCGCCCCCTACAAATAGGAGTGATATTGATATCAAAATCAAATTTCTCATGTCAAAAAACTACCAGACATCAATTTTCATCTAAATATTGACGTTACTTCAGAAATTATTTGGAAAAATTTGAAATAAAAATAAAAATTCTACACCCTGTATCTCTACAACTAAGAATTTTAGGACATACATTCATACGAACTTTTTTACTTATTTTTATCAATAAAACATGCCGCCGAAGTTTCCGGAATACAGTTAGGACCACCCTGTATATTAAAAACACCAATAAGGGATGCTTTCGGTGTGCAAAACATATCGTAACGAATTTTTGTACAAATTCTAGTCTAATATTAACCTAGGGTTAAGGCTAACTAAAAAAAAGACATTTAGGAGAGAGAGAAAAAATATCGTGGCGACTGATTGATCGATTTTCTTAGGTTTTCTGCAGTTTCCACGAAAAAAGATGCTCGAGCATCTCTATTTATCTCAAGTGCCAATTTCGTCTGCTAGCAAACTCGAGAGTTCCTAATTGCTTTAGCCTGTTTTAAGGGATGAAAGACGTTTCCTTAACGTGCTCTTAAATTGTTTACAGAATTTAGAATAAAGTTTGATTGAAAGTTACTATACTCTGTTTTTTTTCTCAGGTAAGATTTCGACAGACGATGACAGAAAAAAAGCAGATGACGTCCCATACCAATCTATTTATTTTACTAAAAAAAGTTTCTAATAATTTTTAAGTTAACTATGGATGGGTTTAAATATAAATTCGTCATGCGTCGTCACTTGTTGTTTTTAACCAGTTTTATTGGTTTATTGGCCGTGCCTTCACCGTCGCACGGCCCCGGCCCGTCCCGGTGTACCATGAATCAGCCTTTAACCTTATTGAAAAAAAAATACTTTAAGGTACTAGTATGATATCTTACATACAGGGTGGCCCATCGAAAACGTTGCGCAAGGCATCACGGCCAGGGTATTTATTTTTTCAAAAAATCCAAAAACACGTCAATTTTGTTTGTGAGGGGGTCAACTTTTGCCCCAAAAATAATTGCAAAATATTCAACCCTCTAAGCGGGGTGTCATCCCCAACTTTTTCAAATGGAAAGGGGGTCAAGTGGCGCCGCAATGAAAAGAGCTTTCTATTCTCTATATTTCCCCGCTTCGTTTTTGAAAATCGGTCGAGTCATTGAGAAAATATGAAGGATTGAAATTTGAAAAGTTTATTTAAGCATTTATCAGAGTAAATGATAATTAAGGATAAATTCGACCAATTTGCTGTTTTTTCTTATTATTTCTAGATGTTTCGAAAAATCCTTTTTTATCGAACCTCTACACCCTAAAGACAATCTGTTTTCCAAAAATCAGATTTTTACGTCAAGCGCTTTAAGCAGGATCGTGATTAATCAATGACCAGATTTTTCGAAACACACTGTATAAATTTTTAAAAAATCTTAAAATATGTAAAAAAACAAAATAAAATATACGTGTTTAAGCGTTTTTTCGGAAACTTGACCGTTTTTTAAATAAAAAATATTGTAATATTTGAGGGTTTTACCAGTTTCACCCTTTTGGAACTGGAATTTCGAAAAATCCCTTCTTATCAAACCTCTACACCCTAGAATCAATCTGTATGCCAAAATTGAGCTTCTTACGTTGAGTGATTGGAGCAGGATCGTGATTAATCAGTATGTCAGTCACTTAAGGATTTTATATATTCATATATCAGACATTTTTTTTCTTAAAATGGTTTATAAATATTTCTACATCCTTATTGAACATTGAATACCTTTATTATTCATTACAAAAATATGTTGATAGGATACTACATCACACCACTTAGCACATTCCTCTCGAAGATTATATCTACTATTTACATTTTTTATAAATAAAATTGAATACTACAACTGATACGATCAATTGCATGAGTATAAATAAATATTTTAATAATAAAATTTGAGTTTTACAAAACCTAAATAATCAATTATTACAAGACAAGAAGTTTCCAGAATAAGTAGAAAATTTTTGTAGCACCGATTTAACCTGCTTTTGCCATACCATAAATGCAAAACAACATCATAAAATACTATATAACCCTTCAATCTTTTATTATTTAAACAAACGGTCTGGAATAATAGCCATATCGATATCGCAAGCGCGTTTTCCAGGAATCGTTTCCAGAAATGGCGCCAGACTATCGGACGCCCGGAGCTCTGGATGAACACCGGGACGCCGTTCTGGACAGTCTGATAAGTTTATTTCTCCAGTTTTACCGCGGTTGGATCTGGATTAAGTTGGAATATCGGGACGGTTGGTTTTAGTTCTGATATTGTTTCGGTTGGTTTTGTAAGTAACTGTTCTAAGGTGGAGATATGAATTAGAAATAAGGTAAAAAAATATATTTTTGCAAACGTCACAAAAGTATTCATTATTGTAACATGATTTGACATTATACAATAGTATATTGTTTTATTAGAAGTAAAAATGACACTTCTTGTTGCGAGGGTGTAAGTTTGTCATATAGTTGAGGCACAAAAAGCATTTTTACCTCGAATAGAACATGCAATTTATTTTTCTAAACGCCACAAATAATTATTACACAATTTCAAACGTTCCAAATAATATAAAAAGATTTAAAAGTTTTACCTTGTATATACCTGTATATATATTTGACATTTTATGTCAATTTAATAATATATTTTCGTACTTTTGTGCTTATTTTTATGCCTAGACGTTAAAATGACTTTTTTATATTGTCAATCACGTCGCAAGAATTAACACTTTTGTGACGTTTGAATGACGTTTAAATATTTTTACATTAGGCTTTATGCAGTAATAGGCAAATTAAAATGTCTCCTTTTTTCCATAGTTTAATTCAAAGATTATTAATATCTCCACTGAGCCCATAGAATTTTCAAAAAAAGATTAATATTATTACAGAAATCGCCATCAACAATGGATATAAGTGTTCCCTTATTTATTTAATGATTATGATTTGATTTTGTGATTATATGATAAATAAAAAACAAAAGAAAATTTTTAAATATGTCAATTACAAAGACAATAGCAGTTAACGACTTTTGAATTATACATATTTTTAATTGAACCAAAAAAATATGAAAAAATCTTAATAAAATAGAATCCAAAATTATATTAATTTATTAAGTACATATAATATTATTATTTAGATATCGTTGGATGTACAAAATTCTCAAAAAACATGTACGTAACTCAGAAAATCTGTAAATTTACAGAAAAACCTAAGTTTAGAGAAAAAGTGTTAATTTAGAGAAAATGTGTAAATTTACAGGAAAAGTGTAAATTTACAGAAAAACTGCAAGTTTACAGGAAAAGTGTAAATTTACAGAAAAACCTAAATTTAGAGAAAAAGTGTTAATTTAGAGAAAATGTGTAAATTTACAGGAAAAGTGTAAATTTACAGAAGAATGTAAGTAAATTTACAGGAAAAGTGTAAATTTACAGAAGAATGTAAATTATACAGAAAAACTGTAAGTTTCCAAAAAAAGTGTAATTTTACAAAAAGCCCTAAATTTACAAAAGGATTGTAAATTTATAGAAAAATGTAAATTATACAGAAAAACTGTAAGTTTACAAAAAAGTGTAAGTTTACAGAAAAACTGCAAGTTTACAGGAAAAGTGTAAATTTACAGAAAAATCTAAATTTAGTGAAAAAAGTGTTAATTTAGAGAAAATGTGTAAATTTACAGGAAAAGTGTAAATTTACAGAAAAACTGCAAGTTTACAGGAAAAGTGTAAATTTACAGAAAAACCTAAATTTAGAGAAAAAGTGTTAATTTAGAGAAAATGTGTAAATTTACAGGAAAAGTGTAAATTTACAGAAGAATGTAAATTATACAGAAAAACTGTAAGTTTACAAAAAAAGTGTAAGTTTACAGAAAAGCCGTAAATTTACAAAAGAATTGTAAATTTACAGAAAAATGTAAATTATACAGAAAAACTGTAAGTTTACAAAAAAGTGTAAGTTTACAGAAAAGCTGTATATTTACAGAAAGACTGTAAATTTACATACAAAGTGTAAATTTACAGAAAAAGTGTAAATTATACAGAAAAACTATAAGTTTACAGAAAATCCGTAAACTTACAAAAAAAAAGTGTAAATTTACAGAAAATGTGTAAATTTACAGAAAAAAATGTAAATTTACAGAAAAAATGTAAATTTACAAAAAAAAATTAAATTTACAAGAAAAGTGTAAATTTATGAAAATAATGTAAATTTTTCTTAAAAAATTCAACGTTGTTATAGCAGCTCTACCTTTTTTCATATTTTGAAACATCTAAAAGCGTATTTTATTATAATACTAATATTTAATGGTACTCTATGCAAATTTTTGATTGTTGTGCGATGCAAAATGTGATGCGAATGAACTGAAACGCCATTGTTTTCCCGAAAACAATTATTATTATGGTTAAACGTCTCCCTGCACGTCGTTTACGCACGAGTTCCATTCGGAACCGTTCAATTATACTGAAACAACAAAATCCCTATTTGTTATTGTTTGTCTCTCTGTCTATTCGTCCCTTTCTATCCTGTGGAAGCGTATAGGTATCCCGGATCCATACAAACATAGAGTCGACCGTTTTGTTTGTGCTGCCTTTAATGTTTGCCTGTGAGTTTTTACAATTGCTTCCCCTTCGAGGATGTGTTTTGTATATAAATTATTTTGAATAATTTTTCTATTTTTTTTTTTTGAAAGCTTCAATATGAAAGATTTCAACAAAAATGAGGTAGATACGGTTTTATATGAATTAGTTCTCCATCTAGATATATATATAAATTCTTGTTCCTCAATAAAACTGGAAACAAAATATCAAAAGGATTAAGACAAGTATATTGCCTGTCACCAACTTTATTCAAAATATACGCCAACCAAGTTTTAAAGCAGTGGAAAAGCAAATGGAGAGGCATCGACGTACCAAAAAGTGAAGATTCTTGCTTATACACTTGACAATTCGCTGACGACCACTTAAAGAGGAATACCAAGTTTGGGAACTGGAGATGAATATCACAAAAACTAAATATCTCTGCTTTGGATCGGATCAAGCAGCAATAAAACTGGATAACGAATACATACAAATATGTAACGAATACAAATACCTAGGCGTTACTTTCGATAAATCCGGTAAAGTGGACAACGAAATAAGCTCGAGAATAGTCAAGTTTTGGAAGTGTTCACTCCCTTTCTAAAGAGATTGTTTGCTTTTTCGTTTCTTGGTGAAGTCCTCCAGAGTAGAAGGATTTTATTTTCTTTGCCTAGTTTATTATTTTATTTATTGGTTCGAGCTATTACTTCTTGGTTAAATTAAACTATACTGCCCTGAGTTAAAGCTATTTTCTACCGCACTTTTTACTTGATTTTGCCATTTTTTTATTGGGCGTAATAGTACTCCTCCGCAAAATTAATACTAAACAATTTTTCGAAAATTGCAATTGCTTAAAAAGCCATAACTTGGTTTAATGGTGCAAACTGAACTGTAAATTGGGCAATAATGTTATCTAAGAACCTTAATTAACTTAAAGTTTTGGAGTACTCGCGCCGTCCCATAATCGTCTTTGCCGCTGTTTAAGTTTGTGTTAACGCCCAGCTCTAATTATTACTTGGCCTCTAATGACCATCATCAAACCCTAAGCGAGACCATTACATTTTTTCTTTTGTCCCTCTACTGTCTATACTATCTGCCAATTTTTGACTATACAGGGTGGTCCTTAGAATAAGTAGGAGGGGGGGTTAATCTCTGCGACCTTAGATATCTATTGTGTCCCCCTTTCTTGAGTTATAACTCATCATACAGTCCCAGGACTTCCTACGGAGACCCGTGTCCTTCACAGTCGAGGAGCTACGACCCAGGCCGGGTAGACGAAACGGTAGCTTGTGTCGCCTGTTGGGTTTAGAGGTAGGAGGTAGGCTCCCGACCCTTGGAGGAGGTGGTAACTTGTATGCCACTTGCGGAGGATGGTCTCACGCAAGTGTCAGCCACCTCTCCTGTAGTTCTCTTTGGGTTTGACCCCTTGGAACTTTCATTGTTACTGTTCCCAGTGTTGCTAGAGGGTTTCCCCACAGCTTCACCGGTGATGTTTTTATTACTATTATTACCAGATCTCATAGTGTTCCCATGAGTCGCTAGGGCCGGTCGGTCCACTTCTACAGAGCCCCGCATGTAGAAGTAAGGGGTAAAATACAATGGGGTGCCCCCCGATGCCCCAAGGTTGAGGCTGTCCGTAGCCCCGCCCGGTATCGTTATATGTCTTGGTGCAATTCCCTGGCTACGACACTACAGTAAGGGACAAGATGATGAGTGAGATACAGTCAGGGACAAGATGATGAGTGAGATGCTTCTTAGACCAAGCCAAGCCAACCAACGACAAGGTCTTGCATCTCCTAGGGGAAGCAGGGTGGTCCTAACTGTACTCTGGAAACTTCGGCATCATATTCTGCACCTAAAAATAAGTAAAAAAGTTTATGATTTCAGTCTAATAACTATTTAGTCAATATGTTTAATTTATGTCGATGATGACAGGTATTGATAATTTCGATTCCAAATATCTCGAGAACCATTACTCGTAGCGATTTTCACCAAGAGACCTTTTTTACGTAAAACACATCGTAAACGTATATTTTTTTACTCAACAGCTTTATACAAGTATGGACGAAAAGTTATTACTCTTCAAACCAGTTAAAAATATGTAGGTGGTGCCCTCTACAAGTAGGAGTCATATGGACATCAAAATCAAATTTCTCATGTCAAAAAGCTCCTAGACACCAATTTTCATCCAAATATTGACGTTACTTCAGAAATTATTTGGAAAAAATCAAAATAAAAATGAAACTTCTACACCCTGTATCTTTTTTTACTTATTTTTAGCTGCAGAATATGCTGCCGATATTTCCGGAATACAGTTCGGTTTACCCTGTATATGTATAGCCTAAACGTCAAATTTAGTAATTACCACAGTCATTGAGACATAAAAAGGAGACATGTGGTTATTTATTACAAAAATTAACTTGTTAAGATGTCATATAATATTATAACAATAATTTATTTGACATTTTGGGGTATTTTTTTCCACTTTACACAGTCTAGTCTCTTTCTCCGCAGGATTTGAGAGTTAAAATGGCACCGAAAGTTCCCAAGTCGCCCTCGGGGAAGCTTTAAAGCCCTTGTTCGACATCTAACAGGTGTTAGAGCAGTTCGGAGCTCTTCCACTGGAGCCGGCTTTTAAGAATTGAGTGTAGAAACCTGTAACAGCTCGCGGGTTCAAACTTTGAAGCTATCGTCTGAATTAAACTATACTTAAAAGTAATTAAATGAATCAATTTTAACTACTTCACAGAAACATTAATTCCTGTTGTATTTATAAACTATTAGTTTGATAAAAAAAATACATTTTGAGGAGTGTACTTGTTAACCCTAGATCATATATACTTACGTGGATAAGTAAATCACTATGGAAACTGTCGCAAACATATCAACGACTTCCATTTATCTTTTTTCTTTGTTGCAAACGTGGTGCTTCTATTCTATCTATCCTTGTGGAGGACCTATCGTTCGCGCGCCAAATTTGAACATTAATTTTAAAAATTTAATTTGTATAATACATATATTTGAACAATAAATTGAATGTTTAGTGTCACAAAAATTAAATTATATAAAAAATACATTTAGCCGCTCCGTACGAATATCAATATTCTTAGGAAATCTAACCAGAAAGTATGCATGTGGTTTAATATAAATAAAAGAACAACTGAATACTTTACTTGCCTATAAAAGAATAATTCGGAGACCTTTATATTAGAACTTCCACATATCAAACACTTTCTAGTCATTTTTACTAGTGTTTAGAATGTCCAACGAAAAAAAAATAACAATGTATAATTTGTACTTTTTTTTAAATAGACCCTACATCGTCTCTCCATGCTCCTGATCAGGTTGTCGAACTCTTCTTGAGGTACAGCCTGCCACGCTGCATTCGCGGCCCGAACCAGATCCCTACGAGTTTCACGAGGCATAGCCATTCTCAAAATTCTTCTTTGGACCGCGTCCCATACGTGTTCGATGGGGTTGAGGTCAGGAGATTGTGCCGGCCAGGGTAAGATGTTTAATTGATGAGCATTGATGAACTCACTTACCACTCTGGCTGTATGAGGCTGTGCATTGTCATGCATGAGCATGAAGTTTCTCCCAAAATAATTGGCATATGGTAACACGACAGGCTCAAGAATTAAATCACGATATGTGATTCCTGTTAGAAACCTTTCAAGAAAAACGAGATCGATTTTTCGGCCTAACTGGACTCCTCCCCAGACCATAACTGTTCCACCTTGATAAGGGTGCATTTCCTGAACATGATCCAACCGAATAAGATTTCCCGGTTCTCTCCATACCCTAAGCCTTCTCGAATCCGGATGAATTCCAAAGCGTGACTCATCCATGAAAAGAACATTGGCCCATTGTTCATTTGACCACTGAACATGATCTTGAGCCCACAAATATCGTACCTCTCGATTTCCTCTCGTTCAGGTTTGAGCTCTGCTTCTTAAGTGGGCGTCTGCTTCTTAAGTTGACCTCTCTTAATCTATTGCGAAGAGTGTCAGGACTAACGGTTACATTATGTGTTTCCTGGAGAATTAAACTAAGCTCTGGTGCTGTAAGAGTTGGTCGGCGTCGAGCATTTAATTGTAAAAAATGATCTTGCTGAGGGGTAGTAATGCGATGTCGCCCTGTGTGCCTTTCAGCAACATCTCCACTTTCACGGTAGCGTGCACTTAATCGCGATATTACACCTTGAGTTGTATTTAATGCTCTGGCTACGTTGATTTGGCGCATTCCAGCTTCGAGCATACCCATGGTCCTTAGCATTTCGTCTCTGTTAAGATGTCTACGCTCCATAATGTCGTTTAATACTAAACAGACCTTATTTATGAATTCCACATATCAAACACTATCTAGTCAAAAACATAGCCAGTACATGCTAAATTCGAACAATTGATGCTAGATGCTTTTTATACATTTGGCAAAAAATGCACAAACACTTCTGCAAATATTCCAAATTTAGAAATAACTAGTGTGACTACTTCGTTTCAATCGAAGTAGAAAGAATCGGCCTACAAATATGTGGTTGTTTATTCAAAACATTGATTTTTCCGGTGTGTTTATATTTAAAACTCTTAATTACTAGAGTTAATAACAGTTATATATTTCCTTCTTTTCAGAAATCTACATGAACTCTTAAAGCAAGACAACTTTTAAATGTTTCTTTCAACACAAGTTTAAAGGAAAAACCAGAAATAACTTCAGAGATACTCTAATCAAATCGTAGTCATGTCATCACTGGATCTAGTGTCAAGTTTCAATACGTCACCTTCAAGTCACACCTTGTTTCAACTAAATATTATTACCATGTCAGTAATAATGTTACCCTGTGGTATAGTTGCTCTCAACCGATATTTACCAGGTAAGAAAGCAATATGTTTTATACATACTAAGCAATTCTAGCGTCCCCACTGGACAATTTTACCCTTAAGAGTCCATATTTTATTAGTCCGAAAAAGTAGCAAAATAATAAGCGTTCGGCATTTAATGTTTTATGTAAAACTGGCCAGGTATTTTTTCACAAATGAAGGAAAAAATTAAAGATAAAGGATTATATTATATCCGTATTGTAGCACATTTTTAGATAACTTCTTTATTTTTAAGATTTTGATGGACAAACATCAACAAAATATTCCTTAAGTTTGGACTAAATTTTCTCGAAAATAAAAACATAATTTAAAATTTCGTTACAGTACGAAAATAGATTGAAGTTTTGTGATTACAGTGATGTATAATTTATATGGTTTTGTAACAAATTACTCGCTATTTTATGGCAAATGCTGAAGTTCTGCAAACCTTAATCAAGCCTTAATCAAAGCACGTGTGTTTGGAATTTTAAAATGGCCGGTTTTTTTGTCTACACCTTTGATACATTTTAACTGTACAGATAAAACGTTGAATTAGTATTAGTGTTTTAATAAATATTAAACAAAGAAAATTAATTTAAATAAAACTAACACTACTCAGCACTATAAAAGAAGATATAAATACTTAAAATCAAATAACAGGCTTTTACTGGGGGCCTTGGGAATAAAAAAGAAGATTAAACCTAAGAATTTCAAAGAAGAATTATTCAACTTCTGTTGTTTCAGGTTGCTAAGTTTCCCAGTTTTGTTGATTTTAATCTTAATCTATTCTTTATTCACTTCCTGCTTTGTTTTTATTGTATTTCGTGTCTTTTCCTTCTAACAATTCAGCAATAATACATTATAATCAAGAAGATTTTTTTTTATAATAAAACAAGCTTTTGTATAATGCCACTTTAGAAATTCTTATAGGAAAATACAATATATACCGTATGATCGAAAAAAAGAGGTTGCAGTTGGATTGGAAATAATTTTTACATACAAAAAGACTACGATCTTTATTTTAAAGCCATGTTTGACGCTGCTTTTTTATAGTTCGGTATTATAATCAATAGAAAGTCTGGAGATCGTACAGATCTCAAAAAACTAATGTACGTAATCGACTATCGATGAGCTACATTTAAAAAATTAATTATTGATAAAAAATTGTGTTTCTTCGTATATCGGAGAATGACTGGAAAGCCAATGAACAGATTTTGATGCTGTTTTCACTGCCTGAAAGCTTGTTTTATATGGCAGTTGACCAAATATACAGGGTGGTCCGAACTGTATTCGTGAAACTTCGTCAAAGTGTCAAAGTTTCATTATTATTTCGGTTTTTTCCAAATAATGTTTGAACTATTGTCGATATTTGGATGAAAATTTGTGTCTGGGTGTTTTTTGACATGGGAAATTTAATTTCTATGTCAATATGTGTCCTACTCATAGAGAGCGCCACCTACATGTTTTTTAATTATTTTGAAGAGTGATAACTTATCGGGTACGGACCCTTGACTGAAATGATAAATTTAGGAACATTTTATTTTTTAAAATTAATCATAAATTTTACTTTCTGTTGAACTTTAAGCACAAAAACGTTTCAAATTTATGATTTCAGTCTAATAACTATTTAGTCAACGTGTTTATTTTTCGTCAATAATGACGTGTATTGACTATTTCCATTCTAAATATCTCGAGAAACATTACTCGTAGCGATTTTTACCAAGAGACCTTTTTTACTTAAAAAACGTCGTAATTGTATATTTTTTTACTTAGTAGTTTTATACAGGTACGGACGAAAAGTTATTACTCTTCAAACCTGTTAAACAAATTGTAGATGGCGCCCTCTACAAGTAGGAGTCATATTGACATCAAAATCAAACTTGTCATGTCAAAAAACTTCCAGAAACTAATTTTCAGCGAAATATCGACGTAAGTTCATAAATTATTTAGAAACAATCGAAATAATATGCTGCCAAAGTTTCCAGAATACAATTTGGACCAACCTGTATAGCGAGTAAAAAATAGAGGCAAAATTTGTATAGGAATTCATTATTTTCTTGATCGAATTTACTTAAATCTTGGTATTACTTGATACGTTTTGACTGAGCGGGTAAGACTGACAGGTAAACCGTCACGTATAGACGCGGCTTTAATGACAGTTGCAGGGGATGACCTAGATTGAGATCACGAGTAGCATAAATAATAAATTCAAGTTCGCATAAAGCTGATTTATAGAACTGCTGTAATAAAAGGGGTTAAATGCCAGTTTTATGTCTTTCCCGGTTAAAAATCGAGTTAATGAATGAGCATGGAGTGTTTCTTGTAGTCTAACTGTGGCATTTTTGATATAATAGCTTCCGGGTTTGGTATTCAAGCGTCGTTTGCTTCTTTTGCAGTAATAAAAGTCAGTCACTTTGTTTTATTGACATATCATGCTGGTTAAAATTATTCTGGTGAATTATTACTCGTCGTACAGTCTCAGGGCTTTGATAAAAAGCCAGTATGTGAGACGGTTTTACAGAGGTTAGTTTTCCACCTCCGATACCAGTGTAGTGTACCAGGTGTTCTGATGTTTTCCCATTGGCCAAATTTGTTGACCTTCTCTAGGCATTCTTGAGTTGATCTTCTACTGAGTTGATCTGACTTCATAGAGGACACAAACAGTAATTATGTCTTTGTAGAGGTTTCATTTCTTGAAAAGAATAAAATGCCATTTTAACAGGACGTCAACGGTTTTTTATATCTATCTATCAATGCCTAAAATGCAAAAGCAACTTTAGTCAGCATAGGTAAACAAGTTCAAATTGTTAACTGGCACTAAAAAACATAAACGAGTTTTTTTAAACTAAATCGGTCCAAAATAAAACACAAAATATACGTAATAATAAATAAACATATACATATACATACGCCTAATTATAAATTCTTTTAAGTATCCATTGCTTCTTTGACTTGGTAGGTATTTTAAGTTTTTCTATTTCTGTGATTTTAAATTTAAGAGAAAATTCGATAACTTTCCACTTGATAAAACTTACGGAAAGTATCTTTTACCTGCAGTTTTCCATATCGAGGAAACTCAGTTAAAAAAGGAAATATACACTGAAAAAACACAATACTTAAATTACGTAAATACGTAATACGTAATAGTTATTTTTTATACAAGACGGTAAAATGGTATTTTATCGTATGAATTAATTTCGGGAGACGATAATGCAATTTTATCGTCGTGTATAAAACAATATTCTTTTCCATAGCGAGTTACGTTTTAAAAAATATTGAGAAATTATTATTTCAAGGAATTTATTACAAGTAGAAAAAATATTGTGCTGGGTTAGCGTTGGTTTCTATGTAATTTGACAAATAAATTAAGCTACAGGACACTGTCTTCTTTAGTTGTCAGTTTTGAGTCAATATTTTTTAATTCTCTTTCGTGTCGATTGCTGATTGAATTGGAACCAGAAATGGCTCAAAACGAAATAAGTAAATTAACAACAGATATTCAGGCTGAGGCGACAAACGCCATATCCAAACTACTTCTATTTAAATCCTGAATAACTTATGAAAAGAAATACAAAAATTTTCAAAAATGGAAGCAATTAAAAAACGTGCGAGAAGAAATAAAGCTTTTAACCTATCCTCGCTGTTAAAGTATCATTTAATCTACTAAAGTACTATTTTATCTACTATTTTTGATAGATATAAGGCAATTTTAACAGTTGCTATGGAAAAAAAATAATTTTTGTAACTTCAAAATTAAAGACTTTAATAAAAAAAGATTAAAACCTTTAACCGCTTGTATTGACCCTACGTTACGCCGCTGAACGATAGCTACCTCAAAAATCAAAGTAAATCTTTATTTTTCGAATTTTTTTTCAGTGTAGCATATAAATAAAAGAAAATGCAACCTATAAAAGATGAATATTAAGATCGGGCCATAGAAAATCGAGGAAATCGACTCAGAGCAAAGCCTTATCCGCTATTTTCTTCATGAATAAATTAAATTACGTTTTCCCGAAGCAATACAGAAAACTTTCTGTTAATCCGGAGTAAAATGAAAGCGCATGTTGGAGATCAAAGAGCCTGAAACACATACGAGGAATTAAATCTACTTGCAGAGTAAGGAACACTGTTCAAAATTTGTATTTTAGATAGAGGGAACGTTAAACTTTATTGCTGAAAATGTAATTTTTAAACATTTTTTTTTTTGAAAAAATTATGGATGGAAACATCCTAAAACAAGAAATTTCTCATTCTTGATTTAAGTAAGAACAGTATCATGGAAAAATCTGGGACCTCAGACCACAGATGGTGCACTGGTTGTACACTGGAGCAATGCTCAGCCTCAGCAACGTGGTATACAGACGGGTCAAAGACCGCTGAAGGAACAGGAGCTGGAGTATTTGAAGAAAAACCTCATTTCTGAGATGCTGATAAAGGAAATCAATATTATGAAGCAACTAGTTCAAGTTAAAGCTTCAAAGTAATGTTGGTTTATTAAAATCAAAATAAATCATCTAAAAATATCGATTGGAAAAACTTGTGCGGTATTTCCTCCAAACGATAAGAGTTTTCCAGGAACATTTCCAAAGTTATCGAATGCCTCTGATGGAGTGTACTTTATAAGAAAACTTTGAATTCCTTGTCGAAAGTTTATATTAGTTCTTTCTTTATTAATATATAGTACAACAGTAGCAATGTCATGATTGAGGTTGAAGAACAATTATTTATTAATAGAGAAAAAAAAGGTTTATTGAAGTGGAGTTTTAATTAAGTTTTTCAAGAAAGAGGAAATTAAAAAAGGTGCCAGGTTATGTCAACATGACTGGGACTTGATAGAATGATACTGAGAAACTTTTAATCAATTTACAAGGTTTTTTCAGACGTTCAGAATTTATTTTTGTGTTCTTGATAAATTTTTAATTCTGGTCTTTCACATTTTCAAGAAAATACACCCTCTAACTAAATTAAGATTTAATTTAACTCAGTATCTTAATAGAGGAGGTGTATTGTTAAAATAGGGGAATTATGCAATATGACTATCTAATAATAAAATTCTCGTGTCACGAAACGGCTTGACCGATTTTGATGAAATTTTATATGTATATTCAGTAGGTCTGAGAATAGGTTGTTATCTATTTTTTGTGGCATTAAAAATACATACAACCCTAAATTTTCACCCTCTACCATCAACACCTATTTTTTCATAGCGATATAAGTAATTTAATAATTTTCAACTCCGGTCGATTAATGATCAATTATCACAGCGCTCTATGTCTCTTCCACTCATATATCATCATTTATCATCTCACTTTTTCTAGTAAAATTATCCTAGGAATAATCCTAGGAATAATCCTAGGAATAATCCTAGAATAATCCTAGGAATAATCCTAGGAATAATTCTAGGAATAATCCTAGAAATAATCCTAGAAATAACCCTAGGAATAAATCTAGAAATAGTCCTAGGAATAATCCTAGAAGTAATGTATATGGCAAAACAACGTTTGCCAAGTCAGCTAGTTAATCTATAAAATCGATTAATATTTAAATTCGATTTTTGACGGTGTTATTTCGCTGTTCCACTGCAACTTTTTCAGATCTTATGTAGTCGTATTTTAATCTCTAGGTTACATTTTCTATTCTCCAGTCCTATTGTTTTCAAAAACTCTAGTAACTTGGATACTGAAGCCTCTATATAATTATTTATCAATATTCTATCATTACTTAGGACCAAACTAAAAAATATATCGCGATGTAAAAATCATAGTATACTATTTAAAAAGGCGTAGATATTGGTAGAAACAAGGAAAAGAACTTAAAAAAAATATTATGTACAAATAAATATAAAAAAAAACTGTAATAACTCAGAGATTCCCAATTTTGCTAAGAATGTGTATACAAATTAGCATGATCAACCAGAAGTTTAATTACCAATTAGCATTAGAGAAACAAAATCCGCATACTTTTGACCAAATCGCTTTTTTTTAATAATTTTTTGAAAAATAAGAAAAATTAACAAAACAAGAAAAAAAACAAACAATTGCATAATATTTACAAGACCTAAATACAAAACACATATCACATTCGAATTCTTTCCTTTTTGTAATAAAATCGGACCTTTGAGGTCTAGATTTTCCACGGAAATCGCATAATAAACCTAAAGAACGGTGTTCCACGAGGTGGAAATATAATAAAATTTCACACATGCGAGCGCGTGTGTGTGCAGGAGATTCGGGTTCAATGACAGATAGGAAAAATACCGAAGGAAAACGCGAATTAAACAGCATTTTTCTTGTTTTTTTTTAATTTCCCAATAAAGTGAGCTTATACAGTGTGTTAAAAAACTTACTACTTTAATCCTTATAGATACAGTAATTTCAACAAATGATATAAAAAGCTAGTTTTTTACGTAAAACAGGTGCTCTTCGTTTAGTTCGAAAAGATGAACGGTTTTCAGGATTACAATGCATCGATTTTAGTTTTAGTGAAAAGATTGTAAAAAACTGTAAAGAAATTATAAATAAATTAATCTCCTGATTTCGGCATTTAAAATTTACACATACATTTTTATTCTTCTCTATCTATCTAGCATTAATGAACGTATTAAAGAAAATCACCCATTTCATTCTGTAAAATGAAATGAGTGCCAATGTCATAGATCTTGTCATCACTGAAACACATAAAATTATTCGATATGAAAAACAAAAATTGGACACCTTAAACAACAATGTGAATACGTAAAAAAAGACAAAAAACCAATCTTATTATATGTTTTTAGAGTCATTACTACTCTGATTCCTCTATTGTAAGTAGTGAGAACATGGATTCTACTGGCAGCACCTCTGGTTAGAAACACTGCATTATTTAAGTAATAAACACATTATTTTCAGATGTACACGATTCTTCTTTTATAATTATTTTTAATGTAATAATCTAAATAACTTTGAAAACATAAAAAATGTTTTCTTAAAAAGTATTTTATTTTAATAAAAGTATTTAGGAAATACGTATTTTATATCTAGTATTTCAAATACCTTTTTCAAAAGTATGCTTAGAAGTATCTTGTAGCTTGTATTTCAGATACATTTTATGAGGTATCCTGTACAGGGTGGGTCAAATTCGACGCTTTTAAATGGAAACACCCTTTTCTATAGGAGATAGACGAAAACTAATATCGGTGTCTGGAGCTCAATTTTTGTCAAAAACATGATGGTGAAAAACCGCATGTCGATATCTGGTACCGTTTCGGAGTTACGGGGTGTTTTCAAAAATATGCATTTTTAACAAATCGTTGTAACTTTTTGCTATGGAAAATTTTGTATTTTTATGAAAACATTTCCAAAGCACCTTTTTACGTAGAATTTAATGGTTTAAGTATAATTTTTTTAAAATTAATAATTTAAGATTTATCAACAGAAAACTTGATTTTTTATATGGGACACCCTGTATATTTTTAATTTATTGAAAAGAATTTAAAATTACCTTTCCAAAAATATAACACACTTGATATTTTGCTCGTCGAGATATAGAGTATATAAAATTTCGCCCGCTTTAAATAAGTAAGCTTTGAACAGCACCGGCTGTAATGCAAAAAAATTTTAGCTGTGAGCATCAATTAAAACGAAAATAATATTCGCTATGAGAGATGCAGAATTTTATAACAATTTAAAATATATTTAACCAACATCAACACATTTAAACTATCTAATAACAATAAAAATAAATAGCAAACCAAGACATGAGATTTTTACAGGTGTTCAACATATCAACCGTCTTCTGTTATGGACAGACGGGGCAGTTTTTGAACATTTCTCGCGGAATTCATTAACTCAGTGGGGGTGAAAAATACCCTCTCATAACTGCAAAGTATTTCTAATTCTTGTCTAGATTATACGGAACAATAAGGAACCTTTATTCTTCCGCAAATATATACATAGGATTAGATCCATGGGCACTAAGTCAGGCGGCTTCGACGGCCAACGGCTGGAATCTTGGTTAGCTATTCAATTATTCTTGAAATTGGCTGCAAAAATTTGCTGATAACTTCAGCGTTCGGAGGCGGTGCGTCGTCTTGCTGGAAAATATGTTTTTCGGGTTCCATTAAGGGCATTTCATCAATAAGGGGTCCAAAGCCTACTAGTTAAAAGTGGCGAACTTTTAAAAATTCTGTATTTCGTATTAAGATTAAAGGTAATTTTAAATTAAGGTAATTTTAAATTCTTTTCAATAAATTAAAAATATAGAGGGTGTCCCAAATAAAAAATCTATTTTTCTGTTGATAACTCTTAAATTATTAATTTTAAAAAAATTATACTTAAACCATTAAATTCTACGTAAAAAGGTGCTTTGGAAATGTTTTCATAGAAATACAAAATTTTCCATAGCAAAAAAGTTACAGCGATTTGTTAAAAATGCACATTTTTGAAAAACACCCCGTAACTCCGAAACGGTAACAGATATCGATATCCGGTTTTCACCATCATGTTTTTGACAAAAATTGAGCTCAGACACCGATATTAGTTTTCGTCTATCTCCTATAGAAAAGGGTGTTTCCATTTAAAAGCCTCGAATTTGACCCACCTTGTACATCTCTGAAAATAAATGATTATATATGAATATACATTCGTATAAAAACAAATTTTCTTGCTTTAACTTAAAATAAATTTATTATAAAATAAAATAACGTTACCTCAGCTTTCTCGATACATCATAAATTTATTAAGAGAAGTAATATTTTCATTTTCTGTTTTGCGAAAGGGAAAAAACAACTTTTGCCTTTTAGACGGTTTTTAGTATTCATCCCCTGCTATTTCCCATCCCGGTTTCACGGTGTATACGTCACGCATAGATATATTCCCCCCGTCGGTATCCAGAAATGTCTCGATTATGACAGAACGGTTCCCACAGGAATACGGAATCTTATTATTTATTTCAAATGAAAAACAATTTTTTTACCAGGTATATAACGGGTGATAACTTTTTTATATTATTTTTATTAATTTTTATGATTTTGCGTCAGTAGATAGCCCCTTTAAAATTCTCTATATTTTTATAAAGTGCTCTGAATTAACCTACATATACTCACAAAATTTAATTTCAATACAAACAGTCGTTCTCCTTGGAGCCTCCGCGGCGTATGAGAGGCGCCACCCTGTACAGGGTGTCCCACTAACAATAGCTCTCGGCAGTTTGAACGTAGACGCTAGGGGGCGCTTTCTTACAATTTAACAAACAGCGCGATTTTTCCAAAAAATTAAATACGATAGTATATGTAATTTTAGCTGATAGTAAAGAGTATTAAATGCTTAAAAAGTCAGCGAAAACCGCATCTTGATATCTTCTTTCAAACCGAAGATATTAGCAAAATTTTAATAAATACCAAAAAATAAGCCGTTAATTACCTTATTTTTACAACACGGTATCAGTAGTCCTCTTGATTATGTCCATTCTAACAAAAAAATAACATAGAAACAGTTAGTTAATTTTAAAATCGACGAAAATACCATAATACCAGATGTATTAATATCTAATAATTAAGATATTAATAACTGTGAACAAGAATCGATAATTCAGTGAAGTCAAGTAGGGTTTGGAAAAAAGATGCTTTTGACGTAATTGTATAAACGTCAAATTGTTATTAGATCAACATTTTGATAGTCTTTTATCTTTTGATTGCTTTTTCAAAATGTTAACAACTTCAGCTACTTCAAATAATAAAGGCATTTTGAAAAAACAATTAAAAGATAAAAAAAACTTAAACCCTTTGACACAAAAACAACCTCCACTAATAATATAATAAAAACAATTCCCGCAATAATAAACTAGATAGCTATTTTATTAAGGCCATTAAATCGTGACGCTTAAGATATCCCATCGCTATAGTCATTTACTTTGCTGATATCAACATAAAGCAATTCTCCGTAATCGAGGTTAATCATCAGAGTTAATGACCGTAAAATCGCCCAATAGAAAACGAAATTACCGCTCAATGTACAGGCGAATTGTCAAACTATAGAGAAATAATAAATCTATGGCTCCATCTCTCTTAGACGTACCGACGTTGGCGCTTAACTCATCAGAGTTCGCCCTGATATTGCGGAGTTTCATGCTAATTTGACAAGACAATAAGGAGGAATCGATACCGGAGATTTTGAACGGAACCTTAAGATTTTCTGGTTAAAAGATGTCCAGAATTTAAATATACGTCGCCGTACCTGTAGACACACAACAAAAAAGATATTTATTGAAAATTCGATCAAAAGGTAGTAATTAATGCTGTTAACAGATGCTTTTCGTAGGCAACTCTTACTTTTGTGTGGAACTGAATCGCATAGGGATCTTATTAAGTCGGAGTGAGATAAATGCTGACGGTGTGTTGTTGCGTCGTTGCCACATTTCTCCGATACGCCTTTCCCTATCAATTAACGTAAAATCACGATTACATAATCGGATTATTTTTAAAGGACTCTATTTTTTTCGAAAAAATAACTAGATAAAATCATTAGATATGTTTCTGAGCATCTCAAACTGAATTGTAAGGATATCGTTAGGGTGTCCCTTTTTTATAACGAGATAAGGTCAGTAATCGCGATAATTTAAAAATTGAACTTTTTAACACATAACAGGCGATAACTCAAGAACCACTTTAGATATTGAAACTTTTTTTATTATGAATTTCAGATCATTTACAAGATGTTTAAATAAGACAAATTCGATAAGCTTGTTTTTTTTTCATTCGCGTAACTTTTTTATTAAAGATTTTCACATACTGTCTGCGAAGAAAATATAGCAGAAATATTAAGAAAGTTTTTGAAAAACGTTTGGCAACGTTTTTACTGTTCTCTCTTTGTTCAGTACATTACAAACGCATTATACTCTCCTTACATACGGAAATCTCTACCTAAAAACTAATCTTTTCGAGCCCTTAAGAGACCTAACAATCTAGCTAGAAAAGGAACGAACAGTCCACTAACTAAACCAGAAACGTTCTATTTAATACAATACAATTATAATCATAAATTAAAGAATTATACCTATAATGATCTATAAAAGCATATTATAAACTGACCATCATGTGCAGTAAAATTATGTTCATAATTTAATGTAAAATGTAATACCAAGCTTTTTCGACCCATATATTCTTTGAAATACAATATAATTATAATCAGAAATTAGAAAAATATACTCAGAAGTATAAATGAAGAAAATTGTTACAAACGGACAATCATATCTAGTAAAATTATGTACACAATTTAGTCTAAAATATTCCAAGCTTTTTGGACTCATACATTCTATGTCACAGAATATAACTATGATCACAAATTAGAGGATTATACTCAGAAGGGTATATGAAGAAAATTATAACAAACTGGCAATCATATCCAGTAAAGTTATGAACATAAATTAGTGTAAAATGTAACCTAACCTAACCATAAACATTGATACGACTAATATTGGATATGGAGAACTAACCTTTGTAATACCGTCTCAAATACTGGCTTTTGTCAAAGTCCTGAGTCTGTAAGATGAGTTATAACACAAAAGGTCGCGGTGATTAACTCCTCCCAAACAATCTTAAATCTGCAATAGAGCTTACTCTATCTCTCTGGCTCGATTCCGCTTAATTTTGAGGAGAATTAGCAACAGCTAACGTTGTATAAGCGCGATATTTTGCAGCTTATTCGGGTTGGTAAAGTGAGAAAGGGGTGGTTTATATAACTAAACGACCACTAAGGGATGCATTTGCGTCTAGCGCCTTAATTTGAAAGGATGGATTCAATGAAAGTTGAATTAAAAGCCTTGTGAAAAGGGTATTTTCTGTTTAGATGAGACTTTTTACTTAAAAAAATAATGTGTAACATGAATGTATAATTTTTTAACAGGTTAAAAAGCAAAGTATAAAACAGTCAATGTTAATGACAATGTATTCTCTATCTATTTTCAATCCTTTGTTGGTCGAGTCTAGTTAACAGAAGATTTCTTCTAGCGTTGCTGTAGTCTTCTTGTCATACTTCTTTCCCGTTCTTTTATATATAATTATACTTATTTTGACGTGTTTGTATATTATATTGGCGAGAGGTTTTCTATTATTGTCTTAGTATGTATCGAAGTCTATAAAATAAAGTATTCATCGTAGTTTATAAAGGCTACCGCTAGGAGACGTTCGTACGTTGTATAAGTAAAATAGTTATTTATGGTACTAGTGTGTTATCTTACATATAAGTCAGGCTGGGAAATTTTTAGGGTTAATTTTCTCAAGTGACTTATATGATATAATACGCGAGTGCCATACAAAATTGTATCCAACAGCAGAACTGTTTCATGTCCACTCTCTAAAGAATAATTGATTTAAAAGGATCTACCAGTTCTACTTTTATTGTTGCGAACTAATAAATTATTAGGGTGCCTTTAAAAAATAGTGAATTATCAACCAGCAAGTTAGATTTTAAAGAAAAATGATTCAGGAAGATCTTCCGCAAGAAATTATTAACCAGGCAGAGGCGGCTACAGCAAAATACTGTCAGAAAAGTCTCGTGGCGTATATGATAGGGAATTAATAACACACTAGTGTGTTATAACTTCAAAAAGTCACGCGCGTGTGTTATTATTTATGTTTTATCTACAACCGTTTAGTTATAACGTTTTTACATCACTATTTTTTTAGTATTTCCGTTAAGTTATGAGATTCATATCACAACTAGTGGTATTATGAATCTATAACACAATTAGTTTTTATAATAGTGAAAAACAACTACGAACATCTAAATATATTAATTTTTGATACAAATTCCTACTACTATATTATAAATATTAATAACACCTTTTTTACACTTCTTCAAAATAATTCCTGCTGTTGATGATGATGACGATGATATTAGTGAAGGTCTAACTGAATTAACTGAAATTGACACCCGCTTCGACGAAATAGGACCTCTGAACCCTACCGACATCTAGGAGGTAACTAAGAAAAGTCCTTCTTCCAGTGCTCTTTTTTACCTAGAAACAATAAAATAAAGGAGAAAGCTGGGATCCTTTGGTGGTGGTGGTCACATACTCGTTAATAAGATCGCTGACATTAGATCAGTATTTCTATTTATTTATTGTTAAAAAAGCCGTACAGGAAGTATTGTTGATTTTACCACTCATTTGAAAATTAAAATCTAATATTCTCTTCAATTTATGCTGAAACTGAACTTCAGTTGACTGCTCTTCTGGAGGGTCATTATTCTCATACCATTTCTCTGCTGTATGGGCTTAGTAGCACTTACTATTACTTTTCAAAATTGAAGAGGACGTTCCTTCGATACATGATTGCGAGGATATGGATGACGAACCTAAACTCGTATTTCCACTTCATTTTTCGGACACTGACTTGCTCGATGACTTTCTTCTAAATACTTTTTCTTTTTTCTATAAAAAGTTCTAGAGTATTTATATACTTTTTTCCTATACATCTTCTTTTCGCTTTACACAGTAAGTACAACAGAAAAAAAACAATTGCTCTGTGACAGTACAATACAGAATTTTTTGAGGTTAGATGTAGATAGTTCCGCTTCCACAAGAAAAATCGATATCGTCGCGCTCGTCGCCGTAATCCAACGTAGCGATTGGTTATAATTTTGAAGTTGCTTTGAGTCGTTTAATGAAACGTTGTATTACGTTGTAGTTAGCACGTACTTGCACTCGTAATTTAAAAGTACGTTGCACAACGTTGTACTACGTTTGTTATTCTGTAGTACAATAAACATGCCTTCTGGCGACGTAATGAAAACGGTATAAAACCCATCCTCTAACAACGTTGTGCCCTACAACGTTTACCAACGTTGTTAAGGGTCAAAATATACAGCTGTTTAAGTGCAACGTCGCGTCGTAGCGACGTTTTGGCTACGTAATTTGAGGTTTGGGTATGCATAGAGTAGTCAAAACTATTCGGAAGTTGGAATTTTGTTACTTGGCAACTATTATATGCATGTATACATGTGAGTAATGTATGTGTAAGTAGTGGGGCTGTTGGATAAATAAATAAAAACAACGGAAGTCCAAAATTCTTTTATTTTTGATTCAATGTAGTTAAAGAAATATCGCAAATTATCTTCTCTGACAACATCTCTGCTATTCTCCCCAGTTTACGTTAGTAAATCAAGCGTCTCGGTACTATCTTAGACCCCACACAGATTCCGGCATATGCCAGTTATTACTTAAACATCTCGACTGGAAATTGCGGCAGCAGTGCAGCGGCTGGATCTGCGGTCCAGAACCGTATTTACTTTATCAAGTGGATTGCAGTCCGCCCTAAACATATTCCGCCGCCGATCAGACAATGTAAATTTCGGGGCCTAAGTAATTCAGGGCTGCGCCCCCTTGTTTAGTTTGCATAAAGGGCAAACTGGCTAATAGCGAGATTCCTAATTCTTGGTTGGAGGTGCATTAAAGCGGAACGATGGCCTGATATACATTTGAATAAATTAATAATACCCCAAGCAGGGAAATAAATTCTCTAAGATTTGTGTAACTCCGGCAGCATATTCTTCTGATAAAAATAAGTAAAAAAGTTCGTATAAATGTATGTCCTAAAATGCTTACTTTCAGAGATACCGGGTGTAGAAGTTTCATTTTTATTTCGATTTTTTCTCAATAATTTCTGAAGTAACGTCAATATTTGGATGAAAATTGGTGTCTAGGAATTTTTTGACATAAGAAATTTGATTTTGTTGTCAATATGACTCCTACTAGTAGAGGGCGCCACCTACATGTGTTTTAGCTGATTTGAAGCGTAATAACTTTTTGTCCGTACCTGTATAAATATAAAATTTTTGAAAAATCGAGATTTTTTAGTTTTTAGTTAAAAAACATAATTTTTTTATATAATATGACAACATATGTATTAGTATTGTATTATTTGTTGTATAGTATACAACATAGTTATTATGTAATGTGTATTAGATTAAATTTACAAGAAAGAAAATCCAGAAAAGATCCAGTGGTTCTCAAAATTTTAGCAAAAAATCGTTTTTTTTTGGAAATTTTCAAAGTAAAATAACTCCGTTATTTTGGACTTATTTGAAAAACGATAAAGAGAGAATATGTTTCTTTTATCGAGATCTATCACCTCTTAAAATATTTACACTTATTTCTGGGACACCCTGTATATTAGTAGTTTTTTAAAATATCGCTTGTATAGAGTCACTGTAAAACATTGTAGCTACTCTTGCCATCTATTAGTCAGATTCTTAACTACAGCGCAATTTTGAACAGAATTTCAAGACTTATTGATCCATACAGAGAAATCTTAGAAAATAACCGAAAGCTCACACGTTGTATAAAAGAATTCTTCTACATATTCTGTGAAAGATGAAGTTTATATGTTTCGTGATAGATGGCACTTTTAACTAACTTTTTTGTGTTCAAATCAATAAATAAATTTACCAATTTTAAAGGGTGAGTCTAAGTGGAAATACTTTTAGGGGTTGTATATTTCGACGCCAGATTATGATTTTTTTTTCGGGAAAAATAAAAAACGGTAAAGATAAAATATGTCTATTTTATCGAGATCTACCAGCATCGAAAATAATTACACTTATCTAATACCAACCCTGTATATTCGAAAAAAAAAAACGAAAGAAAAAAATTTGGGGTAAAAATAATACACTCACCAGAATATATATAATGAAAAAATTTATTTTTATAAAATATTATATAGCATAAAATGTTGTAATAAATATCTACATTATAAAGTTGTCATAGAGGAAACTAAAAAATAAAACACTACAAACTAGTAAAAAATCATTCATATTAACAAAGCAAGTCAAATAATTTGATATTAACGCTTTTTTAGGTTCAACCAGTAATTTTATGAATAAACCTTTCTTACTATAATAACTGGAAGATCGAAAAAAAGCACCTCGGTGGTATTTGAAATGATATATCATTTGTTATTTATCAAAAGTTCACATAAAAAAATTGTAAAAAATATAATTCAATTTAAAAAAAAGTTAAAAAGTTCTTTTCCGGAACTTATTAAGTTTATACATTTAAATAGTAATGTTTATAGTCATTTCAAAGGCTACTATGACGTCGTTTTTTTTCGATCTTATAGTATTATTAAGTAATGATGATTCAGAAAGAAATACAGCAGTGTATAAAAAAATATAGATTAAATTAGATTTTGTGGAAGTTTTAAAGAGTATTTAGTCACAAGCTAAATAGAAATCCCCAAAAAAATCAAAAAAATCCAGAAAATAATCTAATTTATATTAAAAATCACTGAAATGAAGAGCTTGGTAATAAAATAATCAAAATACAACACTACTTGGTCCTAAAATACACTTAATACAACATTATTTTATACTCTTTAATTCTAATACCACAGGCAAATTTGATATAATATAATATATCTTACTTTTATCTCTCAGCAAATATCTTAAAATTAACTCACATTATTACCAAAACTTTGGTCTAGCGTATGTAATGTACAAATATTCCTTATTTCATTTTATTTCTTGCTTTAATATTATCGAAAAACATACAGACTAAAAATTATATTAAAACACAACAGAACAAAATCTTAATTATTATAATATGTCATGGATATGTTATTATTCTTGTTTAATATGACAGATAATATAATGTAAACGATAGCAACAATATTCCTGGGTTCAGATTGTCTATATTTCAGAAATCAGGAATAACATCCCTAATAATAAGTTTAAAAAAAATTAAACGAATTTAGAACAAAGTAATAAAACATTTTTATAGATATAAAATACAATTAAACAAAAAATGTAACGTATATATCATTTCTTTTATTAAAAATTTAATATTTCATAATGTCAACAATGTGATGTAGAGAATTTCAAAAATGTAAACTTTAAAAAAACATTAAACCATTCTAATCATGATATAGTAGGTAATGACCAACTCAAATTAGTGTTTTAATTGATCATGGGTTAACTAAATTATAAAAAAAAGATCACTAAAAATTATAACTTCTTTTAAACATAGAGGTAATCAAAATTTAACAAAGATATATAATATTTAATTAAATTTATAGTAATAATAGCACAACTCACAGTTTTTTTCCGTGAATTTTTCCAAAATGATTGATTACAAACATATAACAAGGTTGTTCACCTCAAAATTGATACAAAAAAACTGTCTGTCTCGATCTAAATCTCCTATATAATAAAATGTTTTATATATACAACAAAACGCTAAAAATAACTATATATACGTTCCTGTTATTTCTGTTAGTATGTGTATGTGTGTGAAAATTTAAAATTGACTTTTTGTTGCGCATCCCTGAGTAGCGGAAGATTTTTGTTTTTTTTTTGAGATAAAAAAATATGAACACTGATTTTGAATATTTATAAATAATACTTCCAAATTAATTTAATAGGACTGTATACAGAACTTTTGATAGTCCCTATATAATGTTTATACATTTTTTTATACAGGGTGAGTCATAAATAAGTGCAAATATTTTCAGGGCTGGTAGATCCCGATAAAAGAAACATATTTTCTCTTTACCGTTTTTTAAATAAGTCCAAAATAACCGAGATATTCAGAAATTGGAAAATTTCCAAAAAAAAGTTGATTTATTTTTTAAAAAATTTTGAGAGCCACCGTAATTTTCTGTATTTGCATCCCTTTTAGTGCTTTAACCAGGGTTCGGAAGTAGTTAATTAAGACGTAATATACCTGATTAACTACGTGTAGTTTCTCTTCAAAACTACGTCTTTTCCCGTTCATTAACTACATGAAAACTACGTTAATAAACTATGTATTGATATTATGAATAATTTTGCTTTCTATGAGGGGTCTAAATAATATGATATGGGAATATTATATTTAAAGCCATATTTCTTCTGTTTTCTTAAATACATTGCGTTTTCTAGAGTTTCAATTTATTATAACTTCACCTCAAACCTTTGATATTTGAAAGTTACATACATAGGTTACATAAACTACACCCTCTCCATAAACTACATTAACTACATGTAATGTAGTTTATGTAGTTTTTAAAAGTAACATGTAGTTTTCCGAACCCTGGCTTTAACCATAGTAATATCAGAGATCAAGATATAGATAATAATATAGAGGAAAATTAAAAAGAAAAAGCATAACTTCAAGATGTTTTTGCGAAAAAAACACACAGGCGTGTTCCTGGAATCGAAATATACCACCCTTAAAAATATTAGCATTTATTTAAGACTCGCCCTGTATATTTAAAGCAGTCCAGTTTATTTTCTGGTAAAACCCTAGTAAGGAACATAAATGAAAAACTATAATTTTTAAGAAAAAAATTTTTGTGTCTTTCAATTCAAAGAAGGTGGATATAAATATAAATCATTTAGAATTGAGAAGTATACCAAAATGGACCACACTATACAGGATGTCTGTTAAATAAGTGCAGGATCTGGACTAAAGAAACAAATTATCTATTTAGAATTTTAGAAAGTTAGTTAGGCTGTTTATAATTTATTTTAACTTAGGAAAATTTAAATAAATAATGATTACACACACATTTTGAGAACCGCCGGTAACGATCGGTAATCAGGCGACTCTAATTTATTTAACAACCTGTGTTGCCACATGTACAAGAAAGTATGCACTTGATTGAAAATACTTAGAAATATGGTGAACGTATCAGAAGCTTCAATAATCGTTAAGATTTGTTATTTTAGTTGTAAAATTGTTGTTGTAAATACTAAAAATCAAGTACTGTGCGTTTTTCTAGAATTATGAATAATGCACATTAATAGGGTTTGAAATTAATTTTCATATTTTTTGTCTAGAAAATTAAAATTACCCTGAACTTAAAAACATGTACACATATAGAGAATGTGGGCACCGTAAGATGTGGCAACATTGCAAGGGGGTAGAATCTGCGGTACTAAAAAGTTTTTGAATTTTTTTTTAAAAAAGTCACAAAAAAATTGTAAAATAATTGTACTTATTTAAAAGGCATCCGTTATATAAAGTATTATTTATAAAATTCACCCGAGTAGAACATCGAATAAACAAAATCAAGGTTCATGTTGTACCACAGAAGGAAATAAATATTCCTCGGTTAATAACATTAAACATAAACAATCATCCTCGGTCTATTTTGGTCCACAACTACCTTCTACGGGCATTTTGTGCAACACCTCGTCCAATAGTTGAAGCGCTCTGTGCAAATGCACTTCGATCCAACATGGGGTCTCTTTAATCTTTTTTCTTGGATAATCCCTACCCCAACCCTTGACGAAGCTCAAACGCAATATACACAGACGTCTCAAATCGTCAACCTGTCAGAAAAAAGGACCAAATTAAAATTAAATTAAAATACACAAAACATAGAAAAAATTAGAAAATTAATCGCAAAATATTTTCCGATGCACGTCTATAAACCTGACTAAATGAAAATTTGGCAAAAATGTTTAAATTTATTGTCTAAAATTTAAGATACCGAGCTGCTCTTCATTTTACTTTATAGAGCAAATGATTGTAACAGATATTTTATTTAGATTAAAGCTGCAAAAATTAGTTTAAACCGAATTTTATTATCGCTATGTTGGTCAAATTGCGCCGTGTTCAGCAACGTTGTCATTTATTATTTGACAATTATCCTAATATCAGTCATCATATAGTATAATATTGTGTTATTGCTGAATCTTTGTCAGTAATTCTCGTTTTTTTTGCCTATTTTCATAGTATTTTTTTAAAAATCGTACTTTTAAGCACAAACAGTTCTTTCAAGAACTAAATTTTCGAGTTTTTGTATGCATTTCTTCAAATTGTTTGTTGAAAATATGCCGAAGCTTTTAAACAGTCGAAGCAAAGTGCTTGTAGCATCCCTGATGAACTATTTTGAAGTAGAACGTGACAATAAAGGTTCTTGACTGCAGTCAGAGAAGTAAGTTTGATTGATAAGCGCATTACAACAATTTCAAAGTTATTTCTATGTTAGTTTTTATTAAATTCTGTGATTATTAGTATGTGTATTAATAGCATCCTCTTACTTGTTATTACCACTTATGGCATTGTACGTCAATAAATAAATAAATAACCCATAATAACTCTTAGAATAATCCTCATAATGCTCATAATCAATGCTCATAACTCATTCATAATCACGTTTTGGCCAATATAAAAGGTAAAATAAGCTATAAAACAAATAAATCAATTAATTACTAAAATATTAGTTGTTAAATTAAAAATAAAACGTAAAAATCTATAAAAAACGATATCATCATCATCATCATGTAGCCACCGTTGTCCACTGCTGAACGTAGGCCTCCTCCATATTTCTCCATGTCTCTCGATTTTGGGCCGTCATCATCCAATTTCCAGCAATCCCCTTTACATCATCGGTCCAGCGTGTCGGTGGTTTGCCTCTGCTACGTTTATCTGCTCGAGGTCGTCATTCTAACAATCTTCTAGTCCACCTGTCTTTAGATGTTCTGGCCACGACATGACCTGCCCATCTCCATTTCACTCGAGTTACGTGTTTCACTATGTCTTTAATTTTGGTTTTTGTCTGATAGTGTTATTAGGAATTTTGTCTCTTTTAGTTATTCCAAGCATGGCTCTCTCCATGGCTCTCTGGGCTACTCTTAAATTTTCTGCTGACTTTTTCGTTAATGTTAGAGTTTCCGCTCCATATGTAATTACCGGCAAGACGCATTGTTCATAAACTTTCCTCTTCAAGCATATGGGTATAATCACTTTTAAAGGTCTCCCGCAGTTTGCCAAAAGCAGCCCAACCCAAACCTATTCTGCGCTGTATCTCGTGTGTTTGGTTGTTCTTTCCGATTTTTGTATTTCGTGCCCGAGATATTTGTATATATGTGTTTCTTTTATGTCGGCGTCACCTATTCTGATGTTCTGTGTCAGCACTAAGTTTGTCATTATTTGCGTTTTACTCGTATTTATCCGGAGACCGACTTTTAATGAGGCCTGCTCTAATTCTTCGAGCATCTGCTTTGAATCTCCGATGATATCTGAGACAAGGACGATGTCATCTGCGAATCTGAGATGTGTCAATCTTTCACCATCGATATTTATGGCCCTATTCTCACAAGAGAGTGATTTCATTGCGTATTCAAGGACAGCTGTAAAAAGTTTAGGCGAAATGGTATCCCCTTGTCGAACTCCTCTGCCTACCTCAATTTTATCTGTTGTTTAGTGAAGTTTTACAGTTGTGGTGGCATTACTATATATGAATTCTATAAGCCTTGTATACCTATTATCTACTCTTCCCTGCTCCAATGCTGCTATTATTGATGTTAATTCTACTGTGTCAAATGCTTTCTGGAAATCAACGAACACCAATGCTAGGGGCTTGTTTAATTACTTGAAGATGATCGTTTGTTCCATAACCTTTCCTAAAGCCTGCCTGTTCTCTTGGCTGATAGAAATCTAGTTTACGTTCGAGACGTTTAGCAATGATTTTGGTAAACAGCGACACATAAAAAACGATATATCATTTATCAATTTTAAATTAAGAATCATTTTAAAAATTCATCACAATCTGGCAGCGCTGTCGCCATCGCTTGTCATTCAAAGTTGATCACGTGCATCGGAAATTGTTTTGTGACTACCGTATGTTATATTCTGCAGTTAAAAGTGACGTTTGGAAAAAAAAATTTCGAACTTTTTTAACATTTAATTTTAATAATACTTACTCCTATCCCCGCCGCTGCTGAGAGGCTCATAGCCGGCGCGATACCCCCCACCGAGTGGGGTCCGGGGATATGGCCAGCAACGGCGGCTGCCTGAGCTGCCGCGGCCGCCTGCGCTGTTGCCGCTTGTGCCGTCATTTGCTGGTGGCATTGGTGTAGGTCGAACACCTAAAAATGGCATCGTCGATGTATTAGACCGGTTTAGCAGCGTTGGAAGGAATAATAACGTAGAGCTAAGAAATTTGTGGTTTTGTAGGGAAGAGGAAGGGTATTATTATTCAGTAAATAATTTCTCTAAAGTAAATTGGTATATACAGGTTGGTCCGAGCTGTATGATGGAAACTTCGACAACGTATTCTACAGATAAAAATAAGTAAAAAAGTTCGTATAAATGTATGTCCTAAAATGTTGAGTTTCGGAGATACAGGGTGTAGAAGTTTTATTTTTATTTCGAATTTTTCCTAGTAATTTATGAAGCAACATGTTTAATTTATGTCAATGATGACAGGTATTGATAATTTCGATTCCAAATATTTCGAGAACCATTACTCGTACCAATTTTTATCAAGAGACCTTTTTTAAAAAACGTAAAAACCGTCGTAAATGTATATTTTTCTACTCAGTAGTTTTATACAGGTACGAACGAAAAAGTATTACTCTTCATACCAGTTAAAAATATGTAGATGGCGCCCTCTACAAGTAGGAGTCATATTAACATCAAAATCAAATTTCTCAAAATGACTATATATGCACAAAAAATATTCAAAAAAGTCAAAAATAATCTATATTTTCCAACTCTATTCAAATTTTTCAAAAAGTCTTATAAAAAAGCAACAAACAGTGAACAAACAGTAAAACCTATTTTCCCCAAAACTTACTTTTTCGAGTTACTGCGTTTTTCGTTAGGACGGCAGTATAGGAACTTTTTTATTTATTTTTAAACGCAGAATATGCTGCCGAATGTGGTATACAGGGTGTTCCGATATTTTTAAACGAAACTTTGCCCTCGGTAATTATCACCGTTAAAATCCCCTTTATACATAAACAACTAAACATTTTCTTTACTCTTTATCTTTACTATACCGTATAATCGAAAAAAAAACAGCGTCCTGTTGGCTTGGAAATAATAATTATAAAATCCAGCGATCTTTATTTCATAGCCATTTCTGACGCCGTTTTTATTTTCTCGATCATATTTGTACTTCGATGATTTCGAGCGCAACGAAAGGACTGCTGAACCTCCCTATTTCTATTGGGACATGGACAGCAGCAATCGGTCGGTAACCTTGGCAATGAAAAACATATTTCTGAGACCCGCGGAGGGGAAACGGGGAGGGAGGGGGTATATACGTCGAGGCCGTTGAATTTTGCCCGTTTTAAAATCGATGAGAATATTATATTACATGCAGAGAATTACTTAAGTGTGTGATAGGCTGATTGCAGCCAGTTTTAACGGTATTTTTGAACCATACAGCTCTATATCCGTTGGTTTGTTGATTATTTTGATCGTTTTCAGGGAATTGATACCACCATTTTATGATGTATATGATTGTAAATCTATTTATTGATTATATACATTGAATTTTAAACTTATATCATAGTTTGAACGGTACTTTATCACACCAGTTGTGTCTTAGTCTGTTTTGTTGCTTATTTTCAACGTTTCAGCTAATATATTTAATCAATTTTTGATATATATAAATAGAATTTTGTTTTATAAGAACATATACATTGAATTTAAACTTATATTGCAAATTTAATTAAATTTTTGAACCCCTTGTGGTGTACCAGTTTGTTTTATTTACAATTTTGTATGTTTGAACGAATGTATATCAACATTTTATGATGTATATGGATGAAATTTTATTTAATGATCATTATATACATTGAATTTAAACTTATTTTTTAGTTTAGATTGTATTTTAGAACATTTGTTGTGTCTTGGTTTATTTTGTTGAATATTTTGAATGTTTGAACAAATGTATATCGTTATTTTATGAAGTATATTAATAAAATTTCTTATAGTAAGATTATATACATTGAATTTAAACTTTATCATCAGTTTTAATTAAATTTCTGGACCATTGTTGGGCATCAGTATGTTATGATGAATATTTTGAATATTTGAACGAATGTATATCGCCATTTTATGATGTATATGAATGAAATTTCGCCTAACAAACCTATGTACATTCAATTTAAATTTATATTGCAGTTTTAGTTCAATTTTTGGACACTTGATGGGTCTCGCTGAGCTTTTTTTAATTTTAAAAGTTTGAACGAATATATAACGCAATTTTAGGACATATATGAACGAAATCCCTTTTAGTAAGATTATATATCTTGAATTAAAACTTAGATCCCAGTTTAAAGGGTGTTTTTGAACCCTAGCTGAGAGACTGGAGTTTGTTTTAATGATTATTTTGAAGGCTTGAGAGAATATACTTTGCAGTTTTATATTATCCATAAAAGATTTTTTTTGTAATAAGAATAAAAACTTACTTTGATGTTTGCTCCAGGGAATATCTTGTGAACAGCCTCGCCTGGTTGCCTACCGTTCTCCCTATCTAGGTAATAACTTTGCACAAACACTGAATGATCACTTAAACACCTCAACCAAACGTCGCCTTCACCTTTAAGTGTCAATTCCACACCCCGTCCAATGTGAAGCCTTGATTTCTCACTTTGTTCCGTCCTGTGAACATTACTGAGTGCTCCTAGAAACGTAAAATATATGTTAGAATTTTTAAAAAGTTTTGTTTTCGGTAAATTTACCCAAACAAAATCTGTTTCCTTTACTAGGATCGACATATCCATCAATTGAAACGGTAGGAATCTTCGAGAGTACTTTGAAAGTCTCCCCGACCTGAGTATCCAGCTCAAAATAAGCTATTGAGCACCAATACTCCGGAGCAGGTTGATTAGACAAAAGTCCAGTATTGGTATTTTCATTTTGAATTGACATGTTTTGTCTCTGCTCCCAATTATTGACTGGAAAAACATTATTTTTAATGGGTCCAGAGTTGTTCAGGTTCTGGACTTGAGAATTCTGCAGAGGTTGAAGTTGATTTGGAGGTGTGCGAGATATTTCCAGTAAGTTTTGAGACGGTTGATCCTGTTTTCCGTTGTAGTAATGCAGATTTTGTTGCTCGGAAGCCGTAATGTTGATAGGCTGTAAAGAAGAAGAGAATATAGACTTCAAGAGACAGTTCAGGGTAGCTGTATATCTCACCTGAGTCATTTGAGGTGGAATATTCACAGGCTGAGTTGTGGGCATGTGATGTAAGGCGACCCCTCCCCAATTTGTGATGTCATTTGCTTGCTCCTGAGGTAGATGAGGTTCTTCCTTTGGTATTTGCATGGTAGGCATGTGAATCCCGAACATGCTCTGCTGGGGAGGCGGTTGGTTGATGAGCTGATGCGGAGGATGCGGAGATGGATGGGAGTGATGGTGTTGAATCGTTTGACCAATACCTGTTTTTTGGAGATATGAATCCGCCACATAGGTATATAGACATTTTTTATCATTATATTAAAATAAAAATTACACTACTTATTATTATAGGCCTCCTCAGACACATGATAGTTGTCTGCTTGTTGGTCCCATTCAATCTTACCTATATCTCCTTCCACTTCCATGATTCCATTTGTCCTTGCTGGGCCTGAATGTAAGGTTAGAGACGAAAGGTCCAATCCTGGCGAGACCACCCTTTCGTAGTGGTAAGGGTTGACACAGACCAGGTCGCATTTCAAGTCGAAAGCGTAAGTGCACAGCTTGAGATGCTTCAGTTCGTTTTTGTGAAGGTCCGGCCATCTCCAAATGCGCGCGTAGATCACGTGGGGGAATCCCTTTCTAGCAGCCACCTGTTAGGAGATGATTCAAGTTTACACCAACAAAAAATGAGTGAAAGAGACGCATGTAAAGTCAGAACCGATGCCTGATGTCTATTAAGGTCTAGAAACGGTCTTGTTCCAGCCACTAGAAAAAGAAGAAAGTGTTCAAAGGATGGGGAGACAGTCCCTTTCACTACCGTAAAAGTAGCAAAATAACCGTTCGGCATTTAACGTTTTATGTAAAACTGGTATTTTTACAGAAATGAAGAAGGAAATTAAAGATAAAGGATTATACTATATCCGTATTGCAGCACATTTTTAGACAACTTCTTCAACACGGAAATAGATTGAAGTTTCGTGATTACAGTGATATATAAATTATATGGTTTTGTAACAAAATTGCTCGCTATTTTATGGCAAATGCTGAAGCTCTGCAAACCTTAATCAAGCCTTAATCAAAGCACGTGTGTTTGGAATTTTGGGTGTGGCTTAACACGACAGGATCGGGCTAAACCTTAGGCAAATTTCTGAAATATAATATATATTTCCTTCGGTCTTTTAAGCATATTCTGCCAGAACAATCTAAACTCACTCAGAGAACTCTAAGGCCAGGAAGCAACTGAAGTAAAGGTTCTAAGGGTCTACAAGGATAATTATTATCAACACTGTATTATTGAGGGGGGAAACCATTTTGAAAGGTGAGGATTATATTATATTATATTATATTATCAGTAACTATCTACTGGGAACAAAAAGTTTTTCTTTAGATTTACTACAGAGCAAGAAAAAGAATTAAAGATGTAAATTCTGATGTTGGTCAGGGTCTATAAGGATAATTATAATCAACACGGTATTATTGAGGAATGGCGTGAGGCATAGGAATAGTTATTAATTGGCGTGGCACTGGAATAGCGGTGAAGTGGTATGGAAGTGAAGTAATGCGCACTGGAGCGACGTTGGTGTCACTGCTTCATCTCACCAGTAATTTTATTAATATCGAAAATGTCATCAGCCTCAGAGGATGAACTAAGCACTTAAAACAAGGAGGAAAAGAAAAATTTGAAGAAAAAATATTGTTATTGCGTTCACATCATTGTTAACTACTTAGAACGTTTGAGAATTTTGGTCTAAGACTATATACATTGACTTTAAACTTATGCTTTAATTTTAATTGCATGTAGAACCCTTGTTAGGTCTGGCTTTGTTTTGTTGGCTATTTTAACCGTTTGAACGGATGTATATTTCATATCAATTAAACTCTTAGTTACGTAATCGAGGACGCGATTTTTAAATGCATTGCTGCCAACCAGACCCTACAAACGTCGATAAAGTATCCTCTGAATCGACACACACCAGAACAAAAGAAAAATACACGTAATGTCATGAAGATAAACGTCCCCGAATGCTTTACTCCAAGAAAGACACAGTATTTTACTTCCTGGACCGATTCAAACCAACACAACTTGTCGTACGACACATCCGGACGTCCGCGCTCCACTTTAAACACCAAAAAACCTCCTTGTACCTGCAAACGTCCATCCAGAGTCCTCTGAATCGTCACACACTTGCTGGGCTGGGCTCCTCCAGTGGTTATGGCCACTATCAACGAATCCAGTTCATCCCGTTTTTCCTTCAACTTCTTCACTAGGGATTCGATGGCTCTACGCGAGAAACCTTCGCTTTCGCCACCTTGCCGGTGACACATGAGCGTGTGGACGATGTTTTGACAGGCGTCAGCCGATGAGGGCACGTTCCCGCCACCCACGGTCACGTTGGCCATGGAAACAGTGAGGTTAGGTTCGAATGCGAGTGTTTTTCGCGCGCGGCTACATCGAAATGAATGATTTGAGCGAAAGAGAAACACGAAACGCGGGTATACCGGTCGCAGGAGATCTCGGAACTATTCCCAGTGAATTCTGGTGCGGCTAGGCATCGCTCGCAGTCCTTTTCGTGCGTCTAATTTAGATTTTGTCGACGTGAGCGGCGTTGCCACGTTTACCAACGCGTTTTCCCGCCAAAATTTCATTAGAGTTCATCATTTCTGGCTTCCTGGAAACCTTTTTACATATTTTATTCTCGCATTTGCTTGTGTTTGTTGACTATTGACTACGTATTCATATCGGGGAGGTTAAGATACACCGAGGGGTGTCTCACTATTGGAATTACATGTACATTTTCTTGGCAGTCGCTGGCAGTCTTATGACGGTCGCTGGCAGTCTTATGGCAGTCCCCTATAATAATTACATGGCAGTCATAGGCAGTCTTCTTCATAGTCATTGGCAGTCGCTTAGCAGTGAAAGGATATTTTGGCAGTACGTGTACATTTTTTATCTGAGTGAGACACCCCTCGAGATACACATTTTAAAATTATTATAAAGTATACAGGGTGCTTTAAAAACGTGTGGCGAGTATATACGTTTTTTTTTTAAATGCAACACCCTGTTTTTAATTTTATTTTTAGATTAGTTGTCCAACTTCAGAAACAATGGCATCAATGACAATTTTTTACCACACTGAAATCTAACATTTGTTGAAACAAATTGAAATATTACAAAAACTATTAATTTTAGGTATATAATATTATACACAAAAAAATTATAGAATTTAAAAAAAAACGTATGTTATATCAGCCACACTTTTTTGAAGCACACTGTATACTCTATAATAATTTTAAAATATGTATCTTAACCTTCTCTATAACTTTTATATTTAACATTTTTTTGTAAATCTCAAAACAAATGAGATAATGGACTTTACTCTGTCGTTGACTCACCCTGTACAGTCCATAGCTACTATTCCTATATGGCTACATTACTACCAATCTACAGGGTGGTCCGAACTGTATTCCGGAAACTTCGGCAGCATATTCTGCAGATAAAAATAAATAAAAAAGTTCGTATAAATGTATGTTAATGCTTAGTTTCGGAGATACAGGGTGTAGAAGTTTCATTTTTATTTCGATTTTTTCCAAATAATTTATGAAATAGCATCAATATTTGGATGAAAATCTGGAAGTTTTTTGACATGAGAAGTTTGATTTTGATGACAATATGACTCCTATTTGCAGAGGGCGCCAAGTATACATAGTTTTTAACAGATTTGAAGAGTAATAACTTTTCGAGCGTACCTGTATAAAACTACTGAGTAAAAAAATAAACATTTACGACGTTTTTTCTGTAAAAAGTATCTCTTCGTAAGAGATACTTTTTAGGTAAATTGTTACAGGCAAAACCGGCAAGTAAATCTTTCTGTGTAGAAGTGACTTTACCTATATTTCATCCTTTCTGAATGAAATCAGTAACTCTACTGAAATTTTATGAGATCCGGCAACGGTGGCGACAGATCGCAATTTAAATGCTAGAAAAGGACGGATCGAGTGAACGATAAGGACGAAGAAATATGTTGAAAGAGTGGGGGTTGAGGGGAAACGAAACAGGAGGAAGTTTTGGCGCCGTTGAGTGTTGTGTTGTGCTGAAACAGTGGCGGCGTAAGAAAAATATTTTTACAAATTGTATAATAATATTGTTTTATCCAACGGCCACTACTTATACAGACATTACTCACATGTATACAGGGTTGTTCACCACATACGACACGGAGTATTGTAGCAAAACGATGAGATTTTTACAAATTGTAAGCTTTGGGTTCGATGAAGGACTATTAGAGGTACAATTTAAAAATAATTTTACAAGATACAGAGTGTCCCAAATAAGTAAAAAATATCAAAGTTGTATTTTTTTAAATGGAACACCCTGTATATTATTACATTTTTAGTTTCTACGATTATAATAAAGGTAACTTTGATTAAGATTTATTATACTTAAACCTTACCGTTTTTGAAATATTTTCAATTTTGTGAAATTGCAGTAAAAATTTTAAGGCTTCATTTCTCCATGGGTATCAAAGTTTTTAATACTAAATATTTACTGAAGTTTATTTACTGATCAGTTATTGTGTTGCAATAATAAAAATAATACTATCTACGTTATACAGAGTGTCTAAAAATTTATTTTAAATAGTTATTAGTTCAAACGGCAATAACTTGTTTAATTTCAATGGAAATGACCCTGTATATTTTGAGAATCAGATGCACAATTTAATTGTCTATCAAATTATATTATACCATTTTTTACCTATCTGTTTAAGTTTCCGTAGAAAAAACATTTTCTTGTAATTTAGAACTTATTTATCAATATACCCATGCACTATTGACATATTAGATTATTTTTAAAGATGTACCAAATTTTTAAAGAGTACAGATACTGATATTGTCGATATAATTCGTTTATTTCATTAAAAAATAAAAAAAACTGTTTAAATATTTGTTAAAGAGGACCAATTAATATGATTCTAGTATTCAAAATACATTAACTGACTGTTTGCGTTGATTAATAATAATTGCTCCAAATACTAAAATACTGAATTTTGTATGGGCATTAGACAGTGTGATAAAAAGTAACACCTTAAAAATGATATTTCATTTTTTAATAAATGCTTATTTATAACAACAAAGACTTTAATTTGATAACTTATTATTATATTGATTTCTGACTCAAAAATCCACATTTATTTATAATAATTTATTAACGAACACAATTAAGTATGTCATTAATTAGTATCTGGGCGGAAATAATGGTGTTATATTTAATTAATGGTATACTCTTTTATAAAGATTTAAATAGTTTTTTTGCATACAAATGGGCTAGTAATATTATCGTTTTGCTAAAAACGATAATATTACTAGTCTGTACATTTTGTACATTTGCTGCTTTAAAAACAATCTAAAATGTCAATATTCCATGGATATATTTATAAATGAGGTCTAAATTATAAGAAACTGCATTTTCTACGAAAACTTGAAGGGATAGGTAAAAAATGGTATAATACAATGATAGACAATTTAATTGTGCATCTGATTCGCCTAAAATATACAGGGCATTCCATTTAAATTAAAGTTATTGCCGTTTGAAGCTAATAATTATTTAAAATAAATTTTTAGACACTCTGTATAAGGTAGTATTATTTTTATTATTGCAACACAATAACTGATCAGTAAATAAACTTCAGTAAATATTTAGTATTAAAAACTTTCATACCCTTGGAGAAATGAAGTCTTAAAATTTTTACTGCAATTTCACAAAATTGAAAATATTTCAAAAACGGAAAGGTTTAAGTATAATAAACCTTAATCAAATTTACCTTTATTTTAATCGTAGAAACTAAAAATGTAATAATATACAGGGCGTTCCATTTAAAAAAATACAACTTTGATATTTTTTATTTATTTGAGACACTCTGTATCTTGTAAAAATATTTTTAAATTGTAGCTCTAATAGTCCTTCAACGAACCCCAAACTTACAATTTGTAAAAATCTCATCGTTTAGCTACAATACTCCGTGTCGTATGTGGTGAACAACCCTGTATATGCATATAAAATAAACAATAACACACGCGTGAGTTTTTGAAGTTATAACAAACTAGTGTGTTATAACTTGAAATCTCTCTTCAAATCAAATTTTTCTTTAAAATCTGACTTGCTGGTTGATAATTCACTATTTATATTGTTATTATATTAACGGGATTTATCTAAATGACGAATAATCTTTCAAAAACATAAATAGAATATTATTGTATTATTTAGACCATTAAATTAGTATTTTTTACAGGCAACTCTAAACCAGTTTTAAGTTGAAGCTGTCAGAAAACATTATATTACTCTATTTAAATATATTTATTTCAGCAGAATTTCTGAAACTTAAAAATCTACGTTCCTACGCTACTGTACATTTATTGAAATCAGTCTATTGTTGTTATATTTCTTTAACATTGAGGAAGGTCAGTAATTGAATAGACAATAGCTCTTGGTTTGTACAAATTATATTTCAAATTTGAATTCTACATTATAATATGTATCTTTTTTCTTGTAATTAAAGCAAAATAGATAGAAGTATAATTATATGAGTTTTTATGTTTTGCAAAATACACAATAAGTATCTAGGTATTTCTTTAGAATATTTGTATATTTTTGGATAGTTGTAAATAAAGTTATAGGTACATATAAATCTAAAGTACCTATCTACAGAATAAAAGAATTAATATAGGTACTGTTAAATAAATTATAAAAATGTATAAATATTTAAGAAGGACCTTTCTTTGAACTAAAACTAATAAAATGGTATTATAAAGGGCTGTAAGGATTTATTTAATCCTATATTAATTCAACATTATAGGTATGCCATAAATTTTAATAGAATTCCTGATCCTTTATAAACTTTACAGAGAACGGTTTTTATGATTCTTTCAAACAATTCGTTTGTCTAAAATATATTATTTTACGACACCTTAGGTATAATTTGACACATTTTATGAAGGGTCAAACAAGTATTTTAAACCATAAGGGTCATTCAAGGGATATTATTATTATTAGGAAAGCCCGTTTAGCCCAGAATAAATAAACAAAATCATTGATAAATTTTATTTATTTTATTGCTATTTAACAATATATTTTAGTAAAATATAACGTTTGTTATATTTTACTAATTAATTTAAAATTAAATTTTTTAAATAATTCTTAAATATTTATTTAATTTTTCTGCGAAAGTAATCTTTAAACGAATTATTATAAACTATTATTCTTTTTTATAACTAAAATAATATAATAGATATTTTATTATAAACTAAATACCGTATGATCGAAAAAAAACGGCGTCCAGTTGGCTTGGAAATGACGATCGATGACATTTCCCATATAATTTTACATATAAAATGACAGCGATCTTCATTTCATAGCCATCGTTGACGCCGTTTTTATTCGATCATACGGTATATTGGCGATATATTTCGGTTAACTTGTTTACTATTTAATAAATTATTAATAGGTATAAAATTATGAAAAATAATCAAAAATTCTTTTTTTTGTAATTTAAAATTAAATATTTTTTTTACAATTAGTTTACTAAATTAAAAACTACCATTTTGTAATTTAAAAGCATTATTTAATAATAATATTATTGATTAATAAGTTTCTAGTGAGATTTCTATTTATTCTTATTAAATAAAATCATTAGAGGAAATAATATAATCATTACTGACCCTTGCGACATCTGTTGTTGAGGGACATTACTTCGACAAACTTATATGAGAAAGAAAACTACTTCATATACTTTATATAGATTTCTATTAAAGTATATATAGATTTTCCCTCTATCTAAACGGTTTTAGTTTAGCCCCGGGCTCATAGATGGCCTACTAACTTTAATTTTAAATTTGAATCAAAAACACAACAAAAAAATATTAAAATATGGTATTAAATAAATAAAACGATCAATATTCACATTCTGTGGTATTTTTTGGTAAGTTTTATTATTACAGGCATATATTAATATAAAAAAAAACAAAGTTACACCGATTTTATACTTATACGGGGTGTCTCTGTATTTCGTGGACATAGAACTATAGGTAGTATATATTTTTTAAATCAAAATAAGTTGAATGAACACAATTTACCTCTTTTCAAAGTGCTTTGTTTGTCTATTAGAAAACATCAAATTAAAAAAAAATAAACAAAAAAATAATAAAAACAAAAAAAAATAATAAGTTTAATTATTTGCTTTTTCCCTAGATGAGCCTGGACAGTTTGACTTGAACAAAAACCGACCATCCACCCATCTGAGAAGGGGTCAGAAAATTCCCAAAGTGAAAAAAGAAAACTTACCCAGAGAAAATAACACACATTTAGTCAGCATGGTCGGTGTCACAGCAATACTGAGATGCGATGTCCGACTCAGTGATGTCACGGTACTATGTTCTATATTTTGTTTTAGTTTTATGAGAAAAAATTTTCTTTTTTTTTAGGTAACCTGGATAAAACACACTACCTATGGTAATGAAAGTAACATGGAGGTGTTAAGTGTTAACACCAGCACAATAGTCGAGGACAAGAGGTTTTTGGTTACTAATGACATTGAAAGAAAGGTGAATTTAAAAAATTTGAAGGTATAATGTTAGATTCATCTAAAAAAGCGTGGTCGTGGATTTTAACGTGTAAAACAGTGATGTAGACAGCTTAATGAAAGATCAAATGAATTAAAAAGAGATAAAAGTTGGGTTGATACATTTCTTCTATGCGGTATTGCCGGATTTTGCATCAAAATTTCAAACTGCACAGGTAGGAGTTTACGAAAAATGTTGAAACCTTATTTTTCACATTTTACTACAGAGAGCTGTAGTAGATTATTATATTTAGTTTAAATATATTATCTTCATTTCAGTAGTACACATGAAAGTTTTTAAAACAGTTTACGAACCGGCAACACTGTATTCGCTTTTTATTTTGTCTCTCTGTCTGTTAACCGGTCGTTTATATTTATCTCACTCGCATGCATTAAAATACACACCACGGAGATGGAGTGCCCAGGACAGTATATCATATATATAGATTTTCTTGATATTTTTACAAAAAAATTAGATTTTTTTGATGTTTTTTTTAGATGTGGAAGCTTCATATTAGGTACAGCCAGCGTAAAGATGTAGGTAGGTATGAGTGCCAAGTAGGATATCAGCCAACATTCAGTATATACGTCGATTTAGATTTGTTTGGTAAGTTATGCTACTATTTAGCTACATTCTCTTCTGTCTTAACTAATTTTACTTGATACGTTTTGACTGAACAGCTAAAACTGACTTGAAAAACGTTATGTGTAGACGGTGCTTTATCTCTTCTGTTTTGTATAAGGTATGGGACAGTGTATATACCGTATGATCGAAAAAAAACGGCGTCAAAAACGCCTGGGGAAGGACAAAGGATGATAATTTTGGCGAGGACAATCTCTAGATGTCATTTACTAAAAATTGATTGGGATAGAACGTTTAGAGTTTCCAATTAGTCATCAAGGCGCCGAATATATTCATGTGTGGTTGGGGCCAAGTAGGTGAATGACGTGCAATGCTTGACCTCGCCAAAATTATCATCATTTATCATTCCGCAGCATTTATTGACGCCTTTTTTTTCGAACCTAAGGTATTATTTAAAATTGTAACTAAACAATAATGATTCATAAAGAAACTAAGTACAGATAAATTAAAAAAAAACAAAAAGAATTAAAAATAAAAACATAAATAGAGCCGCTAGACAGGACAATTTTTGAAATGGCCTTTTTCATTTCAAAATTTCTGATATGATTGATCCCCAATGCTATTAATAATTGTGAAGCAATACAGCGGTTTGTTACAGAAACAATCATTTTTAGCGTTCATATATAGCTGGATATCTATCTGTTTTCTCTCTATTTCGAAACAGACGTTTTGCTGCAGATATTGCGGTCCTTGTAATCATGATGTAATCGATTTATGTCAAACGGAGGAACGACACGAAATCCTTCGAACTATAATAGTTTGGACGGTTTTTTTTTCTTTTTTGTGGTTAATATTTTATATGAATTTATACAGGATGTTTCTCAAAATTGGCTCACCGCCCAATAACTTTTTTATTTTTTCAGATAAAGAAACTTGATTTGGTAGTGACACTATATGACATAAATTAGAATTGATTGACGTATTCAATTGTTTTCGGTCACTTCCTGTTTCACCGGAAATTACTACTACTTTTGATTTTTACATGACACCTTCAGTATTTTTTTACTTTATTCGATAGAAAATAACACTCTGAATAGAATTACATATTATAAGTCAACTTTTGACATTTTCGCATATGGTTTATTTGAAATTGTATTGAAATTGTCGTAGATTAACGGTATTAACCACTTTAGAACAAGCGAATTTTTTTATTAAGAATGCGTTTTTCACAAAATATTCGTAATAAAACAGTTTTTTTTCTATTTTAAATATGATACGGGGACATACTGTATATTACTTACCAAAAGTTATCTTTTTTTTAGAAGCCAGAGCTGTTATACTGGGCCCCAGCATCAGGGAAGTGGACAGGGGATTCCCCATACGACTGAGTTGCATTCTAAACATGACAGAGCATTACAAAATGTATCGCATTCCACCAACATACATGTTTTGGTAAGAAAAATAGTAGATATTACTTAGTTACACTTAGTTATTACACCATGGGGCCCGGGCCCCATGGGCCCCCCCTCTGTATCCGCCACTGGGGGTAATGCACACAACTTTTACAATTCATACAATTTAGTATATTGAAGGCAATCAAAAGAACTACAAGAAGTTAAAATAATGGTAAAAGATAAGTGTAAAATAAAATCTAACCCCTTCAATGGGTAATGTATGATTTAAATTATGATCTACCATTAAGTGATCTAGGATTTAAATAAACGCCTTTATTGTAAAAAAATTTTACAATTTGTAGACAAAGGTAAAGTAAACAAACAAAAGAGAATACAAAACAAGTATACAAATTTTATTGTCAGTCTTATTGTTTAAAATAAACATTAATAAATGTTTACAATGTCAAAGAATAAAAAAATTAAATTAATACTCAAAAATATTTAGAAAGTTTATAGAAAATATGGTAATGGCAAATATTAGACCAGTGTTTACAAGATCAAATTCGATTATCAAAATATAAGTCATTTAAAAGTAATTTAAAGTAAATAGGATTTCAATGCTTTGCGAAATGAAGAAAATGATGTTTTCGATTTGATTTCAAATGGCACGTGATTGTGCATTTTTTTCGAGTTGTATAATATTGAGCTTTTAACTAACTCTGAGCGTGGGGTAGGTAGATAAAGATCTTGCTCCGCGTTCCTGAGTGGATAAGTGTGAGATAGATGGCCTTTCTTGAGAAGCTGATACATGCTTACGTATTAGGCAAACGGATTCAAATATAAATAAGGAAGGTAGAGTTATTATTTTTAATTTTTTTAATAAGTCCTGGCAATGAGTTCTGCTGTTTAGTCTCAGTGAATATCGAGCAGCTCTCTTCTGGAGCTTGAAAATACGGTCAAATTGAGTCGCACAACACGTACCCCAGAATGGAAGGGCATACCTGAGGTGCGATTCAAAAAATGCATAATAAACAGTTCTAGCCACTGACAAAAACAGATCTTAATGCAAAACAGGCAGAGCTCAATTTTTTCGACAAAGCCTCGATATGCATGTCCCATTTTAGAGAATTGTCTACAACAAGCCCTAAGAATTTTACAGACTGATTTTACAGATAATTATTTCAGAATCTCACGCTTACATTTACAATTTTTTCAAAAGGAACATTAAAAAAAGCTACTTGAGCTATCTGTATAACTAACACTTTATTTTTTTGAATAAAATAAATATGAAAAAAAATTATGGAGGATTAAAAAAAATAAAAATTAAAAAAAAATCACTTTTTTAGGTACCACGGTAGCAGAATGATTAACTACGACCCCAAAGATGGCGCTGTTGTCAGAGAGGGCCGTTTAGGGACAGAGTTAATCTTCCAAAGGGCCTTACCAGCTCATGCTGGTAATTATTCATGTGTGCCCTCCAATGCCAGGCAGGCCAGTGTACAGGTTATTGTGCATTACCCAGGTAAATAGGGCAACTAAAACTAAGTGCCTTTTTTAAATCAATTGAGCAGGATGAATAAAAAATTAGCTTTATTTTGATGTCTCTCTAATCTAGGCCAAGAATAGAATTTTTTAATTTGTTGGTGTATTTGGGATATAGATTTTAATAATGTATCTCAAAGAATAAATAAGTCTCTAAATAATATGTTCCTTCTCTTTCTGCTACTCTATGAGAGTATGGATATTATGAAAAAAATGCATTAACTCTGTGTCTCTCCGCGATGATTATGACCTATTTTTGTCTTCATTTGGACCATTTAACGGTTTAGAGATCTCTCTCTAAGAAGTTTTTTTTTTTTGGATATGTGGCCAGAGTATCTTAAATAAGATTGGTTTATAGATGTTGAGACGGTCTAGATTCGATAGTAAGTTATTCTGTAAGAACTGTGATTTCGTAATCTTCAACATCCAGGTCTCTGAGGTATAAGTAGCAAAAAAAAATTAGGGCCCTTAGTAGTCTTTAGTTCATTGCTAAGTAAAACAGCTGAATCATTCGTTGATTTATTGATTTTAGTTATGAAATTGCGTGCTATACACACGTTTTTTTATATCTGCTTCAAATTAATGATTTCAAGATCAAATGGAGATATACAGGGTGGTCCGAACTGTATTCCGGAAACTTCGTTTCGTATAAATGCATGTCCTAAAATGCTTAGTTTCGGAGATACAGGGTGTAGTAAGTTTCATTTTTATTACGATTTTTTCTAAATAATTTATGAAGTAACGTCAATATTCGGATGAAAATTTGTGTCAGGGACTTTTTTGACAAAAGAAATTTGATTTTGATGTCAATATGACTCCTACTTGTAGAGGACGCCACCTACATATTTTTTTACTGGTTTGAAGAGTAATAACTTTTCGTCCGCACCTGTATAAAACTGCTGAGTAAAAAAATATACCTTTACTACGTTTTTTACGTAAAAAAGGTCTCTTGGTAAAAATCGCTACGAGTAAAGGTTCTCGAGATATTTGGAATCGAAATTATCAATACCTATTTTCATTGACATAAATTAAAGGTAGGTTGACATCAAAATCAAATTTCAAAGTTTTTTTACGTATTTTTCGTATATAAAATATTCTGCCGAAGTTTGCGGAATACAGTTCGGACCACCCTGTATATTTCAGTCATCGCTAATAGCATTTTTCTTTTACAGACATTTTCCATCGAAAATTTTGATATTTTTACTCTGTATGACCATAAATTCAATACGAAATTAATAAAATACCAATTTTAACCTACAAAACTATCGAAATAATGAGATTTTCTCAAATTTTCTCTGTTCTTATTTTTAGGAGAACAATTACCTTCGGCCTCTCCACTCAATCAATCGTCTCCCAGTCGCTTCAGGCCCTTTTTAGGGCTGTTGTTGCTCTCCCTGATGACGGTGGCTGTAGAAACAAGCTCTGTTTACCGATAAGAGCAAACGTGAGGAGTGTAACCAATGAGGAGGGCGGGGAATGAAGAGAATGAATGGAATTGTGGGGCAACTCAGAGAAGTGGAAAGGTTAAAATACATGACTTTTGGTGAAATCGAAGATATATTAATGGTTTAAAAGTGTTTTTGTGAAATTTTCGAGCTTTTTAGTACTTAAAAATCTAAAATTTGTTATACCGGGTGGTTGCAAATTTCGAACAGTGAAAAATTATCATGATTTTTTTATCAAGCTCTATACAGGGTTTTTCACCACATACGACACGGAGTATTGTAGCTAGACGATTAGATTTTTGCAAATTGTAAGTTTTGGGTTCGTTGAAGGACTATTAGAGCTCCAATTTAAAAATATTTTTACAAGATACAGAGTGTCCCAAATAAATAAAAAATATCAAAGTTGTATTTTTTTAAATGGAACACCCTGTATATTATTACATTTTTAGTTTCTACGATTAAAATAAAGGTAAATTTGATTAAGGTTTATCACACTTAAACTTTACCGTTTTTGAAATATTTTCAATTGTGTGAAATTGCAGTAAAAATTTTAAGACTTCGTTTCTCCAAGGGTATCGAAGTTTTTAATACTAAATATTTACTGAAGTTTATTTATTGATCAGTTATTGTGTTGCAATGATAAAAATAATACTACCTCATACAGAGTGTCTAAAAATTTATTTTAAATAATTACTAGCTTTAAACGGCAATAACTTGTTTAATTTAAATGGAACACCCTGTATATTTTAGGAGTATCGGATGCAGAATTTAATTGTCTATCAAATGGTATTATAGCATTTTTTACTTATATCTTCAATTTTTTGTAGAAAATGCATTTTCTTATAATTTAGACCTCATTTATCAATATACCCATGGAATATTGATATTTTAGATTATTTTTAAAGATGTAACAAATTTTTAAAGAGTACAGATACTAATATTGTGGATAAAGTTGGTTTATTTCATTAAAAAATAAAAAAAAATGTTTAAATATTTTTTGTTAAAGAGGGCCAATTAATATGATCCCAGTATTCAAACTACATTAATTGGCTGTTTACGTTGATTAGTAATAATTGCTCCAAATACTAAAAAACTGAATTTTGTGTGTGTATTAGACAGTGTGGTATTTATAAGAACAGAGACGTTCATTTTCATAACTTATTATTATATTGATTTCTGAGCCAAATCCACATTTATTTAGAATACTTTATTAATTAGAACAATTTAAAAGTATGTAATTAACTAATTTTTGGTCAGAAATAATGGTGGTAAATTTAATTGGTATACTCTTTTACAAAGATTTAAATAGTTTTTTTGTATACCAATGATCTTGCAATATTTACCACCTGTACATTTGGTACATATATGTTGCTTTAAAAAAATCTGAAATGTCAATATATTCCATGGGTATAGTGATAAATGAGGTCTAAATTATAAGAAAGTGCATTTTCTACGAAAACTTGAAGAGATAGGTAAAAAATGGTATAATAAAATTTGATAGACAATTAAATTGTGCATATAATTCACGTAAAACATACAGGGTGTTCCATTTAAATTAAACAAGTTATTGCCGTTTAAAGCTAGTAATTATTTAATATAAATTTTTGGACACTCTGTATAAGATAGTGAAATTTTTATTATTGCAACACAATATCTGATCAATAAATAATCTCCAGTAAATATTTAGTACTAAAAACTTTGATAACCTTGGAGAAATGAGGCCTTAAAGTTTTTACTTCAATTTCATAAAATTGAAAATATTTCAAAAACGGTAAGGTTTAAGTGTGATAAACCCTAATCAAATTTATCTTTATTTTAATCGTAGAATCTAAAAATAGAATAATATACAGGGAGTTCCATTTAAAAAAATGCAACTATAATATTTTTTACTTATTTGGGACACTCTGTATCTTGTAAAAGTATTTTTAAATTGTAGCTCTAATAGTCCTTCAACGAACCCAAAACTTACGATTTGTAGAAATCTAATCGTTTAGCTACAATACTGTAGCGAACAACGCTGTATACAGCTTGCAAAAAAAATCATGAAAATAGGGCTAAAAATAACAAAAATATAACACTTGACCAAAAATTTCTGCGTTTTTTTTTGCATCTAAGTCTATATATATTTCTTGAAGAAAATTCTTTAGTTATAAAATATTACAGAATATTCAAATTACATTCAGAAATATAATGTATATATCTTAAAATTATCAATAATAGTCATAAATCTCTTTAAATTTTGTGTAACTGTGCATTTATTCGTCTATATTTCCCGGAATTGGTACCTAAATATTAATTCCCGGAATTTCAAAGGTAGATTATTAAGAAAATGTTGAGTTAAGCTGCTTATTCAAAGTATTTCGCGGAAAATCTGCCTCTCGTCTTCAGGTAACTGCAAATTATTAACCTATACCTACTAAATTCATCGTGTTATAATATTTATAATGAATTTCAACTATGCATTAGTGTACTAAAAGGATATAACCAAAAAGAAGCTATAAATTCCTGGGTACCTAGTTTGATAAAATTTCTGAAAATACTTTGAACGTGTTTTAGTTGTTCTGAAATATACCTCAAATATTTCATAGAAAATGTTGTTAATCTTTAAGTCTTTTCATTTCATTTAATATCGTATTACTTATTATACAGAGTGAGTCTTAAATAAGTGCAAATATTTTAGGGGTAGTATAATTTGACACTGGAAACAGGATTATGACGATTAAAACAGCGATTAGCGATTAAGACATTATCATAAATCATTTTTTTTAATGGAAACCCACTTTTTTTTATTTCACTAGTGAAAAGGCTTTTCAATTCGTTACTTTTTGACTATAATACATGTTCCTATACCTAAAATAATTTTTTTTTAAGTTATTTAAGATTTGGTTACCCATTTAAAATAAGAAAGTTGCTGTCAACTTCCGGTAGTTCCGGAAGTGCCGCCATATTGAAAATATTTTTAATCGGTAGATCTCGTTGCATAAACAATGATGTGCAGAAAATCTCCTATCTAGATATTGTGGTGCTCTAGAAACTTCTAATGCACGCTTAGCCTGGCGGACACCCTGTAAGCCACCCTTAAAATATTTGCACTTATTTTAAGACTCACTCTGTATAGTAGGGGATTAATATAAATAAAACTACGACTAATATCAATATGTACATTTAATTTTAATTAATTAATTTATTTATACACGAATATAATTATTTATAATAAAATAACAGATTCTTTTGTAACATTCAAGAAACCAACTTCAGCTCATTTGAACAAAAAACCTTTCAATATCCATCTTTTATACTAAATAAAAACAATTTTTAAATTAGTACAAATTCATTTGAATATTGAAAAGTTCTTGCATTTTTTATAATAATAATTTAATATGGATAATCTATACCATTCTCACTTTCTTTGATGATGATACTATGACAGAGGTGATCTATGACGTATTTTAATGACATATAGTATATGAATATTAGTTTGAAACAAATATTTTTATATTTTTTTTGTTTTAATTAGTAGGTAGGGTCTATAACTATGATAAAACTTTTAATTTTTGCTTTGATTTTGTGAAAATTTTATTAAAAAGATATGAAAACCAAGTAAATGATGCAAAATATCCATTTATTAAAAATAAAACACTTAAAATTAAAACATCTAAAATAGTGTTTTATTAAAGTATGTAAAGTTCTATTTTTCCAAAAAATATCTATGCTAAGAATAATATTTTCTGTTTAATTTGTATAAACAAATATTACAATTATTATTACAAAGTTTCTTAGTTGGATACACTGATAATAAAAGCAGTTATACTAGATTCCAATTCAAAATTTCTCCAAGTTTCTGGAAGTTTATAATAAGAAAATGTACCTACGTTAAAACTATAGAATTTACAAACTTTACTAGCTATGATAATTAATTACATTTTCAGTTAACTATTTGTCTGATTGTGAGCAAAAATTAAAAGTTTTTTAATATTATTTTAAGGCTAACTCTGTAGTTTTTACATTGTCATACAAAAGTTTATTAAGAATTAATTTCAATAGTATTAATTATATATCTTACAGGTTATAATCTATTTTGATTTGTATCGATATAAAGAAAAATACAAATAAAAATGTGTAAATACTTTTATAAAGGAATTTAAATACATCATAATATATTGACATTATTTGTGTAAATTTGAAGAAAACTTAATATTAACTGTTTTCAAGTTTATTTATTTTATATACAAATTTATGTCTATACTACACAACATTTGTATTTTACAAAATATATAATTTCATAAATTAACTATGTGTTTTATTTTAGTTCTTCGTATTAATACAAAAAGAGGAGTATGTAATTGTGTTATTAAGAAAAAGAGAATACTAAAAAAATTGAGGACAGTGATGTGTATTATTGCAAATTTATATTTTTTAATTTTGATATATTAAAATTAACTTAAAATTAATTTTGGTTTCTCGTACACTCTTTTTATATTTGTAAACTTTTTTGGCATTTTCAATAACACTATCTCTCTATTAACTGTTTATATTTTGATTTGTTTATTAAGATATAACACAGACAGAGTATGGAGCTATAATATATTACATGTCTTGTGTCTCTCCAACAAAAAGTGTTGCATAACTCACCGTTATCTGAAATACTCCTAAATCCTCAAAAGAAAACATGTAAAAGAAACAAAACTAAATTTTTCAGTTTTTTAAGTATATTCAAAGATGCTAAATGGATTTATTATAAACAAAAATTGAGTTTTAATCAAGAGAGAGCATATTCTTATAGATTTATTTAATTTAAATTGAAAAAACTATAGGAAATTGTATTTTACCTCTTAAAACTCGCATATTTTATACAATTCTTCAATTAGCACATCGTTAACTAAATAATCGTCACCCACTTCTTCCAGTAAGGTAGTGTATAACTCACCGTTTTCTAAAATACTCCTAAATCCTCAAAGAAAAAAACAAAAAGAACAAAACTAAATTTTTCAACCTTTTTAGGAGAGTCTAAAGAGACACTAAATTCATTTAATATAAACAGAAATTAAAAGAGCGTTTTTTGATGGTTTCATTTAACATAAATCGGTAAAAATTCAAGAAAATTTTCTTCAATTCCTACATTTTGTACAAATCTTCACAAAACTCATCGCCACTGGAGTCTACATCGTCCACCTCCTCCAGTAAGGTGTTGCATAACTCACCGTTTTCTAAAATACTCCTAGATCCTCAAAGAAAAAACAAAAAAAGACAAAACTAAATTTTTCAACCTTTTTAGGAGACTCTAAAGAGACACTAAATTCATTTAATATAAACAGAAATTAAAAGAGCGTTTTTTGATGGTTTTATTTAACATAAATCGGTAAAAATTCAAGAAAATTTTCTTCAATTCCAACATTTTGTACAAATCTTCACAAAACTCATCGCCACTGGAGTCTACATTGTCCACCTCCTCCAGTAAGGTGTTGCATAACTCACAGTTTTCTAAAATACTCCTAAATCCTCAAAGAAAAAAACAAAAAGAACAAAACTAAATTTTTCAACCTTTTAAGGACTCTAAAGAGACACTAAATTCATTTAATATAAACAGAAATTAAAAGAGCGTTTTTTGATGGTTTCATTTAACATAAATGGGTAAAAATTCAAGAAAATTTTCTTCAATTCCTACGTTTTGTACAAATCTTCACAAAACTCATCACCACTGGAGTCTACATCGTCCACCTCCTCCAGTAAGGTGTTGCATAACTCACCGTTTTCTAAAATACTCCTAGATCCTCAAAGAAAAAACAAAAAAAGACAAAACTAAATTTTTCAACCTTTTTAGGAGACTCTAAAGGGACACTAAATTCATTTAATATAAACAGAAATTAAAAGAGCATTTTTTGATGGTTTCATTTAACATAAATGGGTAAAAATTCAAGAAAATTTTCTTCAATTCCTACATTTTGTACAAATCTTCACAAAACTTATTGCCACTGGAGTCTACATCGTCCACCTCCTTCAGTAAGGTGTTGCATAACTCACCGTTTTCTAAAACACTCCTAAATCCTCAAAGAAAAAACAAAAAAAAAGAACAAATTTAAATTTTCCAACCTTTTCAGGAGACTTTAAAAAGACACTAAATTCATTTACTTAACATAACTTAAAAGAGCATTTCTTGTTAGTTTTATTTAAATTAAATCGGTAAAAATTCAAGAAAATTTACTTCAACTCCCACATTTTGTACAAATCTTCACAAAACTCATCGCCACTGGCATCTACATCGTCCACGTCCTCCAGAAAGGTGTTGCATAACTCACCGTTATCTAAAACAGTGCTAAATCCTCCCGGCCCCCTGTTCTGCTAAAACTAGCACACCACCACGGCCAGGGAGAAAACGACGAGCAGCCAGGAGGACGGGCTGCATCGGAGCCACGATAATCCCCTGCCGCCGTGTTGCATAGCTGCGGGATTTTCACCTGCAAAATAACGAACAAGATGAGCAAAACGAGATTTGGGGCCAGCTAGCGTGTGCTGGTAAGTGAAATAAATGGAAAAAGGGTACGGGAGGAAAAACTAGTGCTAAGGATTTAAAGGTATTATTTAGTTTGGGATTTGGTGGCTTTCCCGCGATTATTTTAAATCTAACTTTGTTTTGGCACGTATTTGGGATTACGAGTATGGAACACAATAATAGAAATAATAATAATCCCATCAAAAATATAGAATGTAAAATTCCAAGTCTCGCAACACAATTCTTTTACTTTTAAAAGTTCTAAGATCTTTTTTTATGAATTTTTTAGTAAGGAGTATATAATTAATATCAACTTTAATTCGTAAATTCAGTTTTTTATCAACTTTAGTATTTGGCATATTATACAGGGTTAATCGAGGGGTTGTTTTTTATCCTAACTTTAAAACCAAGAATCAAGAAGTAATGATAATTTAAAAAGTTGCAAATTGATCGTTATCAGTTCATTTCGCTCTTAAAAAATAACCAAAGCATGTATTGACATGAATCATAAAACAAAATACCCAGGAGAAATGGTTCTGACCGTAAATTTATATTTTAGGAAAAGTTAAAGACGAAATTATTGCACCCCCCAGGTTGTGACATAGGTTTTTCCAAACTTGTACACTTTACATAAAACCCAGTAGTTAAATAATCAAACAAAATTGTTAGAATGACATAGTTTGAATTTATAAAATATAAATATAAAATTAGCGCTAAAAATCGTTTCTTTTTAACAACATCAACTTCAATATAGCTTAGAATAATTAAGGATTCCTCTAATAAGTAAAAACTATCAAAATCATCAATAGTCAGATATTTCGCGCTGTCATACAAATTCACATTTATCTTTCACACTCTCAAGAACAAAGCCGAAGATTCTCCATCAACCTCTTCCCCGGTCTGTTCCACTACTAATTTCATGCTTGATGGTCCCTTCCCGATTTTATAGATGGCGTCTCCAGCGTCTTATGAAGAGAAATCGCCTCCACACGCGTGCTTGTCTAATATAGAGCAAGTAAACTGAACGGCATCGTTGCCACGTCGTTAATTTTATGAAATTATCTGGTGTTATTTCCGTAAAATATGCTAGAGAACGTCTCTGAATATATGTTAGCTCTGCGTATGCGATAGCTCTGCTGTAAAAAGTTGCCACATTTCTTTATTTACTTCCTGACATTGTCATTCGTTTTGAAATTTTAGTTTTGTATTACGAGTTTTTGGTTTAAATAGATAGTGTTATACACTTTATTAAAATATTTTGAACGGGAAAGCGGTAGTAACGGCCCTTTATGTCCCTTAAGTGCTGTCAATGAGGGGAGTTTTGTTAATTTAAATAATAACTGATTATATATTTTTATAATTAATCTATTCTTGTTTCCTGAAATATTTTGAATAAAAGAAAATATGTGAAATTGAGCAACGCTGTGCCGGTCAAGCTTAATCACGTGACTAAAAGTTTGTTCGGTATGAACTGTATAGTATACAGTAAATATATAGATTAACGCCGCTCGTTGTAGGAACTTTGTTTGCTATAGTCTGTGAAACGAATAACTTTGAATTTGACAGTTCCCACGGGCTTTTCTAGTGTTAATTTTATTAGGTTAGCAACTTGCGGCCATGCTGACGCGATGCCGTCTCTAATAGAACAGCCTCGGAGCGAGATTTATGACGTCACGCTAGTTAGATACTACGGATTAATAAATATGTTGTAGAATACATGGAAAACATCATTATTCCTCGTATTTTTGGTTTGTATTTTAAAAATGATATAGTTTACATGAAATATACATAATATGCAGTTAATAAATACAATATATACCTATTTATAGTAATAAATACATTGTCAAATAAACTATGAACCATACAAATGCAACAAATGTTTTACGATATACAAATAATGAATAGATAATGGGTAAAATGTAAAATATATTTTAAATTTCGGGGTTTGAAAATCGATTTAATTTAACAAAAAAACATTCAATATCTACTAATAGTGATGTATTGTTATTTGCATTCACAAAATTTATCCCAAGAAAATAAAAAATCTTAGAATAATTTTATATATATTTTAATCATATAAAATGACAGCGATCTTTATTTCATGGCTATCGCTGACGCCTTTTTTTCTATGATATTGTATTATTTGCAAATATAATGTTTTGAACATTGATACTTGCAAAATATACATATAAATTTTGTGAATGCAAATAATAATAGATCACTATTAGTAGATATTGAATGTTTTTTTGTTAGATTAGATCGACAACTCCAAAATTTAAAATATATTTTACATTTTACACATTATCTTATGTACCTATTCATTATTTGTATATTATAAAACATTTGCTGCATTTGTATGGTTTATAGTTTATTTGCCAAAGTTTTTATTACTATAAATAGGTATTTAATATATATACAATTTATAAATATATTGTATTTATTAACTGTATATTATGTATATTTCATGTAAACTATATCATTTTTAAAATGCAAACCAAAAATACGAGGAATAATTATGTTTTCCATGTATTCTACAACATATTTATTAATCCGTAGTATCTAACTAGCGTGACGTCATAAATCTCGCTCCGAGGCTGTTCTATTAGAGACGGCATTGGTTTGATATTTAGAAATGTCAAAAGCTGATGACATTTTACTTTTGGCAATTATGACATTTTGTGTTGATTTTTGCAAGAAGAGGAAGAACTGTCACTTGTTTTATTATTTTCCTTTTCTATTTCACGAAAGTAAAAAGAGTTACCTATCTGATTCGTTCAGGCACTCGATTTAAAAAATATCAGTAACTTTTTTGACAGAGGGATTTTATATTTGTCATGTTGGTAAAAAATTCAAGTTAAGTTATTCATTTTATAGACTATACCAGGTTACTATTGCATTACATGACCTGTTCATAAATTGACGGTTGTTGTCAATCAAGTTCAGTTTTTTGTCAAAAAAACGCCTTAATTCCCGTCAATAATGTTATTCTTGTAAATGGAGTTAAGTTATGTTAAAAGCTTATGTTAATTCAGTAAGGAATAAATAGAATTAATAAAAGTATACTTAAAAAAAATGTTTTTTCTTCTCGTTAAAAACAAACAGAGGCAGATAATTTTTCCCTGTACCCATCCATTACCCACTGTGACCAGCGATCACTCCAAAACTAGTCCAGTCTAATTAAACTAAATCGGTCCCATTTATTCCCGTCGCATTCCAGAATCCGGTCTGGAACGTTCGTACGGGGCGGTTTTTGCGGGACATTGATTAACTATCCCCTGGGATAGGCATTCGCTACACTTTTCCCAAGAAGAAAAGGCATTTTAAAATAAATACCTTTCCTAAGAATTTTTGTCTTAAAAATGTTTAAAATCCAACTATAATGACTCTTAATTTCAACAACAGAAAAATTTTATCCTGCACAGAAAAAACAATTTACAAAGTATTTTCAACAATAGTCTTATTATTGAGAGTATACCCATTTCATACAAACATCGTACAGTTAACAGAAATATTATAATCATTTTAGTTTTCGATTTAGAACATAACATGTTCAGCAAATAAAAGCATTCATTAATGGTAAACTGATCCCTCCAAATAAATATAATGTAACTAATCGTTAAAGCTAATATTAGATATTTTGCAGGGCCATTTTAATAATATTATTGTTGCAAGTAGAGTTGCTTTTTTTCTATCAAAGCGTTGCTTACATTACAACGATTAAACATATTATGGTTTAGCACATTTTACCTTACAACAAATTATTTAACTGTCATGTAAAATATAACGCAGGTTTGCACCGAACGCAGTAAATTTTGTTTTGGTTTGGTTTGAACCAACGCTTGTTTTGTTTTATTGTTTATACGACTATACTACTTCTGGTGCTTCTTGGATGGAGTGGGAGAATACACTTGTTTGCTGGTATTGTGTAGTGGCAGGACGCCTTCTAAAAATATATTTTACTTATTATTTCGAGACAACGTAGAATACTGTGAAATATGTTAAAAGTTGTAACAGATTCTCATCACGTACAGATTACTAAACAGTCCCAACGACACTAATAACTTCTGCGACACGATTCGAGCAGAATTACAGACGCGATATGATCGAAACTCGTACAGCGGAATTACGCTTAAAGCACAAGTGAAAAGGTCTACCGCTTTACCCAAAACCAAGCGGTAATTTACAGAAATGTTTTCCAGAGACTTACTCCTCACTCCTAGCCTCTCTTTTCTTATGCTCCTCACGAAACCTCACTTTGCATGCATCCTGCAACTCTCCGTTCTCGGTAAATACGACCAGGCTTCGCTATCTTAGAGTTGCACATTTGCCAACAACGTTGTGGCATATTTATGTCGCCAGGTGCTTTATGTTTTTTAAGCGCGCCACAGCCAGAGGGGTTGTTGGGGAGGAGGGAGGTGATATGGGAGGGGAGAAGATGGGGTTTAAATGGCGGATTCTCGTCTAGTCTAGTTTTCGTAAGGAGGCAAAAAGTTAGTAAGCGATCTTCATGCTTGCATGGAATATTAATTTTCTGACACAGCATCGGAGTTGAGCGTTGTATCATATTTTTTAGTGTATGTTATCGGTGACAGGTTTTTAATAAGGGTTTTTTACTAAACGGTATGTCTGATCTAAATAAGCCTTTAAATAAAAAGAATTAAGGAAGGAGTATCATACCGTTTAATTTTTTATTGTAAAAAAAGCCTTTTGATTCTGTGACACATTATAAAATAGTTCGGAGTACCCAAGAAATTTATTACAATGTGTAAAAGCCTCCATATCAACAACAATAAGTCAAAAGTAACACATCACGGATCACTTCGATTCCTTCCTAACAAATACAACAGGAGTTTGGTTTGGTTTTCGCAGGGATGTGTCTTAGCGCCTCTCCTATTCAACTGTTGAAAATTTAGACTTTACAAAATCCAGCAGAAAAGCTTGGGCATTATTACAAAAACTGGGTGGAGATAAGCAAAGAACAAGAGTGGACACTCCTGTGACTCCAAACGAAATCGCCTCTAATATTGTTAATACCTCAAGAGCACGAAGGGACCGTGCACACACAGCCTTTTACCTTCGAAGAAGTATTAACTGCATTACAACATATTAAGGCTGGCAAAGCTCCGGGATGTGACGGCATCCATTCGGAATTCCTTCTGAATTGTGGTGAATTTACAAAGGGATGGTGGATGCACTTTTTCACCGACATAATTAAAACAGGCACTATTCCACAGTCACTAAAAAGCGCTAAAATCATTGCCATCTTAAAGCCTGGTAAGCCTAACGACAAGCCACAAAGTTATCGCCCAATCGCACTGCTGAGCACAATCTACAAGCTTCTGGAGAGACTAATCTGCAACAGAGTAAGCCCAAAGATAATAGAGAGTATACCGATTGAACAGGCTGGCTTTCGTCCTGGACGTAGCTGCGTGGATCAGATTCTGTCCCTAACAACTTACATCGAAGCAGGATTTCAACGCCAAGAAAAAACGTAAGTTGCTTTTATTGACTTGACCGCGGCGTACGATACAGTTTGGAGACAGGGACTGATCTGTAAGCTAGCTAAAGAAATCCCCTGCCGAAGGACCGTCAGCCTGGTCGACGATATGCTCCGAAATAGACTCTTTCAGGTAAAACTGGGAGAGAAAGAAAGTAAAAAGATGAAACTTAATAACTGATTGCCACAAGGTTCTGTCTTAGCTCCATTGCTGTTTAATTTATATATCGCTGATATGCCTGCTACTTCAGCTAGAAAATTTGGGTATGCGGACGATTGGGCGATAGCTACAAGACATAAAAACCTCGAGAAGATAGAGGCTATTCTTGCGGAAGACCTGTATTCCCTGGGAAACTACTTCCGCCAGTGGAGGTTGCAACCGAGCGCGGTAAAGACGGAAGTTAGTTGTTTCCATCTTAATAATAAATTAGCAAACCAAGAACTTAAAATAAGGTTTGAAGGTAACTGGCTGTCCCACAACAACACCCCAAAATATTTGGGCATTACACTAGATAGGACCTTGTCCTTTAAGAAGCACCTCACACAAACTGCAACTAAGCTCAACACTCGGAATAATATCCTCCATAAATTATGCGGCACCACGTGGGGGTCATCCGCGAGTACCTTGCGCTCCTCTGCGCTGGGTTTGGTTTACTCTACTGCTGAGTACTGTGCCCCGGTGTGGCTCAATAGTTCTCACACAGGAAAGGTGGACGTCCAATTGAACAACACAATGCGTATTATATCAGGAACAATAAAATCAACTCCCACCCAATGGCTTCCTATTCTAAGTAATATTCCTCCACCACATATACGCAGGCAGTATGTACTTTTTAGAGAATACACTAAAATTACTAACATGCCGCAACTGTCGATACATTTGGATGTCCATGACCTGGATAGGAACAGACTTCGTTCAAGACGTCCAACATTAACAACCGCAAGCAGCTTACACAGGGACGGTTTTAAATTAACGGAGTCATGGATTAGGGAATGGGAATCAGAGTTACCAGACCACGCCGGGAATATGCCGGCTATAACTCAGAACCCACCAGGCTTTGACATGCCAGGTAAAACATGGTCTGCGTTAAACCGGATAAGGACAAATCATGGGAAATGTGCCGATTCTATGTTTAAATGGGGAAAGTCAGCTTCCCCAGAATGCGACTGCAACACCGGCAGACAAACTATCCGGCACATAGTAGAAGCATGCCCGTTAAGATCCTATTCCGGTTCCTTTGATGATTTCCTGGAAGCTACAGACAGTGCAGTCGAATACATCCGTAATTTAGATGTTTGTTTATAATAATTGTTATATGTATATTCGTTTGTACATTTTAGACTCTTGTCAGACTATTATTATTGTTTGCACACATACTTGTTTCCTGCTCTTTACTTCTAGAGTGATTGTAATTCCATGTTTTGTTGTGATGCTTAGCCATACGATAGATAGATCCTATTCAACATATTCGTGGCAGCGCTCTCTATTATAGTGGACAACGAACTGCAGGAAAGAGGATTAGGCATTGGTTCTGTTCAACATAAAAAGACATACAAAATTCATCACAGAACTTCAATGCGCTGATGACTGCGCTCTAGTTGCAAAAACGTTACAGTATTTACAAGAAATGCTGAACATATAATATACCTGGGCATATGAGGCTGAACATTTGATAAAACTAAAATCATGTGCAGTCCCCCGGAGGATCACAACAATGCTGTAAAAATCGGAGAAGAACTATTGGAATATGTAACGGAATTCAATTACCTCGGCAGTTTGATCTCGGAAAAGGCCAATATCGAAATTTAGCACAGGATTCTCGAATTTTTAAATGTCGTGAAAGATTATTGGAAATCCTGGGAAATTAATAATATCAAAAATCTAAATATCTTCTTTCTAAAAGCGCAATAAATCCCCTCTTTCGCCAGCAGATACAAATGATGACAGATAAACAGGACATCGGTCGGTAATCCGCTCAAAGCGACGAAAAAATATTAGCAAAGACGAAACTAAAACCACAGATCTCGACAGTGAAACAGTGAAATCGATTGAGAAAGACCAAGAAATAAGAGAAGAACGTAGAGATGGGTATTTTTCTTGATATTTTATATGTTTTATTTTATTTTATTGCCATAGGAACAGGTATAGATATAGGAAATTTACAAGAATATAGCTGATTATTAGCAACCTAGAAATTTTCTGATTATACCGGCTGCGTCTCAAAAGTGGCTCACGCCTATAACTTTTTTTTATTTTTTAAGATAAAAACGAGATTTGGTGTATTAGTACATGACATAAATTAGGATTGATTGACATATTCAGTTGTCTTTGGTCACTGTTTCACCGGAAATGATTACAACTTTTGATTTTTAAATGGCACCCTCGGTATATTTTTATCTTATTCGATAGGAAATGACACTCTGGATAGAATGACGTATCATATGTCAACATTTGACATTTTCTAGAATGCCATGGCTGTGTTAAAAACACTAATTTTTAATCAAGGACCCCTGGAAAAGATTTCTATCATATTTTTAGACGTATTGAATAAAATTGGAATTTAAGTCGCCCAGTTTTGGTGTCCCCATCGCGCTTGACCTAAGTTTTTTGATATGCTCCTTCCTTAGTTTATTCAAAAATAAAATACGACCTTTACTGGTCCAATGTGCGTAATTGTTAGCATTTCCTAATTATTGTCAAAGTTTACAGAATAAAATATTCTGTAAACTTTGTTATTGTTTACATTCTGGATTTCAGACTTTCACTGTAACATATTATACATCTCTAATCTAAATTGTAAATTAATTTTTTCTTAACGGATACCACGTCAGAAAGTTTTATTCCGAATTTATTTTGATCATATACAGTGCACAACAATAAGATGAATTTTTTTGCACGATCTTTTTAACACCCTGTAGGGTGCAGCAGCTGTAGTAGCTATTGCTAAATTAAATCACATTGTAGCCTCATCTTTTGTGAGCATTTTGTTTTTTTAATCACGACATTATCTCTGTTTGTATTGGAGATACGTTGCTTCAAAAAGGAACGTCTCGAAAAAATGCTTCGCAGGCAAAACCGCGATTCGTCGAATTCGAAATTGAAATTGGGACTAGTATTTAGTGGCCTTTTTTTTTGCCTGTGAGTATATATTATTTGTCGAAATCTTGACCCATCTCTATACCAAAAGGAATAAGAAATAGGTGGAAATAAGTAGAGAAACAGAGCTCCAACTCTACAGCTATTTATATCTGACGCCTCAGCCGTAGAACGATTAGTCTTTTATGACGCCGTGGGTCGCATTTCATCCCCCCATCCCCCCAAATCCACCCCGTTAAAGAATCTTCTAGCGTTTCAGTTTGAAATATTGGACCGGTGTAAAAATACGAAACACTTAGGGGTGGTTTCGCTTTTTTTATTGGGCGGTAGTTTATTTTTGTAATTTCCCAGTGGTTTATCTAGCCAGGAGAATAAAAAAGAGTTAAATGAAGGGTTTGTTGTAAACGAAATATGTAACTCATCTAGTCTGGAACTCTTTGAGAATACAGAAATTAAAATATACAGGCTGTCATCATAGTATAGCGCTCTAGTTGCAAAAGCGTTACAGCAATTACAAGAAACGTTGAACACGTACAGGGTGTCCCACGCTGAGCGTGCATTGGAAATTTCAAGAGAACTACAATATCTAGATCGGAGATTTTTTGCACATCATTGTTTTAGAACGAGATCTATCGATTAAAAATATTTTCAGTATGGCGGCACTTCCGGAAATACCGGAAGTTAACAGCAACTTTCTTATTTTAAATGGGGCCCCCATTTTTTATTACATATTTAAATTGTCTGTAAAATTCTATGAATATTGATGTTAAACACTCTATACCTAACCTAAATTTTTGGACAAAAAAAACTACCTGTCAAAAAAAATTGTATAGCTTAAAACATATAGTATAGCCTAGTTAAAATCAAGAAAAATATACGCTTTAAAACTAAATCATATTTACCTTAAAAACGATTTATTTTAGGTATAGGAACATGTACAGGGTGAGTCAACGATAGAGTAAAGTCCATTATCTCATTTGTTTCGAGGTTTACAAAAAAATTTAAATATAAAAATTATAGGGAAGGTTAAGATACACATTTTAAAATTATTATAGAGTATACAAGGTGCTTCAAAAAAGTATGGCCGATATAACATATGTTTTTTTTAAATGCAACACCCTATTTTTTATTTTATTTTTAGATACTGCGTAAAATTCTATAACTTTTTTGTATATAATGTTATATACCTAAAATTAATAGTTTTTGTAATATTTCAATTTGTTTAAACAAATGTTAAAATGTAGTGTGTTAAAAAAATTGTCAGTGGTGCCATTGTTTCTGAACTCGGAATACCAAAATTGGGTAGGAGAGTTTTATAGAGATGAAAAAAAAGATATATATATAAAGATATTTTAGTTAAATGATACAGGGTGTTCAAAATATATTGATGAATTTCAACTACTTAAAAAATATAATTAATATATAATAGCGAATAGCCACAGATTAAGGTAATACTACATTAATTAATTGTTGAAGACTACTGATATAGAAATTTTCTTCGACATACAGTAAAGTTTTTTTCTTGTAGTAATTCTGGTTTATAATTATGTTAGGTTTATATATATATATACTACTTAGCAAAGTACTCTATAATATATAGTACTAAACCATAAAATATATTTTTCTTGGCTTCTTCGTGTATATCAGTCACATTGACTAATTCATTTCAGGAAAATCTGTAACTATTATCTCTACAATTTATACTTATTACAACAAATTAATCTAAAATTCAAATTTTGTTCTTAATTTACTTAACAGACAAGAAATTTTGATAATTATTACTTTTTGTCATGGTAACTATGATGTTGTAGCGTAATTGTATTAAAAATATGGGTAAAAATCGAAAAAATTGGAATAAATCGCAAACTATAAAAAATAGGAATATGATATACTTAATAAAATTTGCAGAGTTTTGTAAAATCTATCAGAAAAAGTGATAATATATAGGGTGTACCATTTAAAAAATTTGGAATTTCTTCATTTTAAGCAGTTGAAATTTATAAATATATTTTGAACACCCTGTAGCATCTAACTAAAATATCTTCACATAGATCTTTTTTTTATATCTCTATAAGATTCTCCTATAAAATTTTAGATCTCCAACTTCAGAAACAATGCCATTACTGACAATTTTTTATCAGACTGCAATCAAAATTTGTTTAAACAAATTTAAATATTACAAAAACTATTAATTCTAGGTATATAACATTATATATAAAACAGATATGGAATTTTACGCAGAATCTAAAAATAAAATAAAAAATAGGCTGTTTCATTTAAAAAAACATATGTTATATTCGCCACACTTTTTTAAAGCACCCTGTATACTCTATAATAAGTTTAAAATGTGTATCTTAACCGTCCCTATAACTTTTATATTTAACATTTTTTTGTAAACCTCAAAACAAATGAGATAATGGACTTTACTCTATCGTTGACTCACTCTGTGCGATTAAAAAGTAACGAATTGAAAAGCCTTTTCACTAGTGAAATATAAAGTGGGTTTCCATTTGAAAAAAAAAATGATTTATGCAAAGAGCATTCTGGAAATTAAAAGACGTGGTTTTCTACAATAATGATTTGAGCACAAAAACGAAACTTGCAGTGTACCGAGCAATACACCATCATACCTGAGTACCTGATAATATTTTGATGAGCTTTTATTTGTATGCTCTTCTATTGTTTTCTCTTGCGCATTGTATAATGACTAAGGTTCTTGTCTAGAATACCAGACCACTCTGTAAGGACTAAAGGAAAACGATTCAGTGTAACCATTGAGGGTAAAAATTGCCGTACAAAAAGCAAGTTCAGCCTGGGACACCCTATACATTAAATGGATTGATAAAAGCAATATATTTAAGCATGCTTATTAATAAACCCTGTTCAATACAACGCTGCCAAGCTTCATTACCCACAATGCTTCCGATGTATCGTTTTATACCATTGATTAATGTTTTATTCTAACACGAATACACTACTTTGCCTGGTACAGCTTTTGTGTTCCGCTCCTGATAAAGCCATTGTTTATTTTCACTTGTATTCGTGTGTCTATATAACATTATTTTACGATGGGCTATAAGATTTTGATATACGGTTTGTTTAAAGTATATAAAGAAGAAATACTGATTTTGTAGAGGTTGTAAAATTTACTAGATTTAATATAAAGAAAATATTATGAACTGTCTAATTAGTTCTATTAAAATTTTTTAAAATTTACTAACCTGTACTTTGTCTCTCTCAATACAGTAATTATGGTTTTTAAATAAATGTGTATCATAGTTTTTGGGGTATTGAATATTTAAAAAAATTAAAACATCCATTCTTGTTGTCGCTGTACAAACTATAAATCTTATGTGTCTTTTAGTGTATGTTTCTATTAATTTAAATTTTGATGATCTGTGTCCATTTTTATTCCAATAATTGTTATTTACTCGAAATTTAATAAATCATTGACTCTAAGTTAGAAAAAATGCAATAATTTTTTGTTTCAATGTACCCAAACATGCTTAGGACTGACTAAAAAAACTAGAAAAAAAGTTTGAAACATTTCTTTGCTCGTAGAAACTCAAATTTGTACAAATTTTTCCGAAACTCATAAAATAAACTGGAATTATGCGAATTATTAATCAAAAACTGTAAAATTATTGTGCATTGAAGTTTGACGATGAATATCTTTTAAACGGTTAATTTAATCGATTTATTATAAGAAACCATTTTTGTAGAACAGTAAATTTCCTGCAAAATGGTGGGTTGCGCGTGTCATAATGATTTTTGTTAACGAGTTATAAAATTTATAAAAAAAATAAATCTGCCTTAAAATAGTCAAATTCAACCTTTAATAACTTTCGAACGGTGATGTTTAGAAAAAAATTGTAAGGGTCCTTTTTTGTAGAGAATTAAATTTCCTACGAAAAAGTGAGACGATATATTTTTTCCAAATAGTAGATACCAAGATATTAATTTTTCTTTCTAATAATAAGGAAAAGATAGAAAACTGAAAGGCCTAAGACCTTTCTATTAAAACTAAGAGCTCATGCTTGGAGATAATTTTTACTTACGCAATGATTACCCCCCCCCCCCTCACCTACGTCATAAGGAGAATGATACCAAAAAATTTGTCTTAAATTTTTCATTAATAAATTAACATTTCTACAATTAGTATACACATTATCTTTAAAGACAACCCATCCATTTTGATCACTTAACTCCTTTAAGAAAACTCTATTTTTACAATTAATTTGCACTCATTTTAAGTTTCTGCGCGAGTTTCATCTGGGCAATTTAAAGAAAACATAAAGCTTGACGCTCATAAACTTCAAACTGCTTTTAGGAAAATTAACTGTGACGTTCGCACGTTCTTAAAAAGCTTGTCCCGTCAACAAAGAGTACGGTCGAAATTTTATGTTTAATTTAAATTTAAATCTTACTGTTTATGTCTAGTTATTATTGTAGATAAAAAAACTAAATAAACCAAAAAAAAAGAAATAGTCCAAAACGCAGAGATGGACACAAAAATGAAAAACACTCTCTCCTCATTCGGCGTCCATTAGGAGCGAAAATGTAATTTAAACATGGCTGTATTCGGACGGGTTTCCTAAAAAATAGAACAAGTGCCGGCGTCGTTTTAGATCCAGAGCCGCTAGAGGGCGATAGCGTATCTCTGGCCGTGGAAATGGAGCGCTGGCAGAGCGCTCCAGCCCAAATGGAGCTCTGCTAAATGACAGAGATGATTAATTTTTCCAACAGGCTGAAATATACGCTTCGCACTTTTAACGAAATTAAGTTATCTTGTAAATGACACTTTCATTTAAAAATAACACACATAATTCATACTATTGTAATCGCAAAACATTTTCCGATGCTCTTGTTTAAATTTGTTGTCTAATTTAAGATACCAGGCAGCTCTTCATTTTACTTTATAGAGCTAATGATTGTAACAGATATTTTATTTAGATTAAAGCTGAAAAAATTAGTTTAAACTGAATTTTATTATCGCTATGTTGGTCACATTGCGCCGTTTTCAGCAAGGTTGTCGTTTATTATTTGACAATTATCCTAATATCAGTCATTATTTTGTATAATATCGTGTTGTTGAATCTTTGTGAGTAATTCTCGTTTTGTGCCTATTTTCATAATCATTTTTTTAAAAATTGTACTTTTAAGCACAAACAGATCTTTTAAGAACAATATTTTTGAATTTTTGTATTGAGTTTCTTGAAATTGTATGTTGAAAATACGCCGAAGCATATAAACAGTCGAAGCAAAGAGCTTGTAGCTTCGCTGATAAACTATTTTGAACGAGAATAATACAGGTTCTTTATAACCCATGACTGCAGTCAGAGAAATAAGTTTGATTGATAAGCACATTACACAACTTTCAAAGTTATTTGTACGTTAGTTTATATTAAATCCTGTAATTATTAGTCTGTGCATTAATAGCACCCTCTTACTTACGTATATTATTAGTATATTTTTATATTCTTTTAGTAAATGGATTCACTAAAAAATTCCATAAACGTCTAACTATAACTCTATAAGTATATCTTTTTAAACAAAATGTGTCTCATAGCTTTTCAAGTTATGTATATTTTACATCAAATAATTTAAGCATTAATTATTTTGTTCTCATATAATAATCCTAATCATAATACAACCCAAAAATCCTTCAACTTAAGTCGATATTACGCCCACTACATCCATCAAAACTTTCCAAAATTCATATTAATTAATGAGGTTGCTTTGAGTAAGATAATCAGTAAACCGATGTGTGTGCGAACTCTCTGATCGGAGCTACTAACAGCCGTATGAAGTGCATAATAAACTCCCCAAACTCCATTAAGGGATGATCTAAAATGCAAAACTCAGTTATAAAATTTATGCGTCTAATGGACAAGAAGGTTTTTGGTCGTTTTTTTGGTATTTAATCGTTGTTACTGACCATAACTTTTACAGACCCTATCAAAAACTTTTTTAGAATTAACATATTCTAAACAAAAAAAATTGTGGTCAAGTGCGAGTCCGTAACATTCATTATCTATACAACATTGGACACTGTATTATTATAAACTTTTTTTCCGATTTAGCTGAAATTTTGAATGCGCGTATAAATAATTAAAAAAATGAAGAAACACGTTACTAAAAATTGTATTAATCAATAATAAATATGTAAAAAGTAAAAATAAATATGTAAAAATTAAAAAGAAACGATTAAAAAAAAGTCGACTTGACTAGGATTCGAACCTGCCTTACTACGGATCCAACGTCATAGCAGCTTCGATAGTTGCAATTCATTCGAATAATTCGATAGTTAGTAAGAAAACATTCGTTGAAAACTATTCGAATAAAAATTATGGAATAGATCCGTCATCTGCCTTGAAATATTGTATTCTAGTAATTCGGCAGCAAAAACCATTCATTTATAAAATTCATTCATTTATGAAATTCATTCATTCGTCAGGATCGATTATAATAAAATATTAACTGAATTTTAGTTGTCGCCCGGCGACGTAGGTTTCTTTCCGAGAAACTCGACAGCGGTCGGTGGCAATGCTATGAAAGAAGCCGGCATCTTTGATTTTTTCAGATATAGATAAGGACACATTATTTTTTTTTATTGAGGTGCTAGTATTTACACAGAAAATACATTATGAAAGGCGCTGTTGCCATATTTTGGTATTAGTTGATATTAGCAAAGAATATTATTGTTTGGCTTTAGTTAATTAGGGATAGTATGTTTATATATTCTGCATTTTTTTATTAATATTCTGTTGTTACACTGCAATAATACTTGTTATTTTGGATGTAGGAAAATTATTTTTAATGTTTTTTAGCAAAGACTGGTTTAATAAATAATAATAACAGTAATAATTTGTTATACCTATTAACAACAAAATTTAAAATCATTTAATATATATATTTTCTTTTAAGTAGTAGCAAAATATAAACAACAAATTAGATGTCAAATTTATTTATATTAGATCCTATTTAAAAATAATATAGTCTCTAAATTTTTTGGCAACGTTGGTTTATTAAATAATAATAATTACAGAACTAATTTGTTATATTAACAACAAATTTTAAAATCATGAAATATAAACATTTATTAATTTTCTAAGCATGCAGTGTAATGGAAGGAAAATATAAATAATAAATTAGAAATCAAAATTATTTATATTAGGTGCTTTATATTACTATTTAAAAATTATATTTACTTTTACTGGCATTTACTTTAAAAAATAAATGAAATATTTTTTCTTCGCAAAAAACTACATGTAAGAGAATTAGCATAAACAAAATACAAACATCGTTAACTTTTTTTTTAAATTGGCACGTGTAAAACTTTCGTTTTAATTTTCTCACCCCATAGTTTGAGTTCGATAACCATTTACTTAAATATGATTATACAACCACATTACTTAAATATGATTATTAAGTTCAACTAATTCATATTATTAAAACATCTAAAATACAAATATGTATTTTTTAAATTAATTGTAAGTTCATCTCATCTCTCTTAAAAATTGCAACTTCTCAAAATTTCCCATTAAAAAATAGACCATATACCATATAAAATTAAATAATTGAAAGATCGGACTACGGAAAACCACAGAAATTTTCGGAAAAATTTTGACCACCTGCACATGCACACAATCGTCAATAAATAAAATTAAAAAATAACTACTATTTTAGTATTTTAACTATTTTAATAAACGCAAAAATAGCACAGTATTTATACGGCGAAGTTATAAAAATTTGGAAGAACTAATAATGCACTGACGCATACAAAAATCAAACGAATACTAAATTTCATTTATCAAAAGCATTCGATAGTCGTGACTCAACGATAACCATTTAGTCGCACGGCGAGGTTGTCACATATGCTTTAGTATACAAATGAATGAATGATTTTATTCGAATAAAACCATTCGATAGTTGAAATCATTCATTCATTAACCATTCGATAGTCTAATTCATTCGATAGTTCCCATCGCTACTAGCTATAACGGTTCGTAAGATAGACCCTTGTGACAGATGGACGGACGCCGGACGGACGGATAGCGAAGTCTTAGTAATAGCGTTCCCGTTTTTATCCTTTGGGTACGGAACCCTAAAAAGACTCAAAAATTGGTCTCTAAAAAAAAGTTTTTGTAACTAGCCAACTATTTTATTTTATTAAAAATAGTTGGCTGATAAAATGTTGGCTGTAGGACTCGAACCTGCAACCTTTAGATTGGTAGACGAGAGCTGTACCTCTACGCCACCGGGCACCATATTACTTATATTACAAAAAAATATATAAATAAAATAACCTATAAAAATATAGAAATTATTCAAAATTGTATTATTTTTTTTGTGACTCCACAAAAAGTCTCATCTTCGATTTTTATATTTTTTTCTTTATGTTTTACTAGCATTTTCCGAAGGCTTTAATAAAATATTATAGCTCTCCTGAATAATTATTACGCTCCGGGTGTTGCCTACCAGTTATCGGCACATTATAGATGCAAGAGTGCTCTTTTAATAACATTTCCCGGAGCCATTTTGTCAAGCGGAGCGCCTAGGAACTATTAAGCGAAAAATGAAAAGAAGAACGCTGAATTTTCCGCAAATTTCCGGCCATTAAAACCATAATTGAAAAGTCAGCTATAAAACGATAAGGTATTACATTGTATAAACAGGTCTTTTTACTGTAATCGCAAAAATGTCCGAGATATTTTTATAATCAGCGAGTAAGTCAGTCAATAATGGGTATTCCTAGTAATGACTCTGGAACAAGATAGACTATAAAAGACTATACGTCATCATTTACCACCCTTGAATTTTAATTAATTGCCTCTAAATAAAGGACTTTTAAGAAGCGTTCAAGGATAATGTAAACTATGTCTTTAAGCTCAAGAAATAATTAGCAATAATACGTTTAAGACAGCATATGTTTAAGAGTTATTTCAAGTCTTTTATATAGTTATGTGCTTCATCGTTAAGCTCAGTAGTTTATTTGTCATAAACAAATTTAAGATTAAATTAGAATTTTAAACAGACTTATGCTGTGTTTCTTAGTGCTCTTTTGAATTTGTGAAACTGTGAATCTGTGTTGGAAAATTAGTACAATTTATTTTAGAAAATGTTCATGATAAGAGAATTTTTTTCCATTTTGAAAATGTCTATTTTTTATGAAAATAGAGTGGTTGAATTATTTTTTCAATTTCTTTAAGGTCTGAGGTGCGATTCTGTAATCTCCTGATTTTATCTAGTCTGTTTTTTTATGGAGATATGTTAAAGACAGTGTTTACAAAACTCGATCAACTATTGTCGACAACATGAGAGAAATTATTGTAGCTGCTTTTCGAGGTAGAACTGCATATATGGATTTTAAAATAAAAACATCCTTTTGAAATGACAATCGTTTTATGCAGTTAACAGGAAAGAAAGCATTTTGAGCATTTGATTTAATATAACTAATTTTTGTCATATAATTATAGGTTTATATCTAGTTTTAATTCTGTAATAATTAAAATATGTTTTAATCTTTTTATTACCGTTGAGTATTTTACTCTACAATCTTTAATTTTTGTTAAATTAACAAAAGGCCACACACAGCCACCCTAGATTTTTTCAAATAATAAAGATCAACTGACGTAAAATCAAAAAAATTAAAATATCTAGGAAAATCTTTATCTGAGGGGTAGACAATCTTAATAATGTTTTGAAAACATATAAATTCCCCATTGAACACCGGAAAAATATACTGGATGTTCAATTTAAAATAAAGGAGTAACTTGCTTTGAAAAGTGACTAATGTTCCATATTAATTTTGTCTCACCCTGTATAACTTTTCCAGTCAAATTGTTGTAAATAAATATCAGGCTATACAAGGTCAACTAAAAGCTAGGTAGCTATTATTGAAATTTAGAATTTTCTCTTCATTTTCACAAAATGTGAAATATATCAAAATCCTTAGATTTTTGGTATATGCTTCTTTAACAAAACTCATCTTTATTTTTTTCCTAGAATCCGAAAATCAATTAATATATAGAGTATTCCATTAAAAAAAGACAACTTTGATGTGTAACTTTTTTTGGGGACGCCCTATATAATTCTATATATTTTTATAAAATGCTTTCAGATAACCTACATATGCTACCAAAATTTTATTTCGATATAAACTACCGTCCTCCTTGGAGCTTCCGCGGCAGTATAATTAACATAGTACTAGGCATTTAGTCATCCATCCTAATCAAAACAGGATCTTTAATTAAATCTATCCACGTCATTAATGTCGGTACTAAAGAGATCTTGAATGTGAATGCAACCCTACATACTTTTGTCTTCCTAATATCCCCGCGCTTATGGCAGCACTAAAAACGCTTTTACTACCTAACACAAACGAAATTCGCTCTTAAAGTTTATTGGCCCTTTTTGATAAGTAAAATCGTTAAGTTTTAGGACCCTAATTAGGAGAATATTATACATTTAGGGGCCTAATTATATATTTAGGACCTCACACAGCCCTTGCAAATTAGTTTTACTTTAAGCATCTGACAGTATAAAACGTATTTATTTATAATCTGTTATTTAGAAGGTCCGCACTTTCATCTACAGATTAGATTAGAGTAGTGTATACAGGGTGTCCCAGGCTGAGCGTGCATTAGAAGTTTCTAGGGAACCACGATATCTAGATCGGAGATTTTTTGCACATCATTGTTTCACAACGAGATCTATCGATTAAAAATATTTTCAATATGTCGGCGCTTCCGGAAATACCGGAAGTTGACAGCAACTTTCTTATTTTAAACGGGTGCCTCCAATTTTTATTATACGAAATAATATACATGTTCTGATTTCTTTCGAAAATCTACATCTATGAAACTATTAACTCTTCCGGGACACAAACGGTACATTGTGAGACAGGAAATTGTAGAGAGAAACAAGCCCTATAACATAGGATACAACATTTTAATGAACAGTGCTTTCCATAAAATCAATAAAATGAAAAATACACGAAATAATATACATGTTCTGATTTCTTTCGAAAATCGACAACTATGAATCTATGAACCCTTCCTGGACACAAACGGTACATTGTGAGACAGGAAATTGTAGAGAGAAACAAGCCCTACAACATAGGATACAACATTTTAATGAACAGTGCTTTCCATAAAATCAATAAAATGAAAAATACACGAAATAATATACATGTTCTGATTTCTTTCGAAAATCGACAACTATGAAAATATGAACCCTTCCTGGACACAAACGGTACATTTTGAGACAGGAAATTGTAGAGAGAAACAAGCCCTATAACATAGAATACAACATTTTAATGAACAGTGCTTTCTTAAACTAAATCTTAAATAACTTAAAAACGATTTATTTTAGGTATAAGAATAAACAGTACAAAAAATAATACAGTTACAAAAGTATAGTTAAAAATACATAATACATAAGTAGATGGAGAAGGGGATTTCTGCATCAGGAGGATCAGAGGATCAGGCGCACTGCGCATGCGCAAATCAGGTAAGAACAGTTAAAATAGGCTAACAAACAAGAATAAACAGGTTTGAACCGCTTTGAACCGCTTTTGAACAGCTTTGAACGGCTTTTTAGTGTAAAACAACAGACCTGTTCAGTTTTTGTTCAAACCCGTTCAAAGCTGTTCAAAAGCGGTTCAAAGCGGTTCAAACCTGTTTATTCTTGTTAGTTAGCCTATTTTAACTGTTCTTACCTGATTTGCGCATGCGCAGTGCGCCTGATCCTCTGATCCTCCTGATGCAGAAACCCCCTTCTACCTCTACTTACATAATACATAATAATACATAACACAGTTACAAAAGTACAGTTAAATAGTACAGTTAAAAAATAACGAATTGAAAATTCTTTTTACTAGTGAAATAAAAAAGTGGGTTTCCATTTGAAAAAAATGATTTATGATAATTTTTTTATCGCTCAATTCCATGACAGCTGCGACCATTATTATATGACATTCGAACAATTTAATTTTAGAAATAGATAGCCATATGTTTTCTCTTTATGGCACAGTGGATGTGGTGATCACTAAATTTGACGTTTAGGCTATACACATATTTTTGACAGGCAGTTTTTTTCGTTCAAAAATTTTAAATATTTTTTTTCTCAAAAACGGTTAATGTTAGATATTGAGTGTTAATATCAAAATTCGTAAAATTTTACAAAGAATTTAAGTACACAATAAAAAATGGGGGCACCCATTTAAAATAAGAAAGTTTTTGTCGACTTCCGGTATTTCCGGAAGTGCCGCTATATTAAAAATATTTTTAATCGATAGATCTCGTTGTGGAACTACGATGTGCAAAAAATTTCCTAGCCAGATGTTGTAGTTCTCTATAAATTTCTAATGCATGCTCAGCCTGGGACACCCTGTATACACAGTACCTGTTATAGTATATTTGCCGTTTTATTATGCCAAGTCCAGACCAAGGCGACAAAAAACAGGATTTTGAGACAAAAACAAGACAAATTTGCGACAAAAAGTGAGGAATTATGTCAAGACAAACAATAATTGTCCACACCAAAAAGACAAAAGTACAACAAAGTCAAAAGTTTAGTTGTTTAGGCAAAAGAGTTTTATTAAACATGTGTGATTTGTCGTAAAATATACGAACAAAACAAAGACACTTTGATCTTTACCGACTCGAGACGGGACATTGAAAAGTCTCCGAATTTTGAAACTGAAAAACAAAAACGAGAAAAAAATGTCGCAGAAATATATTGGATTTGTCGCAATTTTCTCGTAAATAATGAATGTTACTGTCTTGTCGTTGTTTTGTCTGCTTGGTCTAGGCATTAGAAATACAGAAAACAATACAGTTATGACCTTTTTTGAGTTTTTTTATTGCTATAGAGACAGACGATGCCCAGTTGATGATATTCGTAGTCTTTTATTAACTAGTTCGTACTCTACTGGCGTATATACATTGAGAGAAATATGAGTGAGTACCTGATGAGTTTAAGGTAGTACTCACCGTTTAATATGTGCACGTACGTGCTGGCAGATTGTGCGTTACTGGGTACGCAGGAGTAGTTCCCCGAGTGCCGCGTGGCGGCGTTGGTTATCGTCAAGGTACTGCTTTTGTCCAGGAGTTCTGTGGTCACATTGATCCCCCGATCGACATCGTAATTTATCATTCTATTGTTGTGGTACCTGAAAAAAGAAAGTTAAAAATTAAATAAAATCCAATAAATATTTTCTTGTTGATTTATTTAGAACGTACCAAAACACGTAGGCAGGTGGTTCGGTACTCTGTAGTACCGTACATTGCAGCCTGAGACCGCTGCCTGGTTTCAGGTACTTCTCTGGAGGACCTTGTATGTCAGCTCTGGCCTCTGAAATATAAACAAAATAGTTGAATTCGAATTTTTAGCGACAGTATTTGTTCTAGCTCTTTATCTAACAAAAAATACTTAAAAAAAAATCAAAGAAAAATTGTTTTATATTTTAGGAAGTTTGGCATGGAATTTTGAACATCCTGTATCGTTTAAGATTACAATATTTATAGCAAAGTAAGTATAGACCATCTAAGGTTATATAAAAATATTATATTTTTTATTTATTTATCTATATCTCATAAATAACTAAAACAAATTTAATAATATCTTCTCTCTGTAAAGTTATTAAGAAGCAAACACAATGGCATTGAGAAAATTGCACTTTTCTGAGCCACCCTGTAAAAGAAATATTTTCCTGATATGGTCCCAAGTACATATATTAGATATCAATAACTAAACTTTTAGTTACGCAATCGAGGGCGCGATTTTTAAATTCATTGTATATTTATTAATTTTGCTGGTTTCAGTCGCTCAAAAAAACATGACAAAATCCATATACCTACCCTTTTTTATGTATATTTTCCTTAAGAAAAAACTGAAAAAAATATGATAGGAAACGAAGAATTAAGTTGAGCCAACGGTAAATATAAAAATTGGAAATCCTCCAGACGCGCAACCTCGCAAATCCCTGAGGAGCAAACAACTGTGCCAAACGAAACGTCGGAGGAAAAAAAGGGCCGGGATAAGATAAATCGACAAGGTTTATATTTGAATCGGTATTTTGTTTCTTATTTTTTTTATTAGAGGTATGTTTATGGATAAATCTTTGTATATTTTTGAAAAATCTTTACTTTTTATTTCTTTGAGTGCTTGTAGGCTGTACTGATGTGGAAAAAGTATATATTCGATACTCTATTGTATCCCCATTGCTTGAGTTATAACTCATACATCATTAATCTCCCTGTTGTGGGGTGGTCAAGGTATTTTCCATCCTCCTCTGACAACAACTACTCATCTTCTGAGAATCTGATTCACTTTTACAACAGAGCTACCACCTGAAATATACAACATGCTTAAACAATCATCAAAATCGGCCCACTCGAACAAAACATATCAAACTTTAAAATGAAAATTTTAAGGCGCTCCTTTTCGTCTCAATTGTCAGTGCAATCTCAATTCAGAACAAAACTAAACACAATACTTATTCTATATAAATTAAAAACTTTTCTCAACTCAACTATACAAAAACGCTTCGTACACAAATATACACGCAATATCTCTCTCGAAAACTCCACTGAACTTTCCAAATTATTTTCGGTGTCCCATAATTTCGACAAAATGGAACGAATTTATTTTAATTAGGATCAAACTGGCAGCGTCACCCCCTCACCGCGACAACTTCAAACAACAACCCTTTTGCGACCTCTTCGGAGCAGACGACATTTCGACGGTTTTTCGCCGCTCGTCATGATCGTAACACGAGTGTGGAATATGAAAATGAGACGCTGGGTTGGTGACAGCCGGTGATTTTCCGGAATTCAGTTAGATTTTGCTGCTCGAGAGTTTTTCGCAGTCACGAGGGAGTATATTTACATATTTATTACGATATCAGATGTGTAGGGATAAAGAGGGAGTAGCTCTGAGACCAAAAGACATAACTAATTATAATTTTAGTCAGTTTAAAACGTTTTTCTACGTTGTCCGATACCCAATTTCCAGCCTGGTCTATTCGTACAATCCTCTGTCGACAGGTTTTTTTCACTCATCGCTTTGTGGACGCTTTTTTACCATTTCAGTTTCGGTCTTCCCTGTTTTCTTCTGTCCTTTGGTTGCCAATTGATTTTTTTCTTGGGCCATCTTGTATTCATCATTCAGCTGCTTTCTCTCTACATCCTGTGTTATCGTGCCATCTATACCCATTTGCACATTGTTATTGGTAGATATGCCAATGCGACAATGATTAGAATGGTCACTAATGGAATTAGTACTGGGAGAATTGTCAGATCATGGGCTTGGAACACCCTCAAAAAGGAAATACCACTCCTGCAACTCCCAGTGGACGATATGCCAAGAACGTACAACTTTGACAAACATGTCAATGTAGTATGGAGCAATAAGAAGGATTGGAAGAGCGAAACGCTTGCCCAGCAGTTAAAAGACCATACCATAACTTGGTATACTGATGCTTCCAAAACCAATACGGGAACAGGGATCGGAGTGTTTGGGCCGAGAGCTAATTACTCCGAACCAATGGGTACTTACCCTAGTATCCTACAGGCAGAAATCTACGCTATCGAGAGATGCGTACAACTTATCTTAGATAGGAACTATCGGAAACAAGAAATAGCCATCTTATCTGATAGTCAAGCAGCGTTAAAGGCGATCAACTCAGTCTCAATCAATTCGAAATTGGTCAAAGAATACATAGAGAAGCTGAATAAATTAGGCAAAGAAAACAAAGTCCTCCTACACTGGGTGCCTGCTCACCAAGGGATAAAAGGCAATGAAAAAGCAAATAATCTAGGTAGAAAAGGAGCGAACACTCCACTAACTGGACCAGAACCGTTCTGCTTTCCAAGTGGTAACCAACTCAAGGAGGAACTCAAGAACTTGGAAGATTCCATCCGCAACCTGGAATGGAAATCTTGCAATGGTCTAGGACACTCGAAGAAGTTTCTGAGGGCTTATGATCAATAAAAATCACAGATCTTCCTAGGTCTGAGTAAGAACAATCTTCGGATTGTCACGGGGTTTTAACAGGACACTGTCTTCTCAATGAACACCTCAGTAGATTGAAACTAAGAAGAAACGGCGAATGCAGATTCTGTGGGGAAGATGGGGAAACACCAGTACACCTCATCACTGAGTGCGCCGAGACGACAACCATTTGTGCCATGAATTTTGGTACGACTGATACTGGAGATGGAGAACTACCCTCTATAAAACCGTCCCAGATACTGGCTTTTATCAAAGCCCTGGGACTGTATGATGAGTTATGATTCAAGAAAGGGGGACACAATGGATCTGTAAGGTCGAAGTGATTAACCCCCCTCCCACTCATTCTAAATTCTAAAAAAAATACCCATTTGTTGTTTTATGGTATTATTTCTTATTCGTTGTTGTCTGGAAATTCCCATTGATCTTCGAATAGCCTCTATCCTCTTCATGTATTTCTAAGTTATTCTCCATTTGTTATTGATTTGCTCCATAAGATTCCATTTAGACATCCGATTATTTTTTTCGCGTTGATAATCCTTTTCTCTATTTCTCTGCCATAAGTTCCAGTGTTATCAAATGTATTTCCCAGGTATTCATACTCTTGACGCATAATTTCTTGACCGTTGTCCAAGTTCAAATTTCCTCCTTGTGCGCCTATACATAGATATTTTGTTTTGTCTATGTTAACTGTCAAGCCCCACAACATAACTATAAACAAATAAATTTTACGAAAATATGAATATTTATTGTTAAATGTTATAGACTGGACCAATAAGGAATTAAAAATAGATGGAGAATATCTTAAAAAATATTTTAAATATTTACTACAAACAGAAATTAACGAACTACGCCAGCAATAAAGTAGATCTCAAAATGAATTTAACAAAAACTAAAGTAATGTACAACAAACTAGTAGACAGAAAAGACAACTGGAAATAGTAGAAGAATACATATATTTGAGACCAGAAAATCAACCGAAGAATTAAGCTAGTATGGAGTACTTATGGAAGAAACTCAATCATATTTAAATCTAGAATACTTTTGGATACAGGAACAAAAAAAAATTAAAAACAAAGTCTATCTAAAAAATACGAGCCATTAATTATAGTAAAACATGAGGAAACATCCCAGGCAATAGCTAGTTACTAAATAAAGAGAAAAGAACTTTTTAACATTATTAGATTTTTCTATAAAACCGACAGTATAAAATCAAATTTACCAAAAAAAATTGTTAAAAAACTTTGCATTAAATAAACCTTCTAAATAAGTTTATCTTTTATTGTGTTCTGTTTAAATTCCTAAACCAGCTAATGAAACATTGTTCTTGGTGTTGAATAAGCTAGAGAAAAAGTTAAAAATCACAGAGCTTTTATTCACCAAAAGTTTTTCTTTAAGTAGGTCAATTAAATAGTTAGAATAAAAGGAGCTTTTCAGATTTTATAAATCGTAGAATGGCGGATAGAATTAGCGAAAATAAAAACTTCTTTATTACGAAGTTGAGGTTTCGAATAGCTTTAATTAATACCGAAATCAGGAAATAATTGATCTTCGATAAGTATGCCTTTTTGTTCGGAGAGATTTTTTAAAGTAAGTCAATAAACATCGTTAAAAATCTATAGGAATTATTTTTTTATTGCGACACAAAACATCCAGCGGCTCACTGGTACATAGATGGAGCGCGCTTTTTCGAAAGCCGTTAGATGGCGTTAACGTCTAGTTCTCGCTATAGACAAGTAGGTCGAGGTAGACTACCAAAGTCGTCATAATGATGGAGGATAAAGAATGATTCACGGTAAACCGTGACGGGCCGGGGTCGTGCGACAGTGAAGGCACGGCCAAACATTGTCAAATGTTATTTCTACTTATATGCTAAGCCGAGCACGGTCCGAGCTTCGCATGAACAATTGAATACATCAGTCAATTTTTTTCATTCGCAAAAACAATTGAATACATCAGTCAATTCGGATTTATGTCATATACATAACAAACAATTTTTTTTTATCTGAAAAAATTAAAAAAATATATGAATGAGCACTTTTAAAAACACCCGGTAAGCGAAGGACCGCTTTTCTAAATTTTCTATTAGATTCTACTCACCAACGACATTCAGCTGAATGAAAATACTGGTCGGAGGATGAGATGACACTTGACATTCGTACACGCCACCGTCCCTTTGTTGCACGAATTTTATTTGGAGCGTCCAGTCCTGGAACAAAAAAAAACAAGGGATAGAATCAAATAAAATTGGAAAACTCAAAGTTACCAGACATAGATTCTGTTACCAGACGAAGAATTCTATATATTTTTTTGGTGTCTAGAGTTAGAAGTTCACATTTTATATTATTATATTTAAAAAAAAATGTAATATGTATCTGTTTATATACGATATTTCCAAAACTATAAGCTTATAGAAATAGTCCTAATTTTGGCCCCGCTAGCAAAGCCGGTGATTAAAAAACTATGCTCGCTACCGTAGTTGAACTCACCTAAAAAGTTTTTCTAGCTGGAATAATAAATTATAATGCAAGTTAGACCTTCTAAAATTAAGGATTAAAGAAAAATAAGAAGAATAATATATATATATATATATATATATATATATATATATATATATATATATATATATATATATATATATATATATATATATATATATATATATATATATATATATAAAGCCAAGGTCCTACAGCTTCTGCCGCATCCCGCATTTCGACCTCCATATTGCTCGATTTTGCCATTCTTCCTGGTTAATAGCTCTGTCTCTCATATACTGGTCTACTCCATCTAACCACGTAGTTGTAGGTCTTCCTCTTTTCCTTCTGCTTTGGGGACGATACTCCATTGCCCTTTTTGGCCATCTTTCCCCTCCCATTCTTTTTACGTGCCCATACCATAGTAGCTGTCTCGATTCGATGTTGTCGGTGCTGGTATATATTCGCCTTGTTCTTTGCCTGATCTCCTCATTTCTAATGTGTGCCATCCTTGATATGCGACATACTCTTCTGAGAAAGTCCATCTCCACTGACTCGACCATCCTTCTTTCTTTTGCTGTAAATTGACAGCATTCGGCACCGTATGTTAAAATTGGCTCTACGATTGCTTTGTAAATCCTTATCTTTGTTTGGATGGATGTTTTATTTGACCACAGGAGATGGTTTAAAAGACGGATTACTTTCTTACCTTGTTGAACTCTACTATGTATATCTTTCTTGGAGTTCCCTTCTTCAGATATAATACTTCCTAAATATTTATATTCGCTACACCTTTTAATTTCATGTATGTGTTGTTCAGGATCTTCAGTTTGTTCTTCTCCTACTTTCAGGTATTCGGTTTTTGTGAGGTTGATATTGAGTCCCCATCTGTCGTATTCTTCCTCAAGTTTCCTGAACATATAGTCGGCATCCTCCTCACAACCTGCAACAATAACTTGGTCGTCTGCAAAGAACAAGGTCGATAGACAGTGGTTGTCAATCTCTATTCCCATAGCTCTACTCTTCCTTCTCCAGTTTTTCAATGCCTCCTGGATATATATTTTAAATAAGGTAGGTGATAAACTGCACCCCTGTCTAAGTCCTTTAGATGTCAGGAAGGATTCCGATAGGAACTTCCCCTGTCTAATCATACTTTTTGGATTTTTGTACATATTCCAGATTGCATTGATATATGTTTTACTCACATTTGCTTCAACCAAGATATCAAATAATTTCTTCAAAGGCACCGTGTCATAGGCTTTCTCTAAATCTATAAATACCAGATGCGTGTCCAAATTTCGAGCTCTCCTTGTTTCAATTATTTGTTGTAACACAAATATGTTGTCTATACAAGAACGCCCAGCGCGGAAACCACCTTGTTCTTCTATTTCTTCAAAGCTCTCTTCTACTCTCTTTTTTAATATCCTGCCATACAACCTTCCCATTGAGCTTGTGAAACTAATGCCTCTGTAGTTGCTACATCTTTTTTTGTCTCCTTTCTAAAAGATAGAGCTGATGTACGCCAGGTTCCAGTCTTCAGGAATGTTTTCGTTTATTTATGTTTCAATGAAAATGTTTCCCGGCCCCGCAGAAGAATAATAAAAACACATAAGAGTTGAAGAAAAGTGACTTAAAAATGATATTTTTTTAACCGACACGCTTTAGGTCTATCTATCGAAACCCAGTTATACTCCAGTTCGAACTCTCCATCCCCCACTCCACTTTACCCTTTATTATCTCTCCAAGACCGAAGTCTCCTCTCCATCTTTCTCAGATTTCCATAATTAAACAGTTATGGAGGGGTATAAATCAGGAATTGCGGTCATTGTAACCCTCCCACTCTTATCTCTCCGGCTCTCCTTGTGGAAGAACACGACTAGTAAGGGGGAGAAACTTCACACTGCCCGTGAGCCACTGTCCTGCGAAGAGCGTAGAGGAGGATCATCCTGACTTATGACGTCGGTGCGGACAGCTACGGCCCTTCAAGGTCTAATTAATGACCAGGGGTGGAGGCAGAGTAGGAGTAAAAGAATTTTGAATAATTCATTAAATGTCGCTAGATTTCTGATTTTACATTTTTTTAGTACTACTAGCTGATACAGTATATGTACAGGGTGTGCCACTAAGAATAGCTCTCGGCTGTATCTCGGAAAGTATTAGTCGTAGGGCTTGCGGAAAAAAATATTTATAACTAAAGAGAGTATGAGAAATTGCTGGAAATTATTTTCAAGTTTGTATAGCGGCCGCTAGAGGGCGCAACTGCTGTTAAAAATAAGAAAAAGGAGTTTTTATACAATTTTGCCTAGATAACAGATACTATAAATAATAGATTCATAATCTTCAGTAAATTTTGCATATTTTTTGTTAGAACCATTTTCCCCTACCTGCCAAAATAAAGTGGTGGGGGAAGGTTAGATCTGTTTCTATTTAAACGTTAATAACTCCGGACTGGATGAACGGAATCTAACAAACGGGGGCTCGTTTAAAAGAGCGTTTCTTACTCTATATTATAGCGTATAAACAAAAATAATAAGCTTTTGCATGTAGACGCTAGGGGGCGTTGTCTTAAAATTTAACAAACAGTGCGCGTTTTTTCAAAAAAATTAAACGCGATAGTATATATAATTTTAGCTGATATTAAAGAGTAATAAAAGCTTAAAAAGTCAGCGAAAACCGCATCTTGATATCCTCTTTCAAACCGAAGATATTAGCAAAATTAAAATAAATACGAAAAAATAGGCCCTTAATTACCTTATTTTTTTAACACGGTTACAGTAGCCCTCTTGATTATGACCATTCTAATAAAAAATAAGATAGAAACGATTGCTTTATTCTAAAATCGAGAATATACCAGAATACGATAATACCAGATGTAACAATATCTAATAGTTAAGATATCAATGACAGTGAATAAGAAACGACGCCTCAGTGAAGTCATGGTAGGCTTTGGAAAAAGATGCTTTTGACGTAATAGTATAAACGTCAAAGAGTTATTAAATCAACATTTTGATAGTCTTAGGAGTGTTTTTTTTTCTTTTGAAGAAAGACATTTTTAGAAAAGCAATCAAAAGATAAAAAAAGCTGCTGAGACTATAACTAAATCGTTGATATAATAATATTTTGAGTTTAAACTATCTCTTTTTTTTTCGTTTCTTAGTCACTTTCATTGATATCTTCATTATTAGATATTAATACACCTAGTATTATGGTATTCCGGTACATTGTCGATTTTTTGAATGAAATAATCTTTTCTATCTTATTTTTTATTAGAATGGTTATAATAAAGAGGGCTAGGGATACCGTGTTAGAAAGATAAGGTAATTAAGGGCTTATTTTTTCGTATTTATTGTAATTTTGCTAATAACTTTGGTTTTCGCTGGATTTCTAAACTTTTATTACTCTTTAGTATAAGCTAAAATTACATATACTATCGCATTTAACTTTTTCGAACAAACGCGTAATGTTTGTTAAATTGTAAGACAGCGCCCCCTAGCGTCTACGGTCAAAAGCTTATTTTTCTTGTTTATACGGTATAATATAGAGTAAGAAACGGTCTTTTAAACGAGCCCTGACTTGTTGAATTCCGATCAACCAGTCCGGAGTTATTAACATTTAAAAAACAGATTTAACCTTCCCCCACTACTTTAATTTAGCAGATAGGGGAAAATGGCTCTAACAAAAAATATGCAAAAATTACTGAAGATTATGAATCTATTATTTTTTAGGCAAAATTGTGTAAAAAATCCTTTCTCTTATTTTTAATAGCAGTTGCGCCTTCTAGCGGCCGCTCTACAAACTTGAAAATAATTTCCAGCAATTTCTCATGCTCTCTTCAGTTATAAATATTTTTTTCCGCAAGCTCTACGAATAATACTTTCCGAGATACAGCCGAGAGCTATTTTTAGTGGGACACCCTGCACTTATTTTGGAACCGCTGTTTTCTCAACAACATTATTAAATAAAACAAGAAATTAATGCAAAAGTAACAATGGCCATCGTGGAACCTCTATCAACAAATCGTCAATTTATCCAATGCAAGTCTATCGATTTTCGCGAAGTCTTTATGCAGAATTGCGCTTTGCTCGTTCATTCCCGGTTAAAAATGGAACAAATAGACGAGATATAGGGAGCGAAGCAATGAAATCCTATCAGCGCAAACGAAAATGAGATCCATTGTAACCAATATGGCTATTTATTCCGGCGCAACGAATCGTTTACAGATTTCTGCCAGGATTGACGATAGCATTCCATCTTTTTTATCTCTATCTTCGGCCTTTTTACTATCAAATAACGCGTTTATTTAAAGAGATAGGTAAACACAAAGAGATTCCCCGTCTAAAATAACGTATACATTAAAAAGAATTAAATAGAATAACATTGTAACCGAACCACATAACACTATGTCGCAGAGATTAGATTTTATGAGGTGATTCTTTCTATTTTATGTATTTGGTTTTCTTCTGAGACGGGAAACACAGAATGACGTGTGGAGTTCCTCTAGGTTCGATCCTCGGACCCACCCTCTGGAATATATTTTACGATCAGATACTTAGAACCGATACAGGCCTTGGCAACACGATCTTAGCTGACGCGGACGATCTAGCCCTCTTAATAACTGCATCCACCTACACGATCCTCGAAGAAAAGATTCAGACGGCTGAGCTAGCGATTAGTTCATTCGACCATACTCTACGCATCGCCGATCTGGGACAGATCCATGCACTTCAAGCATTACGAAAACATTCTAGAAAGGATAAATAGGAAGTTGGCACTCAGGGTTGCATCGGCATACTGCACATGTCCAACAGTGGCGGTTCTGTCTCTTGCTAAGATACCTCCAGTCAGTCTACTGATCCAGGAAAGAAATCAAATATATAAAAATGGAACTTCCTTCCGGAAAGAGGCCAGGAACATGGTACTAGAGCAATGGCAGACAGATGGGAAGCATATAGCGGATGGACAAAGACTTTCATACCCAATATTAAAGATTGGATAAAATGCGACCAAGCAAACACGGACTACTACATCACGCAAGGCTGACTCTCCTAAATGCTGGTATTGCGAGGTGTCAGACTCGGCTAACCACACACTATTTGAGTGTCACGCGCACGAAGATTTACGGGAAAACGCAGAAACAGTGTGTGGTACGAAGATTACTAGAGTAAACGTCGGAAACCTTCTAACATCATCGAATGAAAATATCGAAGCGATTTGCGGCATGTTAAGGAACATTATGAAGAAAAAGGCGAAGGACGAAAAAAACAAGGTCTGGGTACAGACAAGACCAACATAGAAGTATGATAAGTCTCTAATCTTGATGAAATACCTTGGGCGGTACCGAGATTGGCGAGCTTAGAGCACAGATGGGTTTTTAGTGGGTAGTCCCTCTCGCATGAGGGAGATCCCCACACTCCGGCCCTAAAGGCGTTTCCCATCTATAAAAAAAGCTCATGCCTTCCTTGATTCTTCATAACGTGGCCTAGATATTGCAGCTTACGGCATTTGACGAGGTTGACGAACCCTAGTGTCGTTTTCATTCGTCTCAGAACCTCGATGTTTAAAAAGTTCGCACCAGGGTTTAAATGCTTTGAGTTTTGATATATTGTTGTTTGAGATCCGTTTGTGAAACAGTACGTAGTGTCCAGATATTTCTAGATGGAAAAATAAATAATCCAAAAAATCCAAAGAAAAAAAAATTGAATAAAACCAACAGATAAAAAGTATAAGCTCAGTCTGTCTGGCCTTTGACTACAACCAAGCTGACAACAAGCAGCTTTAGGAAAACTAATATCTCGACAATGGGACATTGATGAAAGACCGACGAACTACAATAAACAACAGATGGTTGCAAAGAAAAGCTGAGCTAAATCCGGTTGTTGTGGAAGAAGAAATAAATCAAAAAGTAAAATCCCGAGTTGATACGAGGCGATATGTTGGGAGAAAAATTTTAATTTTGTGGAAAAAGAACGAAAAGTTTCCAGAAAAAGATATTTTTAAATTCGTCTAATCTTTGAGACTATACAGGGTGGTCAAAATTGTAATTGCGAGACATTTGCAATATATTTTGCAAATTTATTTATTTACTCGTGTCCAACTCAGTATATATAAAAAAATGAAGAAACACAAAAATATATATAAAATATACAAAACGGCTAAATTAATAAAAAAGGCACGTCATACATTTAAAAAAAAACATAGTTAAACAATCAACATAAATAGAAACAATACTTGTACAGAATTAGACAAACTACTTGGCCTGTACTTGGCACACTCCAGAGCGTTGGTATTTCCCTCCGCGAGATCACTCTGATTACATATGTTTGGGAGATTTGGGCATACGAGAAGATACCTCATATTTTGTTCCTCTCCGCATTCACAGGATACAGATCCGTCAAGGTAGCCCCACTGGTTCATGTTTGTCTTGCATCTGCCAACCTGAGTACGCAAACGGTTCAGACTTCTCCACACCGGCCATGCCTGTTCCGCACCAGGTGGTAGGCTCTCTTTTGGCCTTAGCACAAATTCATTTGGAGTTGTTGAAGTTGCTGACCACAACTCCAGTCTCTTTGCGTATGTCGTGCAATCAAGTGGCTGGACGGCAGAAAGAAAGCTTTTTCGGGATTTCAACCTGGGTCCAGCGGCGTGTTATCCGAAGAGCGGGTGCCGGGTATCGGAAAGAGCTTGCTGTTTCTCTTTCATGCTGGAAACTTGTCTCCTTATGTGGGGTGGAGCTATCCCGCTGTGGAGGTGTAGCTGTTGGGCCTATGTGGGTTTTAGGCATCCGGTGATTAGACGGCACGATTGGTCCAGCAACGGATCTATCTTTTTGGCATGGCAGGAGCGTTCCCAAACTGGTGCGGCATATTCGGCAACAGAATAGCAGAGTGCAAGAGTAGTAGTTCTTAGTGTGTGTGGATTAGCCCCCCCAGGTGGAGCTTGCCAGCTTTCCCAACAGGTTGTTCCTTGTAGAGATCTTGGCCCTAGTCTTCTCGACATGATGTTTAAATGACAGGGTCCGGTCTAATGTGACACCTAAATAAGTTGGCCGTGGGCAAAATCTGAGTTGCTGGTCGTTCCAATTGGCATTTATAGCTCTGTTAGCTTCCCTGTTATTTAGATGGAACAAGCTAGTGACGGTCTTCGAGGCGTTTGTTTTAAGGCTATTATCTCTGTAATACTGGGTTAGCGCGGTCAGGTGTAATGTTAAATTATCTTCAATTTTACAGAAATCCTTATCTTGGCTAACTATTGCTAAATCATCTGCGTAAATGAAGCTTCTGATGTGTTGACTCAGCGGCTGGTCATTTGTATAGATATTGAAAAGAGTTGGAGCCAAAACACTCCCCTGTGGTAAGCCATTCTTTTGAATCCTCCAGCGGCTTCGATCACCACCCAATTCGACAAAAAAACGTCTGCTAGAAAGCGGGGTGCGGATGACTTGTACAAGTTGGTAGTCCTTTGTTATTTGATAAATCTTATATATCAGACGGTTGTGATTTACTGTGTCCTTTTACCACATTTTGCAAATAAAAGCAAGTAAAAAAGTTCATACAAATTGGCCTCGTACAATGCTTCGATTCGGAAAAATGCATCCATTACTTTTGAAATTTTCAAATTTAAATAACCTATTATTAATAAATTTTAAAAATGGTTAATTGAAAATGTGTATCTTGTGACGACTTTTCTGTCGTTACCCAAATAGAATGAAAAAAAAATCCGTTGCTCAGGGTTAGAGGAAAGCTGGGTTCGTAGGTAAGGCTTCTGACTCATAGTGACTTTCTAATGTTGTTAAAAAAATAAAAAAAATGATAACATATAGGCTGCAGAGATTTTAATATTGATGTTAAGAATTCAAATAGGTATGGTCAAAGACAGTGAAAAGGGCGCCACTTACTTTGTTTATGAGAGTGGTAAAGTAAGAAACCAAAAAGAAAAATACGATATCACAACATAGCTAAAATAAAGTAATCAACAGCATTAAGGGTCTATTATGTTTATCAGGAATAAAAGTCAGAAATAACTATCCTACATTAAACATTTATTGAAAACGAACACAAGTATCATCAATTAGTCACAGTGATCCCAATAAAACCGCAAGTTATTTTAAATATATTCGAATTTAGTTACTGTATTCTTTGAACTAAGTAAGCTACTTAATATAAAAACAGGTGAAATTTATGTATGTCTCAATACGATGATGTTTCGAAACATGTCGTGTACAAAAACCTTTAAAATGAATATGTATTAATAATTTTCATATAAAATATCATAGCTAAGTAAGAGTGTACTGTACGAATCAAATTATAACTTATAACGTTAAATAAGAAATAACTTTGACTACAATATGTGGGATAAATAGTGATAATTTACCAGGTTATTAAATCTGTTGTCTCAAAAATTATAAAATAAAAGTGTACCTTGTGTATCAAACTTAAGACTTATCTGTATATAGTTTCTTATGATGTAAACAGGTAGTTAGGTATTCTCCAGACTAACAGAAGTGGATGCCGATGACTATGGCAGGAGAAGTCTTCGATATCAGCCAAAGGAACGATTGTAATGTCAGGAACATTTTCTTAAGGTCTGTATAGGTCCATACAAAATGAAAGTGGGTGAAACATACAATAATTACTGCATTACAACTGCATACCATGTGGTAATTACTGAGTACCAGGTGGTAGTTACTGAGTACCATGTGGTAGTTACTGAGTACCATGTAGTAGTTACTCTATAAATAAAAAATAGTTCTCAGGACAGATACTCAATAAAAATAAACAACTTACGGTCTGAAAATCAGCTTTACATAAATATATTCAAACCATATGCCGATCCAAACCAGTAATTAAATACTCAAGTAAACGAAATAACAAACGGAAATAACTGAAATAGAATTTAGTTAGATAGGGCTATATAAAATGGCGGATAAACTTACGGTGATCATTCCAAGAAGAAACCAAACAAATACGATCTATACTCTGAATACTTTACAAGATTTTCAAATCTCCAAATCGGACACCCATGCAATGGAAATCGAAAAGTGGATTCAGAGTGCTTTTCACTGGAAAATTTGTCGGACGCCAAAACACGCGTCTTCCTCAGATCCAAATTCCCAGAAAAAAGACCTTCTTCTCAGTTTCAGAAACGAAAACAAAAAACCCTTTTCAGACAAGTGAAATGCAATTAAAGAAGTTTGGCATATAGCGAATAGATGGCGCTAATAAACAAGACAAATGAACTGTAATAAATGAAGTTTGACATCTAGCGAATAGATGCGCTAATAAAAATTAAATATCGAAACAAGTGAGCTGTAACAAATGGAGTTTGGCATCTTTGGCATCTAGCAAATAGATGGCGCCAATACTAAGAAATTTAAATAAAAATAGATTTTTAAATTCAATTTTATTAAAGAAAATAAAAAAATGCTACAATCTTCTGTCCAAACCTAGCACCTCATAAAATGACACCCTGTACGACATTAAATTTTATTACAAAAAGATATCTATCTTAAGTAAAGTATAGCGCCATCTATACCATAATCTCGTTATCTTAAACAGCGTCACTCTACGAATAGAGACATTGTCGTCTCTCACTGTGTCACCATATTTAATAACCTCGAAATTTATTCCACTCACACAATTCACCATCCAGCGAAAAGTTCGATAATGCTCCCGTCTCTCCTGGTTTATTGCCGTCCTCTGGCGACCCCGCCTTCCCCTAGAACGTCCCCCCGCCCCCTCCAGAAGCTATAAATCAAATTATCGTTGGGATATTGTCAAATTTTCTGTCTTAGGATAAGATCGCGCTGTGTTTGGAAGTAGTTCTTAGCGAGATTAGGAGGGCTATCATGGGATTTTTATGAAGGGAATCTGCATATTTTGAAGTTAGAGCGTTAGAAGTTTTTGTTAAGAAGTTTAGAGAAAAAGAAGAAATATACAGGGTCTGGCAAAAGTGCGTCGGGCATCTGTAGCTCCTAGAATAAAAAAACTTGAGAATTTTGTTTAAGTGTAAACCTAAAGTATGTACGAGGATGTATTTGAAGAAAATATTTTAACTTCTATAGGGTGGCTCAAAAATGTGTGAGCGGATCGGGATAATTTTTTTTTTAAATGGAACACATCTTGCATGAGAATGAAGTTTCTCCCATAATCATTGGCATATGGTAACACGACAGGCTCAAGAATTAAATGATTCCTGTTAGAAACCTTTCAAGAAAAACGAGATCGGTTTTTCGGCCTAACTGGACTCCTTCCCAGACCATAACTGTTCCACCTTGATAAGGGTGCACTTCCTGAACATGATCCAACCGAATAAGATTTCCTGGTTCTCTCCATACCCTAAGCCTTCTCGAATCCGGATGAATTCCAAAGCGTGACTCATCCGTGAAGAGAACATTGGCCCATTGTTCATTCGACCACTGAACATGATCTTGAGCCCACAAATAGCGTACCTCTCGATTTCCTCTCGTTAAGGGTTGAGCTCTCCAGGGGCGTCTGCTTCTTAAGTTGACCTCTCTTAATCTATTGCGAACAGTGTCAGGACTAACGGTTACATTATGTGTTTCCTGGAGAATTAAACTAAGCTCTGGTGCTGTAAGAGTCGGTCGGCGTCGAGCATTTAATTGTAAAAAATGACCTTGCTGAGGGGTAGTAATGCGATGTCGCCCTGTGTGCCTTTCAGTAACAACACCACTTTCACGGTAGCGTGCACTTAATCGCGATATTACACTTTGCGTTGTATTTAATGCTTTTTCTACGTCGATTTGGCGCATTCCAGCTTCGAGCATACCCATGGCCCTTAGCATTGTGTCTCTGTTAAGATGTTTACGCTCCATAATGTCGTTTAATACTAAACAGAGTTATTTGAATGAATTCTGGCCAGTTATCATAAAAACATAGCCAGTACATGTTAAATTCGAACAATTGATGCTAGGTGCTTTTTATACATTTGACAAAAAATGCACAAACACTTCTGCAAATATCCCAAATTTAGAAATAACTAGTGTGACTACTTCGTTTCAATCGAAGTAGAAAGAATCGGCCTACAAATATGTGGTTGTTTATTCAAAACATTTATTTTTAACTTTAATAAAATGATCTCCCTAGATTTTTCCGGTGTGTGTATTTACTCATATCTTAAGATTATGTAAAGTGATCTGAAAGGAAGCCAAAAATGCAATAATATACTGGGTAAACACACTTAGATCCATTTTATCACATACTAAACCAATGAATACAGACCAACAAACAAAAAATGTAATATACCAGATACCCTGTGAATGCGATAAATTTTAGATTGGTAAAACATCTAGACCCTTAAATGTCAGAATTAAAGAACATAAAGATTCTTTAAGAAAGGGAGATTTTCACAAATCTAAGATCAGAGAAGTGTTCTCGAATAGTTGAATTTAAAAATTTTAAATAGTTTTTTTCTTTATTCTGTGTATTTTTTTTGCTTCCGACGACGGAAAGAGATAACATTCCGAAACGTTAAGCATTTTTTTTCTTTATTAGGCAAATTTGTATTACTATAAACATAACTTTTGACAAGCAGCGTCCGTTTAGGTTTAACGCAGAAGTGTTTCCAAGGAATAATTATTTTATTTTGTAGATTTCCTTGCTGTGCAGTGGCGAAATACCCATAAAGGATTTTTTTGGACAGATGAATCCTATTCAAAAGATACAAATTTTTAAAATAAAACTTTCGTAATGATATAAATGGTACAATAAAAAGTACGGAACTGATACGGAACGGAAGATTACGTATAGCGTGAATACAATAAAAAACGGATACGAAATGGATACAACCTTAAAGCAGACGCCTCAGACAGAGTTTATTTTGCTGTTCCAACTGAGATCGCATGAACTATACATTCACTAGTTATATGTCAAAAAATAATGACATATTTTCGCATTGAGGGTATTTGAGCGGTTCCTAAACCTTAGATAAGAACCAGTGAAATATAGAGGGCGTTTTTGAACCGATGGGATGTTTGAATTTCGCGCTGAATATTTATAGGAAAGCGATATTTTTACGGCCCTTTTGGGTATCCGGTGACACTCTGACCGTGTAATCGCGATTTATTCGAAACGTCCGATGTGGCCAGCAGCGTAATTTATCGATTTCGGCCTTTTATTTGCCTGTACCAAAAGGCCAAAGGGCAATTAGTTTTATGATTTATTGTAATAGATATTTTTGAAAAAAAAGTGTGATTGGTGCGATTCGAGCCTCCTGAGTCTCAACATTTCTAAAACTAAAGCTTTGTCGTATAAAAACTCGCTGCAGCCTTTTGTACTTAACAACACCACCATTGACGTCGTAAAATCTGTAAAATTCTTAGGGCTTGTTGTAGACAATTCTCTGAAATGGGACATGCATATCGACGCTTTGTCAAAAAAATTGAGTTTTGCCTGTTTTGCATTAAAATCTGTATCTAAGGAGCTTAACTTGTCAGTGGCTAGAACCGTTTATTATGCACTTTTTGAGTCGCACCTCAGGTATGCCCTTCCATTCTGGGGTACGTGTTGTGCGACACAATTTGACCGCATTTTCCAGCTTCAGAAGAGACTAGTGTTTATTATTATTAATATTTTTAGTGCAGAATAGTAGATGGAGAATATATATAAGCATGTAAGATTTGTTGATGACATGGTCCTAATTGCCAATTATCCTGAAGAACTACAAGACCAAATCAAAGAACTAAATATAACCAGCAATAAAGTAGATCTGAAAATGAATTTAGAAAAAAAAGTACTGTACAACGATCTAGTAGACATTCAAAACAAAAAGAATCAACAGAAGAATTAAGTTGGCATGATGACACCATAATTGGAAATGGTTCAATAAGCTAGAAATGAAGATGACGGTAATGATTAATACACACACCGGGAAAATCTAGGGATATCATTTTATTAAAGTTAAAAATAAATATTTTGAATAAACAACCACATATTTGTAGGCCTATTCTTTCTACTTCGATTGAAACGAAGTAGTCACACTAGTTATTTCTAAATTTGGGATATTTGCAGAAGTGTTTGTGCATTTTTTGTCAAATGTATAAAAAGCACCTAGCATTACTTGTTCGAATTTAACATGTACTGGCTATGTTTTTATGATAATTGACCAGAATTCATTCAAATAACTCTGTTTAGTATTAAACGACATTAAGGAGCGTAGACATCTTAACAGAGACGAAATGCTAAGGGCCATAAGTATGCTCGAAGCTGGAATGCGCCAAATCGACGTAGCTAGAGCATTAGATACAACGCAAAGTGTAATATCGCGATTAAGTGCACGCTACCGTGAAAGTGGTGATGTTGCTGAAAGGCACACAGGGCGACATCGCATTACTACCCCTCAGCAAGATCATTTTTTACAATTAAATGCTCGACGTCGACCGACTCTTACAGCACCAGAGCTTAGTTTAATTCTCCAGAAAACACATAATCTAACCGTTAGTCCTGACACTGTTCGCAATAGATTAAGATAGGTTAACTTAAGAAGCAGACGCCCCTGGAGAGCTCAACCCTTAACGAGAGGAAATCGAGAGGTACGATATTTGTTGGCTCAAGATCATGTTCAGTGGTCTAATGAACAATGGACCAGTGTTCTCTTCACGGATGAGTCACGCTTTGGAATTCATCCGGATTCGAGAAGGCTTAGGGTATGGAGAGAACCAGGAAATCTTATTCGGTTGGATCATGTTCAGGAAGTGCGCCCTTATCAAGGTGGAACAGTTATGGTCTGGGGAGGAGTCCAGTTACGCCGAAAAACCGATCTGGTTTTTCTTGAAAGGTTTCTAACAGGAATCACATATCGTGATTTAATTCTTGAGCCTGTCGTGTTACCATATGCCAATGACTTTGGGAGAAACTTCATTCTCATGCATGACAATGCACGGCCTCACACAGCCAGAGTGGTAAGTGAGTTTATCAATGCTCATCAATTAAACATCTTACCCTGGCCGGCACAATCTCCTGACCTCAACCCCATCGAGCACGTATGGGACGCGGTCCAAAGAAGAATTTTGAGAATGGGTGTGCCTCGTGAAACTCGTAGGGATCTGGTTCCGGCCGTGAATGCAGCGTGGCAGGCTGCACCTCAAGAAGAGATCGACAACCTGATCAGGAGCATGGAGAGACGATGTAGGGCTGTAATGAACAGTAGAGGAGGCCATACCCTTCATTAAGTAAAAATGGTTTTATCTTTTTTTTTAATTCACAGTTTAGAATAAAAAAAATGTGTGTATTTTTTTGAGTTCAATAAAAATCAAGGTAAATTTGAAAAGTTCGATAAATTTCGCATTTTTATTTCCAATTATCATATCAGAAATGCAAATAATAAAATTACTGACGATGGCTGGATAAAATTGTAATATCCCTAGACTTTTCCGGTGTGTGTATTTTCAGCAATTTGGCTAATAAGAAAATAATCAATTTTTTCTAACAAAAAATTCATATGGTTTTAAATGAATAACATTAATTATTACGTAGTAAATTTATAACTACTTACATCTGAGCGTTGTAAATGAACGGCTTGAAATCTGTCATCGCTGCTGTACGTAGCCAGGCCCACTGTCAGCAAATGGGGACCGCCATTTTGCATTTTCCGAATCCAGGACACCTGAAAATAAGACTGATTTAAAAATATTACATAAATATTATATAACAACAGAAAAAATTAAATCATAAAAATAGTTTTTTATAATTTTCTAATTCACATGTTTCCTTTAAATATTTAACCCACAATAGACCCTGTATATTCACAGGTATAACACAAATTATAAACATTATTTTGGCTTAAGAAAGATTTTCCGCTTGAAAACAACCTCAAAAACTAAAATTGAAACAATTAAAAATCTAATTTATATTAGTAATTGTTTTTCATTTAAAAAAATATCAAAACTTCCTGCGTTTTTATTTTCTGTTAACAAACGTCTTTGTTTTTGTTATTTCTGTATAATTTTAATTTCTCTCAAAGGGTATTCTTTTTACTTCTTTTTATATTTCTTTTAATTAAAAATAACAATTCCCAGGGTATTTCTGAAAAATAATTTTATCAACACGGGCCATTCGTTGTCTTGTTCTATTTTTAACTACTGTTTGAACTGGTATTACACGCGTACTCCCTTTGTATTTTTTGCTATTAATAATTCATCACGAACTCTTGATAAATAACAAGCTTTGATAGAAGTTAAATATTTTTCTATTTCTTTCACTCATTTTTTACTCTAATAAAATTAATAAAAGTCAGAGAATATGTCTCTTTTTAAAGCCAGAAAGAGACAAAACAGTGTTTCTTAAGGTTTGTACCATTACAGGAGTTTGTACCCTTCTAGAAAATGTCAATATTCCATGGGTATATTGATAAATGAGGTCTAAATTACAAACAAATTCATTTTCTACGAAAACTTGAAGAGATATCTTCAAGTTTTTCTCAGTTCATCAAGCTTTTCTTGGTTTTAACTTTTTTGGTGTTTGCACGTTTCACTTCAAAAACATATAGTGATCGACCTCGACAAAACTATCATCAACTGCCATTTAAACGCCTACTATAACATCTTTTTTTTTAGTTTATCCGGTAGTTATTTATAAAATTCGAAATTTGTTTTCTAAACTATTTTTATTTAAGGACATAGCCGGTGCATTTCAGATAAAAAATTAATTAATATTTTTTCCTCGGGGGAAAGCTTAATTATTTTTTTTCTATTAAGAATTTCACGAGGCAAACTTGCAGAAGCGATTAAAACTTTACAACGTTTAGTTGCGGCGAGCGATAGTCTTGTTGCCTCGTTCCAGGCTTTAGAACGTTCCAGAATCTCTTTTTGGATCACGTCTTGGCCACGTGATAATGACCTGTTTACCGAGAGCCCTCTAGAGGAAAAGGGGGTTAGTTATTTGAGGGGATAAACTAATTACTTTAATGCACTCTCTATTACACAACCTCTTTTCGCATAAAAACATACGCTTTTTTTGTGTTCTGCAATTGTCCATGTTCTGTTTGACTAATAAATAATAATAATATAATGACTTAAATTTTTTTTGAATTGTATGATTTGTATTGTATATTTTTCAATAGTGTTATATAGGTAGGGACGGAAAGTTATTAGTCCTCAAAGTAATTAGAAATATGTAGGTGGCGCCCTCTACAAGTAGGAGTTATATTGACATTAAAATCAAATTTCTCATGTCAAAAAACTCACAGATACCAATTTTCATCCATATATTGACGTTACTTCAGAAATTATTTGGACAAACTCGAAATAAAAATGAAACATTTTAGGGCATACATTTATACGAACTTTTGTATCTATTTTTATCTGCAGAATACAGTGCCGAAGTTTCCGGAATACAATTCGGACCACCCTGTATAGCAGTTCATTTATATACTCACAAAGAATAACAAAATACATTCAAATGAATAATTCAACAAAACAATAACGCCAACAAAGTTAATTAACTAATTAGTGCCTTGATAAACATAGGAAGGAAGTATTAATAACATAGTTAATGAGAAATTTTCAACATTAACGATAATAAACTATATAAATTGCCAATTATTAAGCCTGTAGTTTAAGTATGCACTTCAAAATGTAATAAAAGTGACAAATAAAACTGGTCAATGGTGCGATTAATAGTGTCAAAAAGTGTTCGTGGAGTCAGTATCTATCAGATAATTATTTTTTTTTAATTGAGTATCACATCAGAATATAAAATAATATATATTTTATGTAATTACCAAGAGCATTATTACAGGAAAAATAAATGTTTCTCAAAATACAACTCGTGTAAGCTTAAACATATGTTTTCATATATCGTTGTTTTAATTTTGTGTTAAATTTTTTCTCTCTCTGAAAATTCTGTTATATTATGCCGGGTCCAGACAATGAGACAATGTTGCGAGTAATTTCTGAGTTTGTGACAATGATAAGAAAGAGATAACAAGTGAGCAACATAAAACAAACATTATTATAATTTTTAGAAACCACGTATATCTCTATAACCTATATCTCTTTAAATTTTTGTAATTTTGTTCTTGGTTGTGTGCCCTTTAGATAAGTACAAAAGACACAACGTAAATCCTATATTTTATTTAAACCAAAAATTTACCTGTTTATTCTGGTGAATAATCCAGGGTAATTGTATATTAATTAACACAGTTGATAAATAAACAAAACTAATCATTTTAAATTAAAAAAAGAAAAACAAATTATTACTGTTTAATACTTTACCAAGTAATTGCCTAATTACTTTATTTTTATTCTCTTGAAAAAACTCTTATTGACTTTTTTAATTATAAATATAATCGTCAAAGTTATTCCAATTAATTATAAATTCCGTACTTAAAACTTTCCTAAATAAACTTCACTCAATATCGTTAAAAACTTAAGTTAAAAAGGGTCGAAGAACATAAAAACCAAAAGTTTTTTTTGTAAATACTAATACACAACTTAAATTCAAACTGAAGGAAATTTTTCTAAAGAAAAATTCTTTATTTTTTCTTAATCGTTCCTGATTAACGACAGCTAATAAAGTTTAGGTTCCACTCTAGGAAAATCTGGTTTAGTATTACGAAATTCAATTTTCTTAAAGCGTTTTCTGCTAAGGTTATTATTGGGAAAGCTAATTTTCTAATAGGAAATCACGTGACAAGGCAGAACATTTTATTGGGAACAATGAAACAGGCGGAAATTTTAATATAATACTCATTGTATATATACACACACCGGAAAAATCTAGGGATATCATTTTATTAAAGTTAAAAATAAATGTTTTGAATAAACAACCACATATTTGTAGGCCGATTCTTTCTACTTCGATTGAAACGAAGTAGTCACACTAATTATTTCTAAATTTGGGATATTTGCAGAAGTGTTTGTGCATTTTTTGTCAAATGTATAAAAAGCACCTAGCATCAATTGTTCGAATTTAACCTGTACTGGGTATGTTTTTATGGTAACTGGCCAGAATTCATTCAAATAACTCTGTTTAGTATTAAACGACATTATGGAGCGTAGACATCTTAACAGAGACGAAATGCTAAGGGCCATGGATATGCTCGAAGCTGGAATGCGGCAAATCGACGTAGCTAGAGCATTAGATACAACGCAAAGTGTAATATCGCGATTAAGTGCACGCTACCGTGAAAGTGGTGATGTTGCTGAAAGGCACGCAGGGCGACATCGCATTACTACCCCTCAGCAAGATCATTTTTTACAATTAAATGCTCGACGCCGACCGACTCTTACAGCACCAGAGCTTAGTTTAATTCTCCAGGAAACACATAATGTAACCGTTAGTCCTGACACAGCTCGCAATAGATTAAGAGAGGTCAACTTAAGAAGCAGACGCCCCTGGAGAGCTCAACCCTTAACGAGAGGAAATCGAGAGGTACGATATTTGTGGGCTCATGATCATGTTCAGTGGTCGAATGAACAATGGGCCAATGTTCTTTTCACGGCTGAGTGACGCTTTGGAATTCATCCGGATTCGAGAAGGCTTAGGCTATGGAGAGAACCTGGAAATCTTATTCGGTTGGATCATGTTCGGGAAGTGCACCCTTATCAAGATGGAACAGTTATGGTCTGGGGAGGAGTCCAGTTAGGGCGAAAAACCGATCTCGTTTTTCTTGAAAGGTTTCTAACAGGAATCACATATCGTGATTTAATTCTTGAGCCTGTCGTGTTACCATATGCCAATGATTTTGGGAAAAACTTCTCATGCATGACAATACACGGCCTCATACAGCCAGAGTGGTGAGTTTATCAATGCTCATCGATTAAACATCTTACCCTGGCCGGCACAATCTCCTGACTTCAACCCCGTCGAGCACGTATGGGACGCGGTCCAAAGAAGAATTTTGAGAATGGGTATGCCTCGTAAAACTCGTAGGGATCTGGTTCGGGCCGTGAATACAGCGTGGCAGGCTGTACCTCAAGAAGAGATCGACAACCTGATCAGGAGCATGGAGAGACGATGTAGGGCTGTAATGAACAGTAGAGGAGGCCATACCCTTTATTAAGCAAAAATGGTTTTATCTTTTTTTTTAATTCACAGATCAGAATAAAAAAAATGTGTGTATTTTTTTTAGTTCAATAAAAATCCAGGTAAATTTGAAAAATTCGGTAAATTTCGTATTTTTATTTCCAATACGTCCTGTAAACTACCGTATGATCGAATAAGAACGGCGTCAACGATGGCTATGAAATGAAGATCGCTGTCATTTTATATGTAAAATTATATGGGAAATGTCATCGATCGTCATTTCCAAGCCAACTGGACGCCGTTTTTTTTCGATCATACGGTATTTGTTTATTTTAATTTTATTATATCAGAAATGCAAATAATAAAATTACTGACGATGGCTGGATAAAATTGTAATATCCCTAGACTTTTCCGGTGTGTGTATATTAATTTATATTAATTCTAATATTTACAACAATGAAAACACTAGAAGAACATATACAGGGTGGTCTGAACTGTATTCCGGACACTTCGGCAGCATATTCTGCACATAAAAATAAGTAAAAAAGTTTGTATAAATGTATGTCCTAAAGTGCTTAGTTTCGGAGATACAGGGTGTAGAAGTTTATGAAGTAACGTCAATATTTGGATGAAAATTGGTGTTTGGGAGTTTTTTGCCATGAGAAATTTGATTTTTTGGAAAAAATCGAAATAAAAATAAAACTTCTACACCCTGTATCTCCGAAACTAAGTATTTTAGGACATAGTATATTTATACAAACTTTTGTACTTATTTTTATCTGCAGAATACGCTGCCGAAGTTTTCGGAATACAGTTGGTTTATATTGAAGTTTTTTTTTCGGTTAAGCACCACAAAAAAATTTAATAACGCTACGCCACTGCTGTATACAAAGCTTGTATACTAGAGCTTTCTAAAGTAGCTTAACTAAACAGAACACTTTAAACCTTATAGAAAAAACAGGGAAATAAATAAATTTAAACCCGCGCCGTGATAAATTTATTTCACTCTTCGCGAAGAACTTCATCTTAAAATTTATTACGGCAACACTGTAAACACCTTCGGTTATATAAATATAAGTTTAAATCCTGCCGTATATCTCTTTCCTGCGCGCATAACAGGATAAAACATCGTTTTCCATATATCCTGCCGTCTTTTTATCGAGAAATATATGTATATAAAGCAGCAGTAGCCTGGCTATGGCGGAAAGCTGTAATTATTTCCATTTAAATTAATATGGTAATGCTGCCGAGAGCTTTAAGCTCACGGAAATGGAGAAATTGTTTATAATAAAGATTTGACGGGAAATAGTGCCTTGTCCTGGCAGGATTTTAGCGTAAACGAGTGATGTACTAGGTAGGTTTAATTCATGTTTTAAAGGTTTTCCTGCAGGAAGTCGCATTTGAATGAAATTGTCATCAGATTCCATTACAGTTAATACAAGAGAAGATTGGAAGTATACAGGCTGCAGATAAAAATAGGTAAAAAAGTTCGTATAAATGTATGTCCTAAAATGCTTAGTTTGTAACGTTTTTAGTTCGTTACATCATTTTTTTTATATATAATATATGATGTCTGGCCTATCATCACCGGATTCCCTCTCGTTCAGGCCGGATAGTTTATTTGACGCGTAATTTTTACGTTCTCTAGTCGCCAACCCTGTTATCGTTCGACACAACCCTGTTACTATTCTGTGGAGGCGCGCGCTGTCAACATCGCTTCTGTCAACTCTCCGTGCTTAACCTCACTTTGTTTTGACGCTCTGTTGTATCCCAGCTTTTAGAAATAGTGATTATTTAAATCTTGCTGTATAATTTGAATCAGCTGCTATTTCGAGGCTACAGGTAAAGATAGTTATTACCTTTTATCGATTCGATATTATTATTGAATATTTTTAGGGTAGAGTTACGGATGTCCCAACTTGTATTTGTATTTTGCTGGCACGTTGGCGTCCCTTTTCTTTTGTCCTCCAGAATGTCACATGGAAGAAAGGACATGTTGTTTATTATTTATTGAGCCCTCGGAAGTATTTCGAGGTAGGTTTATTTTGTTTATTAGACCTTGTTTGGTTTTAAACAAGAGTTTCATATTTTTAGGGTCCAAGGTATGGACTGCGTCCAAGGTACGGACTGTGTCCAAGGTACGGACTGTGTCCAGGGTACGGACTGTGTCCAAGGTACGGACTATTTCCAAGTTACGGACTGTGTCCAAGGTACGGACTGCGTCCAAGGTACGGACTGCGTCCAAGGTACGGGTAGTGCCTTATGTACAGACATTATCTTATGTACAGATGTCCTGTGGACGAGTGTCCCCAGTAAGAACGATTTTTTTACATCTAAGTGCCACAGCGTGGATGCAGCTTGAGTCCCATGCTGCTTCACTCCCATTTCTAAGCCTAGTCAGTAGCTACGGCTGTAAGGATTCATGGTGTCCTCAATCTGGCCCCTTTTGTTGTTTTGACCAACAGGATCGCCGACAGACAGTACAGAGATGCGAGACCACCTCACGCTGCTACTGTTTGAAGCAAGATTACATAAAGAACAGCTAAGTGTAGATTTACGTTCTAGTTTTTATGTTTTAGATTTTCTAGATTTTCAGTCTTAAACAGTAACGTACATTTTAAATAATATCGTACGGACTATATTTAGTGGTTAGATTATTAAGAACATTTATGTCGATTCAGTAGTTACAATGTGATTTAGATTTTAGGTTTCATTATATTACGCCTTGTAATAGTATTACTTTCTATAGATATTATTATTGCGCTATATTAACAGATGAATAACGAGACATAGATTCTAGAATCTACAGGTTGCAACATATCAGATTTAACACCGCATAAAATTTAACAATTTAAATAAAGTAATGCTACTTTTTTATATTTTCTATAACGTTACACGCATTGTATTTTTTCATAGTCTTTGGATAGAACATATTTAATACAAAAAATTTACATACATAGTTTACAGTCAACAAATACCCACTATAATAATTATTAAAATTGTATGCTATTTACCATCAGAATTCATAATGAATAAATATAGTCATTAGTTTTAAGTAATATACAACTGTGTTTTCTTTTCATCTGTATATGTTTTTTGTTTATTGTTCTTAATTAGTTTTCTTTCCAGTGAAATACCTTATCCACGACTGCTCTCCGATGAAAAGCTGCCGTTCGCAGTGGTAGTTGTTTAAAAAACGCTACAAGTTTCGGAGCTACAGGGTGTAGAAATTTCATTTTTATTTCGATTTTTTCCAAATAATTTCTGAAGTAACGTCAATATTTAGATGAAAATTGGTGTCTGGGAGTTTTTTGACGTGATAAATTTGATTTTGATGTCAATATGACTACTGGTAGAGGGCGCCATCTACATATGTTTAAACTGTTTTGAAGCGTAATAACTTTTTGTCGGTACCTGTATAAAACTACCGAGGGAAAAAATATACATATTGTCCAACGTTGTAACTACGTTGTCCGAATCACCTAAAGATCACTTAAGCAAAAAAGGTTACAAGACAACGTTTATTCGACGTCGCAGAAGCTTCTACTTTGCTGTAGTACTAGTCCAACGTCGGCACAACGTTATAAAAACGTTTAAATTTATTTTAATACCCAAGGTAGGGAGCTAACTATTTTTTGTAACTAATCCAACGTTGTGTTTAGTAAACATGTGGTCGCAAGTCGTGAAAATGCTACTTGGGGAACAAGTGACGTATATGATTTTTTTAATTCTGTTTGTTAATTATGTTATTAAGAATTATTGATACAGAAAAACAAATAATCACAGGCCAATAATAAGAATGTACGATTTTTTAAATAAAAGAAATTTTACAAAAAAAAACTTAGCAATTCAACGATAAAGTAATTATTAGAATACGTATGTATAAGTTTGGAATTCGACTATTCAAACTGAGACGATAATAGTTATCAGCAACTAGAACACTAGTTAAAAGACTTTAAAAAAAATAAAGAAAAAAATGTAAAAAAAATCTATGCTCACCGTTCCATCTCCTATGTTATTGATGATGCATGGAATCAATGCTGTCGATCCAGTTTGTGAGGTTATGACAGTATTATTTTCAGTTGCGAAATGCACTGGGGGGCTCTCCAATGGGGGAAACGATGCTCCCAACTCATTGAAGCTGTCTCCTGATTCTGATACGTCCAAAACTATAGCTGGTTCTGCAAAGAAAGAAAGAAATATAAAAAATGTTGCTTTAACCTTCCCAGATTCTCAGATTTTCAAGCTTTAATACATTTTTATTGCAATATATCTGAAGAAAATATTTAAATGACAATTTGCTTAAGATTAAGAGTCTATTACGCTGTACTTTCAGGTCGCTCTCACAGATCGGATAAAGCGGGTATGTGGCCGAAGGAAATACACATAGATTTAGTAAGAACACATATCACATTAAACATTTTATCCCGATCAAACAATGGGAGGTTGACTACGTACTGTAAAAACCAACTGAGATAGAGAAGGCGACATTGCCACATCTCAAATTTGCGCCTATCTACTCAGTTTGATTTGCAGAAAAGGTGACTTTAAAACCTTCACCGAATATCAATAAATCTCAATTTCTTAATAAAATTAATAGTTTGTTTTTAAAGAAGCAAGGGTAATAATATGTTATTAACCAGAGGATATATGCGTTACTATTAAAGGACATATTTACTGTTTAATGTGCTGAAACGTCTAGAACTATTGGCAACGTCGCTGCTAGTTTTCCAGAATGAAATGAGCCGTCCGTCCCACCGCCCCTCGCGACGACCATTGGTTTCGTTATAGCGTACTACGTTTAGCTTGCGGTGCGTTTGAAGTCGGAATCAAGACGAAAGTGAACTTTTCAGTGTTTTTCGGTGGTTTTTGTTTTTGTTTAACGTACTTTTGAATCTGCGAATTCAGTATGGTACGACAGAGATTTACCAACGTGTTTACCTTTTTTTTAGACTGGAACGAACTGTAAATAATTCTTAGGCTATTAGTTTTATACATACTTATATACAGAGTGACCCAGGCTTCCAAAAAAGCTTTTTACCTATTACTACTAGCCGCTCTCGCCATCTAGCACTCGCCATAGTAGTACCTTTTGTACTCAAATGCTATTTTCTGCTTTTCGTTTGTCGGATTGAGGGTTACAGCAAAGTCGGCGTGACGATGGAGATAAATCTCCGAAACCGGTCATCGAATGGCTGTTCCCCTTCAGTCTGATGAACTTAATGCAGAGAATAAGCATATATGTAGGGGTTAGGCCTTAATAAATTTTTGCTTCTTGTATTTTGTTTATTTATACAAACCGTACCAAGCCTTGAGCTCCATCTACGGTAACGTAGATGAAGCAAACGTAATATTCATTATTATGCGACAGAAATCCCATACTGTAGCACACAGATTTGATACTTTTAATGATAAATGCCTTCTATTGAGAGACTAAAAGGTAATTGCCTCGTATCAGACCCATCATAATACAAGAAGAAGACCGAAAGAGTCAAATCTTGTCTTATATTTTCAAAAAAACAATTTTCTCATTAAATATTGATTTTAGGTATAGGAAGTTATTAATAATACAATATTAAACAACTATTACACAGTACTTCACAGGAAGCTATTGATTGCGAACTAACTAAATCGTTACTAATTACTAATTTTGAAGTTCTTTTAAGATCAAAAAAAGGTAAAACTAAAACCTAAACTATCATTTCAGATTAAACGGGAAGTTCTAAATAATGTTGCCTATTCTAAACAAGAAAAATCTATTTATAAGTTTTATAACATTTCTAATTAAATTTGGACGAAAAGAATATTTCTGTTTGCTGTAGGTAATTTTCTCAGGGAAAATACGAAAATAAAATGACTTTTAAGTCAAAAAAGTCAAAAGGACAAGTTATTCCAAAAGGACTGTCCTTTTCAAAAGGACAGGTGGCAACTCTAGGTATTTCTGGAATGGAAATTTAATGGCAAATCTACAACTTTAGTTTGAAAATATGTTCCGGCCACCTATCTTTACCAAAATGTCTAAAATGTGCTTTACCATTGCCTCCATATTCTGAAAAAAAAATTGAAAGAAAAGTCACCAACCACAAACCTAATATAGAACTGTTTCGGAAGCCCGAGTCACCCTGTAAATCTTCAAAAGTAACTGAAAGTTTATATAGAAGTAACTGAAAGTTTAAATTGAAAATCGACGTTGGAGCGATTTTCGAAAACCACCTACTAACGTTTCAACATAGGTATATGTGGGATATTAATTATATTATTATATTAGACCTTATAACAAAACTCATCTGACGAAAAAGTGTTAATGTAGTATATTAATATGGAGTAAAAATTTTACTAATTAATTTACTTTTACTTTACTAATTAAATTTGTTCCAAAAAACGATACGTCACTGGCCATCAGAACAATCCAAATGCGCCTAGTTGCCGGGGTCGGAAATTTTAGACTTCTCTATCTCTTCTGTCCTTGATTGACACATTGGAATGTTTGATACACTACCAACGAGTATTTATGAATGAGATGTTCGATCTATTCCTATAATGTCTTTGGAAATACATATTATTTTCAGAAATCTGCCTAAGGTTGAGCCCGATCGTGTCGTGTAAAACCACACCCAAAATTCCAAACACACGTGCTTTGATCAAGGCTTGATTAAGGTTTGCAGAGCTTCAGCATTTGCCAATAAGCATCGAGCAATTTGTTACAAAAACATATAAATTATATATCACTGTGATCACAAAATTTCAATCTATTTCCGTATTGTAACGGAATTTTAAATTATGTCTTTATTTTCGAGAAAATTTAGTCCACAAAATAACCTTCGAAAAGGCGACGTAAATTTTCTGCCGTGTCGAGAACTAAAAATCAAATTTGCCAAGTAATCTGTTAAATTTTAGGATGGATTTATGGCAAAGCCTGAAAAATTCCGGCACCACGCCATCTATGAAATTTTTAAAGCAGCCACTTCGCCCTCAAGTTGTGTGTAAGCTTAAAAAGATAAAAAGCCCTTGCTTCTAATGTTATGAATGATTTATAAGGCAAAATTCACGGCTGGAGGTTTAAAACTTACGCCAAAACGTGTAATTTTTGTTTAAAACTGTTTTTTTCAAACAGTGTGATCAGTTTGATGTCGTGTAGCACTTTAGCCTCAAATATTTTTTTTTGTATTTTTAGTATAATCACTGTATTCGAGTTAAAAAGATGCAAAAACAGTTATATAGGGTCATAAAAGGGTCATTTAGGGTTTTCTCATCTATCATGGCGTTAGGAACATAAAAATACTGTTTTTTTGGAATTATACGATTAAGAAAACCTGCAAATCCTGTATACTCTGTATAGAAAGATTGTCTGTTTCAGGTTAACTCCAGTTTTAAGATTGAGAAAAGTATGTGATTTATTTAGCTAAACGTTGCTTTCTTTTTTTAGAATCTCTGTGACCTTTGAAGGAATCTAATAAAGACAGATCAATTCCAGTACATTACAAAAACCATTCACTAGACAAAATTCACCGGGATACCCTTGTATCTATCATTTTTTATTTTGGAGGACATTTAATAAGATTGTATTTACCTACATACTACCAAAAGATTAATTCCGGAATAAAGTTATTTTACTGATAAATTTGATATTTATTTCATTTAAATTGTTGGTACTGATCCTATTCGATTAAAATCGACTCAAGCTTTAAACAAAGTAACATAACAAATCATTAAGCATTGCACTTCAAAATATTAAGAGAAATGCTTGAAATAACAGGAATATATTTGAAAAACCAAAGGAAAACTCTAATAAACAAAGCATTTTTATTTTAAATCTGATATACCACTAACAATGACAATGATCATGTATGTTTTATATGTACGACTATACTAAGGGCTAGCAAAGGTTAGTCTTGGGTCGAGATTTCCGTATGTAAGAAGAGTACAATGGCGTTTATAATGTACTGAACAAAGAGAGGACAGTAAACACGTTGCCAAACGTATGAAATAAACCAAGAATCTGTGCATATTGCTAAGAGACGTGGAAGGGGATATAACAGATTTGTCGCAGTTGACCGGTCGACCCAATCAATACCTCTGTGTACTCTGTCAGTACCATAGACAAACAGAAAAATTAAAAGACTGCCAGAAGACATACGACGCGCAGGCAAATGTTCCTGTAGCGCATCGACGCAAGTGCCGAAATACGTCCATCTAGCTATCTGTGTTTCGACACTAGTCCGTTAGTCTTAGCATATTCAGAAAGAACACGCTAACCTCCAGCGTTGCCATTTTGTGAGGAATTCCCCAAACGTTGGAGAATCCGGAGCCGATTGGGAATTTTGTGGGGATTAGCAATATAGGCGGCGAAAATAAGGGGAGTTTCAACATTTTATTGCTGATTGAAAATGGCGTAAAATTTTTAGCTTTAAAAACGGAGCGGGACGATATATCTTTCCCAACTTAAAAATTGTAATCTGCTTTTTACTTGTGCTTCCCTTTGCAAATGCTTCAGTTGAAAGAAAATTTAGTGACCTCAAATTATTTAATGATTACTAAGGAAGGGATTAAAAAACAAGGAGGTAATTTACACTTTAATCCCTCTAACATATATAATAAATATTGTATTTTTATTAAAATTATTTTTTTTGTTAAAATAAACATATGGGGAATTTTTGGTGAATCGGGACATTTTTCTCCCCAAATTGGCGAATTTAATTTAGATTTTTGGGTAGTTTAGAAAATTGACGTCGCTAACCTCATTCTTTTGTTTGTTGTTTGTTGTTTGTTCAAAAACCGGCACACGGCGTAGTACAAGGCTTGATCATTTTTTAAGAAATTTTTGATTGTTAATTTTATTTTTGTGCAAACTAAACAGTTGTTTTTTTATTAAAAAATAGCAGACAAAGGTAAGAAAGGTAATGTCCATGCAGAAGTTTTTATTTCACAGGCTATTAAAATTAAGAGTGCCCTTAACCAAAAATAGTGAAATAAATGGAGATAGTCAAATTTTATATTAGCGTGTAAGACTTTGAATAAAAAGGTGTAAAAGTATTATAAATGCTGTATTTATATCCTTTAATATCATGATAATATAAAATTTGAGTAGGTATCTCCATTTATTTCACTGTTTTTGGTTAAGGGCACTCTTAGTTTTAATTGTCTTAAAAATAATAAGTATAATAATAATTTAAATCTCCCGCTCTTTCATAGTTCGTTCCTGTAGCCAACTAGAGGGCGCCAAAAGCGCAATCTCACAACATTTTACCACGCGATTAACCACTCTCTAAACTATTAACTTTCTCTATGGTCAGTACTTAAAATTCTAGGTAAAGGTGTACGTCATGCGTTCAGCTTCACGATTTAATTGCGTCTCGTGATACTTAATTTGTTTATTTATTAATGAAACGCTTGCATTTTTGGTAAAAATAAGTGGAATTGAGTGGGTGTTCGATAGTGGTCGCGCTATTAGAACTCTGAATTCAAAAATCGATATCTCGAAACCTATTAGAAATAATAGTTTGTAGTTTTTTCAAGAACTTTGTTAATATTTCTGCTGTATTTTCTTTGTAAACAGTATGTGAAAATCTTTATCAATAAAAAAATTACACGATTGCTGAAAATTGCTATGCTCTAAAAGTAAATGGATGGATTGTTTACAATTTTTGAATGGAAAAAAACAACCTTATCGAATTTTTCTTATGTAAACATATTGTAAAATATCCGATCTTGAAAATAAAAAAAAGTTTCAATATCTAAAGTGGTTCTTGAGTTATAGCCTGTTATGTATTAAAAAGTTGAGTTTTTATTAAAAACTTTTTAAATTATCGCGATTACTGACGTTTTCTCGTTATAAAAAAATGACACCCTAACGATATCCTTATAATTCCATTTCAGATGCTCAGAAACATGTCTAATGATTTTATCTAGTTATCTCTTGAAAAAAAAGTCTTTTAAAAATAAGCGGTTTGCGATCGTGATTTTACTGTACTTGATAGGGAAAGGCGTATCGGCAACGCCGCAACAGCACACCGTCGCGCGTCGCGTCGGTCGGTCGCATTTCTCTCACTCCGACTCAATAAGATCCCTATGCGATTTACTTCCACACATGTAAATGCCGACCCAAAAGTAACAGTTGCCAGCACGGTATGCATAAAATCAATAGATGTCTTATTAATTCAATTATGACCATTAATGAGGCCAAAATATGTTTGATTTTATTTGATCCATTAGCATTTTTTTATTTTACAACGTTTTTTCTCTTAGTGCAATCTCACTTATGAATCGACCTGAAAAATTCAGAATATATGTGTTTAGTATACCAAAACTCTCTCCAACTTTTATGATGTATATGATGTATAGCTGTGGAAAAAAAGCCTGGAGAAGTATTTCATCATACTTTTTACCTAATACGCAAGATTTTGCAGTTTATAGCGTCATTTCTCTAAGTAAGTACACTCCGCAGCAGATACACAGTCCTCGAGCTCCCGCCCCTCGAAAATAACATTTACGTAAATTTTTACGTCGAAAAAAGGATGTTTTTATGAATTACCCTTTCCGACTCATGTAAAATTTGTTTACGCAAGCAAAACGACGCGATTTTTTCCATTTTTACCCTTATTTTTGGAGGTTTTCTTCAAAATGCTCTATTTTTTTTGAATATACTAGACGTAAATACTATACAGGGTGTCCGAACTGTATTCCGGAAATTTCGGCAGGATATTCTGCAGATAAAAATAAATAAAAAAAGGATAAATGTACATATGTCCGAAAATACTTAGTTTCGGAGATAAAGGGTGTAAAAATTTCATTTTTATTTCGATTTTTTCCAAATAATTTATGAAGTAACGTCAATATTTGGATGAAAATTGGTGTCTAGTAGTTTTTAGATATGAAATATTTGATTTTGATGTCAATTTGACTCCTATTTTAGGGGGCGCCACCTACACGTGTTTTAACTGTTTTGAAGAGTAATAACTTTTCGTCCGTACCTGTATAAAACTACTCAGTAAAAAAATATACATTTTCGTGACTTTTTAAAGTCTCTTGGTAGAAATCGCTACGAGCAACCGTTCTCAAGATATTTAGAATGGAAAACGTCAATACATGACATTATTGACAAAAAAATAAACACGTTGATTAGATAGTTATTTGACTGAAATAATAAAGTTGGGAATTTTTTATTTTTTTTAAATTAATCATAATTTTTTCTGTGAAAAAATTAAACAAATAATCAAAAACAGTTTTTTTTATCAATATCTATGTTCAAATGTCATAAAATTCTTTAAATATTTATCCTCTGATATCGATCAATGAGAACGACTACAAAAAAATAGTTTTTTACTTCATATATATAGAACCTATTGTATACTAAATTTAGATACAACCCTGAGGGGCATGTTTTCGAGCCTAACTTCGGCTAAATTCGTCTCATTGTGGGAGGATTTAGATCTTAATACGGTAATAACGATACAAAGGATTTATTTTGTAACAGAGATAGCGGTACAAGAGAACAAATGAGGGAATTAGACTCCATTTCAAGTCAATCACAATAACTTTTACCCATTGTCTTTCAATTAATATATTCTAAACGATACACGTGTAGGAAATTTCAGAGAGAGATACCCGATAACTAAGTTCATTATAGTGATTTTTATTATCAAAATATTGTAATGATTTTCTATTTTAGCAAACCTTTGTGTGTGTGTGTCGAGTTCCAACATTAAGTCAAATAATATTACTTGAATTTTCATCAAAAACATGATAGTGAAAACCGCACATCAATATCTGTTACCATTTCGGAGTTTTTCAAAAATGGGCATTTTTAACAAATCTCAACAAAAATAATTTTTTATTTGGGACACCCTCTATATTTTTAATTAACCGAAAAGAATTTACAATTACCTTTCCAAAAATATAGCACACTTTTATTAGATATTTTGTTATAATCCCCTTCGAAATACAAGATTTTTAAAAGTTCGCCACTTTTAACTAGTAGGCTTTGGACCCCTTATTGATGATATGCCCTTAATGGAACTAGAAAACATATTTTTCCAGCAAGACGACGCACCGCCTCCGAACGCTGAAGTTATCAGCAAATTTTTGCAGCCAATTTCAAGAATAATTGGATAGCTAACCAAGATCCCAGCCGTTGGCCGTCGAGGCCGCCTAACTTAGTGCCTATGGATCTAATCCTATGGATATATTTGCGGAAGAATAAAGGTTCCTTATTCTACCGTATAATTTAGACAAGAATTAAAAATACTTAGCAGTTATGAGAGGGTATTTTTCACCCCCACTGAGTTAATGAATTCCGGGAGAAATATTCAAAAACTGCCCCGTCTCTCCATAACAGAAGACGGTGGATATATCGAACACCTGTAGCAAAATCTCATGCCTTGGTTTGCTATTTATTTTTATTGTTATTAGATATAGTTTAAATGTGTTGATGTTGGTTAAATATATTTTAAATTGTTATAAAATTCTGCATCTCTCATAGCAAATATTATTTTCGTTTTAATCGATGCTCACAGCTAGATTTTTTTTGCATTACAGCCGGTGCCGTTCAAAGCCTACTTATTTAAAGGGGGCAAATTTTTATAATAATAAATCAAAATATCAAGTGTGTTATATTTTTGGAAAGGTAAGTTTAAATTATTTTCAATAAATTAAAAATATAGAGGGTATCCCATATAAAAAATCAAATTTTCTGTTGATAATTCTTAAATTATTAATTTTAAAAAAAATATATTTAAACCATTAAATTCTACGTAAAAAGGTGCTTTGGAAATGTTTTCATAAAAATTTTCCATAGCAAAAAAGTTACAGCGATTTGTTAAAAACGCATATTTTTGAAAAACACCCCGTAACTCCGAAAAAAAATGAGCTCCAGACACCAATATTAGTTTTGGTCTATCTCCTATAGAAAAGGGTGTTTCCATTTAAAAGCGTCGAATTTGACCCACCCTGTACAGGGTGTCCCACTTTCCTGTGTTTTACTCGGTATCTCGCTTATGTGTAGATATACAAAGATGCGGTGAAAACCGCGCTAGTTTTCGTGTTGTTTTTTGATTGTAGGTACTAAACATGACAAAACAATAAAATTTTGATTATTTTGAAAAATATAACATGAATAAAAGTTTTATATTAGCCAGCGAAGATTCTGATGCAGCGGCAGAGCTCTATTTGGACAGGTAGGTTGTCAAGTACAGGTGTTCCTTGTAATTAAAACATTTGTAATTTATGGTACTCCAGATATCCCGCAGATAAGCGCATATTTCGGAAAATACAGAGCAACATAATTCAAGATGGATGTTTTATCAAACCCAGATCAAAAAGATGTAAAAATAGTTTTAAAAAATATTCAGAAATTATTATTTCAAAGAATTTATTACGAGTGGAAAACATATTGTGCTGGGTTGGCGTTGGTTTCTATGTAATTTGACAAATAAATAAAGCAGTCTCTTTAGTTGTCAGTTTTGAGTCAATATTTTTTAGTTCTCTTTCGTGTCGATTGCTGATTGAACTGGAGCCAGAAATGGCTCAAAACGAAATAAGTAAATTACCAACAGATATTCAGGCTGGCCTCAAACCAATCCAAACTACTTCCATTTAAATCCCGAATAACTTATGAAAAGAAATACAAAAATTTTCAAAAATGGAAGCAATTAGAAAACGTGCGAGAAGAAATACAGTTTTTAACCTATCCTCGCTCTTAAAGTATCATTTAATCTCCCTTTGCGGTTAAAGTACTATTTTATCTACTATTTTTCATAGATATAAGGCAATTTTAACAGTTGCTATGGAAAAAAGAAAATGGAGCATCTGCGGTAAATGTTTTAGCATCAGTTGAAGCCACACCAGAGGCATCTTGTGAATTGCGGAAGATGTGATTGTATCTAAAACCAAAGTTCGAAAATTTTTCAAAAAATTTAAATTCAAACCTTAGTTTCGGCGATAGAAAAGACTGAGATAGACTCGTTATATAGAGAGCTTCATTGGCCTCTTACTTGAAACATCCATTCGAGAAGCAAAGTAATCAATGGGGCCACAAAACGTGTATGTGGCCAGCCAAGTCGTTCGGTATTCAGAGATGCCATCAGTGCCGAATTTCAAATGATTTAGCCCGAGGGACTAGACAAGAAACAGCCCGTTACCCTCAAGTCGATTCCGGGTGAAACCACTTGCATAAAGGTCGAGAAAGAATTTAGAATTTCGAGAAATAAAATAGGAAATCTTTTGTGTAGATTTCTTTGGTTTCTATCGAGCTTTTTTAGAGGAATTTTTATTGATGGGACGCGTCGTCTAATTTTTTACGAAAAACATCGAGATAATATCGTTTCCCCTCTCACTGATACCCCGTAGCTACAGAACGGACAGACGTATCTCTTTTTAAATTAAGGGAGAGGCAACGGCCCAGCTACGTCAAAACACCGGTTCCCATTAGAACACCGAAGTTAAGCGACGTAAGCCGATACTAGTTGATAGACGGGTGACCGGGTCGAAACTCTCTGCATCGTGCTGTTGTCCAAGGTAAAAATGTAAAATCTATTGACACACACTGCTCATTCACGCCGGTTCGAGGCCGGATGAGATCGGATATCTCGTGAGTAAAAGTCGATATAGACACTTATTGCCAAGTCGGTAGGCCATTGACCATGATATGGCCGAGGACCGCGGTTCGGATTCCGCGTAAACAAAGTAGGCCCCGTCCAGATTAGCCCTGGCAGCAAAAAGGAGACGTTAACTTGAAATCTTTACTTTAAATTAGGGGAGCTGAACAAAATTAGTCACAGATAATAAAGTTCTCCTAGCTCGGTTTGCCAGGGATAGAAGGTTTTGAAAAAGCTAAAACGATCTAGCTAAAAAAGGATTTATAAAACACCCTGTATAAATTTATAAAAAATCTTAAAATATGTAAAACAACAAAATAAAATATACGTGTTTAAGAGTTTTTCCGAAAATCTCACCGGTTTTTAAATGAAAAATATTTTAATATTTGAGGGATAGTTTCACCCCCTTAGAATTCGAGTTTCGAAAAATCCCTCCTTATCGAACCTCTACACCCTAAAGTCAATCTGTTTTCCAAAAATCAGCTTTTTACGTCAAGCGCTTTAAGCAAGATCGTGATTAATCAATGACCAAAATTTTTCGAAACACCCTGTTACATTTTTAAAAAATCTTAAAATATGTAAAAAACAAAATAAAATATACGTGTTTAAGCGTTTTTTCGGAAACTTGACCGTTTGTTAAATAAAAAATATTGTAATATTTGAGGGGTGGTTTCACCCTCTTGGAACTGGAATTTCGAAAAATCCCTTCTTGTCGAACCTCTACACCCTAGAATCGACCTGTATGCCAAAATTGAGCTTCTTACGTTGAGTGGTTTGAGCAGGATCGTGATTAATCAGTATGTCAGTCACTTAAGGATTTTATATATTAGTATAGATAAAAAAAGAATATTTTTTGGGCATATTTGTATGATAATTCGTCTTTCCCAGATTATACATCCCTAAAATACTGAATTTTACGCCACCACTGGCATTGGTGAGCGTTATTTTCCAACAGCTGCCAATTACAAGGATAAATCTAGCTATAAAATGAGACAAAAAATAAGTGTAGACTAAAAGCATGGCAAAAAATTCGAATTTTCAATCCTAATTGCCTGTTAGTCAATAATAATAATATTTCCCAAATTAATTGCAATACTAAAATAGAACGACATTTCAAACACAAATGTCAAATAATACGTCGTTTTGCGAGAGTTTTCATTAAATCACTTTAATTTACACACTCACATCGATGCGATCGCGTGATTTATTTTTAATTTGATTCTGCCAACAACCGGATTTATTATATATGCCTACGGAAACATTATAATGTTTAGTGTAATTTAATTTTGGGGATTTTAATTTCTATATGGTAATAAACAGGTACAGGTTTCATTCAGAACTATTAGTTTCAGCTATCAATTGCTATCATTGATTCAACTGTCAGTTTTTGTTTAAATATGTATTAAATACTATTAAGGTTGCCTACCCCTCAAACAAAGATTTTCCTAGATATTTTCATTTACATGATTTGATCTGAGTAGATCTTTATTATTTGATAACATTTAGGTGGCTGTAATATGTCTGACGTTATTTCTACGTAGTTGTTTAATTAGTCCAACTTTAATAACTAGTTATCATTTTGTGTCAGTTAAAACACACAAAACAAAAAAAATATCAGAAATTTGCCGAAAATGCCAACGTATCCTACATCAGAAAGAATTGATATGATTCTATTAGTTGGTGAATGCACTGTGCATTCTCCAATTAATAGAATACTTAAATTCTCCTGATTTTATCTAGTCTGGATTTTTAAACGGCATATCGCCGGGTAGAGCCCATATAAACCTGCAAATGGCGATAAAAAAGGAAAATTGTTTAGATTTTGGGCTGTTTTTTCCATTTTTTTCCGTTTTATCTGATTTATAGCGGCACGGCGCACGGTAGAAAGACCCAATATAAAATGTTGGACATTGACTTAAAAATAAAATTTTAAATTAAATAATTTTGGTAGAAGATTTGAATTACTTAAAGTCCAGACCGTTATATTTTATCCAACTCAAAAAAATATTTTTAATTATATGTCTGTTTGAAAAGTTTCAAATGAAGATATTACACTGACTTAATTATGGTATTCATTTCTTGTGAAACAACCTAGTTTTATAAAAACTGGCAAAGACATTAATAATTTTTTTTAACTATACATATTAGTGCAAACGATTGTTTTCACTTTAAAATAAAAGATATATATAGTCACAAAAGTTTGGGAGAACAATTGTATATAAGAGACACATAAACATTTTTTTGCTGCTAAATACTATATTTAGTAGCAAAAAAATGTGTATGTAGAAAAATAAAAAAATGGCCAAAGTTGGCCAAGACTTTATATATATCACAAGGTAGATTAAGCCTTTCTAATAACGAAACTAATTTAACATCTTGCCCCAGCTTGCCCCCCTCTAAAAATTTCCATTTAATATATTACTAATACATGCTATACTAAAATCAAAAACCTTTTCAATTCCAATAAATTAATTTAAAATTTTTAGAGTCAAATTATCTTTATTTTTTTATAAATTTATTAATATTTAATTATTAATTGGATAAATACAAAATGACGCTAAAATCAAAAACAGATACAGGGTGCTACAAATATATGGAAAACTTATAAACTATTGGAAAAAGAAAGAGGGTTAAAGTGCGTGTTGAGGTTTTTGTTTGTAATAAAAATATTCTAGTGCGTTGATTTACTGTTATATTCTTTGCTTATAATAAAGTTATTGTACAGGGTATCCCACTAAGAATAGCTCTCGGCTATATCTCGGAAAGTATTAGCCGTGAGGCTTGCGGAAAAAATATTCATAACTAAAGAGACCATGAGAAAATGCTGGAAATTATTTTCAAATTTGTAGAATGGCCGCTAGAGGGCGCAACTGCTATAAAAAATAAGAAAATGGAGTTTTTACACAACTTTGCCTAGATAAGGGGTACTATAAATAATAGCTTCATAATCTTCAGTAAATTCTGAATATTTTTTGTTAGAACCATTTTCCCCTATCTGCCAAAATAAAGTGGTGGGGAAAGGTTAGATCTGTTTTTATTTAAATATTAATAATTCCGGACTGGATGGACGGAATCCAACTAACTGGAGCTCGTTTAAAATACCGTTTCTTACTCTATATTATACCATATAAACAATAACTGTAAGCTTTTGAACGTAGATGCTAGGGGGCGCTGTCTTACAAATTAACAAACATTGTGCGTTTTTTCAAAAAAAAATGCGATGGTATATGTCATTTTAGCTGATAATAAAGAGTAATGAAAGCTTAAAAAGTCAGTGAAAACCGCATCTTGATATCTTCTTTCAAATCGAAGATATTAGCAAAGTTATATTAAATAGGAAAATATATGTAAGCCCTTAATTACCATATTTTTATAACACGGTTTTTATAACACATCAGTAGTCTTAGATTTCAGTGGTAAAATCTAAAGCTATTTCTTTTTAAAAAGATCAAAACTAAAACATTCCACGACAGTTTGGCAAAGTTTATCAGCATTTAAAACTTGTAAGATTTTTCCAAAACATACTATATTTTTAGGTCACCCTGTAGATGGTTTGTAATGAGCCAACCACTTTCTTGCATTAAAATTTAAAATTGTTCTGTTTATACATTATTACGGTATATAAAAATCATTTTTTCGTCTTTTGGATTAAAAGTGTTGAGAAGAAAACCTCATGTCCAACAGCTCCCATAAGCTCGTTCCACTGTGCGGCGCTGCTGCTAATAGTTGTTTTTACGTGATTGTGTTGGAAATTGTGAGGGAAATTAACCCGCATAGTCGCAAATCGATCCGGTGTACGTGCGTAACAGGGAAATTGCATCTCTGCGGTTCGAAAATGTCCAGTTTTTTGACATTTTCCAGGAAATAACAAGGGACAGACCGGCAAAAACAAAGCATTCCATAAATTTTAGAAATATTTAAAGCCATACAGGGTGCAGGCATATTCTGCAGATAAAAATAAGTAAAAAAGTTCGTATAAATATATGTCCTAAATTGCTTAGTTTCGGAGATACAGGGTGTAGAAGTTTCATTTTTATTTCGATTTTTTCCAAATAATTTCTGAAGTAACGTCAATATTTGGATGAAAATTGTTGTCTGGGAGTTTTTTGACATTAGCAATTTGGTTTTGATGTCTATATGATTTCTGCTTGTAGAGGGCGCCACCTACATATTTTTTAATTGTTTTGAAGAGTAATAACTTTTCGTCCGTACCTGTATAAAACTAATAAATAAGAAAATATACATTTACTTTTGGTAAAAATCGCTACGAGTAAAAATTATCAATACCTGTCATCACTGACATAAATTAAACATGTTGACTAAATAGTTATTAAACTGAAATCATAAATTTGAAATGTTTTTGTGCCAAAAGTTCAACAGAAACTGTTTTATCATCATTTTTTTGCAGAAAAATTTATGATTAATTTAAAAAAAAAAAATCCCAAATTTATTAATTCAGTGAAATAACTATCTACACATCGTGTTTATTTTTCGTCAATAATGACATGTATTGACTATTTCCATTCTAAATATCTTGAGAACGGTTGCTCGTAGCAATTTTTACAAAGAGATATTCTTTACGTAAAAAGTCACAGAGATGTATATTTTTTCGCTCGGTAGTTTTATACAGGTACGGACAAAAAGTTATTACGTTTCAAAACAGTCAAAACACACGTAGGTGGCGCCCTCTACTAGTAGGAATCATATTGACATCAAAATCAAATTTCTCATGTCAAAAAATACCGAGACACCAATTTTCATGCAAATATTGACGTTACCTACTTCATAAATTATTTGGAAAAAATCGAAATAAAAATTAAACTTCTACACCCTGTATCTTCGAAACTAAGCATTTTAGGACATACAATTATACGAACGTTTTTACTTATTTTTAACTGCAGAATAAGTTTCCGGAATACAGTTCGGACCACGCTGTATATGAGGGGTTCAGAAGTGAACTGGACTTTACCATCTTTTGACGGGAGATGCACTAATATCTCACCGACACTTTACGACATCGTCTGTTGATATTGAAATAGTTTTGCTTGCCGTATCGGTGAGAACCAGCCCCTGGACAGTCCACCTGATGAAGGATAGGTCCAGAAACCGGTTGTGGGAGTGGAGCTTGGTTCCCCCCTTTACGACAAGCAAAACAATTTTCTTTTTACTTTTTATTTTTTTTTCTTTACTTTCGATTTTTCGAAATTAGAATAAATACACAGCTAAAGGCAAGCAAATAGTTCTATTTTCTTCTTAAATAAATTTAAGCGTTAACATTATTAGGCATTTGCAGAAAAGTGTGTATTTTTGACGGTGTTTCACAAAATTTACAGGCTATTGAAGAAACTGAAAATGTACAGATTACAGAAATAAATTGAAAATAATATTTATATTAAAAAAGCATTATCAGTCACTTTTTTTCAATTTAATAGCTGTTAGTATGAAGTTTTACTTCGAATATGCGCACATAGTGCACACATTATTTTTTTAAGATGTACTTTTAACTAGGATATTTACTTAAACAAAATATTCTGAAATGAACTCACCCAAAGTTTGTTTCGAAGAATAACCATCTGAATTGAATGAGAAGCCTGTACAAATATTTTTGTTTACATACTTCATTAATTTATTTACTTAGATTACATATATACACCACTTAGTTTGTATGGTACAGAAATGTTTTGCCTGTATGCTTAACGACTAAATGTATTAATGCTACAGTCTAAAACTGGGGAAATTATATTTATTTACGTACATTTTCGTTATTTACACACGAGCTGGCAACAATTACCGCATCAATTAAAAATTCTCGGGTCCGAAATTTTATATTAATGGCATTTTCGTCGTAGTCAGCATTCTATAAATCTATATTAATATTTACTTAGGGATTTCTGTAAAAATAAATGGGTGATTCCATTAGAACTGATGTTTTTTAGCTCTCTGTCACACTCTTTGTTCTCACCAGTTGTACATTAATAAATTATTAACAAAAATTTTATGTTAAAAGTATAGGTAGTTCATCAATGAAGTGTAATGAATTGCCATACATTACTAACATGTACAGATGCATGAGCAATACATTTATTTTTATTAGATTGCATTAAAAAGCCTCTTTTATTTTTCTTTTAGAGGCTATTGCTTCTTTCATTATAATTTTGGCGTTATTAAATTTTATTCTGTACCCTGTGTTCCATGAATGCCGACAAATCTTAGATTTGTGAAAATCTCACTTTCTTAAATAATCTTATGTTTTTTAGTTCGAACATTTAAGGGTCTAGTTGTTTCACCAATATAAAATTTATCACATTCACATGGTATTTTGTATATTACATTTTTTGTTTGTTGCCAAGTGTTCACTGGTTTAGTGTGTGTTAAAATGGATCTAAGTGTACGTATTTTGTGTTTTGAACGATGGTCGTATGTTATATTGTTTTCCTATCCTTATTTTTTTCGAATCCTCAGCCCGGCCCTGTTCAATTTAGTTATGGATGATATAATAAAAGATACAAGTGCAGCTGTTACAAGAGTATATGCCGGTCATAGAAATCTACAACCAATTTGGATAAAAGAATGTGCATTTTTTGCAGATGTCTTAGAAATTTTAGTTGACAGCGAAAAAGGACTGAAAAGAAATTTAGAAATCTGGCCGAAAGCTCTTGGAGAGAGAAATCTAAAAATCAATGAGATATATCATAACAAAAGTTATGATACAGAGATAAATGACAACAATTTGGAACAAGTCGATTCATGCAAATATTTGGGAGTGAACATCAGCAACACAACGACGGAAATCATCGAAAGAATTAGCAACACGCCCGCTTGTATCAAGCAATTAAGGACAGTTTCTTAAATAAAAAAGAAATCTCGAGAGCAGTGAAGATGAATGTACACAAAACAGTATTCATACCGACGTTGATTTTTGCCTGTAAAAGTTGGGTATTAACTAAAAGATTGAACGAAGTGTTGTTGGGGTAACAAGGAAAGATAGACTAAGGAACAGCTTTATAAGAGAGGAACTAAAAGTAGATTCGATCCTGAATAAAATTAAGCAATGTCAGCTTAGATGGTTTGGACATTTGATTAGAATGAACAACGAGATACCAGTAGAAGGCGCGTGGGAAGCTAAAATGCAGGGAAGACCAACTAAAACATGGTCAATGACACAATAGAGAAGATAGTGCAGGATAGAGGACTAACATTAACAGAAGCCAAAAGTTTAGAAAGAGACAAAAATAAATAGAAACAATTTGTGTATAATGTAGTAATTATTGAATTTATTTAATTTAGTATACCTTACACCTTCCGGTAGAAATGTTTTTGATTATATATATTTTTTCCGAAACGCCTAAATGACATGATCATAAAATCAAAATCTTTAAAAAATATTCCTAAAAAATCTATATAATTTAAAAAGATACTATATACCAGGTGTTGCATCGTCGAGCGGGATATAGGAAATCCCATTTAAATTTTAATGGGGTCAATTATTGGCTTCCCTAATTATTTTAGAGCACTAAAACCCACATTCAAAAGAATAACTTTAGATATTTTTGATTGGCCCGTTTACGAGTTATCGCCGATTTCTTTTTAAATATTTCTCCTTTCTTATGGCCCTGTATTTACTTATGAGCACCAGTCAAGGTAAAAGATAACTGTCAAACAAAGTTGTCATTTCAGAAATTTATCTATTTAGTGCTTTATTATTATTATTAAAAACTCATACCTACATCGAAAATATTAGCCATGAATTATACTACCGAAGAATAAGTATTGATGATTAAATGGTATTATCAAGGAAATAGTTATCCAAAGGTGTCGGATTCATGTTTGCTGCTCTGTATCCGAATAGACCGATACCTGGAAAATCTACAATCGCAAGGAATATCCAGAGATTTGAGACCAAAGGTACCCTTATAAATAACTGCAGATGTGAAGCAAGGCAGGAACAAAGAGAAGATGCAAGAAATGATACCGACTTGGAAGTTTTATTCTGCGTGGAAGAGAACGATGGAAAGATCAGCACAAGGAAACTTGAGGATGAAATGGGAATATATCACACTACAGCGTTTCGAATTTTTAAACGACATAAATACTATTCCTTTAAATATGAAAAGCACCAGGAGCAGTCGTTTTATTTTGATATGATGGAAAGAGCAAATAAATACATCTTTAAGATTTCCGATGTAGGAATAAGTTTTCAATAATAATAATAATAAAGCACTAAATAGGTAAATTTTTAAAATGACAACTTCATTTGACAGTTATTTCTTACCTTGACTGGTGCTCATAAGTAAATACAGGGCCATAAGAAAGGAGAAATATTTAAAAAGAAATCGGCGATAACTCGTAAACGAGCTAATCAAAAATATCTAAAGTTATTTTTTTGAATGTGGGTTTTAGTGCTCTTCAATAAACCCAAATAGAATTATTCTCTAAAATAATTAGGGAAGCCAATAATTGACCCCATTAAAATTTACATGGGATTTCCTATGTCCCGTCCGACGATGCAACACCCGGTATACAATTATATAATTATTAAAATAGAATATAAAGTTAAAAGTTCTGATGGAAAATTTGACAGTTCGAATAGAATTACCCACGTATGCATACTAAACCGTGCGTATCATATAGCGTCAAATTGCGAAATATTCATTATCCATCAGCACAGAAATGGCTTCCCGTTTATAAATAAATAATGGACTTTGCCATAGTTACATATTTGTGCCCATCCGAGCAGAAGCAGCTCCGATGTAACGCGAGCAATACTTTTATATAAAATAAATTTATATAAAATACGTACGTATCATTTTTTACAAATTCCCTTTCATGTTTGAAATCGTCTGTGATAAAGAAGCGTGCAGTATGAACATGTTTCCATTTTTAATTTTATTTTGGTTGAATAAAAATTGTATTTTTTTTTAATTTGAATAATTTATTTTAAGTTTTTATGATTTTTTTTAATGGAAAGAAGCCTTTATTAATTATTTAAAAAAACATATATAATATAAATCAACAAAATAACTCGTATATACAGGGTGGTCCGAACTGTATTCCGGAAACTTCGGCAGCATATTCTGCAGATAAAAATAAGTAAAAAAGTTCGTAAAGTGTATGTCCTAAAATGTTTAGTTTCGGAGAGACGGGGTATAGTTTCATTTTAATTTCGATTTTTTCCAAATAATTTATGAAGTAACGTCAATATTTGGATGAAAATTGGTATCTGGGAGTTTTTTGGCATGAGAAATTTCATTTTGATGTCAATATTACTTCTACTTGTAGAGGGCTCCACCTATATATTATTTTTTAACTAGTTTCAAGAGTAACAACTTTTCGTCCGTACCTGTATAAAACTACTGAGTAAAAAATATACATTTACGACATTTTTTATGTAAAAAGGGTCTCTTGGTAAAAATTGCTACGGGTTACGGTTCTCGAGATATTTGGAATCGAAATTATTAATACCTGTCATCATTGACATAAAATAAACATGATGAAACATGACTAGACTGAAATCATAAATTTTAAATGATTTTGTGCCAAAAGTTCAACAGAAACTGTTTTATCATCGTCATTTCGCAGAAAAACTTATGATTAATTTTAAAAAATAAAAATTCTACTCAACATCTTTACTCAATATTAGTAGGTACTACTAATAGACATCGGCTACATGTAGACATCTGCTATTGAAATGATAAATATGTTTTATACAGAACGGTCTGCTAGAAAATGCATACGTGCTCTATACTAAAGTGTGATGTCCAAAAACAATTAAAATAATATTTTTAATATGTGTTATTGTGTTTTTGTTCAGTTTTTATCAATTTTAAATTCTGTAGGAATCTACATTCAAGAGATTTGAAAAAGACATATACTGTCGAAACGTTGTCATAAAAATAAAATAATGAACAAAATCTAGTAATATCTTTGCAACACTAACGACCATCTTTATTTTTTGTCAATATTGACATGTATTGACTATTTCCATTCTAAATATCTTGAAAACGGTTACTCGTAGCCATTTTTACCAAGAGACATTTTTTACGGAAAAAGTTACGGAAATGTATATTTTTTCACACGGTAATTTTATACAGGTGCGGACGAAAAGTTATTACTCTTCAAAACAGTAAAAACACAAGTAGGTGGCGTCCCCTACAAATAGGAGGCATATTAACCTCAAAATCATATTTCTCATGTCAAAAAGCTCCCAGACACAAATTTTCATCCAAATATTGACGTTACTTCGAATTATTTGAAAAAAATGGAAATAAAAGAAAACTTCTACACCCTGTATCTCCGAAACTAAACATTTTAGGACATATATTTATACGAACTTTTTTTACTTAATTTTATCTGCAGAATATGCTGTCGAAGTTTCCGGAATACAGTTCGGATCACCCTGTATAATATTGTTCAATTTTTTAGTACTTAGAAAATACTTTTATTTATAATATATCCAAATTCATGCTCTTTTTGGTTACAAAAGTTACTGAATAAAAAAAAAAATAAAAGCGTTTGTCAACGTTATAGTTATTAACGTAATAAGGCCGATAAACAACAAATAACGGCCGGGCTGAAGTTTGTGATCCGAGGCGATAGCCGAGGATCATAAGCAGCCAAGGCCGTTATTTGTTATCGGCCGTGTTGCGTTCTAGATTTTTCGTCATACTGCAGATTTTTTAGAGCAATAAACACTACTATTTAATAACACATTTTATTGAACAATAACACAAGTAAGGATAAAAAATACATAATGTCTTATACTAAAATTCATTTTTCATGATAATGAACATGGAAATTAAAAGTGCACTTGTTGTTCTTAGAAATCTGTAATCCTTCCCAGGGATTTACAGATTTTATAGAAGAAGATGATGCTACTGAAGAATGGCAAATATTTGTATCCACTAAAGACACATTATTTTTGGAGCTATCATGAAAAAGTTGATTTGTTATTTTCATTCTTTTGGAAACTGATTTTTCTATGTAAGTTTCTGCCACTGTTGAAGACTCCCATCCTCCTAGCTCCTTTAGCGATAGTAAATCACCACCATTTTCGGCGAGCATGGTTGCTGATGATCTACGAAATGAATGCCCTGTATAACGTTCTGGATTCTCCAAGTTCAAAAATTTTGCAATTTTCTGCGGTACGCTCCCGATGGTATGTATACCGACGATTTGCTTAACACACTTGCCTTTCTTGTAACCAATGAAAAATTTTGGATTGTCAAAGTTACGAGGACGCAGGTTGATGTATTTTTTGTATAAACCATAGGCATCAAACGGAAGGCCCGTTTTTGGAATAAGAAATTTCCTATCTTTCTTATTTTTAGTATTTCTTAATGAGACAAGAATATTTTTTCTCCAAATCTTCGAAATCATCAACTGTGAGTGACCAAAGCTCGCTGCGCCTACAAGCTCCAAGAATACCAAGCACCAATACAATTTTTTCGAGTAACCAGGTGTAATCATCGGCATCCAGTAGAAAATTATTTATGTCATTCTCCGACAGAACTTTGGCTTTTTTGGTGAATAACCTTCGTTTTGCGCCTCAGAAACATGAACAGTTTACCAAATCTATGAACAAATATAATTTAGATGAGTATGATTAAATATCGAAGAATATAATGGCTTTTTACCTTGATATGTCGATGTTTTCATATACTCTCAACGCAAGCTTCAGCATGGATATCTTTGTCCACAGTGATGTAGGAGAATACATTTCAGACATTCTTTTAGCATAAGCCAGCAATACCGCTTCATTTACGCTGTTTATACTTCTATCCTGCCGCCACTTCAAAAAATTGTCATATTCCTGCTGATATCTCTCTCTGGTTATAGTCGGAAGTATAATTTTGAGTAGCCGCAGCCGCTTCCTCCTGTATTTCCAACGGAATTTCTCGCGACATCTCGCTATGGTCTATTTTCCCAATTTTTGAAAAGTCCAACTGACAATAAATAGTCATTGTTGCAGGTGACAGACGTTACGATTACCTTAGAAACTTAACGGCCGCCGGCCGTTATGATAACGTCCGGCGGACGTTATATGCATCTTTTCCATTCTGATTTTGCTTATGTTATAATAATATAACAATATAGTATGACGAAAAAACAATTATATTCTCGTGTTCCAGTTAAATTTACAAAAAAAAAATAGAGCAGCAATTTAACAAAAAGCATAGTGATATCAAAGCTTTTCAGTCCTACAAATAAAAAATTAACTGATCAAAAGGACCGAAATATAAAAATATCGGGGCTATTGTTACCGCAGCGATTCAAGTGCATCTATACCATATTTTTGTTTTAAATCAAGCGAAAATATAGTATATATTTGCATTTTTTTGAACAGGTAAACAGAAAATTGATTATAAACGTTTTTTATCGACGCATATAATAATTTTATCTCTCTAAAAAATTCATTGGGTTAATTAAAAAGATGGGTAAATATTAATTTGACGTTTATAATAGAGCTTTTAGGGAAATTAGGTTATTGTGTGCCAAAAAGCTTTATCGAATAAATCGGTTTTCATTTTTCATTTAACGCATTACAGGCATTAAATTAAACTGCTCTCAGCTATATAATATATTACGTATTTTTATTTTGTTTATTTAATATTAGAAGGGGTTTAAAATAATCCTTTATTTGTATAATTAATTATATATACAAACTAGCCTGTACCAGCGACTTCGTTCGCGTCGAATTAATCATTTGTAATGGTGATGATAAAGCAAAGCAAGAATTTCCATTAACATACAAACTAGATAAAATTTTCTCACATTTATGTCAGCATAAGAAAAAACAATATGCCGATATTATTATATAATTTGGTAATATTTGACGGGTAGTTTCATCTCGTTGGAATTTGACTTTCGAATAATCAGTTTGTCAAAAATAACCTTTTTACGTCAAGCAGTTTAAGCAGAATCGTGGTTATAAAATTACCCAAATTTTTGGAACACCCTGTATGATTTTTTTATTTTTATACAGTTTTTTTATTTTTTAATTAAATAAGCAAACTAGGTATATCGACAATATTAGTAACTGTACCCTTTGAAAATTTGTTATATCTTTAAAAATAAGCTAAAATGTCAATATTCCATGGGTATAGTGATAAATGAGGTCTAAATTATAAAAAAATGCATTTTCTACGAAAACTTGAAGAGATGGGTAAAAAATGGTATAATAAAATTTGATAGACAATTACATTGTGCATCTGATTCACGTAAAATATATAGGGTGTTCCATTTAAATTAAACAAGTTATTGCCGTTTAAAGCTAGTAATTATTTAATATAAATTTTTGGACACTCTGTATAAGGTAGTAAAATTTTTATTATTGCAACACAATATCTGATCAATAAATAATCTTCAGTAAATATTTGGTATTAAAAACTTTGATACCCTGGGAGAAATAAAGCCTTAAAATTTTTACTGCAATTTCATAAAATTGAAAATATTTCAAAAACGGTAAGGTTTAAGTGTGATAAACCTTAATCAAATTTACCTTTATTTCAATCGTAGAATCCAAAAATAGAATAATATACAGCGTGTTCCATTTAAAAAAAAATAACTATAATATTTTTTACTTATTTGGGACACTCTGTATCTTGTAAAAATATTTTTAAATTGTAGCTCTAATTGACCTTCAACGAACCCAAAACTTACAATTTGTGAAAATCTAATCGTTTAGCTACAATATTCCGTATCGTATGTGGTGAACTACCCTGTATATTCTTCTCCTATTTTTATTGTTATATTATTTACTAGAATAAATATTATTAAATGAATATCAGAATTCTATATTATAGTCAGCAAAATTATAAAAAAAATTAACTTAACATACTCTCTACCACATTCCGCTTTTCTATGAGCATTTTGAACGGAAAACTGGAAAATTACAGTGCTCTTTCACTCGCAGAATATAATTTTAAGCAGTGCAAGCTTTCGCAGCCATTATACTTGATAAATTGCAGAAAACTTTATCCATATTAAAGACAGATACAGTGCTACTACCAGTTTGGTTTTGATTGGTTTGATTCGTTTTAAAGTTATCTTTTTTTCTACGCTATTCTCGTTTAATATTGGCTAGAAAATGTGGGGCTTAGGTGAATTATTAATGACATTGAAAAAGATTAGAGATAGAAGTAGTATAAAATTAATATAGAGAAAGAAACGATAGCGACTCTAAAAGAAAAATAAAAGAGTTTTTTTAATACAATCTAATAAAAATAAATGAATTGCTCATGCATCTGTATATGTTAGTAATGTATGGCAATCGCTTCTTTGATTTTAAAAAACATAACATAAGTTAAATTAAAAACAAATTAAAAATAATAACACAAAAAGCTTGAAGCAATTATTAATTTTGAAATTTAACTTGATATAATGTCATTTTAACAGAACGTCAACGGTTTTTGTAGACGTAAATGTTTTAAAAAACTAAAGTGCTCTCTTCTTCTTCTTCTTCTTTTAGAAGGCGTATCGCCTGTTTAGTTCCGGTTTCCTCCTCGTCTAAGCAACTCTTGCGAGGTTGACTGCCAACTGTCTTGCCAACGTTTAGGTGGTCGTCCAGTAGGTCTTCTGCCATGGGGTACGTTGTTACGAATTATTATGGCCATTCTGTCGGGGCCCATTCTATTGACATGCTGGTTCCATTCTCTTCTTCTCTGCCTTATCCATCTGACAACGTCGTTTGTTTGGCACTTTTCTCTTATGTCTACATTTCTCTGTCTGTCCCTCAATGTGTATCCAGTTATCATTCTTAAGGTCTTCATTTCAGTAGTTCGTAGGATTCTCTTTGTTACTGATGTTTCAGCTCTGGTTTCCGCACCATATGTCATCACTGGTCGTATGCAGGTTTTGTATATTCTTGACTTACATTCTGTACTCAAATGTTTGTTTTTCCATATGGGATATTTAAGATGTCCTGATATTGCGGCAGCTTTATTGGCTTGTTTCCTTACTTCTTCTTCCAGGAATCCTGAGCTTGTAATTTTGCATCCGAGGTATTCGAATGACATTATCTGATCAATAGTTTTGTTTTTTATTACCAATTTGCACCGTAGAGGCTCCTTTGTAATGGTCATGCATTTGGTCTTATTTGTGGAAATTTGCATGTTAAGTTTTTCTGCCTGTCTGTTAAAAGCTTGTAGCATTCTTTGGAGGTCGTCCTCTGACTCTGCAATAAGTACTGCGTCATCGGCATAGCATAATATGTTTACTTTATGCATTCCCATTCGATATCCTAATCCAGTATTCTTGACGGTTTTTATTACTTGATCCATGATTGTGTTGAATAACAGAGAGCTGAGGCTGTCGCCTTGGCGAATACCAGTTGTAGTTCGAAGATGCTGCGTTAAGGTAAAATTTTTTCTTATTTGGGTTGTTGTGTTTGTGTTTAAGTCCTTGATAAGTTCTGTGAGTACTTTTGAGACATTACTGCTTTCCAAGATGGTGATGATGTCTTTTAGTTGGACTCTATCAAAGGCCTTTGTTAAATCTATAAAACATGGATAGGCTGGAGAGTTATATTCTAAGAATTTTTCAACTAGTTGCCTGAGTATGAATAGTGCATCGGTAGTTGATCGGTTTCTTCGGAATCCTTGTTGTTCCTCGCTTATTGGCACTATTGAGGAGATTTTGTCCGCAATAATCTTAGTCAGAAGTTTTAGCGAGGTGCTCAGTAATGTTATTCCTCTATAGTTTGCTGGGTCTGTTTTATCTCCCTTTTAAAAATGGATATTGTTATACTTTGTTTCCATTCTTCTGGTATTTTCTTATGTTGTAATATAATGTTAAACAGTTTTGTGTATTCCTCTATGATAGCCGTGCCTGCGTTTTTTATTAGCTCGTTTGGTATTTTATCTTGATTAGGAGATTTTCTATTTTTAGGTTTCCTTATTGTCTCTTCTACTTGCTTGTAAGTGATTTGCGCATGATCTTCTGTATTATCTCTTTGGCTTGTCTCTTGTGCTTCCATTGGTTCATCTGTTTCTGCGTATAAGTCTCTGAAATATTTTTCCCACGTATCTTCTGCAATTGTTCTTAGTTGTATTGTTTCATTTGTTTCTCGTTTCAAACCCCTCATCATCTTCCAAATACGTTTTTGTGCTCCGTACATATCCGCCTCCATTTCGCTACTAAATCGCTGCTAAAGTGCTCTCGAATAGTTTATTCCTTGTTCTTTGTATTTTTTGCTTCCGACGACGGAAAGAGATGAACTCTCCGAAACGTTAAGCATTTTTTTGTCCGTTAGGCAAATTTGTTTATCAGTAAGCCACTGCTGACAATTAGTCTCTGTTAGATTACCTCAGCAGTGTTTACAAAAAACAACTATTTTATTTTGTATACTTTCTTCCAGTGGCGAAATACCCACATTTTTGCAATTCCAAGCATTTCTACTTTTTTCATTTTTTCTTTAACCCAAAATGCTTATCTATGACTGACTCTATTATGAATTCAGTTGAACGTACTCTACTACCAGCAGGTATAATCATCTTTTTCTCTGTTATTTTGATAATTTTCTCTTGTACACTGATAAGAAGCAAATTGACAAAGCAAAACGACAGTTTCATTAAGCGAAACCTTAACGACGTTTCTATTCTCGGCGGTATCGCAGTCATCAGGCTGTACTAAATAGAGAGCATGGTTCGGGCATCTAGGTAAATAGGATCCGCTTCAATTCCCTTGAAGGTAGTTCAGTTACTGAACTAATCTACATTTTTATTTATGCTCTTAAAAAATAGTTATATAATATAAAAATATTTTTTTTTTGAGTTAGTTTATTTTCTTTTTCTCCTTATACAGGGTGTTTCAAAACAAATGCGAAAAACTTCAGGCGGCGATTCCTTGTTCAAAATAAAGGATAGTTTGCTTCATAAACGTTGGGTCAAAAGTCAACCATTAGGGAGATATCGCGGTACAAAGATGGCGGAAAAATAATGTTTTTATTTTTTATCTTGAACACGAAAAGATATAGACTAATGAAATTTTATGGGAGCATTGCTGTTATGAAAACACACTTTCTGGTAATTTTTTCACTTTTTTAAAATGAGTAGAAGGGGTTGAAATAAACTACCCCTATCATTCTTGTTAACGAAATTTAAAGAAAAATCTTATCAAACACATGCAAAAAAAATTAATTTGGATAGTTTGGTTTGTTTAGAAACTTTTTTATCTCTTGTGTTTCTTTGATAAAACTCGCCGATTTGAAATTAAAAAATAAAATGTAAAGCATTACATGTCAGGATAAAAAACATTTTTAGATAAGGAATCTAGTGATAATAACGATAATAATAAGAATCTAGATAATAACGTAAACCAAAACATCCCCTAAAAAGTGACAGCGACCGACTAGATTTTATCCTAAAAAAATTAGAGCAGCCCACTAGATTCTCTATCTAAAAATGTTTTTTGTCCTGACGTGTAATGCTTAACATTTTATTTTTTAATTTCAAATCGGTGAGTTTTATCAAAAAAACGTAAGAGATAAAAAAGTTTCTAAACAAACTAAACTATCCGAATTAATTTTTATTAATTTTTTTGCATGTGTTTGATAAGCTTTTTTTTAAATTTCGTTAACAAAAATGATAGGGGTAGTTTATTTCAACCCCTTGCACTCATTTTAAAAAAGTGAAAAAATTACCAGAAAGTGTGTTTTCATAACAGTAATGCTTCCATAAAATTTCATTAGTCTATCGTTTTTCGTTTTCAAGGTAAAAAATGAAAACATTATTTTTCCGCCATCTTTGTACCGCGATATCTCCCTAATGGTTGACTTTTGACCCAACGTTTATAAAGCAAACTACCCTTTATTTTGAACAAGGAATCACCCCCTGAAGTTTTTCGCATTTGTTTTGAAACACCCTGTATAAGAGGGCTGCCACATCAATTAAAACGTATTTTTAGTCAATTTAAAATTATAATATATAAAAAAATTTAGAAAAATAAATACAAGGTGAGTTTCCTACGATGTTCTCTATGGGTACCTCGGAAACTACTGAAGATAGACAGTCGGTTAAATGGGAAAAGAATTACAGTTTTGTAGGGTCATAAATATGCGCCTTTCAGATATTCAGAAACTCACCCTGTATATAAAAAAAAACTAAAAATAAAAATCATAAAAAATATAAACAAATGATTTATCGAATCAAGCGGTTCTTCATTGGAATCAAATCGATTTAAAAGTAATTCGGCCACGTATTAGCTAAAAACCGGAATAAACAAAGAATTACCAATTCAAATACTGCCGAATAATTCGCATCGAACAGCAGAAACGGCATTGTTTGTCCCGACAGCGAACTTTATGGCCGAAACCCTATTCAAAGGGCCTGGTTTTTGCACGAATACGTATATTACCAAACAAAATAATACCTCTCGTGTGTTTTATACCTTTCGCTCGTATCTATTTCTTTAGTACAGGTCTTTTACTCGCGTAAATTAGGTTTTAGGACTTTATAACCAGCTGCTTTAACAGAGAGTTAAACTAAGACAAGAGAATATGTTAAATAAATATACAGGATGTTCCAAATTTCGTGGTCTGATCGTTGTCAAGTCAAATGATGGCAAAACAATTTTATAAAAATATTTGGAAAACCTCTAAATATTGTATGTACATTATTTTTATATTTTAAGGCTTCTTTTAAAGAGATATTTGAAAGGTAATAACACTTCATCATTGTCCCTTTTTTTTTCCTTTTTATAATAAGGAGCTATTAAATACCAAACCTTACGTTTTGTCTGCGTGATGGCATGGTTTTTTAAATCAAAGGTTTTTTGATATTTGCGTGTTTGTGCTATCCTTACCATTTTTTTTTCTAGCTAGCTCGTCTATCAGTCATAAATCGCTCGTAAAGAGATAACAAAAAAAAAACAATTCGAAACATTTGAAAAGTCGAAAAATTTATCGTTCTATGCTATTTTTATTTTAATATAAAATTTGACAAATTTAATTGAGAAAATTTCTCTCTTAAAACCGAAATTTAAATTACTTTGTCAAAGTAAAATATCTTACAGGCGGCATTAACGTAAAGATACTCGTTTAAGCTTTGCCTTGCTTTGATAACTTATTAAGGTTTTGATTGGTTTATGTTTCATACGGTAATTACCGTAGACGGTTTAAAGCCAAAGATCAACATTTAATTGAAATAGAATTTTACCCTCTACAGGGTGTGTCTTAAATAAGTACAAATATTTTAATTGGCTGTATAATATTTAAATAAATCTTTTAAACATTTTTTATTTTTCCTGTAGATTTTTTGAAATTTATATCGGACATTGTTTAAATTCTAAAGAGAAATAAAAAAAACGTTTTAGAATAAAGTTAAACAACACAGTTTATATAAAACTAACAAACATGTTGTTTTCGTTTAACTTTTTTGCCTTGGGTAACGATTTACAGAGTTGGTTAAAGTGTTTCAATAATTATGATTTTCAAACATCCTCCACACTTAAATACTTTTGTTTTGTTTTTCTCTACTCCCATCTGGCATATGTCTCTAATTAAATCATAAAAATAATATTTTTACTATAATTATCCCCAATTTAGGTTAAAACGCGACTTGACGCCATATTATTATAGTTTTGTATTTCTTTGAATTAGAATTTTAAACAACGTTGCAGTTTACAACCAAACTAGTGTAGACTAGGGTTGGCACGAGGTTGTGCCGACGTTGCGCCCCGACGTTTGGTCGCGTAACACAACGTTGTCCCGACGTCCAAATGCTTCTTGGGCATCTTAACCGGGATTTTGTAACCATGACTTCAATACTGTCGCAGTTAGCGTTTTCAAGGACCGATACGTTTGAAACATGATGGAACCATCAGATTCTTAAGAGTTGTCTAAGGTGTCTCTGTTGCAACTTGTTTAATGCCTTCATTTGTCGGCGGTACGGCACCCAGGTTTCGCTTTCATGACATATCTAAATATGTGAGGGAGGCTACGCCATAATTGAAAATGGTTGAATAAGCTGAAAAAATGATGATGATGATGATAATAATAAACACAGTAACTTAAAAAACGTAAAAATATATCTAGCTCTTTGAATTCAAACATTTGAAACTAAACTAACATATCTTAAAATCACCCTGTATACGTCTGTTTAATCAAATCAAGCTCCAACTCCACTTTTGATATATTACACCTCTGTACAGTGTATACCCCGTCTGGCGTGGTTTTTGTATTTTAAATAGAATTACCACCAGCTATCGCGTTAGCAGACATGTTTTTTCTTGTCGTTCTCCATAATATCTTTGCGTGACACTGGATAATTAAACAAATTAAATTGGGTTTAATGTTGTTTTTGTGTTTAGACAACCTAAACTAGGGCGGTAGTTAAGAACACGAGAGTTTGATTAGAAATTAAAGAAGATTTTTTTTAGATACAGCGTTTTTTGTTAATGTTTAATTTAATACAATAAAAATATGTTAACTTTACACAAAACCCTTACTTAAGGTTGTTTCTCACTATACCTTCCGTTTCCGTTCCATATCCGTTCCGTATTTTTTATTGTATTGATGCTATACGTAAGCTTCCGTTCCGTATCAGTTCCAAGCTTTTTATTGTACAATTTATATCATTACAAAAGTTTTATTTTAAAAATTTGTATCTTTTGAAAAAGGTAATAGATTTAATTATGAGGTGAAAGAATATATAAATATCAGGAAAATGTTAACAGATCTGGTACAAATGTAAGAACTTGACAACGCTGTTACCGATACGCTTTAGCCCACGGCCACACAGAAAGTGTTTTTAGCGTTTTGCGTTTTTTGCGTCTCAAGCGCTTTTTGCGATTTTACCGTTTTAAGTGCTTTTTTCGGTTTGTGTCCAAAGACGCAAAAGACGCGGCAGGTCTGCAGTTTCTATCAATATGTCAATTAGTAACGTCGCAAGCTCGTGGATTCCCGGCCCGTCCAACAATCAATCCTGTGAGAAAGAGATAGGCGAGATCGGCGCCGTTAGCGTTAAAGAGACGAAGATAAAAGATGCTGGGATTGAATTGTGGACGGGCCGGGGCATATATTCGGAGACAAACACAATCTACTGCTAGTACCAGTGGTATGTGTAAAAATAATAATTATTAGTTGCCATTTATTTTACGAATTTTAGTTTATGTATGTTGTAGTGTTGTGGTTAGTACTTGTTATAATTATAATATTATATAATAAATAATTATAATAGAATAGTAAATAGCTCTAATTGCTAATGCAATTTTAGGACATGATTTATGAAACATTTTGGAGTGAAACGCCGTGGTCTTTACGCGCGCTGGGAGTAAAAATTCAAGGCCGTGACATACGAGCTGGTGAGACGCTCCTGACACACGACCTCGTTGTAACGAAACGTGTTAACGGCTAGAGATACGTAGTGACGCGACGTGTATTTGTGAGCAGTCCACGTGTTTATCAAAAATACTGATATTTTAATACAAATTTTGTAAAAATGAATCAAATTATTACGCGTAAAAAACTATTTGTTACACGTAAAAAACTAATTTTTACGCGTCGAAAACTTATTGTTTCTTTAAAAAAACTTTTTTACCCGAAAGAAAATATTTTTTACGTGTAAAAAACTATTTGTTACACGTAAAAAATTACTTTTTTACACATGATATAATATTATATGTAAACGGAAGGGAAACCGAAGGTAGCTGACACGGAAGATATAGTGAGAATCAACCTTTATTAATACAAATTAAGGTGTGATTTATATATGACTCGTTGACGAAGACACCCGAAAACTCACTCTTAAGTTATTTAATAAAGAACTATCTAACTAGCCCCTGTAAATCCGTTTTACTTTTTAATTTTATCCTAATAACCTTTTAGGTTTACTATTCTGCGAGAATCTCCACATGATAAAGCTGCACAAATAAAATAAACCCTGCCATTAAGATAAAGACAATGAAACTACACTGTTTATATATTTATTTCCATTTTCTTTAATAGAATTAGTTCCAAAGCGATCCATGGAGCTATAAAACGGAATAAAGTGTCTCTTTCTTTGTCGCGACGTGTTTTTATAACTCTTTCGTCCTCCAAAATTACAATTTTATCATAGTATTATCACCAAGGATCAAGAAATGTGTAAGTTTTTTGTTTTTGTAAGGCTGCCGTTAAGTATAATTTTTATAAATGAATTTTATTTTAGAAATGTGGATTATTTTTAAAAGTAACGGTGTTTTATACCGTACGATCGAAAAAAAAAGGAGTCCAGTTGCCTTGGAAATGAATATCGATGACATTCCCCATATAATTTTACTTAGAAAATGACAGCGATCTTCATAGCCATCGCTGACGCCGTTTTTTTGATCATACGGTATTAAAAAATGACAGATAAAAAAGTGATATACTGTGTAGTTTAACATGTAGGATATGCAATTTTTACAATAAATAATTAACTAGAAAAAAGACTGACAAAAATAATAAAAGAATTAATTTCTACGAGAACAAAAAGTTTGAGAAACATTCTTTGTGTTTTTCTTCCTTCTCCAAGAAAGAAAAAAACTGAAAGGTGAGTGTTTCCAGTTGTAATTAAGAGAAATAAACACCAAATATTTTATTTCATATAGATATGTGTTTAACCTGCGTGCTTAAAGAATAAACGCAGAAGAGATTTCATTAAATTGGTGTTTTTTTTGTTAGAAAAAAAAAGAAATTGAAAAAAATGTGATAAGTGTTTATTTTCTAACGACTTTTTGGTTAATGTGGGTTGTATGTTTATTAATCATATTTTTTTATCCTTCTCAAGTTCTCTTCAACATCCTTTTTCCATCTGGTCCTCGGCCTCCCCCTCCTTCTCTTTCCACCTATTTCACGTTTCATTATCATACTCTTCCTTCAATCAATCTTTCAATGTGTCCCAGCCATCTCAATCTTTCGGTTCTTGCTACTCCCTTTATATTCGGTGCCCGATATAGTTGTTCTAATTCTTCATTTGTTCTTCTGGTCCATATGTTGTCTATCTTCTTTCCTCAGTATTTCTCTTTCCCAAATCTCTAGCCTCGAACTTTCCGTTGCATTGAAAACGTCCACGTTTCACATGCATCCAGCACTATTGGTCGTATCATTGTTTGGTGCATTTTCTCCTTATGTTCTTACTCTTAATAATTTTTTGTAGTGTGCTAACACGTCTATTTCCTGCCCCTATTGTTGCTGAGTTACATTCGGTTTCCTTAGAAATACGGTTCCTAGATATGTGAATATATCTACTTTCTCAAACTTGTATCGTTTCCCTCTCTCAGAGTCTATTATTAGACATCTTCCCTTCTCAAAATCCCCACCTGACCACTCCATAAACTTAGTTTTCTTCTCATTAGCATCTCTAAGCCTACTTTTTGATTATCTAGTCTTTTGGTCACCGATATCAGCTATTTCCAATCTCCTGCTAAGATAACTAAATCATCTGCAGAGGCTAACCAGTGGTGTCTTTTTGTATACAGACTTCCCGTAGGAGATGCAAAACCTTGTCGTTGGTGGGGAAGCTCCTGGTCAGGTGCTGGGGGGAATCCCCCATAGCACTTGGCTTGGTCTAAGAAGCATCTCACTCATCGTCTTGTACCTGACTGTAGTGTCGTGGCCAGGGAATTGCACCAAGACATATAACGATACCGGGCGGGGCTACGGACAGCCTCAACCTTGGGGCACCGGGGGGGTTCACCGCATTGTATTTTACCCCTTACTTCTACATGCGGAGCTCTGTAGAAGTGGACCGACTGTCCCTAGCGACTCATAGGAACACTATGAGATCTGGTAATAATAGTAATAAAAACATCACCGGTGAAGCTGTGGGGAAACCCCCTAGCGACATTGAGAACAGTAACAATGAAAGTTCCAAGGGGCCAAACCCAAAGAGAACTACAGGAGACACTTGCGTGAGACCATCCTCCGCAAGTGGCATACAAGCTACCACCTCCTCCAAGGGTCGGGAGCCTACCTCCTACCTCTAAACCCAACAGGCGATACAAGCTACCGTTTCGTCTACCCGGCCTGGGTCGTAGCTCCTCGACTGTGAGGGACACGGGTCTCCGTAGGAAGTCCTGGGACTGTATGATGAGTTATAACTCAAGAAAGGGAGACACGATAGATCTCTAAGGTCGCAGAGATTAACCCCCCTCCCACTTATTCTAAATTCTTTTGTATAGAGAAGGCCCTCTCTGTTGATTCCCGCATCTTTTATTATTTTTTCTAGTACTACACTCAACAGTATTAATCTAATACTGTATCTTATTATCAAATCTACTCGTTTAAATTTGTATAGTGAATTCATGAATTTACGCTGTACGTATTCATAAATTTATTCATTTAATTACTTCGCCATGTTTCCACCCTTTTCCACAGAGCGAGAAAACTACGAAAGAATAATGCAATAAAAAGAGAGCACGAGAAAAAAAAACCGGCGAGAGACGGAATGTTAGAACATCAATCATATTTAAAATTGAGTTCCGCTTAACTTTTACCCTAGCAATAATTCAGAGTTAATTTAATGCTAAAGTTGGATCGTGTTATGAACGAGTAAGGGTGGTCTGGGGGTGAAAGGGGTAGGTTAGGAAGTAAGGGGGATGGAAAGGAAAAATCATGAACTTATTTGCTTCGGTAGTTTCAGTGATAAATTGCCTGCGAGCGGCGACGTTGCCGTCAGGGAGCTCTCATGACATTCTACGAGGTGTACGGGATAAATGAAACTTCACCTCGATGATATACTGCAAATAGTGCAGGGAGAAGACTAAAAAACATAAATTACATTTCAAATTTTGCAGCAGAAAGAACTAAAGAGGATTAAGAGATTTTTTTATGTAAATTATTCATAACCTGGCAAGGTATGAACCACGTTTTGTTAAAAAAATTATTTTATGATTTTTTGATGCACCAGGTCTTGTAAAATTGTTTCTATTAATTTTCTTCGGGGCATTTTGATTCTAGTTTATTTATCTGATGTTAATTCCCAAGAACCATCATCATCATCATCATCATGTAGCCATCGTTGTTCACTGCTGAACGTAGACCTCCTCCATATTTCTCCATGTCTCTCGATTTTGGGCCGTCATCATCCAATTTCCAGCAATCCTCTTTACATCATCGGTCCAGCGTGTTGGTGGTCTGCCTCTGCTACGTTTATCTGCTCGAGGTCGCCATTCTAACAATCTTCTAGTCCACCTTGTCTTTAGATGTTCTTTATTGACATGACCTGCCCATCTCCATTTCATTCGAGTTACGTGTTCCACTATGTCTTTAATTTTGGTTTTTTGTCTGATAGTGTTATTAGGAATTTTGTCTCTTTTAGTTATTCCAAGCATGGCTGTCTCCATGGCTCTCTGGGCTACTCTTAAATTTTCTGCTGACTTTTTCGTTAATGTTAAAGTTTCCGCTCCATATGTATTTACCGGCAAGACGCATTGTTCATAAACTTTCCTCTTCAAGCATATGGGTATATCACTTTTAAAGGTCTCCCGCAGTTTGCCAAAAGCAGCCCAACCCAAACCTATTCTGCGCTGTATCTCGTGTGTTTGGTTGTTCTTTCCGATTTGTATGTCGTGCCCGAGATATTTGTATATATGTGTTTCTTTTATGTCGACGTCACCTATTCTAATGTTCTGTGTCAGCACTAAGTTTGTCATTATTTGCGTTTTACTCGTATTTATCCGGAGACCGACTTTTAATGAGGCCTGCACTAATTCTTCGAGCATCTGCTTTGAATCTCCGATGTTATCTGAGACAAGGACGATGTCATCTGCGAATCTGAGATGTGTCAACCTTTCACCATCGATATCTATGCCCCTATTCTCCCAAGAGAGTGATATCATTGCGTATTCAAGGACAGCTATAAAAAGTTTAGGCGAAATAGTATCCCCTTGTCGAACTCCTTTGCCTACCTCAATTTTATCTGTTGTTTCGTGAAGTTTTACAGTTGTGGTGGCATTACTATATATGTATTCTATAAGCCTTGTATACCTATAATCTACTCTTCCCTGCTCCAATGCTGCTATTATTGATGTTAATTCTACTGTGTCAAATGCTTTCTGGAAATCAACGAACACCAATCCCAAGAAGCACTTGTCGTTTTTTGCTAAAAGTGGTTTTTATTGAGTTTTATCTCTAATTTTCTTTATAGTATAGGAAGCTGATGCGCCAGACCTTTTAAAATTGTATCTATTACTTTTCTTTAGGACATTGTTACTCTAATTTGTTTATCTGATGTTAATTCTCAAGAAACACGTGTCGTTTTTTCGTAAAAGTGGTTTTTATTGAGTTTTATCTCTAATTTTCTTTATAGTATACGAATCTGATACACCAGGTCTTGTAAAATTGTTTCTATTACTTTTTTTTGAGGCATTTTCTAATATTAATTATCAAGAAACACATATCGTTTTTTGCTAAAAGTGGTTTTTATTGAGTTTTATCTCTAATTTTCTTCCATATATACCAATCAATTTTCAAATAATCAAGAATATTACTTCAAAACACTGTACTTTCACCATATTCGCTACAATTATCTATCGGTTCTGGTATTTCAATCCAATTAAACTTTGCAAGTTCATCATCAACCGGCGCATCTTGCAACTCTCCCCAATTGCATCTCCTCCAACTGCTGCTAATAAAACTTGGGGAGCAGCTCCTCCCCAACTCCAGCCTCTAAATATGCCCCGCACCGTTCACAATTTATTCAGTTAATTAATTAGGAAGCAAGACGTTGCTTGTGTGCATGTGAGTAAGTGTTTAGATACAGAGAGAGAGAGAGATAGAGTTTAGGAAACTCGCCGTATTTATTGCGATTTTCTTTACGGATTTCTTTCTGAAGTAATGTGAAGTTAGTTTGGGCAAGTTTCTGTGGTAATGAGATGGTACAAAAAGGGTAAAAAGGAGAATTTAGAAAAGTTGGGAGAGTTTAAAGTGTTTGGATGGAGAACATGTTTTGAAATTTAATTAGAAGTAATGGGTGTAATGTATTTATCTTAATTAGGGTTTCTTTTCTTATACAGGGTGGTCCGAACTGTATTCCGGAAACTTCGGCATATTCTGCAGATAAAAATGAGTAAAAAAGTTCGTATAAATGTATGTCCTAAAATGCTTAGTTTCGGAGATACAGAGCGTAAAAGTTTCAATGTTATTTCGATTTTTTCCAAATAATTCCTGAAGTAACGTGAATAGTTGGATGAAAATTGGTGTCTGGGAGTTTTTTGACATGAGAAATTTGATTTTGTTATCAATATGACTCTTACTTGTAGAGGGCGCCACCTACATATTTTTTAACTGGTTTGAAGAGTAGTAACTTTTCGCCCGTACCTGTATAAAACTACTGAGTAAATATATATACATTTGCGACGTTTTTTGCGTAAAAAAGGTCTCTTGGTAAAAATCGCTACGAATAATCTCGAGATATTTAAACAAAAACTAACTTCACCGGTTTTCTTCTGAAATACAGTTTCCGGAATACAGTTTGGACCACCCTGTATAATTTTTTTCTGAAACATCTAGATCCTTAAATGATCGAATTAGAGATTTGTCAACATTCATGGGACACAGGACGCAGAATAGATTTTAACAATGCAAAAATTACAATGAAAGAACTGATAGCCTGTAAAAGAAATATAAAAAAGGCTTTTTTAATACAATCTAATAAAAATAAATGTATTGCTCATGCATCTGTAGATCTTAGTAATGTATGACAATCGCTACTTTGATTTTAAAGAACATAACATAAATAACATGTCATCGTGTAAATGCGGTATTAGCAATATAGTCTTATAATATATTTGGGCTAATAAATGGTATTATTCCTTAAAATAATGTAACTATATAAATTTTAATAAAAAACCTTTTTCTGTTTACCACTCTAAGGTTACATGTCTAACAAACATTATTCTTTCTCACTGCTTATCTCTTCTTATATATATAGGACTGTGTATATGTACGCGTACTTTTATGCATATACTGAACCCACAGCAGACACGACGAGACCAATTCAGTAAACGACATTTTCAGGGAGAAAAATTCGCAGACATTTTTTCCAGGCCCCAGCTTACATCCGTTTTGCCCTTGAGGCAAACTCTAATGCCATTTTCTTCTCCTCTTGATGTTTATTCACGACTTTGCCTCTAGTTCGAGGTCTAATATGTCAAACCAGGGGCGTGGAATCTTGAAAAGGAGGCATCCATTTTCATTATATTTTATTTATATTTATAGATTGTGTTATTTTATATACAGGGTGTTCCTTAATGACATGCTAGTATTTAAGGGCGTGATTCTTGGACCTATTCTAAAAGAAAAATTTGATATGTGTTCTAAACATCTTAATTTCTGAAATACAGGGTGGAAATTTTTTTTAAAAAAAACTTTTTTCATAATAACTTTTGATAAATTTTATTATATACATCTTTACAAAACTTAATACTGGTATTTCCCCATTTTCTTCACAGATTCTGCACTGTTATGGTATGATCTTTTAATTACTGAGTAACACACTTGGGCTAACGATCAGTCAACACCTGACTAAAGACAAGTCAGTCAAACTAACTATTGGAAAAGTTCTTTCATAGAATAACATAAAAAAATAGTTATAAACCTAAAATAAACCTCTAAAAAAATTTAATATCTAACAAACAAGCTCATATATTATTTCTACATTTTTCTCCCTAACAAAAGTCATAATTTTCCAGATAAAACACGCTATAAAAAAGGATTTAATACTTTTTGATCGTTAGATAAAAAGTTTTTCTCCTTCTTTAACGGTTTCATCAACAAATTTTCGACTCTCTTTCATTTTTTCCGTTCTGCTGTGCCCAAAAACCCTAAAAACAAATTTATTGGCTCGGACACAGCCGCCATTTAGCATCTATCATTTTTTTAGAGGTTTTTGACAGCGATGAGCTATCCAGAAAAAAAATGGAAGATTAATATCGGTGTTCTTTTTGTATTAATTTAATAGCTTTAAAAGCTGTATTAGATTACAGCCATTTTGGAATATTTTTTAGCGTATAAAGGTTTTCGCATAATTTTTTTAACAAAAAAAGGGTGAATCGTACCGTGATAAATTATGTATGTATATGACACTATAATTTATAAAATTATTCAGCGTAATATTATACTAATTTCATTTATAATATAATTTACATACCATAAATGTTGTTTAATAAATATATTTTTGTCGGTGATCAATAATAATTTTTAAGTTAATTCGATAATATACAGGGTGGCCCGAACTGTATTCCGGAAACTTCAGCAGCATATTTTGCTGATAAAAATAAGTAAAAAAGTTCGTATAAATGTATGTCTTAAAATGCTTAGTTTCGGAGATACAGGGTGTAGAAGATTTATTTTAATTTAAATTTTTTGCAAATAATTTCTAAAGTAACGTCAATATTTGGATGAAAATTTGATTTTGATGTCAATATGACTCCTGTTTGTAGGGGACGCCATCTACATAATTTTTAACTATTTTGAAGAGTAATAACTTTTTGTCCGTACCTGTATAAAACTACGGAGTGAATAAATTGACAACAAATGTAATTAAAGTTCATAGTTTATTTAAGTATTATTAAAACTATTTTTCTTTTTTATCAGTCTAAATATAAGACAATGAATTACTTTGCGTGCAGACTTTATATCAATGAACTCTGAAATGAAAACTGAGAAAAACAGAGACAGACGAATATAAATAGCGAGAAACAGAGAGAGATAGAGCTGAAACGAGAGAGAGAACGAATATAAAAACGGCATCCAACCGATGTGAAAATACGGCTGGAATTTACACAGGAATTTACAATAACTTGGTGGTCGAGAATTTATGGCGCTTCATTAGATGACGCTTCTAACAAAAAAATCCCTATATTATAAATTATAGTCGTGTTTATAAGTTTGAAAAATGTATATTAAAAGGACAAAAATAAAATGGTTTATACATAATATTTTATGTATATTTATTAAGATTATTTAGGTGTCTATACTCTTACAGTTGAGGGTTGGAACCTTTGGTGTTACATAGCAAAATAAAAACACTAAATCACCACAATACACCAAAACACTTTTACTTTTACACTGGACGCGCGTTTCGCTAACCCTGTTAGCATCATCAGCAGATGATTATAAACTAAAGTACGATCAACAAGTTGAGCGTTTATATACTCGCTCAGTGGGCACCGAGTGGGCGTGGCAAAATCTAGCCAACCGAATCAGAGCCCACTGAGCGTAACAGTTAGATTTCCGCCACTAGAGTAGTAGGAACAAAGAACTTGAAGGAATTGGACCGTTGTCTCTGTTCATACTATCTTTACATTTATTAATTCTGATGCTTTCATATGCATCTAATTGCCTGTAATTTAAGACTTGTTTAATTAATTTTAAATTACTAAGATCTATGCAATGTTCTTTATCAACAATATGTTCGGCAACGCAAGATTTATCCGGTCTACCATATCTTATCTCAGCTAAATGTTCTTTAAATCTAGTTAATATTGATCTTCTATAGTTTGCCGAACATATTTCTGATTACAATCTTTACAAGAAATTTCATAAATTTCTCTGTTAAAACAACGCAATCCTTGTATTTCACTGACGCTAATGGTTTTATTAAAACTTTATTTCTTTCGTAAATAAAAATAGCAACTTAAACCAGTGCAAATTAATAAGAAAGAAAATCTAAAATAAAGTTTTTAACTGCTTTGCCATAAAAGAAGGAAATTTATTATGATTTTTTCACTCTTTCTAACGAGTTACTTAAGTTTAAGCCGATTTACGTCAGGTAATAAAATGGCCGCAAGATGGTGCTTGTCCCATTTTAAAATTTTATGGTTAAAACGAACAATGAGAAGGCTCTACCGCAAATAGACGTTTTCGAAGTTTTGTATGTTCTTGAGATTTACCCCATGACGATGATAGGCGTAGAAAGGTATCAAACTAATCCGTTTACAAAAATTTTGTAATATATATTTTATTAAAAAACGGTATAAAGCTTATAAAAGTGATATAAAGCTTTGAAAAAAGAGATTTTCCAATATATTTTTAATTCGGATTTTTCAAGGTAGAGGGTTTACAGTATCTGTATAAAAATATCTTTAACAAAAAGGTCTCTGTAAGTATTCAATATCTGTATTAATACGTGAAGTAGACTTAAAGAATTTTTTATTTATATTATTTTCATAAACAAAATGAAAGAAGCAAAAAATTAAGGCCTTGAAAATCCTACATATGTGCTTATTCTCTGCATTAAGTTCATCAGACCAAAGGAAACAGCCATTCGACGACTGATTTCGGAGATTTATCTCCATTGTCAGGCCGAGTTTGCTGTAACCCTCGACCTGACAAACAAAAAGCAGAGAATAGCATTTGAGTACAAAACGTACTACTACGGCGAGTGCTAGACGCTCTACGCCATCTAGCGGCAACTGTGACAATCACAGATCGTACCGCCAAAAATAAAACCAGCGGCCTACTGGACAAACAAACTTACTTTATCTGCGTTGCCGCAGATGGAGCTGAGGCTTGGTAGGGTTTATAGAAATAAACAAGATGAAAGAAGCAAAAAATTAAGGCCTGGAAAACCCTACATATATGCTTATTCTTTTTTATATTATTTTCCTTTGTCGATTTTTTATCCAAAGGAGTAGAAAATATTTCTGTTTGTAACAATATGGATAAAGCTTTTAGTAAAAACAATATCGGGTGTGTCTTAAAAGTGGCTCACCTCTATAACTTTTTTATTTTTTTTTGATAAAAAACGAGATTTGGTATGACAGTATATGCCATAAATTAGGATTGATTGACGTATTCAATTGTTTTTGGTCACTTCCTGTTTCACCGGAAAAGACTACAACTTTTGATTTTTAAATGGCACCCTCGGTATATTTTTACTTTATTCGATAGAAAATAACACTCTGAATAGAATGACATATCATATGTCGACTGTCATTTTCGCATATGGTTTATTTGAACTTATAAAATGCGGTTCACAACAAAAATATGACTCGAAATATACTCGAAAATTGAGATATGATTAAAAATACGATTTGAGCATCTTTTAACCAGCCAGAACAAGACACTAAAAACATTAGACCATCAAATCTATTTTTCCAAGGTTCCTTGATTAAAAATTCGTGTTTTTAACACAGCCATGGCACTCTAGATGAAATTTAAAATACAATTTTTCATTAAGCGAGAATGTTATTGTTCAAATGTCAAATGTTCTATCGAAAAAAGTATAAAAATACCGAAAGTGCCCTTTAAAAATCAAAAGTTGTAGTCATTTCCGGTGAAACAAGAAGCGACCAAAAACAATTGAAGACGTCAATCAATCCTAATTTATGTAATGTACTAACATACCGAATCTCGTTTTTTTCTGAAAAATCTCGGTCTGAAAAAATAAAAAAGTTACAGGGGTGATCCACTTTTGAGACACACCCGGTATATCAAATATAACCATTCGGTTACACTAAGGGCACCGATGACTTCCGTTATGCTTTTCCCTGTATCATATTCAAGATCTTTGTGTAGCCTCCGATTTAAAAAAATGACAAAGAAACGTAATTACAAAAATATATCGAATACATAAACACCCTTTATAGTAAACTACCTTGTATATTCTCGATCGATTTGATTCTTGTTCTGTATTCCGTACGTGTTCTACGTCCCGCATCTCTGTGTGTATGTGTGCGTTATCGAAAATTCCCTCCTGATTTATTTTCTCCATTCCGTAGCATTTTATTAAATAAGAATCTACCTTTCACGGCGGGAGACTTTCCAAAAAAGAACGCTTGCTGTTTTGTCAAGACACAACGAGACATGAAACGAAAATGTAGGATATATAAATAAAAAACTCTAATAAAGATGTGTGACATAATTATATTGTGACAGTTTGATATAGACAGAAATACAAATATTTTTTTTAGGAAAAGTTGTTTTAGGGATATACAGACCGGGCCACCGTAGTAATAACATAGGTAGAACCGGACGAATTAGCGTATACCCGTCAGCCGGATAAAAAGCGGGCGAAAAAATGCGATAAAATAAAAATAGGTAGATATGTGATAAGAATGTTTTAGAATTTGTATTTATTCGTGTTTTAATAGCCAAAACGAATACATAGATTCTCGCGACAGTTCTCGTGGAAAATTTATTTTTTAAGTAAATTAATGGATGTTTACGATGGACGTTTAGGTAGGTTACGTTTAGGTAGGTTAAAATGGAATACTTTAACACCCATTTTAGTAATCAAATTAAATGTGTTTCACAAAGCACAAAACATTCGTAGCACAAAACCAAAATATCTGTTCAATACAATTTAACACACCACAATTACGAGACGATAATGCAATTTTATCGTCGTGTATAAAACAATATTTTTTTTCATAGCTAGTACGTTTTAAAAATTATTCAGAAATTATTATTTAAAGGAATTTATTACGAGTAGAAAAAATGTTGTGTTCCTATAGAAAAAAAAACAATACAGTTTAACGCTTTGTGGCATTCAATAAAAAACTAAATTTATATATTTTAAGTTTTGAATACAATTATTATCAAAAGATTTAAACTGATCTCAAAATTCTATGCCCCACCCTAAAAGAATATGAAGTTTTTTCATACCCAAAACTGGGATAAAACAAAGAAAACCGAGGAAGAATAAAGGAGGCAGCAAGTAATTTCAAACATGTGTGTTTTTATTGCAGTTTGTTTGCTTTTACTGTCGATAGAGAATAACATTTTTCATCAAAAACTTTTCCGTATATAATAAGACGTTTTATATTGTCGCGTTATCTTATTAAAAACTGGAAAAGTTGTTTTATTTCTTTTCCTTTCGAAATCTAGGGAAAACTTATCAAATAAAAGGATTTTTCTGGTTCTTCAATCAATCATTTTTCTTGCATCTGAACATTATTAAAATGAACTACGAATATTAATATTGTAGTACTAGCGTGTACCCGCGACTTCGTTCGCGTCGAATTAATCATTTGTAATGGTGATGATAAAGCAAAGCAAGAATTTCCATTAACGTACAAACTGGAAAGAAAATCACATTTATGTCAGCAGTAGATACCCCACAGTCAATCCGTTTGCCAAAAATCAGCTTTAAACGTCAAGTAAATTTTATGAAACACCATGTATAAATTTAAAAACAAATCTTAAAATATGTAAAACAACAAAATAAAATATACGTGTTTAAGAGTTTTTCCGTTTAAATAAAAAATATTCTAATATTTGAGGGGTGGTTTCACCCCCTTAGAACTCGAGTTTCGAAAAATCCCTTCTTATCGAACCTTTACACCCTAAAGTCAATCCGTTTGTCAAAAATCAGCTTTTTACGTCAAGTGCTTTAAGCAGGATCGTGATTAATCAATGACCAGATTTTTCGAAACACCCTGTATACATTTTTAAGAAATCTTAAAATGTGCAAAAAAAACAAAATAAAATATACGTGTTTAAGCGTCTTTTCGGAAACTTGACCGTTTTTTAAATAAAAAATATTGTAATATTTGAGAGGTTGTTTCACCCCCTTGGAACTGGAATTTCGAAAAATCCCATCTACACTCTAGAATCAACCTGTTTGCCAAAATTGAGCTTTTTGCATTGAGTAGTTTGAACAGGATCGTGATTAACCAGTGAGTCAGTAACTTAAGGATTTTATATATAATTTTAAATAATGACATTCATTCACAATTATAAAAGATATGAAGCACGTTTTCTTTTAAATTAAAAACTGTTACTTTAGTATTATACTTGGCAACAATCAAGTCGATTAAAAACAACCCTTAACCCCAAACTTAAAGGTTAGATAAATATTGTTACCATATTTTCTTCCTCCTTCTTGTAAACGTTCCTAACAAGCCCTAAATTTACAAGCCAAATTCAGCTGGAAAGGCTTAAAACAGTTAAACTTAGCCGAGATTAATGCAGAGACGACTAATTGTGGCTAGGCAGAGAGACTGTGCAGCATCAAAATTTGTGGTAATAATATGCAATTGTTCTCTCTATCTCCGTCTTTATTCTTGGCGCTTTTGTGTAATATTTACGTTTGGCAAACTGCCTTTTGCTGCGCTAAGGACCGTACGAGATAATTCCAGGGATATTCCAGCTAGAAAACAAAGAAGTTTTAGTTTAGGGTTGCATGAATATTTTATTCCATTATCCAATTAATGCCGGGATTCAATTTTAGGAGTTTTCGAATTAAGGCTGCTTTTATACAGGGTGAGTGTTAAATAAAGTGCAGATATTTTCAGGGCTGGTAGATCTGGATAAAAGAAACACATTTTCTCTTTACCGTTTTTCAAATAAGTCCAAAATAACAAAGATATTTTTAGTTATTTTGCTTAACCACTAGATCTTTTCTGGATTTTCTTTTTTGTAAATTTATCTACTATTCCTTTAATTTAATCTACTACCTATGTTGCCATATTATCAAGATATTATATTTTTTTCCATATCAACTATTAAAATTGCCTTATATCTGTCAAAAACGAAAGGCGATTGTTCTAATTTCTATTTAGAAATTACGTTTTATATGGCTGTTTCTTTCTCTCCTGTTATATTAGAATGAGATAGTGGGTCCAATAGACGCAATACGTAGATCAACATAAATAGAACGAAATTTTGCGTTCCGAGTTGCGCTACGGGAACGTTGTCCCTCTCTTTGCCATTTAATTTGCCAGTCTCTTTTTATTTGTTTGTCTATGACTGCTCCTAAAAATATTTGCATCTATTTAAGACACCCTGTATAACAAACACTTTCATTGGCATACTTGATTAGATTTAATAATTTATCAGTTAAAACTATGCCGAGATACTGTAGTTATTTTGTTATTGGAAGTTGTAAATTAACTGTACCCACAAAATCCAATCTGGAATTGTAAACACACAAACTATGCGTCTCATTTTGATTTATGTTCAGCAACATTACCAATCAAATCGCAGCCTCATTGTTCAATTAAAAATGCGACATGGACTAGTAATTTTATTTATTTTTGTCCACATTAATCTGTACTGTCCACATGAATATTGTATTTATCCCTTTAGAGAAAATATGAATATAATTATAAATATTTATGACGCTTGATTTTTTTTTCAAATGTCACAAAAGTAATTTTTGAGACGTAATTGACAATATAAAAAAATCATTTTAACGCCATAAACTGACATAATTCAACGAGCGTAACCATAGTTTCTCGATATACTATAATTAAATACAAGGTATGACTTAAATATTTTTATATTTGGAACGTTTGAAATTGTTTAAAAAGTTATTTGTGGCGTTTGAAAAAAATCGCATGTTCTATTCGGAGTAAAAATGACTTTTTGTGCCTCGGCTGTATATCAAACGTACATCCTCGCCAGGAAAAGTGTAATTTTTACTCCTAATAAAGCAATATACTATTAATCGGTATCATCAAATACCATTTAATACACTAAAACATAAAAAATACAGTGTCTAGATAAGAAAAAAGTTATTTGCTATTGTTTTAGCCAAAGAACAAACGAATTCTAAGTATCTTTCTATGATCATGTAATAGACCAGACAACGACTGTTTTAACAACTTCCAAAACTTGTTTCCAGCCATTTAGCATAATCTTAGAGTAGTCTGGAAATGCCAAAAAGCACGTTTCTAGTGTTATTGTTACGGTCCTACTCAGAGAACAACTTCGGATGACATTAGTTTACAGTAATATTCTTTAAGTAAATATCAAGCAATGTGCTTTAGTTTGTTCTTTGGAACTTATATGGATCTTAGAGCAACTAAAACAAAAGTTTTTCTAAAGTAAAAAATGCTTCGGAAAGAGCTATAAATTCATATATATATGATTATGATTTTTGAAGTGAGACTGAAGAATGTAAAAAACTATTTCATCATTATTCATTGTATATTTTAAAACAATGTTATGTTTTTATGTTAAAAGTAAAATCTGGACGACTGGAATGTATGAATTTTAAATACGCGTTTTAGGTGTTTTCACCAGGAGGATATAAAGATGCAGGTGCTGTTCTGCATTTTCTCCCAACTCCACGTTTTGAAAGTTTAATATTTTCGCTTTTTAGTTGATGGCACGAAATTGCTCCGTCTCCTGCATATTGCACTTTTGCTTTTACTACTTTGTGTATAATGCAGGCATTTGATGTATGAAAAAACTTTTATTTTAATTAAAGTTTATAATTTTAAAATACCGTTTAAATCTTCCATTTGTATTATGGGAATTTATACTAATATCATGGGGATAGATACACTAACTTAATAATTAAGCAACTAGAAAATTACACACTGAAATACTACAATAATGATGTTTATAAACCTTTTGTGAAGGATTGTACAAGCAATATGGGTAATATTGCACATCGCCTTGCTACCTTTAAACCCTTCCCGTACCATTTCTTGATTTTTGGGAAAGTCAAATGTTAAAACAATTAGCAGAACATATAGTCATACATAGTCCGAAAAAATGTGTTTATTCTTTTAAACTTTGATGCCCTCTAACGGACAAATGAAGCACTTTTGTACAGAGATAAATTGTGTCCAATGAACTTATTTTCATTGAAAAAATACGCAGTAGTTTCATGTCCACGGAATAATAGTATATACTCGGTATAGTAATAAAAGCACTAAAATATTTTTTCAAGTCTCTTGGAAACGGCCAAGAAAATTTTTAACAATTTATTAGCAAAATGTGGAATATTTATTTGACTTTTAATAAGTCAAATCAAATCTTAGTAATCAAAAAATATACAGGGTCCGGCAATAGTGTGTCGGGCATCTGTAGCTCCTAGAATAAAAAACTTGAGAATTTTGTTTAAGTGCGAACCTAAAGTATGTGCCAGGATGTATTTCAAGAAAATATTTTATCTTCTATAGGGTGGCTCAAAAAAGTGTGAGTGGACCTTGAAGATTTTTTTTAAATGGAATACCCTGTATATTATTGCATTTTTCGCTTCCTTTCAGATCACTTTACATAGCCCTAAGATATGAATAAATGTATTTTGATAGTTTCAGAGATATTAAAAAATAAATAAAAAATATGTATTTTTCAGCCCTTCTTAAAAAAATTATTAAAAATACAAGAACTGTCCTGAAATAAAAACTATATTAGGTATTTACTTTAGATGGTCTGTATTTACTTTGCTATAAATATGAAAATCGTAAATTATACAGAATGCTCAAAATTCTGCGCCAAACTTTCTAAAATATAAAATAATTTTTCCTCGTTTTTTTAAATGGAACACCCTGTATATTATTTTTTCAGTAGACGGAGAATTAAAAAATGAACATTTTTTGTATTTAGAGTATTTCAACATTTTTAACGGTTTCGCAGATATTTGCGGTTTTATATTTCATATGGCATTTTCCACAGTAAATTTTTATCAAAGCCACCCAATGATTTTTCTCTCGTATTTTACCATTGAAAGCGCCATATGAAATAATACTGCGCGTATCTGCGAAACCGTTCAAAATTTTAAAATACTCTAAATACAAAAAATGTTCATTTTTAACTCTCCATCTAATAAAAAAATAATATACAGGGTGTTCCATTTAAAATAACAAAGAAAAATTATTTTATATTTTAGAAAGTTTGGCGTAGAATATTGAACATCCTGTATGATATACGATTACCATATTTATAACAAACTAAGAACAGACTATCTAAAGTAAATACCTAATATAGTTTTGATTTCAGAACAGTTCTTGTATTTTTAATAATTTTTTTAAGAAGGGCTGAAAAATACATATTTTTTATTTATTTTTTAATATCTCTGAAACTATCGAAATATATTTATTCATATGTTAGGGTTTTGTAAAGTGATCTGAAAGGAAGCCAAAAATGCAATTATATACAGGGTGTTCCATTTAAAAAAATCATCCAGGTCCACTCACACTTTTTTGAGCCACCCTATAGAAGTTAAAATATTTTCCTGAAATACATCCTGGTACATACTTTAGGTTTGAACTTAAACAAAATTCTCAAGTGTTTTATTCTAGGAGCTACAGATGCCTGACGCACTATTGCCGGACCCTGTATATAAAAGCTCTTCAAAACATTTAAAATATTTATTATTATATTCCAATTTCGATTATAATTTGACATTTCCTTTTATTTTTATTAAACATTTGACAAAACTCTTCCGGACTAGATAAATCCATAGGCAAATACACAAAAATGATTATTTGCTTATTGAAATTAAACAACGAAAGCCGAGACATCTACAGTGTAATTGTAAAAAACACTGGATAAAATATTTTCACGTTTTCTGGAAAAACATCCTTAGTTTCAATTAATTCAGGAGTTTTTCCAATTTATTTAAAGAAAACACAGTTCTCACAACAATTTCTGTATTTTTATTTATCAGTCTAAATATTATTTTTTATTTCTCACAAACTCACCGCATGTTTTTTTATTATTCTTTGTACACACACAGACACGATGCTCGTACATTACAGAATCTAGGACATTTCCTAGCTTCCCCCGGCCTTGTTCCTATCGTAACTTTCGGCCAGAACGGTGCGGGATTCCCGAAAGTTGCCAAGTTGCCGTTTTGAGTTGCCGCCCCAGGGCAAATAAATGTTTTCAACTTTACCTCTCTGCCACCGAGCTCACTTAGCACGGAGGTGAAAAGTGAGGGAACGGAGGAAAGGAGGTGGCTGGAGGAGGAAAGAGGGAAATTTTTGTTTAAAAGGGACGTAGGAAGGTAGATAAGGGAAGTCTTAATTGGTAGATCAAATAGTTGTAAAACGTTTTATGAGTTTGTCCAACCTGTTTAAATATTTTGCCCTTTCAGCGTCAAATAATACACACGCTTCATGTTATCTTACTTAGTAATGTTAACACCATTGATATAAAAGAAAAGGTGAAAAATAACAATTGAGAATTTCCTTTAAGGATATCTCTCAGAAATACGTATTGAAAATTCGAGGATCAAATACAGTGTGTTTAAAAAAACATGATGCCATCTCTCGTAGGGAGATTCCTCACGTAAAAATAATATTTATTTTTCATATCAACATAGTCCGATTCTGCTTTGTTTCGTAGCCACAGGGTGTTAGAGTTTTAATAATCTTTCGATTTATTATAATTTAAGTACTTTTAGCGTTTCGAATGAAATTTTGAGGGTAAAAGTTACTATAAGTGCTATATATTTTAATATTAAAAAAGTATCGATGGATTCATCAAAAAATATTAAGATTTTAACACCCTGTAGCTACGAAACAAAGCAGAATCGGATCTATTGTGATATAAAAATAAATCATATTTTTACGTGAGGAATCTCCCCTTTAGAGATGTTTCTTGAAACACCCTGTACATTTATTAATATATAAATATTTTCACTGTAAAATATACCTATCTAAAAAGAAACTCGCGTCTGACTTTTGAGAAACTTCTTGTCCCGTTCCACTTCTCCATGATCCTCTGGGTTATTCATATCCCTCCTTCTCCTAATATGCCACGAATGTGCCGAAAGTTTCGAGGAAACTTTCCACTCTGGATAATTCCCGAATCGCGATAAAAGCTGAGGCATTCGTTCCAGAACGAGATTCGGGCTGGCAAAGGGGTTTCCAGGGATAATCCTGGATATCCCGCGGTCTGCGAGCTGTGTTAATAGGAAAAACACGGTAAAAGGGCGAGATTTTGGAGATTTTCCACTTTGGATGATGTCTTTGGGAGTCAAAGGCGTTTTGGGGATCTTAATTTGAATCGGAAAAGTTTTTGCGTATGTTTATGTTTAATTAAAGCTTCGTTTTTTTGAAGTATGGAAGCAGGATACAACATTAATTTGTTTAGGTAAGTAATTTTGTAATTTGTAATGGGGTAATTATATTCAAAGTCTTGTGAGATTTATTAGAACGTTGGGGAATTTCCCATTCCAAGTTACGGATGGAGTCTTCCACGTTACGGAGTATTTAGTTCTCGACCCAAGTAAATAAATAAAATAAATAAATAAATGCTTTTATTGTCAAAAATTTTTACAATTTGTAGACAAAGGTAAAGTAAACAAACAAACAAAAGAGAATATAAAAAAACAACTATACAAATTACATTGTCAGTCTTATTGTTTAAAATAAACATTTATAAATGTTTACAATGTCAAAGAATAAAAAAATAAAAATAAGATTCAAAAATATTTAGTAAGTTTATAGTAAATATAGTAACAGCAAACAATAGACCAGTGTTTACAAGATCAAAAATTCGATTATCAAAATATAACTCATTTACGGCGTAGAAAGCCTTGTCTGGTAAATAAGATTTCAATGCTTTGCGAAATGAAGAAAATGATGTTATAGATTTGATTTCAAATGGCAGGTGATTGTGCATTTTTTTTGAGCTGTATAATATTGAACATTTAACTAACTCTGAGCGTGGGGTAGGTAGAAAAAGATCATGCTCCGCGTTCCTGAGTGGATAAGTGTGAGATGGCCTTTCTTGAGAAGATGATGATACATGTTTACGTATTAGGCAAACGGATTCAGATATATATAAGGAAGGAAGAGTTAATATTTTTAATTTTTTAAAAAGTCCTGGCAATGAGTTCTGCTGTTTAGTCCCAGTGAATATCGAACAGCTCTCTTCTGGAGCTTGAAAATGCGGTCAAATTGAGTCGCACAACACGTACCCCAGAATGGAAGAGCATATCTGAGGTGCCACTCAAAAAGTGCATAACAAACAGTTCTAGCCACTGACAAGTTAAGCTCCTTAGAAACAGGTCTTAGTGCAAAACAGGTAGAGCTTAATGACAAAGCGTCGATATGCATGTCCCATTTTAGAGAATTGTCTACAACATGCCCTAAGAATTTTACAGATTTTACGACATCAATGGTTGTGTTGTTAAGTACAAGCAGTACTGCAGTACATGTACTCTTATCCTTGTAAAAAATGGTATTTTTAACCTGCTGAACAAATGTTTCTCTCTTCCATTTTTTTTGATGCTCAATACTACAGTGAGGTGTTTCGAAAAGTAATCTTACAGCTGACAATAGTAGTAAAAATACAGCTGACAATTGATTTGATTTTTGAAGTAATTTTTGGTCGTGACACCCTTGTGACAACACACTGGGTAACGATCTGTGCCATACGCGGCTAAGAAAACCACTATAATAAACTTGTACCAACCTTGATTTCATGCATATTTTTAACGGTAGGTTCGTAGCTTCTGAATAACAGTTTAGGTAAAGCATCTAGCTCATTTACCAGCTCAGAATTAGAATTTAGAGTTAGTATTTCAAACCAACAATTAACGAGAATATTCGTATAATTTAATAAAATTACTCTAAATCACTGTAAATAATGAATTGTTTGTAACTGAGCTGTAATTTCTGTATTAGTAATCCGGTAAATGATGGAGATAAACTATTGTGATTGATTAAAATTTTATTTTATGATGAAACTTTCGTTAACAACATTCTCACAATTCGAATAATGAATTGAATAGTGACAAGACAAGTGACATCTGTCTAAAAAAGACAGCAATTTAGAGTGACAATTTTGATTATGCAAAAGAAATACATGTTCCATGAGTTTACTGGTTGCCTAAAGATTAACATTAATTTAAAAATAAATCCCCAACATGAACAATGATTAAGCATTCATAAAAAATAGATATCCTTCAAATTTTTCAATTTAATGGAAGTTTCACTTCAAATATATATAGTATATATATATAATATACAGGGTGAGTCAACGATAGAGTAAAGTCCATTATCTCATTTGTTTCGAGGTTTACAAAAAAATTGTAAATACAAAAGTTGTAGGGAAGGTTAAGATACACATTTTGAAATTATTATAGGGTATACAAGGTGCTTCAAAAAAGTGTGGCGGATATAATATATCTTTTTTTAATTGCAGCACCCTATTTTTTATTTTATTTTTAGATTCTGCGTAAAATTCCATAACTTTTGTATATATAATATTATATACCTAAAATTAATAGTTTTTGTAATATTTCAATTTGTTTAAACAAATATATGTTAAATTGCAGTGTGGTAAAAAATTGTCAGTTGTGCTATTGTTTCTGAAGTTGGAGTTCCAAAATTTGGTAGGAGATATCCCCCTATATATTATCTTTTTTTCTGATAGATTTTATAAAACTTTTCAACTTTTATTAAGTGTGTCATATGCCTATTTTTAATAGTTTGCGATTTATTCCATTTTTTTCTATTTTTACCCATATTTTTAATACAATGACCCTATAAAATCATAGTTACCATGACAAAACAAACTATTTATTACTTATCTTTAACAAGTAGCTTAATAATTAGTTGCAATTGCTGGTATTAGTTAAAATTAATTAACTTTACTCAAATAAACTAAAATCGCAGTCGTAAATTTTTTGGTGTATTTCTATATTATGAAAGAGGATACCTGGATTTTCCGTTGCGCGTCGGGGCGAATAGCCACAGATTAAGGTAATACTAGATTACCTAATTGTTGAGGGCTACTGATATAGGAATTTTCTTCGACATACAGTAAAGTTTTTTTCTCGTAGTAATTCTAGTTTATAATTCATTTGGTAAAGCCAATATTACTACTGCCGCGAAACCGTCCCATTACACACTGAAGATGTTTTCTAGATAATCTAACATCTATTCTTATACTACTAGCCAAAGTACTCTATAATATATAGTACTGAACCAAAAAATATATTTTTCTTGGCTTGTTCGTGTATATCAGTCACATTGACTAATTCATTTCATGACAATCTGTAACAATTATCTCCACAATTTATACTTATTACAACAAATTAAACTAAAATTCAAATTTTGTTCTTAACTTGTTTAACAGACAAGAAATTTTGATAATTATTACTTTTTGTCATGGTAACTATGATGTTATAGCGGAATTGTATTAAAAATATGGGTAAAAATAGAAAAAATTGGAATAAATCGCAGATCAGAAAAAATTATAATATATAGGGTGTACCATTTAAAAAATTTGAAATTTCTTAATTTTAAGTAGTTGAAATTCATAAATATATTTTGAACACCCTGTAGCATCTAATTAAAATATCTTTACATAGGTCTTTTTCTATATCTCTATAAAATTCTCCTACCAAATTTTAGTTCTCCAACTTTAGAAACCATGTCGTCACCGACAGTTTTTTATCACACTGCAATCTAACATTTGTTTAAACAAATTTAAATATTACAAAAACTATTAATTTTAGGTATATAACGTTATATATAAAAAAGTTATGGAATTTTACGCAGAATCTAAAAATAAAATAAAAAGTAAGGTGGTCTATTTAAAAAAATAGTCGCCACACTTTTTTGAAGCACCCTGTAATGGACTTTACTCTATCGTTGACTCACCCTGTACATATAATATACATAGCGCACACACATGTTTTTTAATGTACTAATACTAATTGAAAATGGTATTAAAACGCAAATAGTTGGATAAAAGCGACCAGTGTTTGTGTGTACGTGCCCGATGTGCGTGTCTATGTGTTTGGACGCGTATATAGAGCAAACGCTAGAGATAGAGGATTTAAATGTTAAATGAAGTGTTAATTGTAGAGCAACTGGTGACCGTTTTCACATTCGAGCACGCCATCGGGCATTTTGTTTGCTCTAAAGCAAAGATAAACACGGTGGCCGAGATAAAATTGGTAGGGCCTTGATCGCTGCACTGGCCCTTGTTTCATGCGTAATTTAACAATGGGAATTGCTTTAACCGCAACCGGGTTTTGTACAATAGGCATATTTTGAAAATAAAACTAGTATTCGATAGTTAACTTGAGCAAAAAAATATATAGTTGTGTTTGATAAAGCATTTTATCCACGCAAAAATGTTTATCAGAGTATGTCTAATATAATAGATTTTTATGATACAAGTGAGTTAAAAGCATCATTAAGATACGCATGTGAAGGTTGCATAACCACATTTGCATTAATAAGAGTTGTGCAACCACACAAGTATCTTAACGGAGTTAACTCGCGTGTATTGTACAATATTTTATCTACGTCTATCTATAAAAACACTTTGTTGTTATTTAAATATATACCTATCCTAAAAATCAATTACCTTAATACCTTTGTTCAAATAACACCATGCATGGCAATGTCATTATGACAGTAAATAATCATGGTACAAAGAATACAAGGTATGATCGATAGCGGCTCCAATTTCCAAAATGAGGAATAAATAAAAAATAAAGAAAGTTGACAGGAGATCTGCATTTTTTGGGGTTATGGTTAAGAATTGTTTATTTTTAGGCTTTTTAGTTCGTTTAATTTAATAATTACTAAAACCAGCAGTTCCAAAAAAATATATTTAAAAATAATAATTATCTATTAACATGGATTTGGATTTTGGACCATAATAGGTAAGAATACTAAATTGATTTCTATATTCGGTACCTATAAAATTGTTTATTAGGTTTTTAGTTTGCGATGTTTATGGTAAATAATTTTCATGTTCATTGCCTCTGATTTCACATGAGGACAGAGATGAGGATATATATGGAAAAGTAACCACAAGAGGAATTGTTACATCATTTAAAAAATGTTGGGAATTTTATTGGTTCCCATCGAAAAGTAGAAAATGCCAATGCAGATGAATGTATTGTAATTGTGATAGAAGTAATTCCAAGGGTGAAGTTTATTATAATTAGTGGAAGTAATTCCAAGGGTGAAGTTTATTATAATTAGTGAGCTGTGCTTTTTTTATATGTAGATGTTTCAGGTTTTGAGAATAAATCGGTTGAACGAAACCCAAAATTTAGAGGAAGTATACAAAATATTTTTTTCTCTTTGGTAGTCATCTAAATAAGGAGTGCGGTAATGAAAATACGTGAGTTAAGAGCTTCTTAACTCACTGACTATACAGTTTTGACGGTTTTCCTATCATCGCGCATCGATTGAAAACAAATATTAGAAATTCAAGAAAATCCACGCGAAAAAATTGCTTATTCAGAGGCTGATAATAGAGACGATACTGTGAGAGTCGTTGAAATAAATGATGGAATGGCAGATGACAAACGACTTTCCTAAAAAGACAAGAAAAAATACGAAACTGAAACCGAAAATGGGTGAAACCTGAGAAGGGTGGAAAGCGAAGATGATTTATTATGATATTTTTCTCGTCGGTTTGATGGAAATGGGCTTGTCAAAAATTAAAATTAAAACAGAGACCGGTTAGGACGCCTACAAAGAGTAGTGATAAAGTGATTCTTTTGAAAGGTGGCAAAATGTATCGATCTTATCTATATATACAGAGTGGTCCGAATTGTATTCCGGAAACTTTGGCAGCATATTCTGCAGATAAAAATAAGTAAAAATGTTCGTATAAATGTATGTACTAAAATGCTGAGTTTCGGAGATACAGGGTAAAGAATTTTCATTTTTATTTAGATTTTTTCCAAATAATTTCTGGAGTAACGTCAATATTTGGCAGTTTATTACAGTATTGACAGTTTTTTGACATGAGAAACTTCATTTTGATGTCAATATGACTCCTATTTGTAGGGGGCGCCAGTTTCATGTGTTTTAACTGTTAATTCTTGTTAAAAGTAGATGAAAATAAAATGCTCTATAAAAGATTCTAAAAAAGAAAAACACAGTTCTTTATAATTGCATGGTTCTTTATAGTTATCTCAGCCAATTAAAAGCTCACTTAAAAACCTGAACTTTCCCTGGATACTCCCACAAAGCCGTTTACAGATGCTATTTTACAGTCTAGCAATCTGTACCGCTAGATGGCCTAATATCTGTTCGGCCGTAAACAAGGAAATTAACTACAATTTGGTTAAATGCCGCCTCCAATTTGTGCCAAGTCCCCCAACATTACACCGGCAGCCTCTTTCAGGCTGCCCAAGGCAATTTATCGTGGAGATTACATCTCTAAGGCTACAGGCACGAGATTTAAGTAGGGTATTTTCTATATTTTCCACTTGAGGAGAAGTTGCGAAAGTTTGCATCTGTTTAGCACAGTTTTGGCACAATTCAATAAATTAATATGTTTTCCCATGAAATACGATTATTTATACTAAAACCTATCTAAATTATCATAATTAAGCAGTAACAAAATTATATATCAATAAATTTTTGAAGTCGATGGCATGTGTCCATCAGGAGCTTACCAATAGCTGAAGAAGTGTGATACTGGTATTGAGGGCATAAATTTCTTATGGAATATGGTTAATTATACTAAAAACTATTTAAATTTTCATAATTAAACTGTAACAAAATTATATATCAATAAATCTTCGAAGTCGATGGCATGTGTCCATTAGGAGCTTACCAATAGCTGAAGAAGTGTGATACTGGGATTGAGGGCATAAATTTCTTATGGAATATGGTTAATTATACTAAAAACTATTTAAATTATCATAATTAAACTGTAACAAAATTATATATCAATAAATTTTTGAAGTCGATAGCATGTGTCCATCAGGAGCTTACCAATAGCTGAAGAAGTGTGATACTGGTATTGAGGGCATAAATTTCTTATGGAATATAGTTAATTACACTAAAAACTATTTAAATTATCATAATTAAACTGTAACAAAATTATATATCAATTAATTTTCGAAGTCGATGGCATGTGTCCATCAGGAGCTTACCAAGAGCTGAAGAAGTGTCATACTGGTATTGAGGGCATACATTTCTTATAGAATATGGTTAATTATACTAAAAACTATTTAAATTATCATAATTCAACTGTAACAAAATTATATATCAATTAATTTTCGAAGTCGATGGCATGTGTCCATCAGGAGCTTACCAATAGCTGAAGAAGTGTGATACTGGTATTGAGGGCATAAATTTCTTATGGAATATGGTTAATTATACTAAAAACTATTTAAATTATCATAATTAAACTGTAACAAAATTATATAGCAATTAATTTTCGAAGTCGATGGCATGTGTCCATCAGGAGCTTACCAATAGCTGAAGAAGTGTGATACTGGTATTGAGGGCATAAATTTCTTATGGAATATGGTTAATGATATTAAAAACTATTTAAATTATCATAATTAAACTGTAACAAAATTATATATCAATTAATTTTCGAAGTCGATGGCATGTGTCCATCAGGAGCTTACCAATAGCTGAAGAAGTGTAATACTGGTATTGAGGGCATAAATTTCTTATAGAATATGGTTAATTACATTAAAAACTATTTAAATTATCATAATTAAACTGTAACAAAATTATATATCAATTAATTTTCGAAGTTGATGGCATGTGTCCATCACGAGCTTACCAATAGCTGAAGAAGTGTAATACTGGCATTGAGGGTATAAATTTCTTATGGAGTATGGTTAATTATACTAAAAACTATTTAAATTATCATAATTAAACTGTAACAAAATTATATATCAATAAATTTTTGAAGTCGATGGCATGTGTCCATCAGGAGCTTACCAATAGCTGAAGAAGTGTGATACTGGTATTGAAGGCATAAATTTCTTATGGAATATGGTTAATTATACTAAAAACTATTTAAATTATCATAATTAAACTGTAACAAAATTATATATCAATTAATTTTCGAAGTCGATGGCATGTGTCCATCAGGAGCTTACCAATAGCTGAAGAAGTGTGATACTGGTATTGAGGGCATAAATTTCTTATGGAATATGGTTAATTATACTAAAAACTATTTAAATTATCATAATTAAACTGTAACAAAATTATATATCAATAAATTTTCGAAGTCGATGGCATGTGTCCATCAGGAGCTTACCAATAGCTGAAGAAGTGTGATACTGGTATTGAGGGCATAAATTTCTTATGGAATATGGTTAATTATACTAAAAACTATTTAAATTATCATAATTAAACTGTAACAAAGTTATATATAAATTAATTTTCGAACTCGATGGCATGTGTCCATCAGGAGCTTACCAATAGCTGAAGAAGTGTGATACTGGTATTGAGGGCATAAATTTCTTATGGAATATGGTTAATTATACTAAAAACTATTTAAATTATCATAATTAAACTGTAACAAAATTATATATCAATTAATTTTTGAAGTCGATGGCATGTGTCCATCAGGAGCTTACCAATAGCTGAAGAAGTGTGATACTGGAATTGAGGGCATAAATTTCTTATGGAATATGGTTAATTATATTAAAAACTATTTAAATTATCATAATTAAACTGTAACAAAATTATATATCAATAAATTTCGAAGTCGATGGCATGTGTCCATCAGGAGCTTACCAATAGCTGAAGAAGTGTGATACTGGTATTGAGGGCATAAATTTCTTATGGAATATGGTTAATTATACTAAAAACTATTTAAATTATCATAATTAAACTGTAACAAAATTATATATCAATTAATTTTCGAAGTCGATGGCATGTGTCCATCAGGAGCTTACCAATAGCTGAAGAAGTGTGATACTGGTATTGAGGGCATAAATTTCTTATGGAATATGGTTAATTATATTAAAAACTATTTAAATTATCATAATTAAACTGTAACAAAATTATATATCAATTAATTTTCGAAGTCGATGGCATGTGTCCATCAGGAGCTTACCAATAGCTGAAGAAGTGTGATACTGGTATTGAGGGCATAAATTTCTTATGGAATATGGTTAATTATACTAAAAACTATTTAAATTATCATAATTAAACTGTAACAAAATTATATATCAATTAATTTTCGAAGTCGATGGCATGTGTCCATCAGGAGCTTACCAATAGCTGAAGAAGTGTGATACTGGTATTGAGGGCATAAATTTCTTATGGAATATGGTTAATTAAATTAAAAACTATTTAAATTATCATAATTAAACTGTAACAAAATTATATATTAATTAATTTTCGAAGTCGATGGCATGTGTCCATCAGGAGCTTACCAATAGCTGAAGAAGTGTGATACTGGTATTGAGGGCATAAATTTCTTATGGAATATGGTTAATTATATTAAAAACTATTTAAATTATCATAATTAAACTGTAACAAAATTATATATCAAAAATTTTCGAAGTCGATGGCATGTGTCCATCAGGAGCTTTCCAATAGCTGAAGAAGTGTGATACTGGGATTGAGGGCATAACTTTTTTATGGAATATGGTTAATTATACTAAAAACTATTTAAATTTTCATAATTAAACTGTAACAAAATTATATATCAATAAATTTTCGAAGTCGATGGCATGTGTCCATCAGGAGCTTACCAATAGCTGAAGAAGTGTGATACTGGGATTGAGGGCATAAATTTCTTATGGAATATGGTTAATTATACTAAAAACTATTTAAATTATCATAATTAAACTGTAACAAAATTATATATCAATTAATTTTCGAAGTCGATGGCATGTGTCCATCAGGAGCTTACCAATAGCTGAAGAAGTGTGATACTGGTATTGAGGGCATAAATTTCTTATGGAATATCGTTAATTATATTAAAAACTATTTAAATTATCATAATTAAACTGTAACAAAATTATATATCAATTAATTTTCGAAGTCGATGGCATGTGTCCATCAGGAGCTTACCAATAGCTGAAGAAGTGTGATACTGGTATTGAGGGCATAAATTTCTTATGGAATATGGTTAATTATACTAAAAACTATTTAAATTATCATAATTAAACTGTAACAAAATTATATATCAATAAATTTTCGAAGTCGATGGCATGTGTCCATCAGGAGCTTACCAATAGCTGAAGAAGTGTGATACTGAGGTGGAGAGGATAATTTTCTTATGAAATACAATTATATATACTAAAAACTATTTAAATTATCATAATTAAACTGTAACAAAATTATATATCAATTAATTTTCGAAGTCGATGGCATGTGTCCATCAGGAGCTTACCAATAGCTGAAGAAGTGAGAAACTGGGATTGAGGGCATAAATTTCTTATGGCATATGGTTAATTATACTAAAAACTATTTAAATTATCATAATTAAACTGCAACAAAATTATATATCAATTAATTTTCGAAGTCGATGGCATGTGTCCATCAGGAGCTTACCAATAGCTGAAGAAGTGTGATACTGGTATTGAGAGCATAAATTTCTTATGGAATATGGTTAATTATACTAAAAACAATTTAAATTATAATAATTAAACTGTAACAAAATTATATATCAATAAATTTTCGAAGTCGATGGCATGTGTCCATCAGGAGCTTACCAATAGCTGAAGAAGTGTGATACTGGTATTGAGGGCATAATTTCTTATTGAATATGGTTACTCATACTAAAAACTCTTTAAATTATCATAATTAAACTGTAACAAAATTATATATCAATTAATTTTTGAAGTCGATGGCATGTGTCCATCAGGAGCTTACCAATAGCTGAAGAAGTGTGATACTGGTATTGAGGGCATAAATTTCTTATGAAATATGGTTAATTATACTAAAAACTATTTAAATTATCATAATTAAACTGTAACAAAATTATATATCAATTAATTTTCGAAGTCGATGGCATGTATCTATCAGGAGCTTACCAATAGCTGAAGAAGTGTGATACTGGTATTGAGGACATAAATTTCTTATGGAATATGGTTAATTATACTAAAAACTATTTAAATTATCAAAATTAAACTGTAACAAAATTATATAGCAATTAATTTTCGAAGTCGATGGCATGTGTCCATCAGGAGCTTACCAATAGCTGAAGAAGTGTGATACTGGGATTGAGGGCATAAATTTCTTATGGAATATGGTTAATTATACGAAGAACTATTTAAATTATCATAATTAAACTGTAACAAAATTATATATCGATAAATTTTCGAAGTCGATGGCATGTATCCATCAGGAGCTTACCAATAGCTGAAGAAGTGTGATACTGAGGTGGAGAAGATAATTTTCTTATGAAATACAATTATTTATACTAAAAACTATTTAAATTATCATAATTAAACTATAACAAAATTATTTATCAATAAGTAACTTAAATTTACTAGTAGCTAATAGGCATTAAAAAACTCATTACAACAGTATCACAGTTTCGACAGAATAACATCGAAAAAATTATTTGCAAAAAGAAGCAAATTCCTATGTAATTTAAATGGGAAATTAATCGTCTTTGGGGCATTAAGATTAAGGGTTTACAATGGTCTGTTTGAATATTAAGATTAAGGGTTTACAATGGTCTGTTATTTTTTATACAATAAACTAAAAATTTAGAGGGCGTCGTGAGAAAAATGATCAACTTTGTAAATAACGGACACCCTAATAAACAGTTTGCCGTAAAAATCATAAAAATAGGGCTAAAAATAAAAAAATAAAACACTTAAAACTTAACGATACATTTTTCCGATAAGTTTTTTTTTATCTGAGAGTATGAATTCATATAAATATCAGAACAGTTTCGGTAAACAGTATTTTTTCGAATATCTTACAGTTTCTAGCAACTTAGAATCCAATCCTTTATTGAAATAGTGTGACTAAAATCCCCACCACATAACATAATCCCTCCAAATTGAATTAATTAAAATTCAACGGATATATTAAATTCAAGTTGGGGGTATGGCCTATTCCAGGCCCTGTCCCTATTTCAATAGACAAAAGGGACTAAATTAACCTCAGAACATTTTAAATCGCCGCAGAACCGTGTTTCGGCAGTATCGGTTTTGGATTTCGTTAAGCTTCCGCTTTTAATTGGCTTACAGAATTAATCGCTTTTACACCTATACAATGTTATTTCAGTTCGGTGTAGGCCTAAATAAAGTTATTTAGTTAAATACTGTTTTAAATCGTGTCTATACTGTGTGTTTTAACCCTAAAACTTAAAAAAAATCTTATTTTTTCAGATAAAAATACAAGATTTGGTATGTTAGAATGTACAGATCTAGTGCCCCCCTTTCTTGAGATATGACTCATCACACAGTCTCAGGGCTTTGAGAAGCCAGTATCTGATAGTCGTACCAAAGTTTATGGCACGAATTGTTGTAACTTAACTCAGTAAAGAGGTGTTCTGGTGTTTATCTAGGTAGTTTGATTTTGGAAAAAGATAAATATTGAGTCTGAAATTAAGCACAGAGAATTTCAGCACCTAAAGAGCATTCTGGAAATTAAAAGACAGGGTTTTCTACAATCTTGACTGGAGCTCAAAAACGAAACTTGCAGTGTACCGAGCAATAATAATTTCCACCATGTTATCCGTTAATCCGTCTCTAAATATTCACAAAATCACGGCCTAAATCTGAACCCAAATAAGTCAGCTATTATATACTTTGGACCAGCCAAGAATTGGGCAGCTCAGAGTTCGAACGTGTCAATAAATGGTGTAAGAATCCATATTATTGACGAGTACAAAAATTCAAGTATCAAAAGTTCTCCAAAAAGCATATATTAATCTCCGCAACATCTATAAAAGGAAAGATGTTCTGAACTTTGGATTAAAAAAAAATATGAGAAACACTTGTCTTAAGTCATTTGAATTGAATGAACCTTGTTTGGATGTTTCAACCAAATTCATATTGCAAAAAGTTCAGAACTCTTGCATTCGTTTTATTTAGAACCTCAAACGTAGTGATCACGTGAGCCACAAACTTCATGATCTAAAGTGGCTAAATATATCGGATCGGCAAAAACTTCATTTTGCTTTCCTGGAGTGGGTCCTTTGGAACTGGATGGCATGTGACCATCAGCAGTTTACCAGAAGCTGAAGAATTATGTTTCTTGGATTGAGGAGTAAAAATTCATTATTAAATAACATTATTATCATCAAAAGAATATATTAAAACCGAATTATAACGAGAAAACTTTCCTGGACTGGGTCCTTCCGAACTGGATGGCATGTGTCCATCAGCAGTTTACCAGAAACTGAAGAGGTACGTTTCTTGGATTGAGGAGTAAAAATTCATTATTAAATAACATTATTATCACCAAAAGAATATATTAAAACCGAATTATAACGAGAAAACTTTTCTGGACATCCTTTTGAACTGGATGGCATGTGTCCATCAGCAGTTTACCATTAGCTGAAGAAGTATGATTGTTCGGTTGTGGGGTATAAATTCATTATTAAATAACATTATTATCATCAAAAGAATATATTAAAACCTAATTATAACGAGAAAACTTTCCTGGACTGGGTCCTTTCGAACTGGATGGCATGTGTCCATCAGCAGTTTACCATTAGCTGAAGAAGTATGACTCTTCGGTTGTGGGTTATAAATTCATTATTAAATAACATTATTATCATCAAAATAATATATTAAAACCGAATTATAACGAGAAATCTTTTCTGGACTGGGTTTTTTTGAACTGGATGGCATGTGTCCATCAGCAGTTTACCATTAGCTGAAGAAGTATGATTCAGCTAATTTTTTTCCTGCATAAATTAATTAAATCTGAGAGCCCTTCATATTTGTTTGAAAAACTAACACGTAGGGACAATATTCATCCACGCAAAACTCGTTTTAATACGCACTATCAAATACCCAAAATTAATAAAGCCATGACCCAGAGCTGCTTCTCATATGCATCAATTAAACTGCTTAACCAATATCCCATTTTCAGTAAAAAAAACTCAGTTAACAACGACAGTCAAAAAGTAAAGAAGCAACAAAGTAATGAGATTTTTGAATCTCCGGAGTGCGGAAGAGAGATAACATCACGTATGAGGCTTTTCAGTCACAGAAAAGCTCATGAAAGAAAACGCCATCTTCTGATGCGTGCCAAATACTCGTCAGCGAATAATGGCAGTAAGTAAATAGGTACATGACACTTTATTACTTGACGTTATTTTGTCAGAATCCACTTCGAAAAATCTTAAACAGTCTGAAATCTAATATTACTAATTTTTCGATATCCCTTATCGGCGAGTTATGTCAACAAATCACCGTGTTTCTCTCCTGTACCCTCATTAATCTATGCCTGGCAATAGTCTAATAATAAATTGATTAATTAATCTTACTCTACCCTCCTTGCAACACCCACTTCCCTCCTTGTTAAATTCACGCTCTATCGAACAACAACGTCCCCAAGTGAATTTGGGAAATTTCTCAACTTTTGACACGCATAGCTTTACATTGTTTCACTTAATTTACACCTCGGAAGCATTTCAATTTTCGAAGAAAACGTTTAAATGAGTTAGTGATAACAGTTATTTTTTATACAAGACGATAAAATGGTATTTTATCGTCAACCGAAAAGATTATTTTTCGAAAGAATTTCGGGAGACGATAATGCAATTTTATCGTCGTGTATAAAACAAGATTTTTTTCCATAGCGAGTTACGTATTAAAAAATACTTAGAAATTATTATTTCAAGGAATTTATTACGAGTAGAAGAAATATTGTGCTGGGTTGCCGTTGGTTTCTACATAATTTGACAAATAAATAAAGCTGTCTCTTTAGTTGTCAGTTTTGAGTCAATATTTTTTAATTTTCTTTCGTGTCGATTGCTGATTGAATTGGAGCCAGAAATGGCTCAAAACGAAATAAGTAAATTACCAACAGATATTCAGGCTGAGGCGACAAACGCCATATTCAAACTACTTCCATTTAAATCCCGAATAATTAAAATTTTCAAAAATGGAAGCAATTAAAAAACGTGCTAGAAGAAATAAAGTTTTTAACCTATCCTGTATACATATGAGTAATGTCTGTATAAGTACTGTATAAGTAATGGATAAAATAATTTTTCTTCGTTTTTTTTAATACCAAACCAACTGCATTTTGTTCTTGTATTAGACGGAGAATTAAAAAATTGACATTTTTTTGTATTTTACCGTAGACTGTATATTCAATAAATCACACAGTATATAGGTAAGAATATACAAAGAGGCAACATCTGCCTTATCCGAAATCGTATCGTATTTCCTTTCTCTATAGTTTCCAGTCTTCTGCATATCCTAAACAAACTATATCTTCAAACTAAACTTGTATATCGGTCGTATCACTCCCGCAAGATATGACTCCCTAAACCCTATCTCGTATCTGGCTCTTTCTTGTCTAGAGATATATCCTTTAGGCATAGAAATCGGTCCCAGAGGAGCTGCGCTCACTCTATTTCCAGAGCCAGCGACAGAAACACAGAGACATAGAGGCTTTTGTGGAGATTTATTGTTCCTTATTAATTTGATATTAATATAGGGTTACGGAAATAATGTGCGTGCTGTATTGATCGAGTGAAAACGACATTATGTGATTATAGGATGTGTGGAAATAATGTTTTAGTTTAAATTTTAGGGTTATGTTTGTATGTGAGGTTCCTGAAAGTGACAGTGACAAATGTTTGTCAATTATTATCACAGACAAACCATGATAATAGATAATAGACAATGTATTTGTCTTATAGGCTACAAATACAGTTCAATAAACAACAAATAGTAAATAGGATTCAGTCCAGGAAAGTTTTCTCGTTATAATTTGATTTTAGTATATTCTTTTGAAGATAATAATGTTATTTAATAATGAATTTAAACCCCACAACCGAAGAATCATACTTCTTCAGCTATTGGTAAACTGCTGATGGACACATGCCATCCAGTTCGAAACGACCCAGTCCAGAAAAGCTTTCTCGTTATAATTCGGTTTTAATATATTCTTTTGATGATAATAATGTTATTTAATAATGAATTTATACCCCACAACCGAAAAATCATACTTCTTCAGCTAATGGTAAACTGCTGATGGACACACGTCATCCAGTTCAAAAGGACCCAATTCAGGATAGTTTTCTCGTTATAATTTGGATTTAATATATTCTTTTAAAGATAATAATGTTATTTATTAATGAATTTATACCCCACAACCGAAGAATCATACTTCTTCAGCTAATGGTAAACTGCCGATGGACACATGCCATCCAGTTCCAAGGGACCCAGTCCAGAAAAGTTTTCTCGTTATAATTGGGTTTTAATATATTCTTTTGATGATAATAATGTTATTTAATAATGAATTTATACCCCACAACCGATGAATCATACTTCTTCAGCTAATGGTAAACTGCTGATGGATACATGCCATCCAGTTCAACAGGACCCAGTCCAGAAAAGCTTTCTCGTTATAATTCGGTTTTAATATATTCTTTTGATGATAATAATGTTATTTAATAATGAATTTATACCCCACAACCGAAGAATCATACTTCTTCAGCTAATGGTGAACTGCTGATGGACACACGTCATCCAGTTCAAAAGGACCCAGTTCAGGATAGTTTTCTCGTTATAATTTGGGTTTAATATATTCTTTTAAAGATAATAATGTTATTTAATAATGAATTTATACCCCACAACGGAAGAATCATACTTCTTCAGCTAATGGTAAACTGCCGATGGACACATGCCATCCAGTTCCAAGGGACCCAGTCCATGAAAGTTTTCTCATTATAATTCGGTTTTAATATATTCTTTTGATGATAATAATGTTAATTAATAATGAATTTATACCCCACAACCGAAGAATCATACTTCTTCAGCTAATGGTAAACTGCTAATGGACACATGCCATCCAGTTCAAAAGGACCCTGTCCAGGAAAGTTTTCTCGTTATAATTCGGTTTTAATATATTCTTTTGATGATAATAATGTTATTTAATAATGAATTTATACCCCACAACCGAAGAATCATACTTCTTCAGCTAATGGTAAACTGCTGATGGACACATGTCGTCCAGTTCAAAAAGGAATTGAAGAAAAGTGTGTTGTTTAATACAATTACATGATTTATTTACAAGAAAACTCTTTTCTATTCTTAAAATAAATCTGAAGAATAAAAAAAGAACAGGAAATATAGTTTCTTTCACGAGTAGTCAGCTCCATACGTTCACCATTGGATTTCCAAATATTTACCGTAAAATTTTCGACGATTTCCTTGAGGAAAGACGGGCCAATAGACAAATTTTCTTATTTTCCCTCGACTTTTCGACAAGGACGTAAATTTCCACCTTGGGATAATGTAAACGAACACGCTTTAAAGCAGGTGATCTTAAAGAAATATTGACCGGAAAATTTTACAGCAGAATAAATCAGAATATGGTGCCGATAACGAGCAATGTTTACCGTCAATTTAATTTAACTGGCGATGTATACAGGGTGAGTCTAAAATAAGTGCGAATATTTTTAGGGGTACTATATTTTGACCCCAGAAACATGATTATGAACATTTTTTGCGAAAAAACTTCTGGAAATCTTTTTAGCTTTTAGTTAAAAAATATAATTTGTTGATAATATGCCAACATAGGTAGTAGATTAAATTTACAAGAAAGAAAACCCAAAAAAGTTCCAGTGGTTCTGAAAATTTAAGCAAAAAATCATTTTTTTTTATTTTCACAGTAAAATAACTCGATTATTTAGAACTTGTTTGAAAATATAAACACAAAAATTATACTTTCACATATAAAATCAGGAATCTAACACAAAATCTAAAAGTATTTTCTTTATTCCTCTTTAAAACACGCCTATCTCTAGTAAAACCTGGAAAATAACGCCGGAATCTCACTGAATAGGAGCTTCAATGAGATTCTGTCAGCCATCGACAAAGAGAACGTATTAAAACAGCCTTTTTACTCGATTTTGCGCGAAACAAGGCATCGAAAAGCGATATTTATCGTTTCAAAGAGTCATTTGCATGTTAGTGGGTTTCCCTTAGACCGTTTTGTGTGGAAATTTATTCTAATAAAGTCGGAAAACCTGGGAAAGCTTCGGGTAAGACGGTAGTGTAGTTTACAGACTGTTAAACACAAATATTGTCAAACACAAATTCAATAAAAAATAAAAGTATTTACTATTTAATATGTTTTAGAAATGTTATGTTTATATGTTATAAACAGACAAATAATTTGTAACAGGGTGTCCTAATATTCCGTTAAAATAGAACTGCTACGTATTTTTGTTTATAAAGCTCAGTTAGTTAATGACAATTATTGAAAAGACAGTGATTAATTAGACTTATGTTTATTGCCAACTCTACATTACTGTTGGCAAAGAAAATAAAGTGCTATAATATTACGTATAATACTTTTTTTGAAGTATTTACAAACGTGTTGGAAAAATCCTATTGAAACAGTAAAATAGATTTTTATTAAATTGAAGAATTTGAAGGATATGTTTGAAAAAGTGACAGATAATGCTGTTTTAATATAAATATTATTTTCAATTTAGTTCTGTACATTTTCTGTTTCCTCAATGGCCTGCAATTTTTGTGAAATACCACCCAAAATACACACTTTTATGCAAATGCCTATTAATGTTAATGCTTAAATCTATTTAAGAAGAAAAAATTTTGAACCTAACCCACAATTCGTATTTATAGTGATTTACAGTAATTTTGTTAAATTATACGAATATTCTCGTTGATTATTGGTTTCAAATAAATCTGACGATGTCAATAATAATATAATTCTAATTCTGAGTTACCAAATGAGATAGATGCTTTACCTAGACGGTTATTCAGAAGCTAGAAATCTATCGATGAAAATATGCATGAAATTTTACTTCCTAGTTCACGGTCTTGAATTTTTACTCCCATGGCGCGTAAAGAAGTTTCACTTCAAAAATAATTAAGAAAATCTTCCCTAAGACAAATTGTTTAACAAGGGTAGAAAACCGAAAACAGTGCTCTATTTTCAAGAAGAATTCCGAAGGGTCTTTTTAATAAACGACTTGACTTAGCCAGCGGACTTAATGTACGAACTCTTGGCCACTTTGTAGCCTTAGAGCGGTTAAGGCATCGTTTAATTTTCCCCTTAAGTTAAATCCAGAGAACATCCAAGTAAGAGACGGAAATTTCTTTGATTTACTGTTTACCTGCAGGCTGGAGAAGATATTTTTTTGGACTAAAATTTTGTAGGGATGTAAAAAAAATTTAAATTTTATTTTTGTTTTTTAAAGTTCTTAAAGAAATTTTTTTTTGTTCAGAGCCTTGAAATTAGTGGTTTCAATTAGTTTAGAAGTTTGTACCTCTAATTTCAATGTAAGCATTCAGAAAGTTAAAATTAGTGGTAGTAATTTTCAATTAGTAGGAAAAGTTAACAAACTCTTAACTTTTTCTAATAATTATACTTCAAAATTAGCGAATAATGTCATTTTGGCCTTCCATTATCATCCGTCAAGGAAAATTGTGATTAGAAAACAAAAGTTTATTGTTTTATAATTCTATAGGATAATCTATTAATTTTAAATTGTATTTTTTTAGATATTGTAAATAATCATCAATTTTCAATTATAATATTTTTTTATATAATACTAGCATATACTAGCAAATTCGTTCGCGTCGAATTAATCATTTGTAATGGTGATGATAAAGCAAAGCAAGAATTTCCATTAACATACAAACTAAGATAAAATTTTCTCACATTTATGTCAGCATGAGAAAAAACAATATGGCGATATTATTATATAACTTGGTAATATTTGAGGGGTAGTTTCATCTCGTTGGAATTTGCATTTCGGAAAATCCGTTTGCCAAAAATAAGCTTTTTACGTCAAGCAGTTTAAGCAGAATCGTGGTTAAGAAATTACCCAACTTTTTGGAATACCTTGTATGATTTTTTCAAAAATTTCAAAATATGTAAAAAAAACAAATAAATTATGCTTGTCCAAGCGTTTTCCCGAAAGACTAACCGTTTTTTAAATAACAAATATTGTAATATTTGAGGGGCGTTTTCGCCCTCTTGGAATTTAAAATTCGAGAAACCCCTCCTTATCCAACCTCTACACCCCACAGTCAATCCGTTTGCCAAAAATCAGCTTTAAACGTCAAGCAGTTTAAGCAGAATCGTGATTATTCAATGGTCATATTTTATGAAACACCCTGTATAAATTTATAAAAAATCTTAAAATATGTAAAACAACAAAATAAAATATACGTGTTTAATTTTTCCGAAATACTCACCGGTTTTTAATTAAAAAATATTTTAATATTTGAGGGATAGTTTCACCCCCTTAGAATTCGAGTTTCGAAAATTCCCTTCTTATCGAACCTCTCCACCCTAAAGTCAATCTGTTTTCCAAAAATCAGCTTTTTACCTCAAGCGCTTTAAGCAGGATCGTGATTAATCAATGAGCAGATTTTTCGAAACACCCTGTATACATTTTTAAAAAATCTTAAAATATGTAAAAAACAAAATAAAATATACGTGTTTAAGCGTTTTTTCGAAAACTTGACCGTTTTTTAATTAAAAAATATTGTAATATCTCTTTGAACTGGAATTTCGAAAAATCCTTTCTTATCGAACCTCTACACCCTAGAATCAACTTGTATGCCAAAATTGAGCTTCTTCCGTTGAGTGGTTTGAGCAGGATCGTGATTAATCAGTATCTCAGTCATTTAAGGATTTTATATATTAGTATAGATTAAAACTGCTTTTAAATTTTAAAGAAAAAATATGTTTAAAAATACAAAAAAACAATATTTCAATTGATTGTGTGTAATAAAAATGAAATTAATAGCATTACAGTTGAGCGGAGAATATTGATTCGTTATTATAATCCAGCAAATATGATTGCTGCATTGTCAGGCAGATCTAGATCAGACATTATTAGTTGTTTGGCGGAATTACAATTTCAAAATTGCAAATTAATGTAAATTACATTTAAATAAGCGTTCGCTGGTCGATTATTCAATAATAATTTGTTATAATTTTGACTAGGATTTTGTGACAGCCGAACTATCACACCGCGCACAATATAAGCGTCTATAACGAATATAATTAAAGGAATTATGTAGATTAATATAATATATTTCATACATTTCGAGTTTAAGTTTATCGCCGTGTATAAAACAATATTTTTCCATAGCCAGTTACGTTTTAAAAATTATTCAAAAATTATTATTTCAAGGAATATTTATTGAGTAGAAAAAATATTGTACTGGGCTGGCGTTGGTTTCTATGTAATTTGACAAATAAATAAAGCTCTCTCTTTAGTTGTCAGTTTTGAGTCAATATTTTTTAATTCTCTTTCGTGTCGATTGCTGATTGAACTGGAGCCAGAAATGGCTCAAAACGAAATAAGTAAATTACCAACAGATATTCAGGCTGGGGCTACAAATGCCATATTCAAACTACTTCCATTTAAATCCCGAATAACTTATGAAAAGCAATACAAAAATTTTCAAAAATGGAAGCAATTAAAAAACGTGCCACAAGAAATAAAGTTTTTAACCTATCCTCGCTGTTAAAGTACTATTTTATCTACTATTTTTGATAGATATAAGGCAAATTTAACAGTTGCTATGGAAAAAAAGATTATTTGTAACGTTTAAAAACAAAAAGCTTGTTCTATTCGGAGTAAAAATGACTTTTTGTGGCTCGCCCGTTATGTTGTATGTCAAACTTACAGTCTCGCTACAAAAATTATCATGTTTACTCCTAATAAAACAATATACTATTTTTATAAGTCATAAAAATATTTTAATTATGATTTAACAAAAATTAAAAAATGCGCAATACAGAGTGTCCCACTATTCCGCGGACATAGAACTGTTAAACTATAGCATAAATTCAGAGAAATTAGTGAGTGACAGAATTTATACCGTGCTGGCAACTGTTACTTTTGGGTTGGCATTTACATGTGTGGAAGTAAATCGCATAGGGATCTTATTAAGTCGGAGTGAGAGAAAAATAAAGTAAAATCACGATGGCAAACCGCTTATTTTTAAAAGACTTTTTTTTCAAGAGATAACTAGATAAAATCATTAGACATGTTTCTGAGCATTTGGAATTATAAGGATATCGTTAGGGTGTCATTTTTTTTTATAATGAGAAAACGTCAGTAATCGCGATAATTTAAAAACTTAACTTTTTAACACATAACAGGCCATAACTCAAGAACCACTTTAGATATTGAAACTTTATTTAATTTTCAAGACTTTTAGAGCATAGCAATTTTCAGCAATCGTGTAATTTTTTTATTGATAAAGATTTTCACATACTGTCTACAAAGAAAATAAAAATAAATAGTTATTGAAAAAACTACAATCTATTATTTCTAATAGATTTCGAGATATCGGTTTTTGAATTCAGAGTTCTAATAGCGCGACCACTATCGAACACCCACTCAATTCCACTTATTTTTATCAAAAATGCAAGTGTTTCTAGCTTACACTTAAGAAATTCAAGCTATAGGGAAAATTACAACGATTCGTTAATAAATGAACAAATTAAGTATCACGAGACGTAATTAAATCGTGAAGCTGAACAGTTCTGTGAAATAAACCGTGAAACCGATGAACAGTTTCTCGGTTTATTTCGTACGTTTGGCAACGTGTTTACTGTCCTCTCTTTGTTCAGTACATTATAAACGCATAGTACTCTTCTTACATACGGAAATCTCGACCCAAGACTAACCTTTGCCAGTTAGTATATTATTAGTAGTATTTAAGGTAAAATAAACTAGAAAAATTTTGAAATGCATTTTTATACTATATCAATTCTTGTTTAGATTCAGTTTTGGTTAAAATAGCTAAGACGTGCTTATTTTTTGACGATGGCGACAGCTTAAAATCCTTTTTATCCCAAAAGGGATTTCAAAGTTTTCTGGCTTTCTTGTTTAGTTAGTTCCTGACATTACTGGGAAATGAGGTTTTCAGATTTGATAGTTTTCATTTTGATTTTATCGAATGTTACTATTATAGAGAAAATACTTACGTTTCTCAAACTCAAACTAAACTACCCGTCAAATTAAATACCACATTTTTTACTAATTTTCAACGAGTTGTAACTTTGAAAAAAATGGACCAATTTTGTTGATTTTTTTAGCATATTAAAGATCGTTTTTCGTAGATTGATCTGATTTTTCTAAATTTTGTATGAGATTTAGTTTTCTATGATATACAGGGTGTGAAAGAAAAGAATGTAATTTTTGTAATTTTTGTGTTGCTGCCATTTTGCTAAAAAACGAAATTTAACTAGAATTATAAGTTCTGGGTATAGCTAAGACTAATATCTCGGGACGTATTTGGAATTTTTACGATAACTCATCGAGAATAAAAGATAATCAATTTTTAATCTAACTTGTATTTTTTCTACCTTTCTTAAGAGATATGCTAACAAAACTGAAATTAATTTTAAAATTGGATATTCGTTACAATGTGAAATTAAAAAAAAATGATTTAACTAACGCAGTTTAATACAGGATCTCTTAAAAATACGACCAGCAAAAAAAGAAAATTATTTTTTTAATATTCTCAACTTAACAGCCCATAAGGTTAATATAAAAGCTCGATACGTATTTGATATTTTCGTAAAAACTCTTATTGTGTCTAAAAATCTGTAGTTTAGCTGCAACTTATTAATTTTTTTTTAATTTCACATTGTAACAGTAACGAATATCCTACAATTTTAAAATTAATTTCAGTTTTGTTAGCATATCTCTTAAGAAAGGTAGAAAAAATACAAGTTAGAGTAAAAATTGATTATCTTTTATTCCAGATGAGTTATCGTAAAAAATCCAAATACGTTCCGAGATATTAGTTTTAGCTATACCCAGAACTTATAATTCTAGTCAAATTTTGTTTTTTAGCAAAATGGCAGCAACACAAAAATTTCAAAAATTACATTTTTTTTTCACACCCTGTATATCATAGAAAACTAAATCTCATACAAAATTTAGAAAAATCAAATCAATCTACGAAAAACGATCTTTAATATGCTAAAAAATCAACAAAATTGGTCCATTTTTTTCAAAGTTACAACTCGTTGAAAATGAGTAAAAAAATCGCTGCTGGCAGTTTATATAATATTTATATCTAACCAACAACAATTTCACCCTTTACCACACATAACAATCATTCAAAATTATAGAATCTAACAACCTTCGGGTCCCTTTTGAGTATGTTTAATGAATTTTATCCTTAATCATACTCCGAAAATGTAATTTAAATATATCCCCAGATTTATTCCGCCTTTGCTGCTGTGGGATTACCAGGTTAACCTCGCAATCATTACGGTATTTCGGGAGGTCTTCAAAGAGTTCCCACAGGAGTATCTCATTAACACCTTCGAGTCCCGCGTCGGCAATCTCAGATTCGATTTTCCAGCAACTATCTTCGCCCCAGCCCCTCGTTTCGGAGGTTTTTCCCAATGGAATCCCCAGTGAATGCAGGCCCAAGCTTAGTAATAGCGGTAAATTGATTAAAAAGTGTGGTTTTATTGATTATTATGTGATAGAGTTAGATTGTAGTAGTAGAAAAGTTGTTACTTGGTAGGATATTATTTCGGTAAGATTTTGAACAGTTTTTTTTAATCTATACTAATATACACTGCTGGCAAAGGAACATCAGCAATAGGAGGTTTTCAATGCGATAAAAAAAGATGGTAAGGCTGCAAAATACACTGCAGTACAACAGAGACCGATAAAGTGTCTTTTCCCTACCATTGTATAGGGGAAGTGGTACGACGAGAGAGCCTCTGCGTGAAGGGGCGCCGGGCGGGTCTTTAAGACGCTTGTATGGGGGCTGCCGCCTACTAATAGAATAGAATTAAAAAAATAGAAGCAGGACGCACAGTGTTGCCATTCTATTAAATCGAAATTATGTTGGCTTATCCCAAATCCCAAATCTTCTAATCCCATTATCTTGCCTGCTTAATGAAATGTTAAATAAAGTACGAAACAATTTTAAGAATGTTTTCTCTAGGCACATAACTTCTTTCTAAAACGAAAAGTAACATGCAAAACTTTGAAATCATTTCTAAAATAGCAAATGCAATTCTTTGAAATGGCAATACTGTAAGATCTTCCTAGCAGTCGCCCCGACACCGTCGGTCGGCGGCGGCGGTGATAAAGGAATTAGGCCGAAAAAACTTTATAAGGAGTAGCCTCACAGGGTTTCCGGGTTTGTTAGATTATAATTCCATACGAGAACAAAATTCTCGGTAGATCTTCAACAAAAATCAAAAGTACAGAAACAAAATAAAATATAATATTTAAGTCTAAAATTAGCATTCCTATGTGTCGTAATAATAGATCACTCAAATAAAATACAAGTATAATAAATATAACAAGAATTAGAAATAGCTAGGTATATTATTTGATATTAAAAAATAATATTGAATTAAATAATATATTAATATATTAATAGAAACATATAAAACTATAACAAGTAGGGATAGCAGTTACAAATTAGTGTAGCAGTCACTTTTTACCTTTGTACAAATTTTGATCAGTGATATCTAAAATTAATTTCATTTCAATGGGAAAGCGGTAGCAACTCTCAACTCTTTTTTCATATTAATATATTTTTTTGACAGGAAAATCACTAAAATATTTGACCGAATTTAGGTTGTTTCTTAACTTAAATTTTATTTTTTGTTTACATTTTTTTGGTGGAAAATATGGGTTCAACTTTAGTAGATGAATGAAACAAAATCTTTTCAAAAGATATCAACTTCTTCGGGCATGTCGCCAATACCGCGCCTAATAAGGAGTAATAAGGATTTTTAGGAATATCTCTGCAACTAGACAGAACGATCACCTGTATATGTGTCATTACTAAATAAAATTTATTGAAACAATGATAAAGTCAGATTATACAGATTCCAACGCGGCAGTCGCTTAATTTCTAGTCAAATTTTCAGTCAGCTTTTTAAAAGTGCTTCTATTGTAAAAACTAAAGACGCAGTTGAACATATCGTTAGATTTTTCTTTAAATCGGTAGATCGGTAGCTTACAGACCAAACCGGTAGACCTGGCAACTCTGTGATGAACTGACGGTAGTCGGAATAGCGAGGTGCGGGAAGGGAAATAAAATAATGGCGATAAATAAAAGGCAGGGAGATGGGTATCATGAGTGGATGGGGGTGACGGAATTTCCAAAAATTGTTATCTTATTGGAGTTTTTCTAAGTAGACAGTCGTAGTGGAAGTGGAAACGGGGAAGTTGTTGTCCATCTCTGTTTAAGCATAGATTTTTTATAGGCGTTCCATTCCAATGCATGTAATTCCTATGCCTAGAGATCAATTGCCGGGCCTGTATAAAATCCTTAAGTGACTGATACACTGATTAATCACGATCCTGTTCAAACCACTCAAAGAATCTCAATTTTGACGTACAGCTTGATTATAGGGTGTAGAAGTTCGATAAGAAGGGATTTTGCGAAATTCCATTTCTAAGAGGGTAAAACCACCCCTCAAATATTACAATATTTTTTATTTAAAAAACGGTTAAGTTTCCGAAAAAACGCTTAAACACGTATATTTTATTTTGTTTTTTACATATTTTAAGATTTTTAAAAATGTATACAGGGTGTTTTGAAAAATCTGGTCATTGATTAATCACGATCCTGTTTAAAGCGCTTGACGTAAAAAGCTAATTTTTGGAAAACAGATTGACTTTAGGGTGTAGAGGTTCGATAAGAAGGGATCTTTCGAAACTCGAATTCTAAGAGGGTGAAACAACTCCTCAAATATTATAATAATAATTATTATAATTTATTTTTAATTGTGTTTAAAAAAAATAATCTTCTCTGTAACTTTTTCCTCGCTCTAAATAAAAGTACCATGTAATCTTTCTTCGCAGCACGTATCTGATCGAATCGTGAAGCCCGTTTCCCCTCCGACTTGTGCGAAGCCATATTTCAGCCATCCGACTGGAAACTCGATATATAATTCATACTAGACTTGGTCTGTAACGCTCCGGCCTGAGATAAAGTGTGGCAGACAACTTTGCGAAAGCCTCACGACGATTTGAACTTGCCCAATAGATTATTTTCGACGGTAAAAATTCACCAAGTCGAATTTGCCCGACGTAAACATGACTTTTATCAGGTATATCTTGTTTTGCTATCAATAAAACATTCGAGAATTTTTTGCTGCGAGCTATAAATAGGTTTTGTCGCTAGAGATATAGAGTAAGTGAGATAGAGGTATACAATGTAGAGATAATACCAAGTAAACTTTTAGTAACGCGCTTGACCTCAAACTTCAAAAGAGAGCAGTTCGATATTGATTCGGACTGAACAGTAGAACCCACTGCCAGAATTTCTTTAAAAATTTCAAAATACTGACTCTTTTTCCTTTATTCATTTTTGAATACGTTTGCTTAATCCGTAAGCACATACCCAAGTAACAAAATTCCGACTTCCGACTAGTTTTGACTACGCGCAACGTTGTAATTGGTATTTTTCCCTACCCTATGCTTACCCAAACCTCAAATTACGTAACCAAAACGTCGCTACGACGTTGCACTTAAACAGTTGTATATTTTGACTCTTAACAACGTTGGTAAACGTTGTAGGGTACAACGTTGTTACAAGTTGGGTTTTATATCGTTGTCATTACGTCGCCAGAAGGCATGTTTATCGTACTACAGAATAACAAACGTAGTACAACGTTGTGCAACGTACTTTTAAATTACGAGTGTAAGTACATGCTAACTACAACGTAATACAACGTTTTATTAAACGACCCAAAGCAACTTCAAAATTATAACCAATTACTACGTTGGATTACGGCGACGAGTGCGACGATATCGATTTTTGTTGTGGAAGCGGAACTATCTACACCTAACCTCAAAAAATTCTGTACTGTACTGTCACAGAACAATTGGTTACGTTTTTCTGTGGTACTTCGTACTTACTGTGTAAAGCAAAAAGACGATGTATAGGAAAAAAGTATATAAATACTCTACAAATTTTTATAGAAAAAGGAAAAAGTATTTAGAAGAAAGTCAGCGAGCAAGTCAGTGTCCGAAAAGTAAAGTGGAAATAACGAGTTTAGGTTCGTCATCCACATCCTCGCAATCATGTATCGAAGGAACGTCCACTTCAATTTTGAAAACTAATAGTTCTACTAGTGGTAGCTTATCATCAATGGATACTATAGAAATAAATAACAGTACACCTAAAGCCCATACAACAGAAGAATACTATGAGAATAATGATCCTCCAGAAGATCAATCAACTGATGTTCAGTTTCAGCATAAATTGAAGAAAATATTAGATTTTAATTTTCAAATTAGTGGTAAAATCAGCAAAACTTTCTGTACGGCTTTTTTAACAATAAATAAATAGAAATACTGATCTAATGTCAGCGATCTTATTATTATCGTCTTTTTTTGTGTTCTGCAATGTCCGTGTATGTTCTATTTGTAATTTTAATGACCTAATTTTTTTTGAATTGTATGATTTGTATTGTATGATATTTTTTATTATTTGTATATTTTTTGTGCTTGTTTTTTATATGCTTTATCGATGAAGCTATTTTGGATTTTTATACAAAAAAGCGTTAGTTTTTATTATTTATTATCATTTGTTGATATTAATAATTTTTTGATTTTTATTTTATAAATGTCAATTATATAGTTTAGTTAATTGACGCACCTCTGTTAATATCTCTTTGACACCAATTTGAATGCCAAATACATCACATATTTGATGCATATTACACAAGTCTACAACGCATACTCTTAATTGAAATACTATATGTTTACCAGTTGTAATTTTCAGTAATGTAATGATGGATTCACTTACTGTTCTTTGATACTGGAGAAAATGTAATACACATACCTGACTAATATGGAAAATTTGATTATTCCACCATCACCAATATCAATTATAGGACATAAATGGCAGGAAAGAGGCCCTAAATCATAGGGCTCCCTCTAAAATGTCCTCACAGTTGATGAATTTTAGTGTTTCAGAGCGAAATTCAAATTATTTTGACCAACCTCCATTTTGCGTCTCTTACACAACGAAAATCGTGACTAGGAAAATAGATTTTATTAGTCGCGATGTTGTATATAAATTTCTATAACGATTAAATATAAATGCCTGTGTAACAACTATTATTATACGGAAATTTTTCGAATAAAATAAACAGCATAATTTCTGTATGAATATACAGATATTTTCTATTGATTTTATGCAATTTTACCGGAATATATTTAAGAAAAAATTGTGGGTACTGTGGGATTTTATATCTAGTAACTTTGTTTAACTGTCTAAAAATAGAATATTTTGCCTCCGTATTTTTATAGCATAATTGACACAATATTGCTGGATGTGATTGACATTTCTTTATATTTACAGATTTTTGAAGTTTTGATTTCATAAACAGTAACTTTTATATAAAATAATTGTAAATAGACGGAATATAACTCAAAATTGAATGTATATTATGTATGTCGATATTTCTTTGACACCAAACGAAATGTAAAATGAATTACATATTTCATACATGCTATATTTCATATAAGGAAACCTTATTCTATTATTTCTAATATTGCTAACTGTTACAGTCGTAATTTTAAATAATCTAGCGATAGATCTAGTTAATATTCTTTGATATCAGACAAAATACGAACATAGACCTGACTAATATCGAAAATTTGATTATTCCACCATCACCAATGTCAATTATCGTACGTAAATGGCAGGAAAGAGGCCCTAAATCATAGGGCTCTCTCTAAAATAGTCCCGCAGTTGATTAATTTTAACGTTTCGTAGCGAAATTCAAATTATTTCGACCAACCTCTATTTTGCATCTCTTCCAAAACGAAAATCGTGGCTAAGAAAATAGATTTTATTAATCATAATGTTCTATATAGATTTCCATAACGATTAAATATAAATGCCTGTGTAACAACTATTATTATACGGAAATTTTTCGAATAAAATAAACAGCATAATTTCTGTATGAATATACAGATATTTTCTATTGATTTTATGCAATTTTCACGGAATATATTTAAGAAAAAATTGTGGGTACTGTGGGATTTTGTATCTAGTAACTTTGTTGACGTGTCTAAATATAGAATATTTTGTCTCCGTATTCTTTTAGCACATTTAACACAATATTGCTGGATGTGACTGACATTTCTTTATATTTACAGATTTTGGAAGTTTTGATTTCATAAACAGTAACTTTTATATAAAATATTTGTAAATATAAGAAATATAACTCAGAATTGAATGTATATTATGAATGTCGATATTTCTTTGACACCAAACGAAATGTAAAATAAATTACATATTTCATGCATGCTATATTTTCACAAAGGAAACCTTATTTTATTATCTCTAATATTGCTAACTGTTACAGTTGTAATTTTAAATAATCTAGCGATAGATCTAGTTGATATTCTTCGATATCAGACAAAATACGAACACAGACCTGACTAATATCGAAAATTTGATTATTTCACCATCACCAACGTCTATTATCGTAGGTAAATGGCAGGAAAGAGACCCTAAATCATAGGGCTCCCTCTAAAATGGTCTCGCAGTTGACGGATTTCAATGTTTCGCACTGAAATTCAAATTATTTCGACCAACCTTCATTTTGCGTCTCTTCCACAACGAAAATCGTGACTAGGAAAATAGATTTTATTAAACGGAATATTCTACAGAAATTTGAATAACAATTAAATAGAAATGGCCGTGTAACAACTATTATTATGCAGCAATTTTCGAATATAAACCAATAGCATAATTTTAGATAAATGTATATTCATCAGTTTTCGATTGCTTGTATTGGACTGATATAGTAGCTTTTTACATAGTGTTCCAATAATCCCTGAACATAGAATTAATACTTTATTTTAAATCAAACTAAATTAATTAATCATAATTTATCTCTATACAGAAGTTCTTGGAGTGTTCGCAATTTTTGCGGAGTAGCAAATTTTGAAAAATTAAAATATAATTAAAAACACCCAGGACAAGACACAAAAAACATTAGACGATCGAATCTATTTACCTAAGGTTCCTTGATTAAGAATTAGTGTTTTTAACACAGCCATGGCACTCTAGATTAAAATTTTAAATATGATTTTTCAGGCTTAAATGTCAAAAGTTGACATGTCTTTCTTTTCGAGTCTTATTTTCTATCGAATAAAGTAAAAAAATACTGAGAGTGCCATTTAAAAATCAAAAATTGTAGTCATTTCCGGTGAAACAGGAAGTGACCGTATTATAAAGTACCAAATCCAGCTTTTTATCTGAAAAAATATAGAACCACCTTTCAGAAACAGCCGGTATAATCGTTTATTAATCTATGTTGATAAATTAATGATTTATTTTATATGAAAGGCATTTTATCAAAACTCTTCTCATATTTTTTCTATAAAAAACATTTCTTATTAAAACTCATAAATAATTTTTCTGATATAAGAACTAAAAAAAAATAACAAAAAAGATAGAAAAATAAAGATAGTGATCCGTCAAATTATAACTGATGTTTTCGAGTTCCCGTTCAAGCAGTGCAGTATAAATCTGTCAGTCAAACAAATTTTTCTCCCTGGGATCAGCGTAAATAATTATTCTCCTATCGATAAATCATATTCGGCAGAAGTTCCTTTCGCATTAAATTCACCGAAGAAGAAATATCCACCATTTAAATTTATTTCTCCAGCGTTTGTGATATTACTGTATGCCTTAATAGCCTCTCTACAAATTATTGAATAAAAAGATTTAATTTTTTTTATATTAAAATTAATACAGGTATGGAAACGCTCGATTATTAGGTAAAATATAGGAGGTACCACAAAAAGTTAAATACAAAAGTTATAGGATTTTTAAGTATCTATTAGCGAGTAATAAATTTAAGTATACAGGGTCGGTGATAATGTCGTGGCACATAAAAATTATATTTTTTTAAATAGAACCCCTTGTATATTACTGCATATTTCAATTCTTCCTTCAATCCCAAGCAAAAATCGAAATAAAGACAATATACCTCAAACCAACCGTTTCCGAGTTATTGACTTTTGAAAATATCAATTAAACAATTTGATTTAATTCATTTCGATATGTCCAGTTTCATTTAACGATGCCATTCTGCCGAAACTGTAATACTTAATAATATTTGACATTAGTTCTCAAGTTAGCATATTTTATAGATGTATAAAATGAGATTATATCAAGTCTGGAAATTACAAAATTTTCGTTTAACATTTTAATCCTTCAATTTATGTACATTGATTATTACGATTATTGCTTAAAATTGAAGGAAGAGTTGAAATATGAAATAATATACAGGGGGTTTTATTAAAAAAATAAAGATTGATGTGCCGCCACTTTATGATCAACCCTGTATACTTAAATTTACTACTATGTACCTCCATACATAACACCGACCCTGTATACATGGATACATAATTTACTATAAATATATTATTAAAAAAACTATCGATATTTTTATCATATCGATATATAGGCACATTTCTATCTTGAGATAGGTAGAATAAATAGAGGAAATAAGACAGAAAAGACGTATTTGTCTTTTTCGTGAGAAGTTTTTGGTTTGGTTTGGGTCCAAGACGCACGATATCCCATAAATACCTTGTTAATTTATATATTTATTTTTTGTTTCTTTTTTTCACCGCGGTTTTTCTTAGTTTAGGTGGATATTAGTAGATGGGGCGGAGGTAATCCTGAGAGGGTTTTTGTTTTTATTTATTAAATTCTCGCACCGAAGCCAAGATAAATAATGTATTTATTTTATCTCCGAGAGGAAGAAGAATTATTTGAAGGTTTTTAATTAATTTATCTTTGACAAATAGATATAAATTCAGAAAAATAATTCTCAGAACTTTACTATAATAAATATTCTTTCTTTCTTTAATTTATTATTGTTTCAATTATAGACAAAATAATAGATACATAGTACCGAATCTGTGGTTAATTCATGTTTCAAGTTTAATGAGAGTGTTTATACGCCGAAACACCGGTTCCCAATAGATCACCGAAGTTAAACGACGTTAGGCGATGCGAGTGGATGGACGGGTGACCGTGTGGAAATTCTGTCGTGCTGTTGTTCCATCCAGATTAATCTTAATTAAATTTATATACATATAAATCTCCTAGAATCAATTATTTCTAATTACAAAGTTTTAAAAAATGAAGTTTACAATAGTTATAATTCATAAAATAATGATTTTAGATCAATTCATCAATAAAATTTCTTAAATTTTATTGGAAACTCTTTTTTTGTAGTCGTTTTTTCGATGGAAATATATTTTTCTTTTCAAAAAAAGGAGGGAGGCTCCTACTGGAAGCACAATAAAGGACATGAAAAAACTCCCGATTTTCCTGAATATTTTCCTTAGAAGTCTAGCTTCCAAATCGAATGTGTCCACATAAAGAGACTTGTACCTTTTAGAAACGATGTCTCCCTAGAGGATCGATATTTTATTGTGTGCGTAAATTTGTTCTAACCTTATATACACAGGGTATACTTTACTCTAGTCCGGAAAGTATTTAATTTTAATCGATTTATTTGAGCCTATTACGATTTACTTAATGATATGTCATCTTTTGTTTAAATAATGTTAAATATTAATTAATATTAAAATAGTTTGTCATAATTTGATAGGTTGTGATTGTCTTTTAGTTTTTATAATTATTTTATGTTCAATTTTATAAGTGATTTATTTCCAAAGTATGTTTATGTCCTCAGAGCCGTGTTTTTGGAATCGAAATAATATACTATAGTAGTAAAAATACTCTAACTTGAAAAAAGATACCCTGTATAGTCCAGTTTTGTAGTTTAATAAAGTATACTTTGAAGGAAAAATATTTTCGAGATACAATAATTTTATTTATCGAAATTGTCATTTTTTTCTGTCATATAAAATATTTGTACGAGCTAAATCGACTTGAACCTCGATAACCTTAGTATCGATATTTTGACATATTGGTATCGAATTTTTTTTAAACACCAACATCCTTACCACAAGAAACATTACTTCTCCCTTCAGACCATAAGGGTCCACGGAAAGAGATAAATGAGGTTTATCTCTCGAATGCAGTAGGTCGTAAATTCACCCCTAGATGTCGCTTCGTCTCCAAAATAAATTATCATTTGGATTAAGCGGCATCTAATATCGGTTTTTGATAAATGAATTAATATTTTTTTTGGTTTATTTTCGGAGCTCTGTGATTACGAATGCAAATCAGATGGATTATTGAATTTTAAAAGAAAAATTTAATTAAAAATAAGAAAAAGTAACAGTTTCAATCGTTAACTATAAAACGTATGGTTTAAAATTACGATTTATAGCAAAGTAAGTACAAACAAGTTATAGTAAATACCTAGTATAGTTTTGATTTCAGGACATTACCTCTAGAAACTTACCAGAACCAAGAACACGCTGTATATTAAAAAAAACATTTTGGATATTTTCTCACATGTTTACGCCACTCTTTTGTTGTTTACCAACAAACTGTTCCAGTTTTTCCTCTTTGGGAAACCCTTTAATAAATTTCCATTAGTTGTTGAATAGAAAAGTATTTTCCGCTTTTTTGAGCTTTGTAGTGTAAAAGAAAATATGTTTATGTGTGGATATACAGAAATAAAAACACTTCAAAGTGGCTGAGGGTTTCCAAAAGTGCCTGCTTTCAACAGATTAGCATGCTGTAGCAATGAAATGAATATAAAATAAAATCGAAAAAAATATTTAGTTGGGTATTTTTTTAATTACACATATCTTTAAACCACTTATATTATATTATTTATCTTAAATTATATATATTTTTAAAAGTTCAATATTATACAACTCGAAAAAAATGCACAATCACCTGCCATTTGAAATCAAATCCATAACATCATTTTTTTCATTTCGCAAAGCATCGAAATCTTATTTACTAGACAAGACTTTCTACGCCGTAAATGACTTATATTTTGATAATCGAATTTGATCTTGTAAACACTGGTCTAATATTTGCTATTACTATATTTACTATAAACTTACTAAATATTTTTGAATATTATTTTTATTTTTTGACATTGTAAACATTTATAAATGTTTATTTTAAACAATAAGACTGACAATGTAATTTGTATAATTGTTTTGTATTCTATTTTGTTTGTTTACTTTACCTTTGTCTATAAATTGTAAAAAATTTTGACAATAAAGGCATTTATAAGAATCATAAAAAAGTCCCCTTAAAATATCAGGGGATCTAATATCTCGACCGAACAATTTTATTGACGATCCCTCCTCTGAAAAGAACCGACAATTAGAAGCAATAATTTCTCGTAAACTTTGCGATGCACTAATTAAGAGCGTATGTAATGCAACACTAATTAATATCGTATCAGAACGTTAACAATGAAGTGCAGTAATGCTCGCAGAGATGAAATTAACAAGCGTAGTCGAAAACTATCAAATACTTGATCAAATTTGCTTAAAATAGCTTAGCGAAAATCATTCCAGCGCATAGCTAAAGCAAGATATAATTATGCTGTAAGGAGATGTTATATTATACTACAAGTTCATACCAAATAAACGTTTAGTCACGTGATTAAGCTTGACCTTGGTAAGTGTGCAAGTAAAGAACTTATTGGTCATCTTAAGGTTCTTTTCGATGTCATATGGGCAAGCGGAGATGTACCTCAGGACTTTTGCAACGCGAATATAATGAATATATTTAAGAACAAAGGAAGTGCATCAGACTGCGGAAATTACCGGGGAATTTCACTATTGGCTATCGGAGGAAAAATTCTTGCAAAAATTATGTCAAATCGCCTTCATCCACATATAGAAAGAATCTTTCCAGAATCGCAAACGGGTTTTCGCACCAACCGTGGCACCGTCGATTCCATATTTTCCATCCGCCAACTACAGGAAAAAGGAAAAGAGCAGCAGTCTAAACTTTATGTTGCATTCATCGATCTAACAAAAGCCTTCGACTCTGTGAACAGAGATGCACTTTGGGCAATTATGAAAAAGTTCGGAGTACCCAACAAATTTCTTACAGTGTGTAAAAGCCTCCATAACAACAACCAGTCAAGAGCGATCCCTTGGCTTCTGACTCACAGTGACTTTCTAATGTTGTTAAAAAATAAAAAAAGTGATAATATATAGGCTGCAGAGATTTTAATATTGATGTTAAGAATTCAAATAGGTATGGTTAAAGACAGTGAAAAGGGCGCCACTTACTTTGTTTATGAGAATGGTAAAGTAAGAAACCAAAAAGAAAAATACGATATCACAACATAGCTAAAATAAAGTAATCAACAGCATTAAGGGTCTATTATGTTTATCAGGAATAAAAGTCAGAAATATATAACTATCCTACATTAAACATTTATTGAAAACGAACACAAGTATCATCAATTAGTCACAGTGATCCCAATAAAACCGCAAGTTATTTTAAATAGATTCGAATTTAGTAACTGTATTCTTTGAACTAAGTAAGCTACTTAATATAAAAACAGGTGAAATTTATGTACGTCTCAATACGATGATGTTTCGAAACATGTCGTGTACAAAAACCTTTAAAATGAATACGTGTTAATAATTTTCATTTAAAATATCATAGCTAAGTAAGAGTGTACTGTACGAATCAAATTATAACTTATAACGTTAAATAAAAAATAATTTTGACTACAATATGTGGGATAAATAGTGATAATTTACCAGGTTATTAAATCTGTTGTCTCAAAAATTATAAAATAAAAGCGTACCTTGCGTATCAAACTTAAGAGAGAGAGACTTATCTGTATATAGTTTCTTATGATGTAAACAGGTAGGTAGGTATTCTCCAGACTAACAGAAGTGGATGCAGATGACTATGGCAGGAGAAGTCTTCGATATCAGCCAAAAGAACGATTGTAATGTCAGGAACACTGTCTTAAGGTCTGCATAGGTCCATACAAAATGAAAGTGGATGAAACATACAATAATTACTGCATTATTACTGCATACCATGTGGTAATTACTGAGTACCATGTGGTAGTTACTCTATAAATAAAAAATAGTTCTCAGGACAGATACTCAATAAAAAAAAACAACTTACGGTCTGAAAATCAGCTTTACATAAATATATTCAAACCATATGCCGATCCAAACCAGTAATTAAATACTCAAATAAACGAAATAAAAAACGGAAATAACTGAAATAGAATTTAGTTAGATAAGGCTATATAAAATGGCGGATAAACTTACGGTGATCATTCCAAGAAGAAACCAAACAAATACGATCTATACTCTGGATTGCATACTTTACAAGGTTTTCAAATTTCCAAATCGGATACCCATGCAATGGAAATCGAAAAGTGGATTCAGAGTGCTTTTCACTGGAAAATTTGTCGGACGCCGAAACACGCGTCTTCTTCAGATCCAAATTTTCAGAAAAAAAGACCTTCTTCTCAGTTTCAGAACCGAAGCCAAAAAAAACCTTTTCACCACAGACAAAATGAGAGAGTAAAAAGTGATATCATATGATCGAAATCATTAGAACAGCAAATCGCAATCCACAGCGAAGTGAGATTCGGACAAGTGAAATGCAATTAAGGAAGTTTGGCATATAGCGAATAGATGGCGCTAATAAACAAGACAAGTGAACTGTAATAAATGAAGTTTGACATCTAGCGAATAGATGCGCTAATAAAAATTAAATATCGAGACAAGTGAGCTGTAACAAATGGAGTTTGGCATCTTTGGCATCTACCAAATAGATGGCGCCAATACTAAGAAATTTAAATAAAAATAGATTTTTAAATTCAATTTTATTAAAGGAAATAAAAAATGCTACAACTTTCATTCATAAATAAACTGATAATATACGACCAATAAGCGAAAAATAGTGAATATATATTTCCTTTTTATTCTAGTTTAGGTTATTTTTCTATTTTATTTCTGTTTGGCAATTGACTGTTTCATATTTTCCCCTTTTAGGAAACCCTTTACTAAATTTCCTTCCAGTTATAAAAGGACAAAAGGGCGAGTAGGAACGCATTTTTCCTTTTTGGGGCTTTGTAGTCAAAAAGGAAATACGTATGTGTGTATATACATAAATAAAAACACTTCAAAGTAACTGAGAACTCGCAAAAAAGTTGTTGCTTTCAGTCCATTGGCCTACTGTGATGTACTAATCTACGAAACGTTGCTGTTATTTTTGTTTTGTATCAAAAAGGTTTTTTTAAGAATGATCAAAAATGTTTGGAACTATATGTTTGAAGGGTATAAGAATGATTCTTAAATTATAAAAATGTACGGCGCTTTCCATAAAATCAATAAAATGAAAAATATAGGAAATAATATACATGTACTGATTTCTTTCGAAAATCGACAAATATGAAACTATGAACCCTTCCCGGACACAAACTGTACTTTGTGAAACAGGAAACTGTAGAGAGAAACAAACCCTATAACATAGGATACAACATTTTAATGAACAATTCAAGAAATATCTAAAAACCCGCAATTTTATTTTGTAATTCCATACGAACAACTTCAAAATGTTTGAAAACCTTTTTAACAATCCCCAATTCGCTTAAAAACAAATTAAAATCCTCGACGGTCTTTTTACTAAGCTGTAACATAACGAAAAATGCTTAATCGCGATATTTTTTGAATAAAAATTCAAATAATTCCTAATCAAGTACCAGAAATACGTAGCATTTGATGTTTAATGCTTATTCTAACTATAAATTCAATAAACGGTCTGCCTATTGTGTATTTGCGATGTCAATTGATTCTGTTTATCGACAAATTACTATTGCTTAACTGTGTTGCTGTAAATTGAGTCTAGTTTATGTCTAGGAACGACAAAGCTAATACATATAGATACTAAATGACAACAGGTATATTGATAAGGAAAGGTCTTAGGTTAACTGACACTTTACTGTAAAACAATATAGTAATTTTCCTCCAAAAAATTCTATATGGGTATTTCGCCACTGCAAGAAAATCTACAAAATAAAATAGTTACTTTTTTGTAAATACTGCTGCGTTAATCCAACGGAGACTAATTTTATTGTCAGCAATTAGGTTGACTGATAAACAAATTTGCCTACTTAACGTTTCGAAAAGTTTATCTCTTTCCGTCGTCGGAAGCAAAAAAAATACAAAGAATAAAGAAAAAAACTATAAAATATTTAAATACAACTATTCGAGAACACGTTCGGCTAAAATGCCATTATATCAATAGTAGATTATTTTCTTTTATCTATTGTTATACTTCAAAATTAACAATTACTACCTGATAACAATTAATAATAATACTGATTTACCTTAATAAGGTAACATCAAAAAGCTTCAAACTTTCTGTATGCTTATTTTTAATTTGTTTTTAATTTTTACGTATGTTATGTTTATAAAAATCAAAGAAGCGATTGCCATACATTACTAACCTCTCCAGATGTATAGGTATAAACATTTTTTAATATAGTAATTTTTTTCTTTTTATTTATTTCTTTATTATGTTGTTATAACAAAATAAATATTAAAGATAAGTTACCAAATATGGAATAACCATTTAGTTTTTGTGTTACATAAGAAAAGGTATTGTAAATAAAATTAAAAAAAGTTTCTTTTTACTTGATTTAATTAAACTGATAAACAAAACTTTTCATTAACTTTTTTCAATATACGGCAAATGTCAAAGAAACTCTAAATTACAAAAGAATAATCCCTGTTTCTTTATTCAAACTCAAAGTACTCCTTAAGTAGCATCAGTTTAATCTGAGTAAAACTATAATATAGTTTAGTCCAATCTATTTTATTATCTAAAAGAAATAAAAAGAAAAAAGTACCAATAGTCAGTTAGTTGATCCAAACAAAAGACCCGAGAAACATTTGAGTCTCGAGCTTCGGATATTCATGGCTAACTCGGATCCTAAACTAGGGATGTACGATTCGAATCGATTTTAATCGAAGATCGATCTTTTTACCCAAAAAATTTTGTATTGCCTTTCGTGGTCGAAATTGGTCTGTTTTAACAGAGATAACCTATTTCCTGACTAGATAGAGTAAAACCGACATAGATGTCATGGGCTCGATTTCTGAGACACATTTAACGTCGTAAACCGGCTGTTGATATTTTCACTGCCAACTGTGATACGGGGTCTTTTTGATTTTTTTGCCATTTGGAAAATTGCCCATAACTTTTGTATTTTGCGGAATAATAAAATTCTGTAAAAACGTTCTTAAGGCACTTTTTTAAGCACAATCCAGTGCCGTAGCCAGTTTTTTTCTATACATGCTCTTTTTGTCAGAAATAATAAAAAATTCAATTTTTGCTAGCGTTTTGCTAAAATGCTGGCGTTTAACCCTTTCCAACGATATAAAGTTATGTGTATTTATTTCTAAGAATGAGAGAAATATTAGACTTTTTTTCTTTGTATCGAAGCGGGCCTTGATTTTGTGTTGACCTAGTGGCCTAATTATTTTTTATTACAATTTAATATTCTATATTATTATTTATCTGCATAATTTAAAACTTTTGAAAAGATAAATCAACATTTTATATTAGTATTACCAATTACAATTAAAACACTAGGGTTATCACTGATCTGTTAAATTGAGAATTTAGAGAGAATTGGGTTGGAACAAGGGGCCCATGTCTTGGCCTCCTAGGTCCTCTGATTTTACTCCTTTCGACTTTTTTATGGGGGAATTAAAAGATCTTATATATCAGGGGAAAACCATTGGTACAAGAGAAGAATTGCAAGCTTTGGGACTTATTTATCCAGTTTGCCTAATAAATCGTTATAACTCTGTGCGCAAAAGATGTTTATTGTGTATTCAACAAGGAGGTGCTCAATTTGAACATCTTTAATTTTTTTAGAAAACTATATTCGTCACTCAAAAAATACGTTTTTTTAGTTTTGATCTTTGTTTATTGTATCGATTTCAGTTGCAATTACTAATACTAAAAATTACTATTACTACTAATAATAGAATGTTAATTTATCTTTTCAAAAGTCTTTAATTATGCAGATAAATAATAATATACACACACCGGAAAAATCTAGGGATATCATTTTATTAAAGTTAAAAATAAATTTTTTGAATAAACAACCACATATTTGTAGGCCGATTCTTTCTATACTTCGATGAAACGAAGTAGTCACACTAGTTATTTCTAAATTTGGGATATTTGCAGAAGTGTTTGTGCATTTTTTCTCAAATGTATAAAAAGCACCTAGCATCAATTGTTCGAATTTAACTTGTACTGGCTATGTTTTTATGATAACTGGCCAGAATTCATTCAAATAACTCTGTTTAGTATTAAACGACATTATGGAGCGAAGACATCTTAACAGAGACGAAATGCTAAGGGCCATGGGTATGCTCGAAGGTCGAATGCGCGAAATCGACGTAGCTAGAGCATTAAATACAACGCAAAGTGTAATATCGCGATTAAGTGCACGCTACCGTGAAAGTGGTGATGTTGCTGAAAGGCACACAGGGCGACATCGCATTACTACCCCTCAGCAAGATCATTTTTTACAATTAAATGCTCGACACTTACAGCACTCGAGCTTATTTTAATTCTCCAGGGAACACATAATGTAACCGTTAGTCCTGACACTATTCGCAATAGATTAAGAGAGGGCAACTTAAGAAGCAGACGCCCCTGGAGAGCTCAACCCTTAACGAGAGGAAATCGAGAGGTACGACATTTGTGGGCTCAAGATCATGTTCAGTGGTCGAATGAACAATGGGCCAATGTTTTCTTCACGGATGAGTCACGCTTTGGAATTCATCCGGATTCGAGAAGGCTTAGGGTATGGAGAGAACCGGGAAATCTTATTCGGTTGGATCATGTTCAGGAAGTGCACCCTTATCAAGGTGGAACAGTTATGGTCTGGGGAGGAATCCAGTTAGGCCGAAAAACCGATCTTGTTTTTCTTGAAAGATTTCTAACAAGAATCACATATCGTGATTTAATTCTTGAGCCTGTCGTGTTACCATATGCCAATGATTTTGGGAGAAACTTCATTCTCATGCATGACAATGCACGGCCTCATGCAGCCAGAGTGGTAAGTGAGTTTATCAATGCTCATCAATTAAACATCTTACCCTGGCCGGCACAATCTCCTGACCTAAACCCCATCGAGCACGTATGGGACGCGGTCCAAAGAAGAAGTTTGAGAATGGGTATGCCTCGTGAAACTCGTAGGGATCTGGTTCGGGCCGTGAATGCAGCGTGGCAGGCTGTACCTCAAGAAGAGATCGACAACCTGATCAGGAGCATGGAGAGACGATGTAGGGCTGTCATGAACAGTAGAGGAGGCCATACCCTTTATTAAGTAAAAATGGTTTTATCTTTTCTTTTTAATTCACAGTTTAGAATTTAAAAAAATGTGTGTATTTTTTTGAGTTCAATAAAAATCAAGGTAAATTTGAAAAATTCGGCAAATTTCGTATTTTTATTTCATATCAGAAATGCAAATAATAAAATTACTGACAATGGCTGGATAAAATTGTAATATCCCTAGACTTTTCCGGTGTGTGTATGTCAAAAATCTTGCATTTTAGTCATATACTTCTCTAATGAAACTCACCTTTATTTTTCTCTTAGAATCCGAAAATCAATTAATATATGGGGTGTTCCATTAGAAAAAACACAACTTTAATGTGTAATTTTTTTAGGGACACTCTGTGTGAAAAATCAAATAGTGCTAAACAGGGTACTACAGTTTAGCACTATTTTATTGTGTTCTCTTTGCAAAGCCAAAGATATTGTTGCTTTGGAATCCGTTCACACTAAACCCACTCTTTTATAATCATCCGACATGGAAAATCAAGAAAACTCCTTAACTAGGAGCCCTGTCATAAAGCCGGAAAATACGATTTTCCTCGTTAAATTTTAATTTCGCCGATTTGGAAAAGCTTTTCCTCCATTTTCTCCAAACACCTTTTTAATTAAAGCAGTGTTTTATCGCGTACGGCACACACACGTGCACGGGCGAGTGTTTGCGCACGTATTTTCCTCTCTCAATCCTCACTTTTTCCGGCCTTTAGAGGATTAAAAAGTTCTAAATTAAAGCCCGAATGTATGAGAGGCTCTGAGCATGGAATTCATGAATATTTAGGCGCCGAATTTAAATATTTTCCTGTACTCTATTATGAGGATCTTTCAAGGAAATAATTGTGTTAAGTATATTCCTGAAAGGATTTGACAACAAAAGGTCAGAGGTTGTACCGGACTTCCTCCCTTTTTATGTTCTGGATTATACTATTATGACATTTCAGTTGTACTTACTGACTGCCATTACTCGCTGACGAGTATTTGACACGCATCAGTAGATGGTTACGCAAGGCGTTTTTTTTTCATGAGCTTTTCTGTGACTGAAAAGCCCGATACGTGATGTTATCTCTCTTCCGCATTCCGGAAAAACTCATTGCTTTGTGAGCCTCCGCGTCGTATAGTAGGAGCCACCCTGTATATTCTGATATATCAGATTTAAATATTAATAGACTCCATCATCAAAAACACTTTCAATAAGATGAGATTTCTTTAAGATAACCCTCACTCCAAAGATAATGTTTAGGTATAATTAGATGCAAAAACAACCCTAGCTAATTATGAATATGGAAAATAATAAAAAACAAAGATAACATCAAAAATGAAACAGAAAAGAGAGGCGTCATGGTAACTTCTGAAAGGATTCGTAATTAAATTATTACTTTTCGAGATAAAGCAGCAAAAACAGGATAAAGGCTTTCGCAGAATAAGTAACTCTTTGAAGTTTTGATTAATATTAATTTAAAGACAGCACAAACTTTCTGTTATTTTTCTTAAATTAATCTTTTGTGTCTAGTTTAGACGAATCTTTAAGAAGTGTTATTTATGTATTTAATTAAATATTTTTCTATCGTTATTCTCTATTTTGTCTTTAATTTTTTTTACTTAAGAACATAACAAAAAGATTTTTATTTTGGTTGCTCTCATAGACATTCATAATGGAAACACTAATTTAATATAAATATTATTTTCAATTTATTTCTGTAATCTGTCAAGTTTTCTGAAATACCACCCAAAATACATACTTTAATACAAATGCCTAATAATGTTAAAGCTTAAATTTATTTAAGAAGATAAAAATTTTTGAACCTAACCAATAATTCGTATTTATAGTGGTTTACAGCAATTTTGTAAAATTATACGAATATTCTCGTTGATTATTGGTTTGAAATAAATATGAAAATGTCCTTCAATGAAAATGCGAGTTGGTTAACTCTCATAATTCTAATTCTGAGCTAGAAAATGAGCTATATGCTTTCCCTAGACCGTTATTCAGAAGATACAAACCTATCTATCAAAATATGCATGAAACTTTACTTCCTAGCACACAACCGGAGGATATTGGTACCCAGGAACAATATCAAGTTTATTTTAATGCTTTTCTTAGCTTTAAATCAAATTTTTTTTGGTGTTTAACGTATTTTTCTTATCCCGTGCAAATGTTCTGTTTTCCAGACATGGGCACGTACCTACGTATGCTCCAAGTTTGTTTTTTATTGGAAATTCTATAGAAAAGCCTCTTTTAAGTTTCTGTCTCATTAAATCGCGATTTTCCAACAGGGAAAATCCGCTTTTCTAAAGGGAAAATTTTTGGTCTCGGAAAAACTGAATGTCTCTATGTATTTTCCGTTTCTTTTTACATGAATTCTAGCAAGACAGTATAAATATTTTTAGTATAAGTCAGTGTACTGTCACCGCACAGACATCTTCAGCAAAATCTTCGCTATATGTTGGGCTCGATGTATTAAAGTATTCCCGTTTGAAATATTTGTCGAATCTCGTATATTTCGAAGCCACGAGGTATTGTTAATGCCCAGCAGGAATACAGCACAGATTACAAAAAAAACTCTTGACAGGACAAATGACAGTTAAGTCCTACCTGAACAAGCTCAACTTGTATCAGAGAAGTTGTTGATGCTAGAACATGAGAAACTATACTCCCATCCCATCAAGGACCTACAAAAGCTGGTTGGATGGGCACAGGGGTATGAGACATAGAAAGTGAAAAACACGGTAGGCCTTACATGTCGAAATGTTTCCTTAATATCCAGGAGAAAAAAAATAAAGAAAATTGGAGGGAAACTTTGGATTTAAAGAAATCACTTGGGAAAAATTTTCAAAATTCAGTCGTCATAAGTTTCATTTTGAAATCAATTACGAAAAATTCGAGAGCTGTTTTAAATATAATTCGGTTTCCGTTTGCAGCGGGCGGCAAACACCAAATCTGGATTCTGAAAAGTTTTGACTAAAGTTATTGAAACTTCTTGATGGAAAATGCATTACTATATCTCCAGCGGCGTATCAATAATTTTTACAAGGATTTATTTCGAATAAGGTATGTGATGTTGATATGACCGAAGTTTTAATTTTTTTTTGAAATGTGTACTTTTTCTATTTTCTTTTTTTTTTTCATTTTTGTTATCTGTTACCTTACTCGTCTTCCTTCTCTTATTTCTCTTCTTTAACTAGAACGTAATGTTAAAACTGTCTGCGTTACTATCCCAAGTAGCATTTGGACGTTATGTAACGTCAGGTATACGTCGCGTTCAATAAACCCGACGTCGGGTACGAACGTCGGTTCGACCGCCTGACGACCCTTATTTGCACCTAAATGGGGAATACAGATTCGGGTCGCCTCGAGCAGCTCCACGAAATAAACAAGATTTGATTCGCTCAGTTTTACAGGCCTAGTTTCGGGTGGACCTGAACGTTTAGTTAAGTGTTTGGAGTTAAATGGAGGTTGTATAAGTAAATAAAATTAATAATTTGTTATAATTTTTTTTAAATCAAGTCTTAAAAAATATATATCGATAATTGTAATTTTGCTTTCTAAACTTTCCTTGTAGTACTTTCCAAAGGGTCTTCAAACATAATACTTCGCAAGACACAGTTTCCAAAGTGATTTTCCGAACGCAATATCGAATTAAACTAACTTAAAATAAAAGCCTCGGAAAATGAGGTGTTTGAACGTCTGCTAGGGAAAACAGAAAACTTTAAACCTCTCTCCGACGTGGTGGAAAATTAACGAGGAAAATTTATATTTTCCCGAGGATTTTTCGCCGGGAAATTAAAGCCCGTTGACGTTGCCACGTCAAAATTCCGTCACCCGCTGCAGGAAAAACTTATGCAAAAAGCACCTCGATAATTAAGATAAATATTGTTACGGAAAATTACCTGGAAAGCTTGTTTTTTTGATCGGGAAATTTTATTAAAATTTAATCGCCGTAATGCATTCTAAAAATGGTTTTGGCTCAAAGTCGTATATTTATATCAAAATGATCATTTTGATATAAATATTTGACTTTATATCAAAGCTTTATATTATATGATCATGAGTGACAAAAATCCATCTAAATTAATTTAATCATTGCCTGGAAACTTATATGGTGAAAGTTTGATAAAATAATTTAGTACATACTAAAAACACGGCATGTCGCTAGTGGTAGGAAAAATAATTTTAGAGGTTACTAGTTTATTTGGTTGCCTGTGATATGCATATACAGGGTGTTTCCTAATTAATCTAAAAAATAAAAAATCGTTAGAAAAGAGATTAAGGCGGGCTCTTAATAAGTATATTTATTTTTTTCTCGACAACCGTTTGATGAACAAGAAAAACTCAAAAGATCAATTTTCTTGAAAAAGGATGGCCAGTCAAGAAAAAAGTATATATTTTCTTTAAAAAGGCAGTGGTGTACCATTTATGTTAAGCAAAAAAATCGATTTTTTTTTAATTTTTTACACCCTGTAGATCAGAAAGGAATTACTTTAGACCTAATTGTTATATAAAAATTGTTTTAAGAACATATGAAGAATCACACCACAATTTTTTTAGACTAATTCGAAAACACCCTGTATATTGTCAACTTGGCAATGATTGCTGATAAATAAAAAAAACACCTTTTCAGTGAAAAAAGCCTGATTTACGCAGGAAAAATTTTGATTTTTATTGAATTTGGGACTGCGTCTGCAAATACTGGTTTGTTTTTTAATTTTCTATCTATCTAAATTTTAAATATCATAGTCAGAATTAGTTTTATTATAGACACATCTGTCACTGTCAAGGATCTTGTCGGTTGGACAGACTATACTTATATTTTCGTCCTTAAAAATTTGTGAAATAAACCAAAATTTAAAATGCAAATGTTCGTTATTTTCTTTTTTTTTATTTTCTCCAATCCTCTTCATTCGTGTCTCTTAAAATGTTGTTTCTTCAATGCAGCACTGATTTTTCCTCGGATTATATTTTCTCTCTTCTTTCAAGCGAGCAGCGCCATAACAAGATTTGCATCGCAGGAATTTCTTTAATTTATTATTCAACAGGGCTTTTCTTTCCGATGTTGGCAAACACTCTTGTTACTTTTACTTTAATAAGTAAGATGATACGTAGCCAAAGAGAACAACAACGGCAAACATCTTTGACACGGTTTTGTTTCGCTTAGAATATTTTATCTTCTAAATAAATCTCTTGTATTGCCGTAATAAAAGATTTTTGTACAGAATATATCAGACGTCTTGAAAAATACGTCAGAGATTTCATTGGAATTAAATTTAAAAAATGTTTCTTTAGATTATTTTGAAAGGTTGTACCATATCAAATAACTAGCGTGTCCCAGCGACTTCGTTCGCGTCGAATTAATCATTTGTAATGGTGATGATAAAGCAAAGCAAGAATTTCCATTAACACACAAACTGGATAAAATTTTCTCACATTTATGTCAGCATGAGAAAAAACAATATGGCGATATTATTATATAACTTGGTAATATATGAGAGGTAGTTTCATCTCGTTGGAATTTGGCTTTCGAAAAATCCGTTTGCCAAAAATAAGCTTTTTACGTCAAGCAGTTTAAGCAGAATCGTGGTTAAGAAATTACCCAACTTTTTGGAACACCCTGTATGATTTTTTAAAAAATTTCAAAATATGTAAAAAAAACAAATAAATTATGCTTGTCCAAGCGTTTTCCCGAAAGACTAACCGTTTTTTAAATAACAAATATTGTAATGTTTGAGGGGCGTTTTCACCCTCTTGGAATTTGAGATTCGAGAAACCCCTCCTTATCAAACCTCTACACCCCACAGTCAATCCGTTTGTCAAAAATCAGCTTTAAACCTCAAGCAGTTTAAGCTTTATTACTTATTGAAACTGTTAACATTAAATAAAACATTATCAATAATAATCATGCGATCGCCACCTATCCGTAAAACAAACAAGCAAAAAAACAAAATAACATACAGAACATCAGGTTAACATGATGACAGATCATGATCGATGACAGATAAAGAATTCTTACGGAAAGTTACACTTTACGATATAATTTTTAAACTGTTAAAGGCAAACCCCATTTAAACACAAAACTTTTTAATACTACTGTATCTAAAAGACATTTTTTTAAATTACTAAATTCTTAGCCACGCTTCTGTTTTCCTTGGCTGTTGTGCGTCACGTCACAGATTAACAGGCCCACGTTTGCACCACAAGGCGATGCTGCAGACCACTAGGTAGACCGGTCGTAGAAATTTATGTTATACAACTTGTAGTCAATCTACACAAATATTATCAAAAACTTTTTTTCTTTTAAAATGTGTTCAGATTTTGTAAAAAGTATAAGTCAAAATCGCAAAACTTAAATTTGATATGAGCTTCTTAGTTTTTATAAGGGAATCCTTTGAAGGATAATTAAGGAATATATATTTTGTTATCATGTCACTAAATAAACCCTTGTATAAAATTTTATACTGTCTGGTTTATAATGTTATAGTATTGCATTTTCGTACAGCAAACTTTCATTCCCTATTCTACTCCCTAAGGGTATAAATTTCATAAATTCGCTTTACCTTTGTGCCAATTTTTATGTGTATAATCCAGAGGTCACCAAGTTTTATATAAATTTTTACTAACTTTATCCATTTGGTTGATGAATTTCAAAAATTTCTTCTAATTCTTTTTGTAGGATTTCATTCTTCTAGACCTTCTAGTAAGGAATTTTTATACAACAAACTGTTCCGACATAATTTTACTCTCTAAGAGGATGAATTTCCTAAAATCGCTTTGTGTAGCTAATTCACTAATGTCGTTTAAACGAACCTTTGTGCTAATATTTATGTATCTAAAGCTGGCGGTATGAACTCTCTATCTCCAGTAGTTTCCGAGATACCCATAGAGAACATCGTAGGAAACTCACCCTGTATATAGGGTGTAAAATTAATAAGTGTTATGAGTAAAACACGATCCAAATTCCAAAATTTATTGAAAGAAAAGTGGTATCGAGCCCACATTTTTAGTATGATAATTTAGCTCTGAACTTAATTCAGATATCTACTACTAATTTATATTTAATAAAACTAGATCGATGGAGATAATGGATATATGCATAATTAATGAGATACGTAATCGGGGGAGCTTACATCATTGATATCAGCCCGATAAATTATACGCTGCGATTTGAATAGAACATAATTTATACGGCAATTTGACTTTAATGAAATAATGTGTTCGGTGCTCGCAATTCTATAAGACTGTATGCACTGAAAAGGATTAAATTTAATTCATAATCTATTTGAAAATTTATTGAGAAGCCTAAAAAGTAAAGTATATTAAGTAAAAGTATATTTTTTGCTGTCTACTGGCCTGAAAGAGTCTAAGTGTGAAAGAGTAGTCCGGAGAACTAACCTGTGTAAAACCGTCTCAGATACTGGCTTCTGCCAAAGCCCTTAGACTGTACGACGAGTTATAACTCAAGAAAAAAGGACACAATAGATCTATAAGGCTACAATTTAAATATTTCTTCTTCTTTTATTTATTTGAGATCTACTCGATCTGTTAGTTTTAAGGTTGTCTCTGTAGGAGTTCTTGGAAGATGGACTACCAACTGTCTTTCCATCTTTTTGGAGGTTTTCCCGGATGTCTTTTATCCAAGGGTTTTCCTTCAAGAACTATGTGTGGTAGCTTGTTTGCTTTCATGCGTTTTACGTGTGCGAACCATTCTCTTTTTCTTTGCCTACCCCATCTCACTACGTCCTGTATTCCTCATTGTTGTCTGATATTTGTGTTTCTAATTCTGTCTCTTCTAGTCTTCCCATTTAGTAGTAATACTCTATAATTATTATTCCACCAACTTTTTTTTTTTTAGAATGAGTGGGAGGGGGGTTAATCACTTAGACCTTACAGATCCATTGTGTCCAAGCCAGTATCTGGGACGGTTTTATAGAGGGTAGTTCTCCATCTCCAATATCAGTCGTACCAAAATTCATGGCACGAATGGTTGTCGTCTCGGCGCACTCAGTGATGAGGTGTACTGGTGTTTCCCCATCTTCCCCACAGAATCTGCATTCGCCGTTTCTTCTTAGTTTCAATCTACTGAGGTGTTCATTGAGCAGACAGTGTCCTGTTAAAAACCCCGTGACAATCCGAAGATTGTTCTTACTCAGACCCAGGAAGATCTGTGATTTTTCTTGATCATAAGCCCTCAGAAACTTCTTCGAGTGTCTTAGACCATTGCAAGATTTCCATTCCAGGTTGCGGATGGAATCTTCCAAGTTCTTGAGTTCCGCCTTGAGTTGGTTACCACTTGGAAAGCAGAACGGTTCTGGTCCAGTTAGTGGAGTGTTAGCTCCTTTCCTAGCTAGATTATTTGCTTTTTCATTGCCTTCTATCCCTTGGTGAGCAGGCACCCAGAGTAGGAGGACTTTGTTTTCTTTGCCTAATTTATTCAGCTTCTCTATGCATTCTTTGACCAATTTCGAATTGATCGATACTGAGTTGATCGCTTTTAACGCTGCTTGACTATCAGACAAGATGGCTGTTTCTTGTTTCCGATAGTTGCTATCTAAGATAAGTTGTACGCATCTTTCGATAGCGTAGATTTCTGCCTGTAGGATACTAGGGTAAGTGCCCATTGGTTCGGAGTATTTAGCTCTCGGTCCAAACACTCCGATCCCTGTTCCCGTATTGGTTTTGGAAGCATCAGTATACCAAGTTATGGTATGGTCTTTTAACTGCTGGGCAAGCGTTTCGCTCTTCCAATCCTTCTTATTGCTCAATACTACATTGACATGTTTGTCAAAGTTGTACGTTCTTGGCATATCGTCCACTGGGAGTTGCAAGAGTGGTATTTCCTTTTTGAGGGTGTTCCAAGCCCCTAATCTGACAATTCTCCCAGTACTAATTCCGTTAGTGACCATTCTAATCATTGTCGCATTGGCATTACACCAACACAAACTGTAATACCTTCCTTAAAATACTATGTAGTTTTTTAAAGTTAAACTGTTTTATTTCCTAGTTATTTTAAAAAGAAAAAAAAGTTAAAAAACAACACAGAGGAAAAACGAAATTACCTTGTCACATTCATTTTACATTCAGTTTAATTTTCCTCTCTAACTGGAAAATTTTCACCACAGCCCACTCTGTGTTTTCTGTCTTGTTCGTAGCCAACTAGAGAACCAGTTACTCTACCAGACAAAGTTTAATTAGTTTAGAGTTACTGGCGACGGCAACTAGATCATTACCTGAATCCATTTATACACACGTGTAGCATTGTTTATATTACGAGTGCTTTCCTAGATTACCAAAACTAAAAGTGTGTTTTTACGACGTAAAAATGACGTGACATTAAATCTGCTTTTACACAGTTATCACAGGAAAGAATATTTCATGTTAAAGTACGGGGGGGGGCCGAAATTGTTTTGTGGCTTTTTTGGCCATTTTTAAATTAAATTAATAATAACCGAGTTATCTAACTTTGAAAATTTTGAAAAACTATGGACAACGTTTTGGGATCTAACCCAATGCAATCTGCTGGACATTCAGCAATTATGCAAAATTTCTAACTTATTTTTTTTTGGAATAAATGTCTTCTAAAGTCTTCAAATTTGTTAAAAATAGTCATAACTTTATTAGAGATAACTTACTGAATAGTGGGGTGTTTTTCAAGAATATTTATTTTATTTGAATTTCCGTATTAAATTTACTATTACAATTAGACTGCATAATTTCATACTTATTCCAAAATTTAATGAACTTTTTATCATACCTTTATTCTATGAATTTTGTTCAGTTTTTTAATACTAACATGTATTCAATAACTATTTTCAAAGTCTTATTATTGTATAGAGTATCATAAAAAATTAAATTTTAATCTTGTTGCTGTGGGTTGCCCAATAATTTCATTCTTCTTTTTTAATCTATACTAATATATAAAATCCTTAAGTGACTGACATACTGATTAATCACGATCCTGCTCAAACCACTCAACGTAAGAAGCTCAATTTTGGCATACAGGTTGATTCTAGGGTGTAGAGATTCGATAAGAAGGGATTTTTCGAAATTCCAGTTCCAAGAGGGTGAAACCACCCCTCAACTATTACAATATTTTTTATTTAAAAACGGTCAAGTTTCGAAAAAACGCTTAAACGCGTATATTTTATTTTGTTTTTACATATTTTAAGATTTTTTAAAAATGTATACAGGGTGTTTCGAAAATCTGGTCAGTGGTTAATCACGATCCTGCTTAAAGCGCTTGACGTAAAAGCTGATTTTTGGAAAACAGATTGACTTTAGGGTGTAGAGGTTCGATAAGAAAGGATTTTTCGAAACTCGAATTCTAAGGGGGTGAAACTATCCCTCAAATATTAAAATATTTTTTATTTAAAAACCGGTGAGTTTTTGGGAAAAACTCTTAAACAGGTATATTTTATTTTGTTGTTTTACATATTTTAAGATTTTTTATAAATTTATACAGGGTGTTTCATAAAATATGACCATTGAGTAATCGCCATTCTGCTTAAACTGCTTGACGTTTAAAGCTTATTTTTGGCAAACGGATTTTTCGAAAGTCAAATTCCAACGAGATGAAACTACCCCTCAAATATTACCAAGTTATATAATAATATCGCCATATTGTTTTTTCTCATGCTGACATAAACGTGAGAAAATTTTATCCAGTTTGTATGTTAATGGAAATTCTTGCTTTGCTTTATCATCACCATTACAAATGATTAATTCGACGCGAACGAAGTCGCTGGTACACGCTAGTATTATATATAAGCCCCCATCTTGAATTGAAAATGGAAAAATCAAATTTGGGACTAAAATTAAATACCTAGAGGCCATTTCACGTATTTTTTTTGTAGAAATTTAAAAATGTGAACTTATAACTTATAAACATAGAGTTAGAAATGACTTATAAACATGCAGAATGTGGATAACGTGGGAGGTGGCAACATTGCAATCTCTCGAAGCGTTGTAAACAAATTTGCGGAAACTGAACAAGTGGCACTCAAAAGTTCTTCAATATTCTCCGGAAAATATAAATAAAACCTCATAGGCGTGTTTCGGAGTTAAATTCTGGGACAGCCTGTATATTTTACCTTAATTATTGAAAAATAATGAACAATACGTCTCATTTTTTTACTTTTAGTTTGGAACAACAACGCAAAAACCTTCAGGTATCTACCCCTCCAAATATTCTGACGGCATTTTAAACAAAAATAGAGTTATGGAACTCCAGTCAAAGTCAATATAACCTCAAAAATTTCACCTTTATCAACCCTTATCACGGCAACGTGTCTCTACAATACTAATCTTAATTCATCAACTCGGCTTGATCAGTTTAACTAAAATATTTACGATTTAAATCGACTCAACACCCGTAATACAATTACCAAGATCGTGTTTCGAACAAAGTTACGTGTATGGTATTTGATTAATCTTTCCATGAGGCATAAATTATATAGGCGCAAACTTTGTTCGACGATCCCTTGTCAAAAGCTTCTAAATATATTTAGACACCTTAAAACACCTCATTTTATTTTCTTAGGTTGTTCTGACGTGTTTTTAGGCTAATTTCTGTCTGGGTGATCGATATTTGTGTAATTTGAGAGAGTTTAGAGGGTCCGGGACATGTAAGGTGGGTGTTAATTTCAAGGTAATTGGTAGAATTTAATTAGTAAGGCATATAACATAGTGACAGTTCATAGTATAGGTAATAATCCGGGAGTTAGTGATATTTTATTGATGAATACAAAATAGTTATTTATGTAACAAGTTGCGAAATGAATGTGCAACGAATTTCATACAAGATTTTTTGTGAAAGCGGATAATTTGAAATTTTCATGCTGTTATTATTTATTTTTAAACATTTTTTAAAATGTTCTGGTAATCGGTTTCTAAGGCATTGTTTATGCATTGTTTAATGACAAAGTTCTGTCAGGTTCAAACATCGCCATGTTTTCTACAAAGTTTTGTGAAAAAATGAGTGAAAATGACGAGTCTTTGGATAATCAACAAGCTGCTGAAACTGCGCTATCCACCAATATTGGCTAAAATGAAAAGCACACATTTTACCTAAATATTTTAGCTAAACTAAAATAAATGTAAATAAACGTGGATGAAATCTCATTTGGTTTATTTCCTTGTGTTCATAACAGGGTTTGCGACGAAGAAGCTACAGAGAGTTCGCTTAAGTTGCCGCTTAAACGTAAACTTGAGCGGATATCTCTTTATACCGGAGTTAGCGTATAGGCTATAAAAAATTCACACAGAAGATAAAAAAAGACTGGAAACTAACCCCGATAAAATGATATCCAGCCCTGGAAAGAAACGGCTACGTGAGCTCGACGACTTTGATTTCCAAGTGGTCAGGAATTTGATAAATAGATTTTATCTCGAATTCAAAGTCGTCCCCACAATTAGAAAGCTTTTGCAAAAATTGCGGGAAGAATCGAATTTTCCTTTGGCAGGGACACGCTTAGGGGGTTATTAAAATCAAATGGATTTTTTTGGCGTAAATGTTAAAATAACAGATAAATATTAATGGAGCGGCCCATTATATTGCGGAGAGAGATATAAATATATACGCGAAATTCGAAAATAGCCAAGTATTAAATTCCATACCTATTGTAAATGGAAATTAAGGAAAGATTTTACCAAAACAAGAGTTTCTAACAAGATCGAACCCGAACCTCCGAAAGCATATGGAACACGTTACCGAATTTTGTGAGAACTATATAGTTTTTCGATACTCGTCCTAAGAAAAACTAGTTCATCCTAAAATCGGGTTTGCCCGGTAACATACATGAATATAATCATAGATAAAAGAAAATAATCTTCTATTAATATAATAGAGTGTGCTAGAAATGCTAAAAATTTTAATTTCCATTTCCAATAGGTATGGAATATTGAAATATCACCAGAATAACCCCGAATATGGTTAATACTTTTTAAATTAGATTAGCCAAACATCATCTACCAAATTATTTGCTTTTCGTAATAAGAAAATACAATAAAACTGTGTAATTTCCCAATATAGGTAGATATTGAACAGCGACATCGCCAATTGAAAACGAGAAACGATAATAAAAATTGTTAAAACATAATTGAATCATTCCAAACGCATACATACCTAGTTTACCACCAATGTATAAGAAATAATGCATATTAAAATGGAGTCCCCTTAACCTCAAACCAATGTCATCAAATAATGTAGGATTATTGCTAAAATTACATTGAAATTTTGGGATCAAATCCGTCATCTCCCATGCCTGAAGAAGGTCTTCCATTTTAACATATCACAAGCACAAACGATAACAAAAAAACTTAATATAAAGTACCCGGCGCGTCTCGTGTCGCAGAGGAGAAACAGAAACCAAATGAAGATAGGAATCAGGAATGCACTGTTGCGTTGTTGCTGTTGGGGATGGTCACTTAATATAAGAATAGTAACTCTTGGAAATGGGGTGTTATTCTCGCGCCGAGAATAATATACTTATTTAAAGTCTTAATAGACCGATTTCAAGTAAAAGTTTTAAAAATGTTAAGAATACTACTTATTATTATATAAAAGCATTTATACTTCATTTAATAATAGTTTCTTCGTTGCTAAAGGATTTATTCACTTGATAGTAATATAAGTTTTTCTTAAATATAAGTCATTTTATTCTTTTTTGTAGATTCAAAATTACTTAAAGTGACTATAACTATATTTAAAAAGCAAGTGTAAAAGTAAAATAGTTCCAAATATTTGTTGTACTCATGGAAAGAATGCTATCATTAAAGAAAGTGTAAAATTTTAAGTGTATGATTGTTCTTGAATATAGAAATGATTTTTTTTCCGTGCATGCCTATTTTATGAATGAAATTGGGCGTGTCTTGTTTACAATTGCGTTCCCCTGCCGATACTCCATAGCTACAGATCCGTTGGTCACACTATATAATAAATAAATATGTATTATTATAAACCAAACCAAACAAGTGTCACTTTTAGATACTAGTGCCTAAAAAAATGTCATTTCGAATCTCAAATAAATATCAAAAACTGTCAATTTCGAAAAAGTTTTTTTTTCTGTTTATGTGCTTTTCATTACTATTTCAAAATATAAACAAAACAACGTCTGACTTAAAAGAAAATACGCAAAAACTTTTATAAACAATTTGTCCAATTTATCGTAGATTTTATATTTCCACAATATATAACAAAAAAAACAACACAATACCACAAAGAGGTAAAATTTTGCCGAAAAGTAATTTTCTATAAAACAGTGAATATCCTATGAGTATTTTTCATCCTGAAACCGTATATGAATATTTGGGAAATAGTCCGGATTTCCAGCGTTTCATATTTGCAAAACATTAAACAAATATTGACGGTAATAAAACAATGCAAAATAACAAACTCCGGTCAAATATTTGATCTAAATGATTAAATCAATATTGGACCGTTTGTTTTGAATAGTTTGTTTGTATTGCATTTTTTACTAAATACTTCGTTAAGAAATAAACTTTGAACTTTAACATTAAAAAAATAATTTTCCAAAATGTTAAACACCCAAAAATGCTATTATTAAATTGTCATTACTGTACAACTAAAAAATAAACATTAACAACATTTATAAGCATTCATACTTTTCTTTGAAAAAATAATGACAAAACAATTTTACAGATTTTTCTTCCAAAAAATAATGATAAAACAGTTTCTGTTGAACTTTTGGTACATTATGCTTTCAGTCTAATAACTATTTTGTTTAATTTATATCAATGATGACAGGTATTGATAATTTAGATTCCAAATATCTCGAGAACCATTATTCGTAGCGATTTTTACCAAGATACCTTTATTACGTAGAAAACGTTGTAAATGTATATTTTTTACTCAGTAGTTTTTTTACAGGTACAGATGAAAAGTTATTAGTCTTCAAACCAGTTAAAAGACATGTAGGTGGCACCCTCTACAAGTAAGAGTCATATTGACATCAAAATCAAATTTCCCATGTCAAAAAACTCCCAGACACCAATTTTCATCCAAATATTGATGTTACTTCAGAAATAATTTGAAAAAAAAAATAAAAATGAAACTTCTACACCCTGTATATGTACAGAATATGCTGCCGTAGTTTTCGGAATACAATTTGGACCACCCTGTATACTTTGAATTGTTGGTGAGCAAAAAACTTATTTTGATTCTTGACATGTCTAGATGAAATTAATTATTGAACCTAATACAGCCATTTTCAATAACGACAGATGTTTTTAGCATATTTCTTCTGTTTGTATTATAAAACGTTTTTTAATGGGGTATTTTTGTTGGAATTTTTTTTTGTTATGGTTTATTTGTCTTTAATTTGTTTTGAAGTCGGACTGGTAATGACTTGTTGGCCCCGTTCTATTTTCAAATGGAATTTAATTAATTATACTGAATAAATATCAAGAATTTCTCATTAAATTGTATAACTAAACAGAAACATTATGAAATTAAGTTAATAAAATAATTCTGCAAAGACAGGTACGCAAGATATAGAAACCAGTTATAAAGAGTAATGTAATATAAAAAGAACAGTTTCTATATATAATTTTAATTAGTTGACAACAGTCATTTTTATTCACAAGGTTATTATTGAATTACTAATATCTCTATTAAAAAAATAGGGGTTGATGATAGAAAAGTGAAAATTTATGGTTGAATGTATTTTTAATGCCACATCATAAAAAATTGCCCAAAAAATAAAAAAATTGGGGTGGACCACCTTTATCACTTATCACGTTGCAAAAAAAATAACTTCAAAAAAGTTATTCAGTAAACAACCCCTACCCTTGCAATAACTATCCTTTCCGCTTTTCCAAATAATATTTCAGTATCACCATTTGATTTGGGGTCAAAATTTATGGCCGAATATTTTTTTTCGAAATTTTATCTCGTTCTTAAAGCCTACAATTTTAAAACAACCGTTTTTAAATTCACCCTTTCAGTGCCCCTAACTCCTTCTTCTTCTTCTTCGGGTTCCATCTCCTAATGGAGGTTGGAAATCATCATGGCAATTCTAACTTTGTTAACGGCTGCTCTGAATAACTGGTTTGAAGTCATTCCAAACCATTCTCTCAAATTCTTGAGCCATGATGTTCTTCTTCTTCCTCGGCTCCTTCTGCCCTTTATCTTTCCTTCTATTATGTTCTGCAGCAGGGCATATTTAGGTCCTCTCATTATCTGTCCAAAGTACTCAGGTTTTTTCTTTTTAAGGGTGTTAATCACCTCTTCGTCCTTTCGAATTCTGCATCGCAGTTCTACATTTGTTACCTTGTCAGTCCATGCAATCCTCAGCATACGCCGATGACACCATCTTTCGAGTGCCTCAAGCTTCTCCATTTCGGCTTTTTTAAGTGTCCAAGCCTCTGAACCATAGAGTAGAGTTGCAAATATGTAACCCCTTAGCATTCTTGATCTAAGCTTTAAGTTGATGTCTTCATTGCAGAGATATTTTTTGAGTTTTACAACAACTATTGGCCAGACTGCGCTGGCGTCTGGCAGAGCTATTTAACCAGTGCTGCCTGCAAAGTAAACTACCCCGAGAATGGCGAGTGGCTCACATAGTGTCCATCTTTAAAAAGGGAAATCGTAACGACCCCACTTGTTATAGAGGCCTAAGCATTAACAGTTCGGTCAGCAGACTTTTTGGAAAGGTGCTACAGGGTAGGCTCAGGGACAGTATTGGTGACAAAATCTCGGAAGACCAAAGCGGATTCACACCGGGGAAATCTTGCACAGATAACCTTTTTGTCCTGCAGCAGGTGATGGAAAAAAGATAGCCGTAGATCAAGAAGTCCATCTAGCATTTATTGATTTGGAGAAAGCGTACGACTCTATTCCCCGCAGCAAGATATGGGAAGTATTGAATATCTTAGAAGTAGATAGACCTTTGCTTAAGATAATAAAAGAGCTGTATAAAGAAAATGAATCGTACGTTAAGATAGTTATATATATAATAGGACACAGGCTATCTAATCCAATTAACACCACAAAAGGGTTGCGACAAGGATGCAGCTTATCTCCTCTGATCTTCAACGCTTACGTCGAAGTAGCCCTTAGGGAATGGAAGACGAAATGTCAAGGTATGGGAATACCCATTGGGGACAACACACTATTTACCCTGAGCTTTGCAGACGATCAGGTCGTGATTGCGCAGGACTCATACGATCTAGAGTTCATGACTAAGAGGCTTTATCAAGAATACAACAAATGGGGACTTCAGGTTAGTCTAAAGAAGACCGAATACTTAGCTGTCAATTCCAACGCTTGTTTTGAAGTCTTCATTAATGATAACGTCCAGATTCAACAAGTAGACAAATTTAAATACCTGGGTGCTACTATCAACAACGAGGGTTTGGGCAAAGAAGAAATACAAACCCGAATTCAGAAGAGCAAACAAGTTATTGGATGTCTTAACAGCCTCTGGTGGGACCGAAGGTATATCTAGGATGGAAAAAAAGACAAACATCAAGGTCAGGCGTATCATGAATGCATCGGAAGAGACAGTACTGGATCGAATCGAAAAATCCAGCTTAAAATGGTTTGGACATGTTCTGCGTATGCCGGAGAACAGGTGGCCAAAAAGAGTTTTTCAATGGGCTCCCCAGGGCAGAAGAAAGAAAGGTAGACCTAGAAAATCCTGGAACGGAACGGTTACGGAAGCAATGGAAGCTCGTAACCTAGAAGCTGATGACGCTCTAAATCGAGATGTGTGGCGTAGGGTAACGGGAAGGCAGCAATAGGCTGTAGTTGGAAATGAGTATTAAATGCTTAAACCAAATCCCGTTGATATATATACAACAACTATTGAGTTTACACAACCTAACTTCCTTAATGTGCATTTTCCGCTCTATACTTATAGGAACTTTTTTTACTGTTTTTAGGAGTACTATCACTCCCCGATTTTTTTACACCATTTCATCTTTCATACAAATTTTACTGTGATACTATTAAAATGAATGTTTTTTTTTATTCAAAAAGATCTTAATAATTGCTTAATATAAAGTTATTTTAAACACTATTTAAATATTCCAAACTCAAATTATATTATTTTAAAACGGATAAAAATTTAAATGTGTTAATACTAGAAAACCTCGCTATTTTCCATAAAAAACCTTAATAATTAAGCTTAACATAAAGTTATTTTAAAACCTATTTCGATTTATTTAAATAGGGATATTCGACACCGTAATAATTTTATTTTAAAACGTTTTAAAATTAATGTTCGAGTCTCTCCGAGATTGCCAACTGCTTGAGGCAATTTCCTTCAGTATTTCACAAAGGAAACAGCAGACGGATTTGAGGCAAATGAAAGCTTGAGAACGGCAACTGGAGATAGGAGGTCAAAACGCCGCGTCGTCGGGACTGTTTTCAGACGTTGTAAATCGTAATTTTGCATAACTGACTTTACAGTACATCCCTGTGTGTAATTCTGTTCAGGAATGTCTTATAGAAAACCATCTTTTTTGCCGATGTTGATTCACATACGCTTTATAATTTCCATGGTACATAGATAGTTCTATTTCTTACTGATTTTAGTATACAGGGTTGTTCACCACATACGACACGGAGTATTGTAGTTAAATGATTACATTTTTGCAAATTGTAAGTTTTGGTTTCGTTGAAGGGCTATTAGAGCTACAATTTAAAAATATTTTTACAAATAATAACTTGTTTAATTTAAATGGAACTCCCTGTATGTTTTATGAGAATCAGATGCACAATTTAATTGTCTATCAAATTGTATTATACAATTTTTTACCTTTCTCTTCAAGTTTTCGTAAAAAATGCATTTTCTTATAATTTAGACCTTATTTATCAATATACCCATGGAATATTGATATTTTAGATTATTTTTAAAGATGTAAGAAATTTTTAAAAAGTACAGATACTAATATTGTCAATATAGTTGGTTTATTTTATTAAAAATAAAAAACTGTTAAAATATTTGTTAAAGAGGACCAATTAATATGATTTCACTATTCAAACTGCATGAATTGACTGTTTGCGTTGATTAACAATAATTGCTCCAAATTCTAAACAACTGAATTTTATATGTGTATTAGAAAGTGTGGTAAAAAGTAACACCTTAACGATGTTATTTCAATTTTGATGTATAATTAAAAATGTCCCAGTTGGCCATATTAATGTATGAGCTGCGTATAGACACTTATTATCCTGTATTATGAATTAACGATCTTTGTAATTGGACGTCTATGATCCAGATCAAACAGATATGAAGTTAAAGTTCACTTTGATACCGTTTTCGATCGGCACGAACTACAGTTGAATTATCGAGTAATTGGTGTTTGTTAGCATCCAGTACGGGCACAGTAAAAGCATTCTACTGTTTCCATAGCTTTGCAGCAAAATTTGTTGCCGACACATCAAACAACGCGAGCATATCTAAATATAATTTACTTTATATTTTGTGAAACGTAAAAGAAAACGTGTTTCATATATTGACTGGTTATGGAAATAATAAAAATGGAAGTGTCATATGAAAAGTGTTATTTCAACTTGCTAATGTTAAATTGCATTCTGTTTTGTTTGTTTTTTGTTTACTTTGTTTGTTTACTTTACCTTTGTCTATAAATTGTAAAATTTTTTGACAATAAAGGCATTTATTTATTTATTTATTATTGGGGGTTCCAAAATAAGGGGATCCAATATCTCCAGTACTGTTTAGTGTAGTATTAGAAAAAGTTATAAAATATGCGGGAATCAACAGAGAGGGCCTGTATACAAAAAGACACCAATGCTTAGCCTTTACCGATGATTTAGTTATCTTAGCAACAGATCGGAAAGAGTTGATATCGGTGACCAAAAGACTAGAAAATCAAGCGCAAAAAGTAGGCTCAGTGTTTAATGAGAAGAAAACGAAATTTATGGAATATTCAGATAGGGATTTTGAGAAGGGAAGATGGACAAATAGATTCTGAGAGAGAAGAGGACTTGAAAAGGATAAGAGTGAACGGGTGGAGAATGAATGGATGGGCGGATGGATGGGTGGATGGATGGGTGGATGGATGGGTGGATGGATGGGTGGATGGATGGGTGGATGGATGGGTGGATGGATGGGTGGATGGATGGGTGGATGGATGGGTGGATGGATGGGTGGATGGATGGGTGGATGGATGGGTGGATGGGTGGCTGGATGGATGCGTGGATGGATGGGTGGGTGGATGGGTGGTTGGATGGGTGGATGGATGGGTGGATGGATGGATGGGTGGATGGATGGGCGGATGGATGGGTGGATGGATAGGTGAATGGATGGATGGGTGGATGGATGGATGGGTGGATGGATGGGTGGATGGATGGGTAGATGGATGGGTGGTTGTTCGTTGGATCGTTGTTCGACAAATATGTATTCGTCATTGTTTCTTAGCTTTAATCTTCTGAACTGTTCATTGAGGAGACAGTGTCCTGTTAAAAGTCCGTGACAATCCAAAGATTGTCCTTACTTTAATCAAGGAGAAACTTTGATTTTTCTCTTTGATCATGTGAGATTGATAATGATGATAATTATTAAACAATCTCAAAATTATTTTATGCAGAAAAAAATTCGAAAATCATTATTTTTCCTCTCCACAACAATAAATACGATAATTATGAACGATTCAACGTTAAAACAACGAATAATTTAAACAATAAACTCATCCGGAATAATCGAGGGTAATATTTTCCAATCATTATTCGAAACACAAACAAGTTTTGACGTGTTCGTATCCAAACAATTTCGAAATTATAGTTTTAATTATTCTAACTGACGAAATTAAAGCGCTCGCTCGTTTAACTGGATTTGAGGCAATATAATCGCAGCCCAAAATTAACTTTATGTTTCGAATTCTGTTCAGATTTATTTCTACGTCACTATTGTCTAATAAATGTAAAACTGGCCATTATGTGACCACATCTTTTCAAACGATTGAGTCATAGATAAAAGAAATCAATTTAGGCTGTATTCCGTTGCAAAACCAGGCGAACCAGACCGGTAAGCTACGGTAAAAAACGGCTGTCATTTTGGGCGATTGTTAAAATAAATTATCATTTTAAATTTCTTTCAAATTGTCACACCTAATCACTTTTTTCATTAATCTCCACCTAATTTTTCGTGTAAGGTATAGTTTTCCAATTTCACCCTAAAAACTTTATGATCATCGTTTAGAATTGTTCACGGGCGTTCCAAAAAGGTGCCACAAGTGGGGTGTTGCCATTTAAGATTTTCAAGTTAGTAGGGGTGCCTCCTAAGGTGTAGGTCGGGGTGGTTCAAAAAATACGTCATATGTATTCCCCCTCGATATTACAGAAACTGTATTTTTTATTTTTTTTTATTAAGTCTTTTTTGGTTTAAAAATTATAGCCATTGTAAGTTTTCAGTGGCCTACCCTGTATAACTTTAAAACACATTAAAATTTTAAGGTGCCCATTTTTTATGCCGGTGAGTGTATATCAGTTTTTTATGAGAAAAACTCTATAAATCTTCTATATATGCTAAATATATAAAAATTCGTCGTAAAACAACTACAAAATTGAATCGACAGAGTTTTTAGTAGGATCGATAAAACGATAAAGTTTCTAAATTTTATGGAATACGCTGTTATAATAAACAATGTAACAGATACGGTACGTATATATTCCGTATTCCGTATATCTATCAAGTACATTTAAAAATTTATTAGTCCAGTTTATCGCTAGAGATGCAAGAGTCTTTAACATTTTATATTTGTACTTAATACACATTGATTTTTCCATTAGTGTAGCTTTTGATATAATATCTAGATAATTTTGTGCTATTTTTCACTCTACAATAATCTGTAGAATCAATGTTCACTAACACTACAATAACTACATTATTTAGTAGTACATCAAATTCAAATAAAAAAATGATATTTAAGATTATATTACAAAAGACCTATTTTTTAAAAGTTTTAATATTCAGTAGCTTTAACACTATGCATTTTTTCACCCATATTAAATATGGCAACCTTTCAAAAATGTTTAAAAAAAAACAACGTTTTATTGTACAAAAAGCCAAAACAGCTTCATCGACAAGCACAAAAACAAATATAAACAAATATACAAATAATAAAAGAAATGTCATACAATACAAATCAATTCAAAAAAAAAATTACGTCATAAAATTACAAATAAAACATATTTATATGGACATTGCAGAACACAGGCGTATCTAGAAAATTTTACAAAAGGAAAACTGTAAATGGATAAAATCATGTTATAATAACATAAAATCAAGAGTTATAAAATATTAAATACTAGACCTTTAACCAGTGTGTGAGATGATCAAAATATTAAAATTAAAATTCTAAATTGTTCATGATTAAACATCAACAAAAAGTCGTTTACCGCATATAGGGCTTCTCCAGTAAGTATGATTTCAGAGCTTTGCGAAATGCGGGAAAGAATGAAAGTGACTTGATATTCGAAGGCAAATGATTGTACATTTTCTTGGCATTGTACAGTATTGAGCCCTTAACTAGTTCTGAGCTCGGGGTTGGCAGATAAATATCGTGCTCCGCATTCCTAAGTGGATAGTTGTGAGAAGGCCTTTCCGGAATAGAGAATATGTGCTTGCGGATTAAGCAAACGGATTCAAAAATGAATAAGGAAGGAAGAGTCAGTATTTTGAAATTTTTAAAGAAATTCTGGCAGTGAGTTCTACTGTTTAGTCCCAATAAGTATCGAACTGCTCTCTTTTGAAGTTTGAAAATACGATCAAATTTTGTCGCGCAGCAAGTACCCCAGAATGGAAGGGCATAACGAAGATGCGACTCAAAAAGGGCATAATAGACCATTCTAGAGGTTGATGAGTTAAGTTCCTTAGAGACTGATCTTAGCGCAAAACAGGCAGAGCTTAGTTTCTTTGATAAGGCTTCGATGTGCAAGTCCCATTTTAACGAGTTGTCCACAACAAGTCCTAAGAATCTCACAGAGTCCACGACGTCAATAGTGGTGTTATTAAGTACAAAAGGTTGTATAGTACTTTTATATGACAAAACTTTAGTTTTTGAAAGGTTGAGGCATAGGAGATAAGAATCGCACCAGGATTTAATGGTGCGTAAGTCTCTGGATATAGTATCATATAGTGCCGTAACATCTGGGCCGCTCCAAGTGAAACTAGTATCGTCCGCAAAGAGGCAGATTTTACCGCTAATGTCTAGATTTGCAATGTCGTTGATAAACACTAGAAATAAAATAGGGCCAAGTACTGAACCCTGAGGGACACCACATTCTATAGGCTTACAAGAAGACATGGACGTATCAATCCTCACAAGCTGCCCTCTGTTGCCAAGATACGACTTAAGCCATTCGAGCGGCACTCCCCTGAATCCATCGTATTGCAATTTGTAATATTGTTATTGCAATTTGTAATATTGTTATTGTCATTAACTGACTAAAGTTTTAAATAAGTACTAAGTGACTCCTCATCACAAAATATCTAAAAAAGTTCCTATAAAATTTATACGTTATATATTTTAAGTTATATATTTTGACGGGCTTAAAATTTGTAATAATATTTTGTATTTACATCCAAAAGCAATGGAGGTAGGCAGTAAAAGTAAATAAATTTCATTAACTAAATAGAATATCTTTTTAGGCCCATTTAAACTTATAATATGAACAGAGATACAGAGATAATGGTACAGTCCTTCCAGTTCTCTGTTCCTATTGTTCTCGTCTCTATAGAGTGGTTTTGACTCGCTTGGCTATTTTTTCATGCTTCGCCAGTACCAACAGAGCGCCTATATAAACACTCAATTTGAAGGTATTAGTTTAGTTTTAATCATCTGCTGATTAAGCTAACATGGTTAGCGAAACTCGCCTAGTAGTGTTAAAAAAGTAAAGTGTTTTGGTGTATTGTGGTGAATTAGGAATAACAAATAATATAAATTTTATTAAAAATATCTATCCCTTCCTCTTTATTAACATTTGGAAAATATATACCAATTTTATAACTGCTGAAAACTGGCTGGCAATTTAAAACAAAACATAATGGATGAGCATGAGTCAAGATTAATGACCATAATAAAACAGGGAAATATTTGCATCATTTAACAGCAATATAAACGAGGCTTAACTAGTATTTTTGGTTTTTTTTTGGAACAAGTGACCTAATTTTCGGTACAGATTGACTAAATGCAAAAATTTTACAGTTTAAAAATGTTTTTTTTTTATAATTAATAATTGTTCAACAATTTTTTCATAACAGTTTTTACAAGTGAGTAAACAAATTGCTCGTTACATAATCAAAAAATTAACTAGACATATACTATGAAAGGATAAAATATATTTTGCAATATTAATAGTATACTTTTTTTTTAATCGACTAGTGATTCAATGTTTTATAAACATCTTTTAAAATTATAATTATGTACCTTTAAAAACATTTGTTATAGCCCTAATAGCCCTAATTATGGCCCCACTAGCAAAGCCAGTGCGTAAAACTATACTCGCTACCGTAGTTGAACTCATCTTAAAAGTTTTTCAGCTGGAATAATAAATTATATAACTGTATGTCCTTCTTTTGTACAAAAGTTTACAATAACTCCTAAAATTACAAAAAAAAATCCTGCACATTTTCGGTGATTCTTTCATCTTCACTACCACTCACCAATAATACTAATTTCCCATTCAGATCAGCCGTTCAAAAACAATTATTCTGCTCCATTTAACGCTAAAAAAAGCAGAGCGAGAAAAATGCAAAGTTGTAAAAAGGAGAAAAATGGAAGGAAACCTTTAAATGGAAACCTCTTCCTTTTATTATTCAACTACAGGCCAAAGATTTTTTCCCCAATGTCTGTCTCTATCCCTGTCTTTTTCTTCTTTTAAATAACGCTGGATCCAAACCAGAAAGAAAAAAGAATCTAAGAGTAAAAAAAGAATAAAAAAAGAGGCTCTTGATTTTAGTTAAGGAGAATTTTATCGAATTCCAGTTATTCTCAGTCTTTGAACTCTTGTGTTTAATATAACTATTTTTATGAAGGCTTGACATCGTTCAAATTTTATGGATGAATGATTATGATTGTAACCAATTAACCAATTCTCGCGACTCTTTGATCGAACGATCGTATTGTGATCCGATTCAATTCTCACGATTCTTTTTCACGGCTCATCGTTCAAATCTTATGGATTCGTGCTGGCCACGATTCAATTGAACGAACTGCAATGAATCAATTCTCACGACTTTTTGAACGAACGAGTCGTAGAAACGAACGATCACATTGTGATTCGAATCAGTTCTCACCACTCTTTTTTACAACTCGTTTGTTTAAATCTTATGGATCCGTACTGGTCACGATTCAATTGAACGAGCCAGTGAATCAATTCTCACGATTCTTTGATCGAACGATCGCATTGTGATCTGATTCAATTCTCACGATTCTTTTTTACGGTTCAACGTTCAAATCTTATGGATCCGTGCTGGCCACGATTCAATTGAACGAACTGCAATGAATCAATTCTCACGACTTTTTGAACGAACGAGTCGTAGAAACGAACGATCGCATTGTGATTCGAATCAGTTCTCACCACTCTTTTTTACAACTCGTTCGTTTAAATCTTATGGATCCGTACTGGTTACGATTCAACTGAACGAGCCAGTGAATCAATTCTCACGATTCTTTGATCGAACGATCGCATTGTGAACTGATTCAATTCTCACGATTCTTTTTTAAGGTTCAACGTTCAAATCTTATGGATCCGTGCTGGCCACGATTCAATTGAACGAACTGCAATGAATCAATTCTCACGAATTTTTGAACAAACGAGTCGTAGAAACGAACGATCGCATTGTGATTCGAATCAGTTCTCACCACTCTTTTTTACAACTCGTTCGTTTAAATCTTATGGATCCGTACTGGTCACGATTCAATTGAACGAGCCAGTGAATCAATTCTCACGATTCTTTGATCGAACGATCGCATTGTGATCTGATTCAATTCTCACGATTCTTTTTCACGACTCATCGTTCAAATCTTATGGATTCGTGCTGGCCACGATTCAATTGAACGAACTGCAATGAATCAATTCTCACGACTTTTTGAACGAACGAGTCGTAGAAACGAACGATCGCATTGTGATTCGAATCAGTTCTCACCACTCTTTTTTACAACTCGTTCGTTTAAATCTTATGGATCCGTACTGGTCACGATTCAATTGAACGAGCCAGTGAATCAATTCTCACGATTCTTTGATCGAACGATCGCATTGTGGTCTGATTCAATTCTCACGATTCTTCTTTACGGTTCAACGTTCAAATCTTATGGATCCGTGCTGGCCACGATTCAATTGAACGAACTGCAATGAATCAATTCTCATGACTTTTTGAACGAACGAGTCGCAAAAACGAACGATCGCATTGTGATTCGAATCAGTTCTTACCACTCTTTTTTACAACTCGTTCGTTTAAATCTTATGGATCCGTGCTGGCCACGATTCAATTGAACGAACTGCAATGAATCAATTCTCACGACTTTTTGAACGAACGAGTCGTAGAAACGAACGATCGCATTGTGATTCGAATCAGTTCTCACCACTCTTTTTTACAACTCGTTCGTTTAAATCTTATGGATCCGTGCTGGCCACGATTCAATTGAACGAACTGCAATGAATCAATTCTCACGACTTTTTGAACGAACGAGTCGTAGAAACGAACGATCGCATTGTGATTCGAATCAGTTCTCACCACTCTTTTTTACAACTCGTTCGTTTAAATCTTATGGATCCGTACTGGTCACGATTCAATTGAACGAGCCAGTGAATCAATTCTCACGATTCTTTGATCGAACGATCGCATTGTGGTCTGATTCAATTTTCACGATTCTTTTTTACGGTTCAACGTTCAAATCTTATGGATCCGTGCTGGCCACGATTCAATTGAACGAACTGCAATGAATCAATTCTCATGACTTTTTGAACGAATGAGTCGTAGAAACGAACGATCGCATTGTGGTTCGAATCAGTTCTCACCACTCTTTTTTACAACTCGTTCGTTTAAATCTTATGGATCCGTACTGGTCACGATTCAATTGAACGAGCCAGTGAATCAATTCTCACGATTCTTTGATCGAACGATCGCATTGTGGTCTGATTCAATTCTCACAATTCTTTTTTACGGTTCAACGTTCAAATCTTATGAATCCGTGCTGGCCACGATTCAATTGAACGAATCGTATTCTAAGCAGTCACAACGACTCATTCAATCTTTGCCCACCTCTAATACTAATATACTAAATCTCGTTTTTTTTTCATCTAAAGAAATAAAAAAACTAAGTTTTCCGGTAGAAATACATGTATATTGCTTAGGCATCTGCAAATATGAGTAATGTGCAAAATACAAAGTTTTTTTCAAGGTATAATCTGATTGCTTCAATATTTGTTATGAAAAATACTTCCGCAATATCCGAAAAACTTACAAATGTCTTACTTTAACTAGTTCCGGAAATAAAAAGGCACATTATTATCTACTTTATAAGTGTATTTCTTGGCCATTCTTCTCCAAATTAAACTGAGCCGTATTTCTGTGCGACTGTGCTCCAGGAACTTCTTAACTTTAAAGCGGCCTTTTAACAAAATTACAGTCGGAAGACGAAAGGACCGAAGAATAAAAGAGTGGAGGAAAGTGACAAAGTAACCAGTAAACGTAAAATTTACAGCTCTTTTTCCTTTTAATAGACTGCACACAGCGTTTGCTAAAGTTAGCTTTTAGGTAGTTTAGAGATCTACACTGGAAAAAATACATATCTATTCATATATATCAGCATGAATAGCTCACTACAAATTATAATTTAACCATTCTTCTTACTGTGCCATGCTCTAGTCAAACTGATCGCAATGAGGAAGATGCATATATTTTATTTTTCGCCAGAAACTGTTCAATTTATTAGAATAAATATGTGTAAATGCAAGAAAAAACTTTTTTTTTTGAAAGCAGTACCACAATTTTATAAAACGGGCCATTAAAATACTATGGATAACGCAAACGACGCCTCGCGAATTGAAACGATATTCTATTGGTCTGACGTCACCCGCCGTTCTCGTCGACGCGCGATGGCCAGCAGTAGCCAGACATGTTCCGTTTATGTACGTATTTAGGTGGCGTACTAAGACATTTTTGTTGCTTTTAGCGTTGATTGAAGGAGCTTTTTATGCTTTTTTGTGCAGTTATTATTTGTATGTGTTCTGAGAATTTTTTAAGTAATGACAGATTCCGGGTTTGTAAAAGCACAATCAGATAACTTGCCAAAAGTCGATGCTTTTATGTTGGCTGCTTTTATAAATACAAATTCCCAATTTATTGGTGCTGAATTACGAGGAAAAAAACAGAGAGGTATGTAACATTTATTCTTTGTAGTACTGAGGCATATTTAAGTATAAGTAGGTACCTACTGTTACGAACTTTTATATAGTTATAAATTAATGTTATAAACTTATTTTTCAGATCAGGTAGAGAGACGTATGGAGATAATGCTGTAGGGTTATGTAGAAGTGAAAAGAGACAAAAATATTTGTTTAGTACGTGGAAAAATAACTCCAGAGCATGGGAAAAAGAAAAATTTTTATATATATTGACACCCCCTTACCCTTGTTATTTTTAAAGATTGCTTTTTTACGAAATTATAGGAAATAAACTGTTTATCAGTAATGAAAATATTATACAAAGTGTCCCATAAGCAAACGCCAAAATTAAGTTACTTTTTTAAGTGAAACACCCTATATATTTTTGGATCCTTCGGAAATTTCTAGATATTCTAGATATATTTCATGTATAATATCCTATACCTATCTTTAAATGTTTACGAAATATTGACAGTTGAAAAGCGAAAAATACCTACAATTTTCTGCACCACCTTTTTTGAGACACCCTGTATAACTAGAATTAATTTTAAAAGAGAGTATATGAAAAACCATGCAACTTTTTTATTTAATGTTTTCTTCTAAAACTTGCAGTTAAGGCTGTATGTGGGTGTCAAAATATAATGAATAACCTTGTACATTCAAATTTCATATACGTATGTAAGACAATATACATAAATATATGAACTTACATCAAAATGATCTTCACAACAATAAATCGTAAAAATAGAGGATAATTTAACGTTTTTCTTTTCATCTCTTCTCATGGCCTTGGACCATTTTTTTCTGTTTTTGCTCATCCATTACTATTTATAAATATAACTAATTACTAATTATGTATTAATTAACACAAATAACTAAAATTTTGACTCGGATTCAACAGCGTTTAAAAGCAAACTGTGTAAAATAAACACGCGTCTGGCTCCACTCAACCAGAAGAACGGCGGGTGACGTCACAGCGGCAAGGCGCGGTAGAGAGCGTTTGCCCGGCCATTTAAATTAACAATAGTTACTTATTTTATATTAGAGGCATTTCTTAACCGATATCAACGATTTTTTTTTTGTTCAATTTGGAATTATATGAACTATTTTTTAAAACCATTATTTAAAAACATGCATTTTCCTCATTCATACAAAAGCTCTTTGATAATAAAAGGTAATATTTTTGGCATTCAGTATACTTACAGTCCGAGTGTCAAAGGAAAATAATTATCTGGATATTTATTACAACGCTTGTCCCTTCCAGACCTCCTGGCAGCTTGTGGAAACTAATGATTTTTCCCGATTTTAATAAAAAAGAAATCACGAAAACTGGAAAACTTTCTGTTGGAAAAACCCCCGAAATAAAATTCTTAAATTTTCTGGTCTTTTCTTTATTTTTTTCCCGAATTTTTGGATAAGATCCTTATTCGAAAAGCAGACGTAATAATTGATGAAGCTAATTTATAAGGTTTACGAAAAAAATACTGTGGGCTTTCTCCAGGAAGCATTTGAAGCCTTTTAAAAATTGTTTTTTAATGCTGGTTGATGATATGGAAGCAACGGAGTATGTGGATTGAATATACAAGGAGGAAAAATAAAGTACATGTTACAGTGAAAGTCGGAAATTTAGTTAAGAGTCCATTTCACTGTATTTTGGAAATACCATTTTACAATTTGAATTTTCTTACGAACTTCGTAAACATCCATTATTTTACTTAAAAAATAAATTTTTTCACGAGAACATTTCGTGTAAAATATTCGTTTTGGCTACAAAAAACACGAATAAATACAAATTCTGAAACATTCTTATCACATATCTACCTATTTTTATTTTATCGCATTTTTCGCCTACTTTTTATCCAGTGGAGGTTCTGCCTATGTTACTACTACAGTGGTCCGGTCTGTATATATCAAAATTACCAAAAAATCCTGCATGTTGGCTGATTCTTTTTAAGTTTTCGTAAATAGCATTTATGGATTTTATTAAATTTTCACAATAGCAATCCAAAACCTCTTTACCCTTCTTTTAAACTACAAGAAATAAAATGCAACGTATACCAGTTCTTCTCGTTGAACTTAAATTAATTTCAAACCTGCTTAGGTATTAATTGTTTTGCCCCGAGGCAATGCATTGCCGAGCCTTTCGACCTTTTCAGGATTGCATACTACGTGCACGTACACAGATACGCCCACGAGCTGTGCAGACGGCTTTCGCCCAAATTAAACTGCTTTTTACTAGTTTAGAAAACTAGGTAACTGGGCAAACTCCTAAATAATTAACCTCAACTCATTAGTGGACCATCTAAATTAAATTAAGTTCCTTTGTATTGTGGAGTTTGTTTTCTATATAATGTTACACCGTGTCTACGTATCTCTGATTTATATACGGATCTATATACAGGGTGGCCCATCGAAAACGTTCCGCAAGGCATAACGGCCAGGATATTTTTTTTTTCAAAAAATCCAAAAACGCGTCAATTTTGTTTGTGAGGGGACAACTTTTGCGCCAAAAATGATCGCAAAATCTTCAACCCTCTAAGCGGGGGTGTCATCCCCCAACTTTTTTCAAATGGGAAGGGGGGCAAGTGGCGCCGCAATGAAAAGAGCTTTTTATTCTCTATATTTCCCCGCTTCGTTTTTGACAATCGGTGGAGTCATTGAGAAAATATGAAAGATTGAAATTTGAAAAGTTTATTTAAATATTTATCAGAGTAAAGGATAAGGATAAATTTGCTGTTTTTTCTTATTATTTCTAGATGTTTGCGCATTTTTTCACTTGCCACAAGGCTGAACGATCAGGTGCGCTAGTTGCTAGATAGCTGTTCTGTGACTTGTGCGTTGAAGTTCTTCTCAATATCGTTCAACTGACTCACAATAGAATTTCCAAAAATACCAGCACACACATTCAATTTCTGAGGGTTTTGTGTGTGCACCTCGTGAAAAACCCTGGAATTGTCCTCAGCCCAGTACCGACAGTTGTACCGATTAACTACACCGTTCAAAAAGAAAGGACACTCATCCGAAAAACACACATTAAATGGAAAATTATTATCATTCGCCACTCGTTCACTCATAGTTTCACAAAATTGCAAGCGACGATCAAGATCGTCTTCGTTGAGTTCTTGTACCAACTGAATTTTGTACGGGTGGAACTTGCGTGTTTTTTTAATATCCTTTGGACACTTGTACGATTCACGCCGGCCTCATTGGTTAATATTCTTGTACTCAGCGTACTATCCATGGCAACTTGGCCCAATACGAATACCTCCATAGCTTCATTTACTACAGGATTTTCCCTCTGCCTCTTTTATTCATAACGGAACCAGTTTCGCGAAATTTTACTACTGACTCGCGAACAATTTTGCCATAAAGGTGTTTGTCAGGATGGCGTCCATTGAATATCTGTGGCAATCACATTCATTATTTTTAAAATAAAGTTCGATTATTTCCACTTTTTCTGGAAGTGAGTACACCATAATTGTTAAAAAGTTTAACGATATTGAGAAGAACTGCAACGCACAAGTCACAGAACAGCTATCTCTTTGAATAAGAAGACTAAGGAAGGAGCATATCAAAAATCTTAGGTACACCGGGGTGGGCCTCAAATATGGCCGACTTAAATTCCGGTTTATCAGTGTCGTTCTAATTTTATTTAAAAAATGTAAAACTATGATGTAGGGTAGACGTGGGGTAGACTCAATAATTTGTTGTTTTATTTTACGTTGTGAATAAATGTTGGTAGTTATTAAAATTGTTATAAAAATATATAATTCTAATAAAAATAGATAAGTTATAATAAGTATTTATTAACACAAACATCCGATACGCTACTGAAGCAGGTAAGTCAAATTAACGTATCTAAATTCTTTGACATCTAATCTTTGACAAGTAATAAATAAAAGCTAAAATGCAAGAAAAATATATAATTTAGTTAATTTAAGAGTGAATTTCATAAATGATCGGTTTACTACACGTATGTATATTATATAGTCACTTACTAGCGAAAAGTTGTTCCATTATTTCACTCAATTTTTGCCGAGATCTACCGCACGCTACACAACCAACTATTTTAGAGTCTTTTTCGATAAATCGCGATAGTGTCACTGTTAATTTAAGTTCTGCCACAATTTCCATCTAGATTTACTACCTTTATACAACTATCAGTAGTAGAATAAATAATAAATAACATAAAATAAGCTCCGTAAAGACTGACAAATCCACAAAATTTCAAATCAAATTCAAATGTGTCAAATGAATCGTCAAACAGAACTGTCAAAGATCCCCACCCTAGGGAGCTTTTATGGTGGCTTTTCCGCCCACCATGCATGAATACATGGATAGCATTATGCTCCTTCCTTAGTCTTCTTATTCAAAGAGCTATCTAGTCAAACCAAACCAAACTAATCGTTCAAACTTGTGGCAAGTGAAAAAATGCGTAAACATCTAGAAATAATAAGAAAAAACAGCAAATTGGTCCAAGGAATTTATCCTTATCATTTAGTCTGATAAATGTTTAAATAAACTTTTCAAATTTCAATCCTTCATATTTTCTCAATGACTCGACCGATTTTCAAAAACGAAGTGGGAAAGTATAGAGAATAGAAAGCCCTTTTCACTGCGGTACCACTTGACCCCCCTTCCCATTTGAAAAGAGTTGGGGGATGACACCCCCGCTTAGAGGGGGTGTCATCCCCACCATGTACGCCTTGCGGAACGTTTTCGATGGGCCACCCTGTACGGTGTATATACGTATCTCTGCTTTTTAGAGAGACTCAATATCCCGAAAGCTGTTTACAGGAACACTAGAAGAAATCTTCCGTCCACTTGACTGGACCAACAAAGGATTAAAAACAGATGGAGAATATCCTAACCATCTAAGATTTGCTGGTGACATAGTCCTAAACCAATAGTCCTGAAGAACTACAAACACTAAAATAATATAAACAATAATAAAACATTAAATCACCACAATACACCAAAACACTTTTACTTTTACACTGGAGCATCATCAGCAGATGATTACAAACTGAAATTTTTTCTCTGCTCTTACTTTCTCGTCTTATAGGAAGGAATCTACCCTCTCAAAAAATAAGGAGGAAAAGCATTACTATAAAACTACCACACATTTCACCTTTTACCATGCCTTTTCTTATTGCCTTACCCTAGATAAAGTAAATAGAGCTTGACGATTCCTTCCGGCATCGTATCACCCTCCCTGTTTACAGTTTCTTATCCTTCATTCTATTATTTTTTCTTCGCGTCATCTTGAGAACCCAGATAATTTTTCTTTTTCTTTTCCTCTTTAGTTCCTACTTTATAGCCAATTCGCAGTCGCTGTGTCGTTTTAGCCTGATGACGGGCTGTTCCGTTTTATGACTATTAAAAAACGAGACTTCGTTTACGTAATAGCTCCTATACACTTAGAGCGTCAGCACAGAGGTCGTCTGGCTTTCGAAGCGGAAGCGTCTCGTAGTCCGAGCGAATCTTTACCTCCACTCTACAGTTGTACAAATATAGGAAGAGACTTGGGGATAGCACCGGTCGCGTGTTATTTTATATTTCTCACGTCTCTAGCTATGCTTGTTAAGTTGTACCTTTATACGTAAATAATAACAGCGTTGATTGAAGAAATAAGAAGATGCGCAACCTTGTCCGAGATATAGCTGGCGTCAGAGCCCTGCGCCGCTGCGCGCTGATCGTTTACAGCGCAGCGGATAAAGAATATTGTACCGTAGTTAATAAATAAATAAATGCCTTTATTGTTAAACATTTTTACAATTTGTAGACAAAGGTAAAGTAAACAAATAAAAGAGAATACAAAACAAGTATACAAATTACATTGTCAGTCTTATTGTTTTAAATAAACATTTATAAATGTTTACAATGTCAAAGAATAAAAAAATAAAAATAGGATTCAAAAATATTTAGTAAGTTTATAGTAGCAAATATCAGACCAGTGTTTACAAGATCAAATTCGATTATCAAAATATAAGTAATTTACGGCGTAGAAAGCCGTGTCTATAGTAAATAAGAGTTCAATGCTTTGCGAAATGAAGAAAATGATGTTATGGATTTGATTTCAAATGGCAGGTGATTTCGTATTTTTTTCGAGTTGTATAATATTGAACTTTTAACTAACTCTGAGCGTGGGGTAGGTAGATAAAGATCTTGCTCCACATTCCTGAGGGGATAAGTGTGAGATAGCCTTTCTTGAGAAGCTGATACGTATTGCATGCTTACGTATTAGGCAAACGGATTCAAATATAAATAAGGATGGAAGAATTAATATTTTGATTTTTTTAAAAAAGTCCTGGCAATGAGTTCTGCTGTTTAATCCCAGTGAATATCGAACAGCTCTATTCTGGAGCTTAAAAATGCGGTCAAATTGAGTCGCACAACACGTACCCCAGAATGGAAAGGCATACCTGAGGTGCGACTCAAAAAGTGCATAATAATCAGTTCTAGCCACCGAAAAGTTAAGCTCCTTAGAAACAGATCTTCATGCAAAACAGGCAGAGCTTAATTTTTTCGACAAAGCGCCGATTTGCATGTCCTATTTTAGAGAATTGTCTACAACAAGTCCTAAGAATTTTACAGATTTTACGACGTCAATGGTAGTGTTGTTAAGTACAAAAGGCTGGCAGCGAGATTTTATACGACAAAGCTTTAATTTTAGAAATGTTGAGACTCAGGAGGTTCAAATCGCACCAAGATTTAATGGTGATTAAGTCATTTGATATAATCCTATAAAGTGCCGTGACGTCCTTGTTGCTCCAAGTGAAGCTAGTGTCGTCCGCAAAAAGACATATTTTACCACTGATGTTTATGTTAGCAATCTCGTTAATAAAAAGAAGAAACAAAATAGGGCCTAGTACTGAGCCTTGTGGTACTCCACATTCTATTGGCTTGCTAGAAGACTACTTCAAATATGCTCACATAGTGCACACACAATTCTTTTTTTAATTCGTTTATTCCAACTTAACTTTTCTTCCTTGTCTTCCAATTGATTCAACAAATTGGTTTTAATACCGGCAAAAAGTAAAACAGACCTAAGGAAAATTACTGGTTTTTCTTTTAACCGGTTAAAAATGCTGACCATTCGATTCTAACCCGTACGAACACCGTGGCCAAATTGCTGCGAGGTTTTTCGTTTGATTTTGCAGCGCCGGGAAAATCCCATTTACCCAATTAAAAAGCCGGAAAGCACTCCGGTAGAAATCCGGGAAAAACCCGGAAGGGCGGCTATGCAAAGAGGGAAAAATGTGGAAATCTTGCAGAGAAATGAATAAGAAAATTTCATAGAGTTGGAATTTTCTATTTTAAATTAAGAAAAGGTAAAAAAAAATGTGTTAATTACTTATTAAGAACTTGTAAGAAAAATAATTAGGAATAGAAAAAATAATCTTCTTAGAAAATGTATAATTTTGACTCTTGTTCTGACAGGGTTTTTCACGCAACTGAATTATTAAAAAAATCTAATTTATACTGGGTGTTTTTCAAAAGTGGCTCACATTTGTATGTTTTTTTTTTATTTTTCTAATGAAATGACTACAACGTTTGATTTTTAAATGAGACTCTCGGTGTTTTTTTTACTCTATTCGATAGACAATGACACTTTGAATAGAATGACATATCGTATGTCAACTTTTGACATTTTCGCATATAGTTTCTTTAAAATTGTAACATGCATGGTTCATAACGACAATTTGACTCGAAATACCAAGTGTGTGGTACCATATTTTTCGTAAAAAATGCTTTTTTCAAATATGCTAATGATCTACCCTCGTTCTGTTTGAAAAAATTGAGTTATAATTAAAAATACGATTTGGGCATCTTTTAACAGGCCAGGACAAGACACGGAAAATATTAGACGATCAAATCTATTTTTCCAAAGGCATCTTGATTAAAAATGTGTTTTTAACAGAGTCATAGGCACAGATACTCTAGATTAAAATTTGAAATACGATTTTTTTAAGCAAAAATGTCAAAAGTTGTACGAAATCTCGTTTTTTTTTATCTGATAAAATAAAAATCTTATAGGAGTGAGAACCACTATTGAGAAACACCCGGTATATCATTTCTTGCATTTCCGTTTTTATTTGCAGACTAAATTCTCTAAAAAATGATAGTATTCGTTTTTTCACAGGCCTACCTGTTATTATACCTTCGAGTTTCGATGTTAAAAAATAAAAAAATCCTATTTAAAGTGTTTCTACAACCACTTGTTTTTTTTTATTAAATTATTTTTTTTAGTTGTATTGTAGTCATGTAACAACAACGTTTTTCAAACAGGGTCCATTAGACTATATTTCTACTAGGTACATTATTTTAAAAAAAAATTAAGAGTAAAAGTAACTTTAACATTCATAAAAATAGAAGTATTTACTGTTGTAGATTCTCAGTAACAATAAAAGAGAGGAATCTATATTGTAAACATTGAAATAACTGGAAGCTAAACTTTCTACCTGTTTATATTTAGAGCCAGTGTCTGACGACCTTTTCGAAAGTCGATAAGAGCCATCAGTAGAAGTCGATATCAGTAGAAAAAAGAGACAGAATATCTCTTTTTGTTGGTCGCACATACACAATGCTTTTTGTTCGGCCTATTTGTTCTGCTCGTTCGTGCGCGCTCGGTTCGTTCGGGCTAAAATGTCCAAGTCTGGACGCACCTTTAGAAACAATACTGTTTTTGTGCTTTATTGATAAAATGCTGAAAATCTCACGAGTTACATGTCTCACTCTACACATATTAAATTACATAGACGTAGGATGTAGAATATTCTGTTATGAAACGACTGATGGAAATAGCAGGCAGATTTGAAAAACATGGAAATAACGACGTTCTCGTATAGTCGGGGTTGGAGATTTTACTTACTCCATTTACCACACCACTATTTATTAACGAAAAATTCAAGAATATTTTAAATGCATTATTTAATATTAGAACATTTAATAAACTCATGAATAGCAACTTCGCTTTTTAGTTAACTCGGATATTTTAACATTTCCGAAACTTAATTCTTTCTGAAACAATATTTTCTAATTGGTAAAACGTAAAAAATCGTTAGATCTGACAACTCTGTTGAAACTGGTCGTTCATCTGGCCGCAGCTATAACCGCAATACATCCGGCCAGCCGACGGCCAGGTCGTTGCGAAAGTGAAAAAAAAACCTGCCTTACAGTATAAATATGTTTTTAATTAATTTGCCTACTTCGTTATTTCCACTGTAAAATCTCTGACGAATTTATACTTCAACAAGCAAAACAACAGTATTTATATTTGTTTGTACTGTTTCCAACTAGCTAGGCATTCCCAACTTCTTAACTGGACCCTTTAACGGTCTTTTCTGCTTAAAACAAAACTTTATCTCTCTGCCCTCCCCCTCACCCTTTGACTTTTTCACCCCCTCGTAACTTTAAAGTTAATTAAGCAACTCTTTCACCGGTACGGAAGCACTCCCGCTTTTACCAACACTCTAATTAGCCGGTGCTGGGACGGTAGACGCATAAACTCTGTTTTGTTCTTCGGTAAAAATGCAGAGTACGACGGGAATGAAACATGGAATTTTAATGGAATGGAAGAGGGATGGAGATAATGAAAAAGAAAATTTCGAAAAAGTGGGTTAAAATTAATGGAGTTTAAGAAGGTTAAGGTAAAAAGATTTATTTTGGGGGTATTTTTTAGGTTTTTTGTTTTTTTCAGTGGGTTTTTATAACATTGTGTTATAGTTCGGTTTGTATTAAAAACGTGTAAAAACAGTTGCTATAAAGAATTACTGTAGAATAGAAACATTAAAGACGGAGACACAGTTTTAAAAGTCTTTTTTATCTGTTTCAGTTGATTCCTCTATACCGGGTGCGTCTCGAAAGTGGTTCATCCCTATAACTTTTTTATTTTTTCAGATAAATAAACGAGATTTGGTATGTTAGTATACGACATAAATTAGGATTGATTGACGTATTCAATTGTTTTTGGTCACTTCCAGTTTTCCCTCGGTATTTTTTTGCTTTATTCGATAGAAAATGACAGTCTAAATAGAACGACATGTCATATGTCAACTTTTGACGTTTTTACAAACGGTTTATTTGAAATAATTGTAACATGCGGTTCATAACGACAATTTGACTCGAAATACCAGATGTGTGGTACCAAATTAATCATAAAAAATGTCTTTTTCAAATATGGTAATGAGCCACCCTTGTTTCATTTAAAACAAATGAGATATGATTAAAAATACGATTTGGGCATCTTTTAACCGGCCAGAACAAGACACGAAAAACATTAGAGGATCAAATCTCTTAAAAATTAGTGAAATTTAAATACGATTTTGTTAAGCGAGAATGTCAAAATTTGACATATGATATGTCATTCTATTCGGAGTGTCATTTTCTACAGAATAAAGTAAAAAATACGGAGGGTGCCATTTAAAAATCAAAATTTGTAGTCATTTCCGGTGAAACAGGAAGTGCCACGTGATTAAGCTTCAATATAAGCTGTCAAATATAGACAGCGTTACATCACCCCAAACGACAAATTCGTCAGGAGATGTACAATAAATTAGAAGACCTAACCCAGCTTGTAATTGTATATATCTGGAATACATTCTATCTCTACAAGGGGAGATAAACAATATCGCGGCGCTGGTGATTTACGGCCGTTTGTTAAACTAATCTAATCGAGAGAGGGGAAGTGCTTTGCCACTGCGACATCCTGCATCTTACTAAGTAGAGGAACGTAGAAAAGTATCGATATAAAATATATCGATACTCTAATTATCGATACTTTTTACTAATCGGAAAGAAACAAGTTTTTATAGATTTTCCTAAAATTGCCGAGTAGGGATGTCGAAAAATATCGATATTTTCAGTATCGATACTCTAATTATCGATACTTTTAAACCTTCTCTAATTTTAATAAAAAATAGTCTTTTGCCATTTTCCTCACAGAATCGGCATTCGCTGTGGTTTCTTAGCTTCAATCTACTGAAGTCTTCATTGCAGAGACAGTGTTCTATTAAAATTTCGTCCTATCTAGTGCCTATTTTCAATGTGCATCAATTAGTAAAATTTCACAAAGAAAATACATACTTGTGTGTTGGTGTTTTAAATACTTTCAAAAGTAATTGTTTTTTTTTTGTTAGGAAACTCTTCTAAGAAATATATCGATAATTTTTTTGTCGATATAATGACTCATTTCTACTTTTAACGGCATCAGTGGCAATAAGGAAAGTTAAGACGATTAGAGAAGGCAAAGTCTAAATTATTTGCCGAATTACGCGAGCAAAAGTAAGTTCCTGTTTGTAGGAAGACGAAAGTTATGTAGTTAAACTTATGTATTCTGTTTTACTCTGAGCGCTATTTATTATGTAAACTTAAGTTTCCCTTAAATGATTTAGAGATAAAAGTGTTAGTTTCATGGTTTCCTCTATTTAACTGATAGTCTCAGAGCTAGCAACGTTTTCGAGAAAGTATTTAAAGAAATATGATATATCTTTTACTATGCTCTCTGGAACTGCCGATACACGATGCACACCTCTGTAACTTTCTTATATTTTTAAATACTTTATATGACGTAAATTAGAATTGTTTGACGTATTGAATTGTTTTCGTGCATTTTAAGTTTATTTGATACTGTGAATAAGAAGACTAAGGAAGGAGCATATCAAAAATCTTAGGTACACCGCGATGGGCCTCAAATATGGCCGACTTAAATTCCGGTTTATCAGTGCCGTTCTAATTTTATTTAAAAAATGTAAAACTATGATGTAGGGTAGACGTGGGGTAGACTCAATAATATGTTGTTTTATTTTACGTTGTGAATAAATGTTGGTAGTTATTAAAATTGTTATAAAAATATATAATTCTAATAAAAATAGATAAGTTATAATAAGTATTTATTAACACAAACATCTGATGCGCTACTGAAGCAGGTAAGTCAAATTAACGTATCAAAATTCTTTGATATCTGATCTTTGACAAGTAGTAAATAAAAGCTAAAATGCAAGAAAATATATAATTTAGTTAATTTAAGTGAATTTCATAAATGATCGGTTTACTACACGTTTTATATTATATAGTCACTTACTAGTGAAAAGTTGTTCCATTATTTCACTCAATTTTTGCCGAGATCTACCGCACGCTACACAACCAACTATTTTAGAGTCTTTTTCGATAAATCGCGATAATGTCACTGTTAATTTAAGTTCTGCCACAATTTCCATCTAGATTTACTACCTTTATACAACTATCAGTAGTAGAATAAATAATAAATAACATAAAATAAGCTCCGTAAACACTGACAAATCCACAAAATTTCAAATCAAATTCAAATGTATCGTCAAACAGTCAAAAGTCAAGGATCCCCACCCTAGAGAGCTTTTTCCGCCCACCATGCATGAATACATGGATAGCATTATGCTCCTTCCTTAGTCTTCTTATTTGATATGAACTATAGTTGCATTACATTAATATCTGAACAACAAAAAAAATGTGATACACAAAATACTGTGTGGCACAAAAATTAACGGAATATTGCGACATCCTGTATATGATACCCAGTGCCGAACAAAAAAACATTTATAGATATTCTTGTCACGTAAATAATATATACGTCATTGATATATTTTCTCTCGAGCAAATGACTTTCTGAGATATCCAAAGAAAAATATATGTATATTTTTGAAGGAATTTTAAAACTCGGGGAAACTCACACACTCGTATGCTATATATTTCATTTCTCCCCGACTCTGATTTATCGATACATTTTTTCCGTATATTTTTCCTGTTTTTTTTTCTATAAATCAAATATCGAACCCGCATGTTTTTCTTTCCTTTTAGAGGAGATTTAAGAAAAGGAAAAAAGTTTTTGAACAAATAGAAAAATTAAATACAAACAGGTTAAATAAATAGAAAGTTTGGAGAAGTTGTTCAGATTTTTTTCTGAAAAAAAACCATATTTTCTCTTTACCGTTTTTCAAATAACTCCAAAATAACTGAGTTATTTTACTTTAAAAATTTCCAAAAAAAATATTTTTTGCTTAAATTTTGAGAACCACTACAGCTTTTCGGGTTTTTCTGTCTTGTAAATTTAATCTACTACCTATCTATGTTGTCATATTATCATGAAATTATGGTTTGTAACTAAAAACTAAAAAAAATCCAAAAGGTTTTTCAAAAAATTCCAAATCTTCAAAAAAAAAATCGCGAAAAAACTCATAATCGTGTTTCTGGGGTGAAATATACCTACTACCGCTAAGAATAATTGCACTTATTTAAGACTCGCTCGACAAAAAATCGAATAAAAATAAAAATTTTATACTGCTAGATGTTATAGTAATGCATTTTCGTACAGCAAACTTTCATTCCCTATTCTACTCCCTAAGATTATAAATTTCATAAAATCGCTTTATCCAAATAATTAACTCATGTCTTTTAAATGATCCTTTGTGCCAAATATTGTGTTGTATAATCCAGAGGTCACCAAGTTTTATATAAATTTTTACTAACTTTACCCATTTAGTTGATGAATTTCAAAAATCTCTTCTAATTCTTTTTGTTGGATTTCATTCTTCTAGACCACATAGTAAGGAATTTTCATACAACAAATTGTTCCGACATAATTTTACTCTCTAAGAGGATGAATTTCCTAAAATCGCTTTGTGTAGCTAATTCACTAATATCGTTTAAACGAACCTTTGTTCTAATATTTATGTATCTAAAGCTGGCTGTATGAACTGATCCCTAAAATATCTAAAAACTTGATATATAGTCTAACTGACCAACCACTGACAATGACAAATAATTTATTTCTGGAGGTATTGTGTGTAGGTGTTTTTCCGGTATGTTTTAATATTTAGTCGATTTACACAAAGAAACAGTCATTTCAACAATTTAAAAATACTTCATAACAAATCTAGACATATATATCTTTCATTTAAAAAAAGAATCATCAAGATTGGTAAAGCAGTTTCTGCGGGATGGATGTAACAAAAAAACACTTTGAGCTTTTATGTATGTATGGATTTTGATGCAAATATTATTCCTAATCTTAATTTGGAAACCGCGTTTCGCTAGCTACTGTAATTTTGGAGTTACGATTTTTTAAAAATTTTAACCCCTTCCCATACGCCCTTACCAACCCCCCATCCCCACCAAAAACTAATGGCCAGATTCTCGGGTGCCACAGTATTTTTGTGCCAAATTTGGTTAAAATCGGTTCAGCAGTTTTTGAGTTATCGTGTTACAGACGGACAGACGGACAGACGGACAGACAGACAGACAGACAGACAGACACTATATTTTGAATTTTATGAAATTTTGAAAATATTTTGTATTTAGGTCATTTATGACCCAAGTAACTTATTTTGAGTGAAATTAAAAAAAAAAAATTTGCGATCCTAATAGCATACCATACCTATTGGTATGGTCCGCTAATAAATAATTGAATTAGTAATTTATTAATAAAGCTTAATAATTTCTATAAAATGGTGTTGCTTTGAAATTATAACACACTAGTTGTAGTGAGACCTACTTTATTGCTGACTGTATATTGTTCGTCTGATTAATTTTTCTACATAATAATATAATACTGTACTTCATTTAAAACACGAAAAATTCCAAACTTTTCTTGGCTTACCTACGCCATTTCCATTTTCTATTTTTAGAAAAACAACTGGAATTTACTATGGAAATTCGAAAACAACCCGAGAGACACGATATATCATTTTGCCGAATTATTGCATACGATTTGCCAGAACCTGTAAGAACAGCTCGCAAAGCCATAAAACCGAGATCGCGTTGTACAAGAGCGCATTTCAGAAAATATGAGGTTTTGTTTTAAGCCAAGCCATGTTTTATTACGTTCTATGCTAAATGTAGCCCCTGTGTATGAGTGAACTTTGATATATATTAGCTTCAATTCAAGTTTTAAAGTATTTGAGAAATACTTAGACTAAAAGAGAAATTAAAATATTAAAAATAGTAAATATATTTAGATTGACAAAAAGAGAATCTTAGAAAAAAAATAGTCACGCGGCCACTCCAAAAAATACACTTTTTTTAAATTTTAATTTTAGTTTGTCTTTTTTCTGTTTTTTTTTCTTTTTATTTTTTCTGTTTATTTTTGTTTTTTTTCTGTTTTTTTTATTATTTTTTTACTCGTTAGTCTGAGGCTGTCAATTAAATAAAAAAAAATCTCAAAAATAAGAATTAAATTTGTGAGTTATTGAGGAACTATACCACTGGTTCTTATACTAACTTACAACTTTTTCCTTACGTATTCCCAACTAACTACTAACTTCTACACGTCGTGTTTTGGCAAACTTTTACCTGCGCAGTTTATTAAATAACTAATAATTAGAAAACTACGTGGGAAACTTTGGAAACCTCGCTAACTCCAAAAACTAAAAAGATTAGTCATCTGCGCGAAGGGTATATTACCAGCCTTTAATGAAGTTTAGGTTACATCCCTGTTCCTTGATAGAAGATTTCGTTAACACGAGAAATCGATATTTACTTAGAGAATAGTATAAAGTATCGATACAAGTTCGAAAGTATGTTATATTCATGGGATGTTATGTTTTTATTTATTTTTTTCATAGCAACTGTTAAAATTGCCTTATATCTATCAAAAATAGTAGATAAAATAGTACTTTAAGCGCACGGGTAAATTAAATAATACTTTAACAGCAAGGATAGGTTAAAAACTTTATTTCTTCTCGCCAGTTTTTTTAATTATTGCTTCCATTTTTGAAAATTTTTGTATTCCTTTTCATAAGTTATTCGGAATTTAAATGGACGTAGTTTGGATATGGCGTTTGTCGCCTCAGCCTGAATATCTGTTGGCAATTTACTTATTTCGTTTTGAGCCATTTCTGGCTCCAATTCAATCAGCAATCGACACGAAAGAGAATTAAAAAATATTGACTCAAAACTGACAACTAAAGAGACAGATTTATTTATGCACGCATAGCAGAAAATTAATATATTTAAAATTTGAGTGACAAGTGATTACTTCAAAATATTGTGAAAAAAAACTGAGTCTACAATTTTTTTAGCGCCATCTACAAGTAGGAGTCATATTGATAACAAAATCAAATTTCTCATGTCAAAAAAACTCCCAGAAACTCATTCTCATTCAAATATTGACGTTTCTTCGAAAATTATTTGAAAAAAAATCGAAATAAAAATTAAACTTCTACACTCTGTATTTCCGAAAAGAAGCATTTTAGGACATACACTTATACAAACCTTTTTACTTATTTTTATCTGCAGAATATGCTGCCAAAGTTTCCGGAATACAGTTCGTACCACCCTGTATAATGCTTTAGATACCAGTATTTGGAAAAATTCTTCACATATAAAATATCGAGTATCAAACATGAAAGTATCGATACTTCGGAAAATCGCACTCATCCCTACCGTACATCCTAACATAAGAATTTCCTTATTGAAAAAATTCGCTTGTGAAAAAAAACTAAGTCTACGTCTTAGAGGGTTGAAGATTTTGCAATCATTTTTGAGGCAAAAGTTGTCCCCCTCACAAGCAAAATTGACGTGTTTTTCGATTTTTTGAAAAAAAATATCCTGACCGTTATGTCTTGCGGAACGTTTTCGATGGGCCACCCTGTATTATCTTGAAACAACGTCTTTTGGAAGAGGGGTCTTGCAACTTATTTTTTGCCTCAACCAGAAAGGTCATTTAAAAAATAAAATGACCGATTTTCTACAAAATTAATGTAAATAAATAACATTCCAGATCAATAAATCTTTCTTTCTTGTCGAATTTCCTATACTTTTCGAAAAGCTCTCTTATCCCTCCTCAAGCTTGGCATGGAAAATAAATCTTAGCCGTTAACAAATTACTGGAAAACCTCATTTTTCTTCCATCAAACGTTGATTTATTTTCCATTATGGTCATTGGAAATTAAAAAAATCTATTTTTATTCGAATGTAACTCCCGTTTCACCCTCTTTTATATATTTTCACTTAATTTCCCACTTAATTTTCCTGGGGGAGCTTTTCGTAACATCATTTTCCCACAGATTTTCGTTATTTTCCTTTCTTATTTCCTTATTTTGGAGTTGCGAGCGCAGGTTTCTAATTTGCGGAAATATAATAATAACAGCTATAATTTCTTTTATACATTTCCATTCGTGTTGGAAAATACAGGGGAAATTTATTTTATTTTCCTTTCATTAAATTTTATTTAAGGAATAATTTTATTATTTAATCATTATTATAATGTGATTCTGTGGTATTTGTTTTTAACATATTTAGAAAATATAAATTCATGTTGATTGCATTAAAATAATATTGAAATCGTGGCTTTGTCATAATATTTAAGTGTTGTAGTTTTTTGTTTTTTTGTTAGTTCAGTTATTGCGACTATAAAAACTCAGGTACGAGGTTTGTGTTAATGTAACGCTGTTTCGGTTAGTAAAAAATAAGTGAAAAAGAATTCGAACTAGGCGTCTATATACCTTGAAAATATCGATATTTTTCTTAAAAAAAAATTGCGATACCTCCCTACATCTCTACATTCCCACACACAAAATTAAATTTATGGTTTATATAAAATAACTTTAGAAAGAGCCAACAAAAGTTTTGAATTTGTGGTTGATTGATTGCAAGATGTATGGACAAAAGCAGACGTATGTCCGTTCTTAATTTAGTAAACTTGACGTTTTTGGGCAAACCAAGAGGGATGAAAACCTTTTGTTAGGGTTTTGGGATTTCTATTTACATAGTAAATTAACATATTCTTTCAGGAAAGAGCATTTGTTCGAAAATTATTTTTAGATTTTTTGTATAAAAAAATATAAGCTTGTTTATTATACAATAACAACCACAAAGAACATACGAAATATATTCAATTCAGCAATACAGGGTGGTAAATAATAGGGTAGATTGTTATATGAACTAACTGTCAAATAAAGTGAGTGTTTTTTTTCTGTCAATATTGTGGGACGTACTGATGAATTTTTATTGCTTATATTTCGACTCCAGTGTTAATAAAAAATTACAACAATTATTAGGTAATCCAAAGGATAAAACACCTCTACTGGAAAGGTCGCGTATTTATGAAACTTCTTGTAAAGATTGTAATCAGAAATATGTTGGGCAAACTAGAAGATCAATATTAACTAGATTTATTGATAAGATATGGTAGACTGGATAAATCTTGCGTTGCCGAACATATTGTTGATAAAGAACATTGTATAGATCTTAATAACTTAAAATTACTTAAACAAGTCTCAAATTACAGGCAATTAGATGCATATGAAACCATCAGAATTAATAAATGTAAAGATAGTATGAACAGAGACAACGGTCCAATTCCTTCAAGTTCTTTGTTCCTACTACTCTAGTGGCGGAAATCGAACTGTTACGCTCGGTGGGTTCTGACTCGGTTGGCTAGATCTTGCCACACCCATTCTGTGCCCACTGAGCGAGTATAAAAACGCTCCAATTGTAGATTGTATTTTAGTTTATAATCATCTGCTGATGATGCTAACATGGTTAGCGAAACGCGCGTCCAGTGTAAAAGTAAAAGTGTTTTGGTGTATTGTGGTGATTTAGTGTTTTATTTTGCTGTGTAATCCAAAGGTTCCAACCCTCAACTGTAATCCAGTGTATTCTATAGACTTTAATATCCAAATAATATGTATGTTCGGAAATACAGGATGTAGAAGTTTTATTTTTATTTCGATTTTTTCCGAATAATTTCTGAAGTAACGTCAATATTTGGATGAAAATTAGTTTCTGGGAGTTTTTTGACATTAAAAATTTGATTTTGATGTCAATATAGGTCCTATTTGTAGAGGGCGCCACCTACATATTACGTTTTTTACGTAAAAAAAGTCTCTTGGCAAAAATAGCTACTAGTAATGGTTCTCGAGATATTTGGAATCGAAATTATCAATACCTGTCATCATTGACATAAATTAAACATACTGACATCAAAATAAAATTTCTCATGTCAAAAAACTCCCAGACACCAATTGCCATCCAAATATTGACGTTGCTTCATAAATTAATGCGAAAAATCGAAATAAAAATGAAACTTCTACACCCTGTATTTCCGAAACTATGCATTTTCGGACATACATACATTTATACGAACTTTTTGAAGCAGAATGGACTGCCGAAGTTCCCGGAATACTTTTAGGTCGGACATCCCTGTATATTTTTTTTTTTCCTTTTTTTTATTCTTGTAGTTAGTTACTGACAGTGATTTTATTTGAAATAACTCTATTTAAACCTATCTGGAATCAAACTGATCCAGATATAGCCAGAGGAAAACTAAATTACACGAGAAAAAACGGGAAAAAATTAAAGTAAGACGACCCGAGGAAAATCGGATGGAAAAAATCGGAAAATCCTTGAATCGTCTTTTCGATTCGGCATTTAGAAGACCGTAAGTTGTTTATCCAGGTAATTTTCTGGAAAATACTCACATAAACACAAGAGTTTCGGGGTTTTCATCAAAGGAAACGATAGAGAAGTTCAGAGAATGGAGTTTTTTATCAGATTTAAGAAATACATCGGAAATTGACTATGACTGGTTAATTTGATATGGCATTTAACCGATTCTTATTTATACAGGGTGTTTCAAATTCGGCTTTCTCTCAAAAACGGTAAGAGTTACAGGGTGGATTAAATTGAAGCAAGCATCTACGTTGAACACAGTATTAACACTGTTAACAGAAACAATGATCCTATTCCTTTTTATTGCCTTTTAATAATTTTTGTAGTTTTTTTCCATAGCAACTGTTAAAATTGCCTTATATCTATCAAAAATACTAGATAAAATAGTACTTTAACCGCAAAGGTAGATTAAATGATATTTTAACAGCGAGGATAGGTTAAAAACTTTATTTCTTCTCGCACGTTTTTTAATTGCTTCCATTTTTGAAAATATTTGTATTCTTTTTCATAAGTTATTCGGGATTTAAATGGACGTAGTTTGGATATGGCGTTTGTCGCCTCAGCCTGAATATCTGTTGGTAATTTACTTATTTCGTTTTGAGCCATTTCTGGCTCAAGCTCAGAATTAAAAAATATTGACTCAAAACTGACAACTAAAGAGACATCTTTATTTATTTGTCAAATTACATAGAAACCAACGCCAACCCAGCACAATATTTTTTCTATAAGAAATTCCTTGAAATAATAATTTCTGAATATTTTTTAAAACGTAACTCGCTATGGAAAAAATATTGTTTTATACACGACGATAAAATTGCATTATCGTCTTCCAAAATTAAATCGGTCGGTCGACGATAAAATACCATTTTATCGTCTTGTATAAAAAATTACTATTATTATTATCGCCATATTTATGTCCTTCAAAATAGCTCCCCGGTTAGTTCTAACAAAGTAAAACATAATATTAAAGTCAAGCTATATTCGGTACTGTTAAATTTACACGCTATAAAAAGACATTTTAAAGAGATTCGCCTTTTTTATAGTTCTAGTTTAGAGACGGACATGAATATGAAGCTGCTCATAAAGTATTCAGAAAGTTTTTAAAATAATATCAGATTTATAAGAGGCTTGTACGCTGGAATGGGAGAATTTTATTCCAGAAAAATGAGAAATATTTTTAAATTTATTAAAGTCGGTGTGTTTATTGGTCATAAAACATCTCGAAAGCACAGACTTTACAGTAATGATTTTTTAATATTAAAAAAGATGTTATTAAAAATGAAGAAGAAAGTAATGAATATTAAAAAAGCGTCAGTGATCTGACTGATTCAGTGTTACTGAACGAAGAATGGACGTTATTTTGGACGACAACACAGTTTCAGTGATGAAGTTATTAGTATACAGGGTGATACACGGCGATGGAGAACCGGTGATAGGATTTTTTTGAATCCTTGGATTTACCTACAGGCATGGTATAGGTTAGTATAATAGAAAAATCGATACTAATGTATAAAATCCTTAAGTGACTGACTCACTGATTATTCACGATCCTGCTCAAACCACTCAATGTAAGAAGCTCAATTTTGGCATACAGGTTGATTCTAGGGTGTAAAGGTTTGATAAGAAGGGATTTTTCGAAATTCCAGTTCCAAGGGGGTGAAACCACCCCTCAAATATTACAATATTTTTTTTATTTAAAAAACGGTCAAGTTTCCGAAAAAACACAACACGTATATTTTATTTTGTTTTTTTATATATTTTAAGATTTTTTAAAAATGTATACAGGGTGTTTCGAAAAATATGACCATCGAGTAATCACGATTTTGCTTAAACTGCTTGACGTTTAAAGCTGATTTTTGGCAAACGGATTGGCTGTGGGGTGTAGAGGTTCGATAAGGAGGGGTTTCTCGATTGTTTTTACAAATTTAAAAAAAAATACCACCGGTTCTCCATAAACGTCTAACGTGCGGTGACCCTGAATCACCCTGTATATAAACCTATAATAGTTACCCTATAACTAAACCCATAATAGTCACGAAACGACACCATCAAATATTTGTTCTAAGTACTTTATCAAGAGTTTAATGGCTTATGTCCCTGCTCTGGCCTGTGCAAACGCCATTTTTCTTTTGTATGGCACCGCCATCCGTTATTTATGCAACCATCAATCACCGCGGGCACCGAATTACAACGGCGAAACTCCAACAAAACTCTTGTTTGCAACAAAATATTAATTAAACTTTGGTTCGGGAGATAAAAACCATTTTTGTGTGTCCTGGATGTTCGCTTGTCGGTTTTTGTAAAAAATATTAGCTTTAAATATATAACAAATTGCCATCTTTAGATATATTAGTTGTTACAAATACTAAAAATTGTCTGGAATTTGATGTCTACCGGGTATTTCTCAAAAGTGGCTCACACCTATAACTTTTTTTATTTTTTCAAATAAATAAACTAGATTTAGTACGTTAGTATAAGAAATAAATCAGGATTGAATGGCGTATTCAATTTTTTTTTGGTCACTTCCTGTTTCACCGGAAATGACAACAATTTTTGATTTTTATACGGAACCTTTTCTTTTGTTTTATGGGTAAATAATTCAAAAATGCAAATTAAGTGTGTCTAGTAGGCCGCCTTTATAATTTGACAATCTTAATATCGGACGTGGAAATAACTCAAATGAGTAATTTAAATGTGTCTAGTAGGCTGCCCTCATAATGACTTTGTTTGCAGAAGCGGCTGTAAAGTAAAAAAGCGGCTAAAAAAAATACACTTTAGGGACGTTAATAGATCCGTAAAACTTCATTTTATGTGACATTCGCTTAAAAATATATCAGTATTTAATAAATTATAAATAATGTTGTTTTTACTCTCTCTAAAGCATTCTGAAGCTTCTTCGGCCCACAAAGAAACCGCAATAGTTAATTAGTCTCTCTGTTTACCCTCAGCACACTAAAGGATGATAGATAATAAAGGATTTGGAATAATCTAGAACCCAAAATCTATCTATAACTCGGGGTTTATGCCAAGCTTAACCATGCTTCATAGTTTGCGATCGAGTGTTCTCGATGTAACTAGTTTCAGTATGAAAGACCACAGCGTACGTATTATAGAGAAAGATACATAGTTTTATTCAAATTTATTAAAACGAAGTAAATATATAATTAGAATTCATAATTAGTATGTATATGATGATCACTTCTTTAAAATCAATAAAAGATGAATGTTATATGTATTGACTGAGTTAAGGCGCTTTAAAAATTCAACTTTTAAAAAGAAAAAAAACTATAGGACTTACCTTGTGATACAACACATTGCCCAGCCAAGTTGATGAACAGCACCATGAAAAATATGGGCCATTTTTCAATGCCCATATCTGCGACTGCTTCCACTAGCTACCCTTTGTTTGAATACGTCACTGCATCCATTAATTCGGAATAAACTGATTTATTCCTCTGTGGCATGTCCATAGAGCAAAATATCCGATTAGTAGTCCTCTGGATTCAAATACGCTTGTTATAGTTTTTGAAAAAGTCAATCTTGTAGTGACTAGTAGAAAGAGGAGGGAATTGTTCAGTTAGAGGCATCTGAAAGATAGAGAAAAAAAAAGCATTATTAACCCAGATAAATAACAAATAGTTTTTTTTAATAAATAGACTAAAGGTACATAAAAAAGGAATAAACTTCAAAAAAATATTTATTTACGCAAAATAATTTTCATCCGCTTGTGAAAATATCCAACAAGGACACACTTGTTACGCTTGTCACGAACCCAGCCCTAATAAAAATCCGGAAATTTCCAGATTATATGGTGCAAGGCAAATTTATATGCGTGTATATTATATGGCCATATCCTGTAGCAATTTAAACGTATATAAAATGTATTTAGTTTGATGGACGGCATCCTGCGGGGTCCTTATCTGGATAAAAATGGCGAGAAACCAGGATATATACCCAAATCGATAGGCCATAAAATTCTATAAACTGCTGTTCGGATTTCTTAGTCTCTTACAAGTTTTGATAAGGACACATTTGCAAATTCCATTTATATACACTATGTTCTTTTATTAAAATAGAATAATCTCTCATAGATATGGTTCGATATCTGACTTAGTGCACATGGACACACGACAAAAAAACCAGAATCCATCAAATGCCAATGGGCAAGAACAGTTAACCTAATAGGACTGCTCATTCAGCCAAAAGTGTCCGCCAGGTGCATGCGAAAACTCCTCGCTTTGTGACGTCATTGTAGTCCTTGTCAATGTTATTAGTCCTTATCCGGCAACCAATAATACATACACGTGCATTATTGGTTGCCGGATGCAAAACGTTCATTATTTAGTTTATTTATTTAAACACCTTATATGTATGCCGTATAGAAAATTAACTGTATAAATCGTATTAAATACTCGGATAATGCATTTTTAAGAACAGCTGTTCCCAGCATCACCTTTTGCGGACATTCTTTTTAGAGTACTTCCATATTTTGCTTTAAAATAATTAACAAACAATATCGTAGGCACTTAGTAAGCACTGTGTCACAATCCACAACACAAAATGAACGTATTTATACACTCTATAGCTCTAAAAATTTTAACAACACCTTTTTCACATTTAAAATGGACAAAATAATTAACTCAAAATTTCGCAGCTGTTATTTTTATAAGTTTACCATAGGCAACTAATAATACACACTATCATGACAAGGACTACAATGACGTCACAACTGTCAGCTGAAGCGCGGGAAGAGGCGAACGTACGTCTTATGAGGATGAGCAATCCTATTAGTTTACCGTGATCTGTGGTTTACCGTTCTTGACTTGGACCTGCATAGCCAAGAATAGACAACAATGGACCCAACTACAAAGAAAGTATGCAAGGGAAGCTACAGCATAATTGGAAATGGTTGAATAAGCTGAAAATGATGATGATGATGATACCAGGCAGAGAAGACTGGATAAATGGTCCTAGACTGGATAATAATCCATTTAAGCTGGTGCTCAAGAACGTCAGAAGACATAGGAGCTGGAACAGTAGGTTTTAATGAAACAAGGAATAGTTTGATCCAAATAAAATACGAATCTACCATTTCCAGAGGCAAAAAACTTACACATTTTTCAAGGAATAAAGGTATAGGCATTATTTACCCAGTATATAATTAAAATAAATATGATTGATATATTATACAGAGTAAAATGAAGTGACGGGGATGAATATTAACTTGAAATCAATTACCTGAAGCGAAATCTCTCGTCAAACATGCATAGAAGACAAGTTATTTCAAAACTTTTGGAGATAAGGGGTAGAATCTTGACGAACTGAGATCATATTCACCCCCAAATCGCTCATTTTGTGCTTTATCTTGTTCATATCGGTTTGAAACTCGTTAGTTCCACCTCTTTGCTAGATTATGTTAAATAGATTTAAGCCCCGCTGTAATATCCAGTTTAAAAGAACAACTATAGAGGTTACAAGAAATAGATAGGGCCAAGTAGTGTAAAAATGAGACACTGAAATAATACTAATGAAAACAAGTGCGACGTTGCCAAGTCTCGTTTAATAAAAAAAAATCAGTAGATTTAGGGAATTTACATATACTCCATGTTATAGGATTTACATAGGGTGCGGTGCTATGGACGGTAAAATTTCACTAAATTTTGGGAAAAAATAGGCGTTGGCCTTAGTCTAAGGTGTCGCAATGACTACTTCCATGCAATGGTTTTTATCACAAATATTTTTTATTTATTTAAAAATGGTCGCTGAATAATTATCAAAAAAAAATCTTAAACTAGGTAATTCAACAAAAAAATAAAGCATCTTTTTTCCTTTGGAAATAAACCCAATTTCAAAATGCTAAAATATACTTTTCAACGCTTAACGTCACGTTCCGCTCAACCTGGAGATTACAAACCGCAGCTCTGTATTCCTCTCCAGTTTTTCCAGTCCCATTTTCCAGTTTTCCACGTCTCTTTTATTCAGCCAGTCGGAAAACGCAATATTGAATTTTCCAGGGTTTTTTCGGGCAGCTGGAAAACCCTAGTTTTGAGGATGAAAGCTGTACGAGCAGTTGCAGGAAATTGCAGAATTCAAATAAGTCCTAATTTGTGGGGTTTCAGTGTTTCTTTTTATAAGTGTTAGTGTTTATTATAAACAACAAAATACAAAACACGCTAGGCGCTGCACAATTACGAGAACAAGCAGGCTTTAGAAGCGACTTTAGCACGACTGGTCACTTACTGCCATTACTCGCTGACGAGTATTTGACACGCATCAGAAGATGATTACCCAAAGCGTTCATGAGCTTTTCTTTTTTCTGTGTCTCTCTTCCGCACTCCGGACATTCAAAGATCTCATTACTTTGTTGCCTCTTTATTTTTTGGTTGTCGTTGTTATTTTTTTAAACATTTGAGCTTTTAAGCTTCATTAAGAACCTCGCAATTAGTGGAATAAATTAGTGGTTTCAGTTAGCGTAAAAGTTTGTTCCTTTAATTGCAATGTAAGCATTCAGAACGTCAAAATTAGTAGTAGACATATTCAGTTAGTAGAAAAAGTTATCAAACTTTTAACTTTTCCACTTCACGGGAGTGTCACTTGTATGGGAAAACAGGCAACAGTCAAATTTAAACGTGCCAGGACCAACGACAAAGAAAGCAACATCTGCCAGGCATTGGCTTTCTTTGTCACTCACATTGCTTAAATCATGATACCGCGGCCATTTTGTCAACAAAGAAGCTGGCCGGGCTGTCCTGGCAAGTGATTTAAAACAATTTTGCTTTTTTACAATATTAAATTACCATTTGGATGTATTTAATGCGATTATTCAGTTAACTGGTAAGTCAGAAATTACACACAAATACTTTATTCGTAAATACAACTAAGATGTAAACGTATTTTTGTATTTTTAGATTTCAACTCTTGCAAAGACCCGCCGATAGAACTTGCCTGGCAGCGTACCTGTTTAACTAAACGTATTATTTCCTGATAATAATATCAAAACACGTAAGTACCTCTATAATTTATGATGAAAAGTGATTTTGATTATGTTTTATATTATTTAAATACTTTCTAACCTCAAATAATAGTAAGATCCTTGTTTATATCGCACAGCCCGTTCAAAACTGTATTGTCTTCAAAAAATGTTTACAAAACAAACAATTATTACAAAAACAATGTCCTTTTAATCTGATTTATACTTCAGAAGGATGCCAGTAAAATTTTATTAAATCAACATTATATTATTTGGCCATTAATATGCAAAAAGGAGCATATTGCCTTAACTTAAATTTTCTTTTACTTCTCCTGACAATGTTCTCTATATTCTCTATTTTGAGTTAGTAAACTTTTGAACGGGATGTGCGATATATAAAATACATAATATATCCAAGGGTATGATCTGATAAGTATTTTTGATGCATTTTTTGGTTGTTTATGCACGTTGGCTTGGTTTATGTTTTATTCAGCTTATATTTATTTGGTATAACAGTAGTTTTATCCTAGTGAATTATGCATGTTGAGGCTAGATAGTGTTTCATTAGATCATTAAAGGAATTTAAATTAGCATATACTTTTTGTCATATTAGTGTGTTATCATGATACAGGTAGTTGTATCATAGTGCCTTATGCATGTTATTTACCTATTATATACTTATGTAATGTATTATCAGTAATAGATGATAACATACTACTAAAATGTCTTTTAATAGTATGTTTATCTTTCCAATTCACTAGTTATTTGCAAAATGTATTTTGAACTAATTTAAGTCATTAATTGATCATCTTTCTTTTCAGGTTCCGATATTCTTTTTCATTGTTAAAAAAATTATATATTTCAATATTATTGTAATATAAATCGCAGCTCTAAAAAATAAATGATATTGTTTACTAATGTGTAATTTATTTACTATGAATTTTCTCTGAAAATAATAAATATTTAATAATATCATTGATTTGCTGTGTAAAGTTAATAGACATTATAATACAAGTAATAAAAATATGTTTATTAACTTTAAACAGTAAGGCAGTGATACTTATAAAAATATTTTTTTTTTAAATTTCCCCTTTTTTAAGCCCCGCCCCTCCAATTCCCCTCAATTTAGCTAGTACTGCCAGGCGACACCAGGTGGCGTCTGTTTCCATTTTTTAACATGAAGTTAGCATTTCTTTAATGTACCTATTCTCTGTTTTCCACTAATTATACTTCAAAATTTGCGAGAATGTCATTTTGGCCTTTGATTATCTCATATATTGTTAAACGGGAAGTAAGTAGTAAGTATAAACGGGATTAACCATTTTAGAACAAGCAAAAAACGTTATGAAGAATGCATTTTTCAAAAAATGTCAATAATAAAAACGTTTTTCCTCGTGTAAAGCCAATCCGGGGGACATACTGTATAAAATTACATAATTAATAATCATAAAAGCCGCAAGCAGTACGTATACATAACGGTCTAATCTAAAATTAAGTAAGTTTCCAAAGAAAAACTTTTAATGCAGTTTGCCAATTTCTTAAGCGAGTTCCGCAGAGTAAAAAAATCAGGTCGACGGACGACCAGTTTCATAGAAAAACTTTGCCAGACCGAAAATTTTTAATAAGATTCCAAACTTCGCTCTGAATTGCAGGTGATGCTGTAAAGTGAGCGATATAGGAGTTGTGTAATACAAATGAGTCCAGGTAGTATCTGATTATTTTGAAGATGCCGTGCTTGCTTCAGAAAAGAAAAACTTTGTTGTTGCATTTTTCTTTAAATTTCTTGTTAAGAAAGTCTGTGCTAGGAAAAATCGATTATTCTGTATTAATTTTAATGGGTTAGCTGATAGTATCCCAAATAACACAACACAATCCTATAGATATCTTGAGGATATCCACCAAGGATATATTTTTCACGCGTGTGTTATTATTTATCTTATATGCATGATTCATGTGAGTAATGTCTGTTGGATAAAAATCATTTTCACTCAATATAAAAATAAATTACAACCTTGTTAGGCTTTACTGGCAGTAAAAAAAACGTCATTAACAAAATAAAGAAGGAATGCGGGCAAGTAATAACGTCTAAGGCTTAACCTCGCCAAAATTATCTTTGATAGTCATTTCCCAGCCGTCTATAACGCCGTTTTTTTCTTCAATCGAATTATACTATTCTGAAATGACTCAAAAAACAAAATTTGCCTGTAATTTCACAGACATATACGCCTCTAAATTTAGGTTGAACCCATTCCATCCCGAAACTATCCCGAAAATCACGAATAATGTCCTCCGGGACATTTCTCATGGTCATCCCATGCACACGTGCGTCCATTAGAACGAAAATTGAAAATTATACGAGCATAAAGAAAATGCGAGGAAAATCGTGTAAGCGGTGATAAATGCGCGCTTTTAGTGAGTTGGTGCATTTCCGGACTGGGTGGACGTTTGATAGTGATAAGAACAAGAAAAAGCACCCTAAATAAGGACGAAAAAGGGTAATGCATAGTAGAATTTAGGATGCTGTATAAATTATTCGGGTTTTAACATGTTGAATTGGATCCATTGTCAGAAAAATTAGTGAATTATACGCGCATTTACATATTCGAGTCAAAAAAAATCGCCTATTTTTTTTCGCACTATACTTTGAAAAAAAGGTTGGTTTACAAACCATGACGTTTACAAAAAAATTGTAAGAGTCCTTTTTTGTAGAGAATTAAATTTCCTACAATCATATGAGACGAAATATTTTTTTCCAAATAATAGATACCGAGATATAAATTTTTCTTTCTAATAATAAGGAAAAAATAGAAAACTGAAAGGCTGAGAACCTTCCTATTAAAATTAAGAGCTCATACTTTGAGAGGATTTTTTTGAGGTGTCTACCAACCTTTTTTTCAGAGCATAAAGTGAAAAAAAAATAGCCAAAAAAGGTATACCGGGTGTTGCATCGTCGGACGGGACATAGGAAATTCCATGTAAATTTTAATGGGGTCAATTATTGGCTTCCCTAATTATTTTAGAGAATAATTCTATTTAGGTTTATTGAAGAGCACTAAAACCCACATTCAAAAGAATAACTTTAGATATTTTTGATTAGCTCGTTTACGAGTTATCGCCGATTTCTTTTTAAATGTTTCTCCTTTCTTATGGCCCTGTATTTACTTATGAGCACCAGTCAAGGTAAAAGATAACTGTCAAATGAAGTTGTCATTTCAGAAATTTACCTATTTAGTGCTTTATTATTATTGAAAACTCATTCCTACATCGGAAATCTTAAAGATGTATTTATAAATACAAATTAATATGAATTAAAGTACAATAAAGTAATCAATTACAAGGTTAATTATAGTATTATTACAATATTCAATAACTTCTTAATTTAGGTACTATTAAATTGTTAGAACTGTAGGATTTAAGATGTTCACATATTCCTCCATCGACTGCTAGACAATAACCCAGGCGATCATAAAATTCTCTTCTTATATTCGCTAGTTGATAAACTGAAATTCTATTGCATTCGGCAGAAATAGCATTTTTAACTCGTCTAGATTTGGGTATTTTTATCCTTGTATATCCTGTTTTTTAAATGGCCCCAGAGAAAGAAATTATTTGGCGAAATATCAGAGAGGAGACAATTTACTGTATGATTTAGGCAAATAACGTTTCCGTTAAAACTATTGTCTAAACATTCCCGAACAGCCAAGGTACTATGTGTCGGGCAGCCATCCATTTGGTACCAAACTTCCTGATTTTCCCTAGCGGCATCATGTAAAGTAGGTAAAATATGATTTTTGAGCAGTTCCAAATAATATTCTGCATTTAAATTTCGAGTAAGAAATAATGGCCCGATAATATTGTGTCCAAATATCCCTGATATATCCCTGATTTCGACAAACCTGTGTTGGTTTTCTTTGTTCCAATATCGATAATTTTGAACATTGGGTTCATTATTTAAGGTAAACGTGCACTCGTCAGTGAAACATATGTTTTTTAAAAATTCCCTATCCGTGTTTGCTCTTTCCATCATATCAAAACAAAACGCCTGCCGCCGTATTTCGTCCCCATCTCGTAGCTCTTGGTGCTTTTCATATTTGAAGGAAAAGTATTTATGTCGTTTCAAATTCGAAACGCTGTAGTGTGATCTATTCCTATTTCATCCTCAAGTTTCCTTGTGCTGATATTTCCATCGTTCTCTTCCACGCACAATAAAACTTCCAAGTCGGTATCATTTCTTGCATCTTCTCTTTGATCCTGCCTTGCTTCACATCTGCAGTTATTTATTAGGGTACCTTTGGTCTCAAATCTCTGGATATTCCTTGCGATTGTAGATTTTCCAGGTATCGGTCTATTCGGATACAGAGCAGCAAACATGTCCGACACCTTTTGATAACTATTTCCTTGATAATACCATTTAATTATCAATACTTTTTCTTGGGTAATGTAATTCATGGGTAATATTTTTTATGTAGGTATGAGTTTTTAATAATAATAATAAAACACTAAATAGATAAATTTCTGAATTGACAACTTCATTTGACAGTTATCTTTTACCTTGACTGGTGCTCATAAGTAAATACAGAGCCATAAAAAAGGAGTAATATTTAAAAAGAAATCGGCGATAACTCGTAAACGGACTAATCAAAAATATCTAAAATTATTCTTTTGAATGTGGGTTTTAGTGCTCTTCAATAAACATAAATAGAATTATTATCTAAAATAATTAGGGAAGTCAATAATTGACCCCATTATAATTTACGTGGGATTTTCTATGTCCCGCTCGACGATGCAACACCCGGTATGTAAATTATTTAATAAAAAAATATCATATAACGTGAACATTCTGAACTCTATCTCTAATACCGTATAACAAAATAATTCTAATAAATTTAAAACCAAAAAGCTGTATCAAAGTAAAATCGATTTTAAACTCGGAGACACTAATGATATATACCTGCAACCCCCCATAATCCACCCAACCTGAGTTCCACTTTTAATTTTTTTTTTACGTTTAATTTAAAGCTATATCTCCTCTCTAGGTTTTCGTTCTCGTCTCCCAAGACATCATTTATACGTTGCCTGCAAGGACCAGCCCATTCAGATCACGTTTAAGCGGGCCAGAAATTCCACCAGAGCATATTTTCCACTCTTATCCCTATCTAACCTCTTCGTTACACTCTTGGGATTAACAAGAGTGAGGAGAGTGAGGGAAGATAGTTAAGATATCGTGTGTGGAGTTAAAGGTAAACTGACCGTGAAATACGTGATGTGAGTACGGACTGAAACGGCATAAATGTGTATACAGGGTGTTATAGTATTATTTATGCACCAAGGGAAATATAAGTGTGTTAATTAGTGAGGGTAAAGTTTTTATCCCTTCCCCTACAGACACGGTACATTGTGAGACAGGAAATTATAGAGAGAAACAAGCCCTATAACATAGGATACAACATTTTAATGGACAGTGCTTTCCATAAAATCAATAAAATTAAAAATATACGAAATAATGTACATGTACTAATTTCTTTCGAAAATCGACAACTATGAAACTATGCACCCTTCCCGGACACAAACGGTACATTGTGAGACAGGAACAAGCCCTATACCATAGGATACAACATTTTAATGAACAGTGCTTTCCATAAAATCAATATAATGAAAAATATACGAAATAATATACATGTACTGATTTCTTTCGAAAATCGAAAACTATGAAACTATGAACCCTTCCCCTCCACAAACGGTACATTGTGAGACAGTAAGTTGTAGAGAGAAGCAAGCCCTATAACATAGGATACAACATTTAAATGAACAGTGAAATCAATAAAATGAATAAAATGAAAAATATACGAAATAATATACATGTACTGATTTCTTTCGAAAATCGAAAACTATGAAACTATGAACCCTTCCCGGACACAAACGGTACGTTGTGAGACAGGAAATTGGTGAGAGAAACAAGCCCTATAACATAGGATACAACATTTTAATGAAAGTGCTTTTCATAAAATCAATATAATGAAAAATATACGAAATAATATACATGTACTGATTTCTTTCGAAAATCGAAAACTATGAAACTATGAACCCTTCCCGGACACAAACGGTACATTGTGAGACAGGAAATTGTAGAGAGAAACAAGCCCTATAACAAAGGATACAACATTTTAATGAACAGTGCTTTCCATAAAATCAGGATATATCTCGGCTTACCTTTCAGTGAATACCAAAGCCATTTTTATATATTTTTAATTTTCCTCTGGACTAAGGGATATGTTAGCTATCTCCTTCGCCATATATTATAATAAAAAGACAATATCCTTAGTTTAAATAAATTGAATATATACAGTGAGACAGAGTTGTATGTTGTAGATCTTTCTATTTAGTTCAGTTACATTTTAGATTGTAGTAAATCACAGAGAAAGAGAATGAGACGTGTAGCTTCCTCCTAAACGAAAACTGCACTATTTTCCAGAAAATAAGACGTCCTTTTTTTCCGACCTAAATACGATGAGTATATCTTTGCCAACTGGATTGACCTTTTTTGAACGAACTATGCTCTGTTACTTTTGTCCCAGAAACGTTACAGAAATTTGATTAAAATAGAAAAAGAAAGATCCGAATAATTGTAAAAAGCAATTTTCGATATTACGTAACTTTTTTCGTTAGTAGTTCGAGGTAAAACTCGTAATTTTCTATATACAGGGTGGTCCGAACCATTTATTTGGAAAAAATTGAAATAAAAATGAAACTTCTACACCCTGTATCTCCGAAACCAAGCATTTTAGGACATACATTTATACGAACGTTTTACTACTCATTTTTATCTGCAGAATATGCTGCCGAAGTTTCCGGAATACAGTTCGGACCGCCCTGTATAGAGCCACTCTTAAATCAATGCAAAACTACAAAAAAATAATAATATAGGCTCAAAATATTGAGCAAAATTTCTAGAGGTCAGATGGTAATGAATTTTTATACAAACTTTCATTCCTCATTTCACTTTGCAATATAAATGAAGTTTCAACGCCCGGTATCCCCGAAACGAAGCATTTCAATCTGCAGAATATGCTGCCGGAGTTACAATGCAGACCACCCTGTATATTGTTTAAATTTCCTTAAGGATTGAATGAAAATGAGGAATTTTTGTCGTATTTTTATAAAAATGTTTCTAACAAAATTTAAGGTTTTGAAAATTGCATGACCTGGTAAATAATGAAAAACCCTATTTTCAGAAAAGACAGGGAAATAAGTTTTGGTCCCCAGGGTGATATGAATCGTCTGTTACTGTATTAAATATGTAAACTTACATTATAGGAAGAGTAATATATCATATTCTCTGTAAGAAAATGAAAAGTCAAAGCGTCTAAGATGGTTACAAGGAAGTAAAGTATAATAGAGTAGATGTGAATTTGAAATCTTATAGGACCTTAACAAGAAAAATATTTACGTTTTGAACAACTTAATATACAGAGTGGGTCTTGAACAAGTGCAAATATATTTAGGAGTGCTATATTTAGCTCCTAGATTTTTTTGTGAAAAAAAAAATGTCAAAATTTTGAATTTTTCGAAAAAATAGTGGATTTTAGTTCAGTTTTTATTAAAAAAATCTTCATAATATGACAACATAGATAGGGTAGATTAAATTTAGAGAAACGAGAACCCAGAAAAAATCCAGTGGTTCTTAATTTTTTTTTGTTTTCAAAGTAAAATAACAAGGATATATCGAGATCTACCAGCACTGGAGAAAATTTGCACTTATTTAAGACCCACCCTGTATATTTTAATACATGCACTATCTCTAAATACATTTTTTTAACGCGGAATTTAGAATATATATAAAATACTACCAATATGTATAATTAAAAATACAAAAGGCTTTTTAAATTACATTTTAATTGATTATCTATTATTTTTTTGTAGTAGATTTACCTCGTTTAATTTTCAAACTCATCAACCTCCTGTGTATAAAACACAAATTTTAATTAAAGGATTTTTTTATGGTTATGGAAATCCACTATTCGCTGATATCGAGCACACTCTATTTTATCCCGGTAAAACATATCAATTCCATTTAACAGATTTTGCTTTTTGTTGCACTATTTTGCGCAAAAAAGCGATACACCTATTTCAAATATCATTTATTTTAATTAAAAAAATAGATTGTGCCATTAAAACGTATTAAAACGTTTCAGATATCCATATTACTTTGAATTACCACTTATTTACGTTATATTTATTTAAATTTGCCACAAATAGGAGCTTATTTTGTGTAATTCCCACATTTTTTTAATATTAATGTGTGTATATTTGGTTGCCTGAAGCAATAAAATACATGGGGAAGGGGATTTCCATGAAGTCGTCTTATTTCTGTGGGTCGAGCTACGCAATACGTCCCGGAATGATATCGGCTCAGCCGAAGTCATGTAAAGAGGGGAAAGTGATACAGGACCGTACTTTATTTTTATAAATTTATTCAAAAATCAAGAAAATCGTGATTGTGGTAGATTATAAAAAATATAGATTATATTATTTATCTGTTAATTGTTTTTCATATTTTTTTATGTATTATTTATTACTAGACATTATTTTTAGAACTTATTATTTTCATAAAGTTAAAAATAATAAAAAAAATTCTTAATTTTTTGAACTAAATAATTTATATTTTACAGTAAAATAAAATTAACCATAATAACATTTTTTTGAAATGTTATTTTTATAATAATTGTAATTACCAACAGAAACATCTAATAAATGATAGACAGCAATTGTGACTCAATACACTCTCTCATTAGATAAACTATATCAATAAATTTTGTCTAGTCAGTGACAAAAGTATTGTCACAACAGGACAGCCAAATATTAGTAGAAAATACAGTTTAAGAACTTCTTAATAATTTTATTTAAAATAAAAAATTATACACTAAATAACAAATTAATTAAAAACTTGCTATAATAATAATATACTCTAAAAGATTAAATAAACTTATTATTCTACTAAACACAAAAAAAATATTACTGATTTCGAAATCGAAAACAATTAAAAATTTGCAAGTACCAAATGCAAAATGGTGTACAAAAAGTTCATTTACCTAACTTTTGCATAACTTGTCATTCTCTAATGTATATTATTCTATAATAATCTACCAATCGTGTATTTCAACCACATAATATTAATATTTTTTATTTGTCAAGCCAGTTAAAGCCAATTTATTTTTTAATTTAATATAAATTTTTAAAAAAATATTTTTTCAAAGCTGATTACGGTCCTGTTCCTACCTTACGCGTTTCGTAAACGTCCCTCCTGTCAAACAAGAAAGCCGAGGGCATCGCCTAGCTTGAACTTTATCAGTGCGTGTCGTCAGCCATTTGCGTTTAGAAGGTTTTTTAATCGTTCCGCAAAAAATCGTCGATTTCTTTACGATAAAACGCCAGAATGGCGTTCACGGGGGACTCAAAAGCCCCTTTGAGGACCGTAAAACGTGTACAATTCGGAATTCTAAGCCCCGATGAAATCGTAAGTAAAATACAATACTTTTAAAACAACAAAGTTTTTAACTGTTGCAGTGTCCATCTTGAAAAGTTTTCAACTAACTTTTTTAAGGCTCAGAACAACAACAAAAGTATAAATAAATTATTTTTAATGAGAGAAAGTGAAATAAAGTGGTTTAAAGTAATTTAAAAGCGTTTTTATGTTGGTTTTTAAGTTTGAATTAAACCTAACCTTAATATTTAATCAAAACAGCTGTGTTGGTGTCTCCCTTTCCCTCTTTGTACACTGTATAGTTTGTACTTGTTTTTACTCAGTGAGATGTGCAAGAGTGGTTTTTAAGGAGTTCTGTTGTGCTCATAGTGAGCATATTTATGTATTTAAACGTTGAAAGCTCTTGTAAATGCTTAAATTATTGTTTGTTTTTATTTAGTACATACTAGAGTACAGATAATTTCAAGATAGAACATGAATATTTACAAAAAATCGTGTTTTTTTGGTAGTTCTCTCCATTTACTAATTTTACATGATTTGTCTTTTCTAGCGAAGAATGTCTGTCACAGAGGGTGGCATTCGCTACCCAGAAACGATGGAGGCGGGACGTCCCAAATTGGGGGGTCTCATGGACCCCCGGCAGGGGGTAATAGATCGTCAATCCAGGTGTCAGACTTGTGCCGGCAATATGACAGATTGCCCGGGTCATTTTGGGCACATAGAACTGTCAAAGCCGGTGTTTCATATTGGATACATTACGAAAATCATTAAGATCTTGAGATGTGTCTGTTTCTATTGCAGTAAATTGCTTGTCAGTCCTGTAAGTATGGTTTTTCTTTGTTTTTTATTTATTATTAATATTTAATTGCCAGTAGGTTACATGTTTGTTTAAGTTACTTGAAGAATATAGGTAATATAAATAAAAAAGTCGTTTATTTTTAAAAAAAAGAAGACTATTTGCAGCAATTATGTAGGTACTGTTTTGATTGGTCTTAAAAATTAATAAAAAATATTCAAAGTATTTGTTTGTTTATTATTTACAAAATAATCTAGTAAATTTCAAGTCTGTGTCTTGGTTTACCAGTAAAAAAAATGATTTTGTGTAACTTCAAAATTGACCATTTTTTTTCAAAACTTTTATATAAATATATGAGAAATAATAAATAATACCTAAGTACACTTAAATATTTATAACAAAGAATGTGTTATTTGAAACTGAACCAAAAGAACTTTGTAGATAGACAAATAGAATGTTTATATTTTTTTATTCTGTAGGTACTTTAATTTCTTCTATCCAGAGTGTTTATTTTTATATTTTACATTTTTTGATACTACTCCAGAGAAATAAGGAGACATAGAGGCGCTTTATAACATTAAATAACATTACTGTCTAGTCTGTTGCAAAATCAGGATATTAAAATAAGATAAAGTAACATTTTCTAGTTATATTATTAATAAAAATAATAATATGTTATTGGTATTACTAAGCCATGCTTAGTAATACTGATAACTTACTATTATAGTCAATAAAAAAATACTTTTAAAAATAAAAAATTAAAAAAATTGCTTAGCCTTTGGCACTTCTAAGTTTTCTTATTTTTCTGGTATTGTGACTGTCTTGATTGAACCAGAAATCAGATGTCAGCTCTAAATATTCAAAATAACAATGCTCAAAAGTCAATAACAGTATCTTTTGCCCCAAAATGACGTCACATTATCTTTTTTTTTATGTTTTCCTCAAAAATATACACTGTACGTCATCTCTAGTTATATTATGCACTAATATACTGGGTGGCCCATGAATGCATGGAAGTCCAATATCGTCGTTGTTGACGAATATATGAAAAAATGTTTTGCATAAATGTTGCATGTATACAGGGTGTCCCAAAAAAAAGTAATGATAAAGTTGTAAGTTTTTTTCAAATTGCAACCCTTATTTTTCTGTACAAAATTAGCTTCACTATGAAGTTCTGCATATAGTATACTATTTTTGTTTAAACACTATGCAGCGTTGCCATGCTATTTCTTATTTTTCATAATCTAGAGTGAATTTGAACTTAGCTACATATGTTTTCCTAACTTTTTAGTGTGGTTGCAACATTTATTATGTTATATCTCATTTATTTTATAAGCAACACCCTTATATTATTTTTCTTTGAGACATTTTTTGTATTTAAAGTGTTCCTAAATTTTTAACGTTTTCTCAGATGTTTGCTTAGTGCTCTTTGAACGGTATTTTTATCAAAGCCACCTCATGGTTTTTTGTTCACTTGGAATATATTCAGTATTTTCTTGCCCCAATGTGACGTCACCTTATCCTATGTTGGCTTCAAGAACTTCGACTAAAACTCGGGTGTCTAGTGATATTATACTCTACCATTTTTTTTTTAAATCTATTTCAGTGCAATCCAAAAATTCGCGAGATTGTAATGAAAAGTAAAGGCCAACCTAGACGTAGACTGGCCTTTGTCTACGACCTGTGCAAGGGCAAGAACATCTGCGAGGGGGGTGACGAAATGGACATAAAAAAGGACGAACAGAACGACCCGAATAAAAAACAGAGCCACGGTGGCTGCGGTCGGTACCAACCGAGCATCAGACGTAGCGGTTTGGATTTGACAGCCGAATGGAAACATATTAACGAAGATTCGCAGGAAAAAAAGATACCTTTGACTGCAGAAAGGGTTTGGGAGATTTTCAAGCATATTACTGGTGAGTTTATGGTTGCAAAAAAAAATTGAACCAGTAGCCTATGACTTTAAACGTCCAGCGATGTAAAACTACATCTGTGGCCATGTCATATTGCCATTAGATATTACTAAAATACGAGATATATTTTTATAAATACACTTAATTCAAATAATTAGTTTTTTGACAGAAGGAAATAAATTTTCTGATTGTTTGACACTTAATGTCAAATGAAGCTAAATATACTTTAAAACTAAATCTTAATTAACATAAAAACGATTTATTTTAGGTATAGGAACATGTATAATCGAAAAGTAACGAATTGAAAAACCTTTTCATTGGTGAAATAAAAAAAGAGGGTTTCCATTTGAAAAAAAAAATGATTTATGATAATTTTTTAATCTCTCAATTCTATGACAGCTACGGCCAATATAATATGACGTTCATACAATTTAATTTTTGAAATATATAGCCACGTGTCTTCTCTTTATGTCCCAGTGGCTGTGGTAATCATCAAATTTGACGTTTAGACTATATACGAATTTTTTTGACAGGCAGTTTTTTTTCTGCCAAAAATTTTAAATATTTTTTTTTCTCAAAAACAGTTAACGTTAGGTATAGGGTGTTTGATATCAGGATTCATAAAATTTTACAGAGAATTTAAGTATGTAATAAAAAATGGGGGTACCCATTTAAAATAAGAAAGTTTCTGTCAACTTCCGGTATTTCCGGAAGTGCCGCCATATTGAAAATATTTTTAATTGATAGACTTCATTGTGAAACAATAATGTACTAAAAAAATCTCCGATCTAGATATTGTAGTTCTTTAGAATCTTCTAATGCGCGCTCAGCCTGGTTCGGCCTTTATATTGAAATATAGGCAATAAGTTTTTTTCACAAAAAAAATACTTGAAATAAAATCATATCTAGAAACAGGGAGGTTTTTTTTTCGTTCTGGATCATAATTAGCACAGCATGGAGAAAAAAGGTAGGTAGAAAAAAATACACGAAAAGCTACAGAACAAGCTAACACAAAAAAAAACAGTTTTTAACTAGTTTTTTATTCTGTAGTTCACCACATCGAAATTTAGTTCAGAAACTCTAATTAAAAATGTCGGGAATTTGCGGGAAATACTCTAAACTGGGAAAAATAAAAATTTCCCCAGCGCGGGTGTGCCTTAAACGAGATTTTTTTTAGTTTCGAAAAAAAATGTCTAGAAAATTATGAGAATAAAAAAAATAATATGTATTTACAGAGAAAATTTCACTGGATTACCTCATACTTCCTTTATTTTTTGTTATTTTTAGTAATTCAATGACTTAAATTTGTTTAAATTGCTGTAAAATGTACCGTATGATCGAAAAAAACCGCGTCAAGACACAGAAATCTATTCCGAATTTTCTTTTCGAATACCGCCAAAATTATCAGCGATTGTCATTCCCAGCCGTCTTTGATACGGTTTTTTTCGATCGTATTGTACTATTTGTCCAAATTTGTCACTGTATCGATATTTTTTTGCCTATACCGGGTGCGTCTCGAAAGTGTCTCTCTTTTTTATTTTTTCAGATAAAAAAACGAGATTTGGTATGTTAGTATATGACAAAAATTAGGATTGATTGGCAACTTCAATTGTTTTTGGTCACTTCCTGATTTTTAAATGGCACCCTCGGTATATTTCTACTTTATTCGATAGAAAATGACACTTTGTATAGATTAACTATCATATGTGAACTTTTGACATTTTCTCTTAAAAAATCGTATTTCAAATATCAATCTAGAGTGTCATGGCTGTGTTATGAAGACTAATTTTTAATCAAGGAGCCTTAGAAAAATAATTTTGATCGCCTAATGTTTTTCTTGTCTTGTCCTGGCCGGTTAAAAGATGCCCAAATCGTATTTTTAATCATATCTCAATTTTTTCAAATGGAACAAGGGTGGCTCGTTAGCATATTTGGAAAAAGCATTTTTTTACGAATAATTTGATACCACACACTTGGTATTTCGAGTCAAATTATAATTATAAACCGCATGTTACAATTTCAAATAAACCACAAACATGCGAAAATGTCAAAAGTTGACATATGATATGTCATTCTATTTCAAGTGACACTTTCTAAGGAATAAAGTAAAAAAATACCGAGGGTTATAGTCATTTCCGGTGAAACAGGAAGTGATCAAAAACAATAAAATTGAATACGTCTAATCAATCCTAATTTATGTTGTATGTATTACTAACATACAAAATCTCGTTTTTTTTTTATCAGAAAAAAAAATAAAAAGTTATAGGGATGAGGCACTTTTGAGACGCATCCGGTATTTTGATTCATTCTAACTATCGATATTACCGGAGGTCTAGCACATCCCTACTCCTAACCATATTTGCCTGGAATCTAAAATAGAAGAATCTATCGAAAAATTCCGAAATTCTCGCTATCCGGGCCAACTAAATAATCTTCTTTATAACCCAAACGGTTCGTTCTAATGGAATTTACGATAGTCTGGCCCTTAAAGCGTTCGCCCAATAAACTTTTATACCTTATTGGCCCTTTCCAGGGCCACAGATCGGAAACATTTGGCTTCGGATCCATAAAAATATGTATCTATTGTTATTGGGTCTCTTTGTCTCGCGTTTGTCAGTTCAAACCCTTATTAAATCTTATCAGTTCTTGTAGTAAGTTGAACCGTTGTTTAGTTTATCACTAGATCGTATACCGGGTATTGCATTATACCACTCAAGTTATTTCTACTTATTTCACTTTGTAGCGAGTAGCTGCTGCCTTTAAAAATTATATACTAAATATATTGTTTGTCGCTTTTAAATTAAGATTCGTCTCATAAATCCGTCACAATCTGGCAGCGCTGTCGCCATCGCTTGTCGCTCAAAGTTGATGACGTGCATCGGAAAATGTTTTAAAATTTCTATAGGGAATATACAGTAATTTACGAAATGCCGTAATGGCGTCACCAATCTCTTTAATCTGGTTGTCAAGTGATTGAGAGAGTTCGACAATATATGACGTAACGTTGAACGATAGCTGAACATTCTATATCTTAATCTTTTCTCTATAATTTTTATTTTTTTTGTAAACCTCGAAACAAATGAGATAACTGACTTTACTCTATCGTTGACTCACCCTGTACAAGTGAAATAGAAGCTTGCAAAGCTATTTTTTTTATCTAGTAGGTATATTAAATTTAAATATATTTAAAACATTCCTTTTGTCTTTGTTTGCCATCATTTCATTCCTCCCACAACATAAAATTGCATTCTAGCAATTCCAATTTACTATCTGCATACACATACCTACGTATTCTACGTACACAAGCGCATATCCAGTTTGTTATAAAGCATACGCCACCCGACCTTTCCAAAATTCGTTTCAATCCAGAGTTATTCCCTATATTTCCACATATACGTCGATATGTGGATGCAAAGATGGGTCACAAAAGACGGTCCCCTGTGGATATTTTTGTGTATCGCTCAGCGCAATCCGGATTTACTATTTTTCTCGGTTTTTTTTCCAAGATTATTTGTGGAAAAACGTCAAGTTATAATAGCAACTGATTTTTTTATTGCTTTAGGGAAATTATTTCTCAGCTGTCATACTTTTATACCCGGTGCGTCTCAACAGTGGCTCACCCCTATACCACAGAATATACTAACGAAAAAGAAGCCCAAGTTCCTTGTAATAAATCGGTTCCATTTCCGTAACGCCATCTCTCGACAAAGCTGACATTTACTGGTTAGCCAAAAGGGTGCGGGGCCGGGGGGAATTGTAAAATACACTTTTTTATTTTAATTATTTTTATTCGCTATTTGCAATTTTATTTTTAAAACATATTATGTGAAACAATCACATAATATGTCTTAAAAATAAAATTACAAACGGAAACAAAAGGAATTAAATAATCTGAAAGTCTACAAAGTTTATTGATAAAAAGTTGGGCTATGCAAATTGATATATTAAGTATAACCTCTTTGGTATAACATTGTTAAACAAACATTAACAAATCATAACATATCAGATCATAGAACTAAAAAAAGTACTATTACATAAAAACAGGCGATACAATACTTCAAAATTAATTTTAACATAATATCAAAACCGAAAAATCAAACTGCAAACACAACCACACTTATCACAACAGAAATTAACACACACTTCCGCGGCAAATGTCCAAGAAAGACTGATCATTCTGATTGGTCCTGGTCCGGTCGTAGCTCACGTCGTATTGTCGGTAAGCAAAATCCCTGTACAAAAATTTTGACGATCAGCGCCATCACCCGTCATAATTGGGAAATTTTTGCTGGAACCATTTTTAATATTTCACTTACATGGCCCTGCCCTATACTAACTAACTTTTTATTTTTACAGTTAAAATAACGAGATTTGGTATGTTAGTATACCGTGCTGGCAACTGTTACTTTTGGGTCGGCATTTACATGTGTGGAAGTAAATCGCATAGGGATCTTATTAAGTCGGAGTGAGAGAAATGCGACCAACTGACGCGACTCGCGATGGTGTGCTGTTGCGGCGTTGCCGATACGCCTTTCCCAATCAAGTAAAGTAAAATCACGATGGCAAATCGCTTATTTTTAAAAGACTTTTTTGCAAGAGATAACTAGATAAAATCATTAGACATGTTTCTGAGCATCTGAAATGGAATTATAAGGATATCGTTAGGGTGTCATTTTTTTTATAACGAGAAAACGTCAGTAATCGCGATAATTTAGAAACTCAACTTTTTAACACATAACAGGCCATAACTCAAGAACCACTTTAGATATTGAAACTTTTTTTTTATTTTCAAGATCGGATATTTTACAATATGTTTACATAAGAAAAATTCGATAAGGTTGTTTTTTCCATTCAAAAATTGGAAACAATCATATAACATCTATTTACTACTGTCTACAAAGAAAATACAGCAGAAATATTAAGAAAGTTCTTGAAAAAACTACAATCTACTATTGCTAATAGATTTCGAGATATCGATTTTTGAATTCAGAGTTCTAATAGCTCGACCACTATCGAACACCCACTCAATTCCACTTATTTTTACCAAAAATCCAAGTGTTTCTAGCTTGCACTTAAAAAATTCAAGCTATAGGGTAAATTACAACGACTAGTTAATAAATAAACAAATTAAGTATCACGAGACGTAATTAAATCGTGAAGCTGAACGCATGACGTACACCTTTTCCTAGAACTTTAAGTACTGACAGAGGTATTGATTGGGTCGACCGGTCAACTGTGACAAATCTGCTATATCCCTTCCACGTCTCTTAGCGATGTGCACAGTTTCTCGGTTTATTTCAGACGTTTGGCAACGTGTTTACTGTCCTCTCTTTGTTCGGTACATTAAAAACCTATTGTACTTTTCTTACATACGGAAATCTCGACCCAAGACTAACCTTTGCCAGCTCTTAGTGTAATTCAAATCAAAATACAGTAAAATTAAACCATCGCAAAACATTTATAAACAAAAATGATCAAGTTATGCTGACTGAATATAAGTTTTCAGTAGTTTTATTTGAATGTCTCGTTTTTTTACCTAATAAACTGCTTTGTATTTTTATCGTTGTATCTCTCTTGGTCGTCTTATTTCTACTACTTCGAAGTACAGAAAAAACGCATTTACTTTGGCTAAGTAGAGATATATTTTAAGCCTTGTCCCGCTAAGAATCTTTTGGACCGGAAATACAGACTCGACATGCTTCAGCCATAATTCAGACTGGCTCCGCTACAAACCCATTTCACCCGTTTATTTTATAAAGTATATACAGGGTGGACCATATTTTTTTTTTTGAGAAGAATTTTAATAATTTTCTGCTGTTGCTTTAAGCTGTCATTCTTGAAATATTGCCCAAATATATGTTTTTTAAACGGAACACCTTGTATATTATTGTTTATTTTATTTATCTTATTATGAGCTTTTGAAAAATATAATATACTCTACAGGGTGGTCCGAACTGTATTCCGGAAACTTCAGCAGCATATTCTGCAGATAAAAATAAGTAGAAAAGTTCGTATAAATGTATGTCCGAAAATGCTTCGTTTCCGAGATACAGGGTGTAGAAGTTTCATTTTGATTTTGATTTTTTCCAAACAATTTCTGAAGTAACTTCACTATTTGGATGGTGTCTGGAATACCGTTCGGATCACCCTGTATTTAAAGAATGACAGTTCCGTCGCTGAATTCCCCGTGAAAAACTATGAGACTCAGTTTTTACCTTTTCAATAAGTTATAAGATAACCGAGATACGAAAAATGTAACAAATTCTAATTCGCTTTGTATATCGGAAACCGATGAGAACTAGGACAAAACTTCATGCAGCATCTTTAATTTTATAAAAAAGTTGCACAGTGATGTGAAAATCGCATCTTTGTATCCCTACTCCCAAACGAGAATCGTCATAAAACTGGGTCACTTCTACATATGTTTCAAATTGGTCCACTCTGTATAACAATCGTTCCTATTCCATTTTCTCTATTCCAGACGAGGAATGTTTCGTCCTTGGAATGGATCCAAAGTACGCCCGTCCCGATTGGATGATCGCCACGGTGTTGCCGGTGCCTCCATTGCCAGTCAGACCGGCCGTAGTGATGAACGGCTCGGCCAAAAATCAGGATGACATCACTCACAAACTTGCCGACGTCATCAAGGTGAATGCCGAGTTGGAAAAGAACGAAACTTCGGGCGCTGCTACGCATATTTTGACAGAAAACGTCAAAATGTTGCAGTTCCACGTGGCAACGTTGGTGGATAACGACATGCCCGGGTTGCCTAGGTTAGTTTCGATTTTTTAAGGTTATTTAGTGTTTTTATATCTTTATCTAGAACTAAATCTAATTTTTTTTGAAGCGGATAACTAGATTGAGACGATTTAATATCTGGAGGTATCGAACTTTTATTACAGAGCGATGCAAAAGTCTGGAAAACCCCTAAAATCGATCAAGGCTCGCCTCAAGGGCAAGGAAGGTCGTATCCGAGGTAACTTGATGGGCAAGCGTGTGGATTTCTCTGCGCGTACTGTCATCACGCCGGATCCCAATCTGCGCATCGATCAAGTAGGCGTGCCCAGGAGTATTGCGCAGAACATGACCTTCCCGGAAATAGTAACACCTTTCAATTTTGAAAAGTACGAATTTTGTTATTTTATTGTATTATTTTTTAATTTATTTTGTGTTTCTTTTTTTAAATAATTTAGAATGTTAGAACTGGTCAGGAGGGGGCATTCACAGTATCCTGGAGCTAAATATATTATTAGGGATAATGGTGAAAGGATTGATTTGAGATATCATCCAAAATCTTCGGATTTGCATCTACAGTGTGGTTATAAGTAAGTTTTTAAAGTGGAGAGTCTATGGAGAATAGAGGTAAGGAGAATCATCTTATATGGGACATGTGCAATATCGTCGTTGTTGACAAAGAAATGAAAAAGATAGGAAAAGTATACGGGATGTCCCATAAATAAGTAATGATAAAGTTGTAAGTTTTTTAAATTGCAACTCCAATTTTTCTGTACAGAATTAGGCTCAGCATAAAAATCTGCGTATAGTACACTATTTTTATCTGAAGCTCTATGCGATGTTGTCATGTTATTTCTTATTTACTTAAACTTTTGTTCAAAACAGTATATCCAAAGTCTGGTAAGACCTTATTATTATTTAGCTATATTTTTATAAACACCAAGTATAATAAAACAGATCCAAGAAGGAAAAGTCTCATTATCTTATACAGGGTATGTTTTGTGGTGTGGGCAACATTGCTGTATATATTTTTCTTTTAAATGCAGAATGAAAATACGATTTTTTTGTGTTTAAGTGTTTCTAAATTTTTAACGGTCTCGCAGATATTCGTCGTGTTATATTACATACAATTTTTTTATTTATTGATTTTTCCTTTTGATGGTCATTTTTCACCAAGATAACTTCCTTATCTCTACCCTTCACAGTAAAAACAAAAAAGGTTATTTTTTAAATATACTATGTTTTTTCTTTAAATTTTTTAACAGGGTAGAACGACATATTCGTGACGGCGACTTGGTCATCTTCAACCGTCAACCGACCCTTCACAAGATGAGTATGATGGGTCACAGGGTCAAAGTCCTGCCCTGGTCAACCTTCCGCATGAACCTCTCTTGTACCTCACCATACAACGCGGATTTCGACGGAGACGAGATGAACCTCCACGTAGCTCAAAGCATGGAAACCAGAGCTGAGCTAGAGAACCTCCACATCACCCCCAGACAAATTATAACGCCTCAATGTAACAAACCTGTTATGGGTATCGTACAGGACACCCTCTGCGCTGTGAGGAAGATGACCAAAAGAGATGTCTTCATCGAGAAGGAACAGATGATGAATTTGCTGATGTTTTTGCCAATTTGGGATGGAAGAGTACCTAGACCCGCGATTTTGAAGCCTAAACCTCTTTGGACAGGAAAACAGTTGTTTTCTTTGATTATTCCTGGGAACGTGAATATGATCAGGACACATTCAACACATCCAGACGACGAGGATGATGGTCCATACAAATGGATATCGCCGGGAGACACCAAAGTTATGGTTGAAAACGGAGAACTGATTATGGGAATTTTATGCAAAAAATCACTTGGAGCTTCAGCTGGATCACTTTTACACATCTGTTTCCTTGAATTAGGTCACGAAGTTTGCGGAAGATTCTACGGAAACATCCAGACAACAATAAACAACTGGCTGTTACTAGAAGGTCACAGTATCGGTATTGGAGACACAATTGCCGATCCCATGACATACTTAGAAATCCAGAAAGCCATCAAGAAAGCCAAGGAAGACGTAATAGAGGTTATCCAGAAAGCACACAACATGGAACTTGAACCCACTCCCGGTAACACTCTCAGACAGACCTTTGAGAACCAAGTAAACAGGATTTTGAACGATGCTCGTGACAAAACCGGAGGTTCTGCCAAGAAATCTCTGACTGAATACAACAACTTAAAAGCTATGGTCGTATCAGGTTCCAAAGGTTCAAACATCAATATTTCCCAGGTTATCGCCTGTGTAGGGCAACAGAACGTTGAGGGTAAACGTATTCCCTTCGGGTTCAGAAAACGAAGCTTGCCCCACTTCATTAAAGATGATTATGGTCCTGAATCCAAGGGATTCGTAGAGAATTCATATCTAGCCGGTTTAACGCCTTCAGAGTTTTATTTCCACGCCATGGGAGGTAGAGAAGGTCTTATCGATACAGCCGTAAAAACTGCAGAGACTGGGTACATTCAGCGTCGTCTGATCAAAGCCATGGAGTCGGTAATGGTGAACTACGACGGCACAGTAAGGAACTCAGTGGGTCAGCTTATCCAGTTGCGTTACGGCGAAGACGGGCTATGTGGAGAAATGGTTGAGTTCCAGTCACTTCCAACCATTAAACTCAGCACAAAAGCTTTTGAAAAGAAGTTCCGGTTTGATCCAAGCAACGAACGTTATCTTAGAAGAGTTTTTAACGAAGATATTATCAAGGAAATCATGAGTTCTGGAGAGGTTATTGCTGAACTCGAAAAAGAATGGGAGCAACTCCAGAAAGACCGCGAAGCTTTAAGGCAAATCTTCCCCAGCGGAGATTCAAGCGTTGTACTTCCGTGTAACTTACAAAGAATGATCTGGAATGTACAGAAAATTTTCCATATCAACAAAAAGTCCACGACAGATTTGTCACCTCTGAGAGTAATCCAAGGTGTCAGGGAATTACTAGGAAAATGTGTTATAGTGGTGGGGGAAGACAGACTTTCAATCCAGGCCAACGAAAACGCCACTTTACTTTTCCAGTGTTTAGTACGATCAACTCTATGTGCTAAACTGGTTTCAGAACAATACAGACTAACCACTGAAGCGTTTGAGTGGTTGCTTGGTGAAATCGAGACGAGATTCCAACAAGCTCAGGTTAATCCAGGTGAAATGGTCGGTGCTTTAGCAGCACAGTCCTTGGGAGAACCCGCCACTCAGATGACACTGAACACCTTCCATTTTGCCGGTGTGTCATCAAAGAACGTAACCCTTGGTGTACCGAGACTGAAGGAAATTATTAACGTTTCTAAGAAGCCTAAAGCTCCATCTCTGACTGTATTTTTAACCGGTGCAGCTGCTAGGGATGCTGAGAAAGCCAAGAATGTTTTATGTCGATTGGAACACACTACTTTAAGGAAAGTTACAGCAAACACCGCGATTTATTACGATCCAGATCCACAAAATACTGTCATACATGAAGATCAAGATTTCGTGAATGTTTATTATGAAATGCCTGACTTTGATCCAACAAGGATATCTCCCTGGTTGTTGCGTATTGAACTGGACAGAAAAAGAATGGTAGATAAGAAACTCTCCATGGAACAGATCGCTGAAAAAATTAACGCAGGCTTCGGTGACGACTTAAATTGTATTTTTAATGATGACAACGCTGACAAGCTAGTGCTTCGAATCCGTATCATGAACGGCGACGATGGTAAATTTGGCGAAAGCGAAGAAGATGTTGACAAAATGGACGACGATATGTTTTTGCGATGTATTGAGGCTAACATGCTCAGCGATATGACCTTGCAAGGGATTGAGGCTATCTCGAAAGTGTACATGCACTTGCCTCAAACCGATTCAAAGAAAAGAATCATTATAACCGATACTGGCGAGTTTAAGGCTATTGCCGAATGGTTACTTGAAACTGACGGTACTAGTATGATGAAAGTACTGTCTGAAAGGGATGTTGATGCTGTGAGAACCGCTTCAAACGATATATGCGAAATATTCTCGGTAATATTTTTCGAAAAAATCCCACTTCTGATGTTAACAATTAAATTTTTCGTTACAGGTGTTGGGTATAGAAGCTGTAAGAAAATCGGTAGAGAAAGAAATGAACGCTGTGCTCCAGTTCTACGGTCTATACGTAAACTACCGCCATCTGGCCTTGCTTTGTGACGTAATGACCGCTAAAGGCCATCTTATGGCCATCACGCGTCACGGGATCAACAGACAAGACACCGGTGCCCTCATGAGATGTTCCTTCGAGGAAACTGTGGATGTATTGATGGATGCTGCGGCTCACGCTGAAGTAGACCCGATGAGAGGTTTGATTTTCGTTTTTTTTGTATACATACTATATAAATTATGTTTTCTGTTTTTTTTTTTCTGGTTAGGTGTGTCGGAAAACATTATTATGGGTCAGTTACCACGAATGGGAACGGGTTCCTTTGATCTTTTACTTGATGCAGAGAAATGTAAGATGGGAATGCCCATTCCGCAAGCTCAAGGTGCCGAAGTGGGTTCTGGAATATTCTTCGGGTCTGCTGCAACTCCCAGCATGAGTCCTGGTGGTGCTATGACGCCTTGGAACCAGGGAGCTACTCCGTTCGTTGGAAATGCCAGTGCCTGGTCGCCTCACAGTAAGTTTTTAGGTGTTTTTAAAGGTTTTTTTAGTATTAATGAATTTTATTTTGTTTCAGATTTAATGGGAAGTGGTATGACTCCTGGAGGACCTTCATTTTCGCCTTCGGCGGCTTCAGATGCTTCAGGAATGTCTCCAGGGTACGGTGCATGGTCTCCCACTCCTCACTCTCCGGCAATGTCCAGTTTCGGCCAGTCGCCAAGCTACTCGCCTTCGAGTCCGGCATTCCATCCTTCCTCTCCTATGACGCCAACTTCTCCGGTGTATTCTCCCACTTCTCCTGGACTGGTTCCTAGTCCAGGTTACGGGCCTAGTAGTCCGGGATATTCCCCAACAAGTCCTCATTATTCGCCTACTTCTCCCAGTTATTCGCCGGCCAGTCCGAGATATTCTCCCACTTCTCCGAGTTACAGTCCGACCTCTCCCAGTTATTCGCCTACTTCTCCGTCGTATAGTCCGACTTCTCCGAGTTATTCTCCCACTTCGCCTTCTTACAGTCCGACTTCTCCGAGTTATTCGCCTACTTCGCCTTCGTACAGTCCGACATCTCCGAGTTATTCGCCTACTTCGCCTTCGTACAGTCCGACTTCTCCGAGTTATTCACCAACTTCTCCGTCGTACAGTCCGACTTCTCCGAGTTATTCACCAACTTCTCCGTCATATAGTCCGACTTCTCCGAGTTATTCGCCTACTTCTCCTTCATACAGTCCGACTTCTCCGAGTTATTCTCCAACCTCGGCAAATTATTCGCCGTCTTCTCCGAGTTATGCGCCTTCAAGTCCAAGATACACGCCGGCTTCTCCCAGTTATTCACCTACTTCTCCGAGATATTCGCCTTCGTCTCCGCAATATTCTCCGACTTCTCCGAGTTATTCACCGACCAGTCCGGCGTATTCGCCCGCTTCTCCGAAATATTCTCCGGCTTCTCCCAGTTATTCTCCATCTTCTCCTCAATATTCCCCAGCTTCTCCGACTTATTCGCCTACCAGTCCTAGTTATTCTCCGAGCAGTCCTCAGCATACACCTGGGAGTTCAAAATATTCTCCATCTTCTCCCAATTATTCGCCTACTTCTCCTCAATATTCGCCTCAAAGCACCAAGTATAGTCCTACTTCTCCTACTTATACGCCGACAAGTCCGAGTTACTCACCAGGATCACCAAGTTAAAGTGTCTTTATTATTATATTATCTTTATTTTTATGTGAGATTTAGTGGGTCTTGTAATAGTTATATACAAGAAAAAAAAATATTTTGCTTCATATATAAATAATGACATAAAAAAAGTTTTGTGATCGTTTTAAAACTTAGTAGATTTATTAGTAATTTAACATTAAGCTAGTTAGTTTTATAATTCATATTCTTAAATGTATGGATTGGATTAAATAGAACTATAAATATATTTTCTAGTTTTAGAATGTTGTTTTATTTTTGAGTCCCTGATTTGCTTTAGGTTGCTGTTTGGTATTTTTATTCAGTGGTTTTTAAATTTACTATTTTAAATTTTAATCTAGAGTGCCATGACTGTTTTAAAAGCACTAATTTTTAATCAAATAGTCTTGGAAAAATAGATTTGATCGTTTAATGTTTTTTGTGTCTTGGTCAAATCGTATTTTTAATCATATCTCAATTTTTTCAAATGGAACAAGAGTGGTTCATTGGCATATTTGGAAAAAGCATTTTTTTACTAATAATTTGGAACCACACACTTGATATTTCGAGCCAAATTGTCGTTACGAACCGCATGTTAAAATTTGAAAAAACCCTATGCGAAAATGTCAAAAGTTGACATATGATATGTCATTCTATTCAGTGTGTCATTTTCTATCGAATAAAACAAAAAAATACCGAGGGTGTCATTAAAAAATCAAAAGTAGTAATTTCCGGCGAAACAGAGTGGCGAAAAACAGTTGAATACCGTCAATCAATCCTAATTAACGTCATATTCTATCATACCAAATCTCGTTTTTTTATCTGAAAAAATTAAAAAGTTATAGGGGTCAGCCACTTTTGAGACGCACCCGGTATACAGTATTTTATATAATAATTTTGAACTGTTCATCTAATAATACTGTTTCTAAAATGGAGAATAAAAATATGCCTACAAAAATACATTTCAATATAACGATATACCACTCTTCCGATTGTTGTGTTTATATCGATATTTATCAATAATCGATACTTATGGAAATGCCTATTGTTACATCGATATATATGTAGGTGCTGCTATATCGATAATTTAAAGTCACCCATTGTTGTTCGATAACTATCGATATATCGAAAAAAGTTCCATCCCTAGTTACAACCCTGCAAAAATTATACTCTTTGGTTTTTAATATACAAAGGATCTATTTTACTGGTATTAGTGTATTTTAGGGGGTTCAATATTTAAAAAATAATAAAATTATGTATATTTTTAACTTCCTGTAAAGAAGTTAAATTTATTTAAGTTATAACACCTCTAAAATTGTTTTTTAAAGGGAGACTAAATAAATTATACCCTGTAAGTGGTAGATTATGGAAAGATAGATAGATAGACTTCCTTTTGATGAAAAAAATCCTAAAAAAGAAGAGTAGGCATTATGGAATTAAGGGCTGAACCGGAGACAAAAAACTGCGATACTTTTTTTCGTGAAAATGGCAAGATAAAAAGTGAAAATGAAATAAAAATAGATTCAGCCTTTTAAAAGAAAAGTCTGCGGAGAATAAATAAAAAATTTACGATTATTCGATTGGAATTTAAAAAAGAATCATTTTTGTCTCGACAAAAATACTAGAATTGGGTATTACACAGTATTTATATACAGGGTATTTCATATGGATAGGATGTAGATGCAGATTAGTGGAGTGTTCGTTCCTTTTCTAGCTACTACTTACTCTTTCTCTTTTACTTTTTTACTTTTACTCTACATACTCTTTTCTACTACCCAAACCTGGGTAGGAGAACTTTATTTATTTCTTTGTCTAATTTGTTCAACTTATCTAGATATTCTTTGATCAACTTCGAATTCATGGTTACTGGGTTGATCGCTTTTAATACTACTTTACTCTCGTATAAGATGGCTATTTCTTGTTTCCCGATAGTTCCTCTATCTGAGATAATATAGCAGTTTTATTTTTTTTATCTGAGACGTCGAACTTTTTATCTACTGCATTTCCTATTCGAAAAAAGCGTAAATAAATAAAAATACAGAATACACACACGCATCCAGCCCCTAACTTACAAATTTTAATAAAAATATGCAAAAATCTCGAAATTTGTACATTTATATTCAACCCGAAGACCCATTCTCTGATATCTTGTGTGACTCGAAAATTCTGAAGACACCGAAAAAAAAGTATGTGGAAATGAATAAGTTAAGGGATATCAAAGGAAAGTTTACCCAAAAAATCTGGGTAGGGGAAGGTTTTGCTGTGGAATGTCGCGAAGGTAAAACGCTGATAGAGGATGGTGGAGTAAAGAGGGACATCAGAGGTATTTTCTTTTTGTTTGATGAATATGAAAACGCTGAAAAAGGTTATATTTTTTGTTCAGTGTGTTTTAAGATATAACAATAAAAAAATCAGTATTAAAAATTCTTATACAAGTAGGTACTTCTTGTGATTTATATTTATTTTTATATATTTTTTTCTTTTATGTTCGAAGAGAAGTGTTTTTTCTTGGTAATATTTTTATTTTTTGCCTGTTTTTATTATGGCTCTCCACACAAAATAAAAGACATGAATCTTCTTTATTATTCTTGAACGGTGTAAAACAAGAATAAGCAACTTATTTTGAAATGAACTATAAATCATAAAAGAATTCAGTTAGTATAACAGTTTCACTATAATAAAAATAAATTAAAACAACATTGTAAAAATGCATTTTATTTAATTGTAACAAGTTTTTAACTTAGTAGAGTTTACTAATAATAACTTTTTCTATTAATAAAAAGAGAAAAATACGCACTAAATATGGATTTAAAGTATTACAAACATATTTTCAGCTTATAAAACTACTTCGAAAATTCGTACAACAAGGATTTTTAAACCAAATAAACATTAAAACACACTCTTATTATAAAGGTTTCGACCCTGTGCGCATTGTAATTTACTCCTCTACAACATAACACTATAATAAAATGGTTTTACAACTCCACAATACTATTCAGAAGAAATTAATTATGCTGTCCCAACAACTCCAGCTTAACATTCAACGATACGCCCTTAACTTTTCTTTTGCCCTTATGTCCATTCAACACAAACATACAGGAACTATACCCTTTTTTGTTTTCACCCTCTGCCCTTAGCGCTGCGGAAAAACCGCAAGGTCTGGATAAATTCTGGAAAGAGATCAACACACTGCTGTGCTTTAATTGCCTCAGCCTCGAAAGGACTAATCTAATAATCCAGTGGCGTTCCAGCTAACAAGAGAGTTCTGCAAATTTCGAGTTATAGCACTTTTATATTACACACAACCAAACTTATATAGGTTTACTCTTTATTTCTGGCTAAATTTCTTGCATGAATAAAAATTGGTATACAACTTTAAGATAAGGCTTTTTGTTCTAAATAAACATGATAATTAAGAATAAACGACTGCTGCGATTTATTTTCTTTTGAATTTTGTGTTCAGTGGTAAAATCACGATTGTCCGGTAATTTTCATTCGATCCAAAAAAAATAAAATAAATTCTTTATGTTGGATTAACAGATGTACAGAGGGGAAGAAATATTGCTCTCAGCGAACAAGGAATGCTCCAAAGAAACGTAGTAGAGATAGTAGGCGTTACCCAGGGTGTTGTATTGAAAACATATGCAAGGTACTTGGAATTAGGAACACAACACAAGGATAGGCCCAGACAAAGTCGTCAGAGAGTCACAACTGAACAACAAGACCGCCTTGTGTACCAAATTGCTAGAATAAATCTCTATGTTTCTCATCCAGAGCTACAACGACAACTTGTGGCAGCTACAAGAGTGAACGTTTCAGTTGAAACCATAAGAAAAAGGCTTCGTGCTCGAGGGTTTTACAGTAGGAGAGAGTTACGGATCCCACAGTTTTCTCGGCAAAATAAAATTGACCGGCTAAATTGATGCCTACAACATAAAATCTGGACAAATGAGAATTGGCAAAATGTTCTTTTTTCGGATGAGATCAGAATTGGCCTAAGATCAGATAACCATCGAATTCGGGTTCTCAGAGCTCCAGGAAGACGAGCGACACCTCAGGCTGCCAAATCTGTATCAAGATATACAGGTGGAACTGTAATGTTCTGGGGAGGTATTATACTGGGAGCAAAAACTCTATTTTTACCACTTCAACAAACTTTAACGGGTCGGAGATATGTTGATTTGATGCTAGAACCAATTATTACTCTTTAGAGATCTGCAATTGGAGATAATTTTAACTTCTTGTACGATAGTGCACCTCCCCATATCAGCAGAGTGACTAGAGAATGCCTTGAAACGGAAGGTGTCATAGTTTTGGACTGGCTTGCATGTTCAGCAGATCTAAACACTATTGAACGCTTGTGGGACTACCTCAAAAGAAGGGTTAAGAAGGGTTAGAGCTAGAAGGGTAAGGACTGAGTGTTATTCATCAACACAAAATTGGGGACACCCTGTAGAACTCTCTGTATTTTTAAACAGTGCTCTGAATTAACCTTTATATGCTCACAAAATTCCATTTCAATAGAAACTGTCGTTCTCCTTGGAGCCTCCGAGGCGTATCAGAGGCGCCACCCTAACTACGCCACTGGAAAATACAGCTAATAAAGAGTAAATAAACCCCGTTTTGATATTGCCAAGAATGGGGGCGGAATAATTATAAATTTGCGAAGCATCACTCCGAGGAGAATGTCGATACCGACACGGAATTTTCGCAGCAAAGTTTTCCATTCTGGCGAAAAATAAGGAAATAAGTTTCCCAGACGTTCTGTGCTCGAGCCGAGCCCTTTTTCCAATAAGGGCTCTCCCGGATTAGTCGAGTGCACACTGGGTTTTGGGACGGCTAAATGGGAAATAAAAGAAAATCATTGGAATAAAAGAAAAATACGATTTTTTGGAATATTTTCTGGAAAAGGTATATCTACCAGTTCTTTTATGCGTTTAAAGAATAATTGGTTTAAAAAAAGAGGTTCTCTTTTATTTTTAGAGGGTTTGAATTCGATTGTGTTTTTTTTTAAACGTTTTTGTTTAATTGAATAAGTTATTCTATTTTTGACATATTGAATCTGAAAAATATTGTTTAATGCCGTTTAACCATCGAAACTTTTTCAAAAGTTGCGAAAATCACAAATCTTTGTAATCAAAATGTGACATCGAATTTGACAATGACAATAGCTATTTATGTAACAAGTTGCGAAACGAATGAGATTTTTTGTGAATGCGGAGAATTTGAGATTTTCATGCTATTATTATTATTTATTTTTAAACAATTTTTAAAATGTTCTGGTAATCGGTTTCTAATGCATTGTTTAATGACAAAGTTCTGTCAGATTCAAACGTCGCCGCATTTCCTACAAAATTTTGTGAAAAAAATGAGTGATAATGACGAGTCTTTGGATATTCAACAAGCTGCTGAAACTGCGCTATCCACGTTAGTGCCCGAAAAGTCGAAAAACTTATACGAGACCACCTACAACAACTTTGAAACCTTGGTCAAAGAAAAACACGTTGAGAATTTCACACAAAAGGTATTGCTAGCCTATTTCCTAAAGTTATCCACTACCTAGTTCTATCTAGTTCATCAATTATAATACGTTAAGTACACTAAAACTAAAAAAAATATATTATGTCCACTAAAACTGTCCTGTAATGCACTCAAATGCACTTAATACACGAAAAGTCTTAGAAAAAACAAAAAAAAAACTTACGAGGATTTCCTGGTTGGTAGGATTTCCATTCTACTGAATCTAAATTAAAAAAAAAGGAAAAAAAACAGAGAAAATAAAAGAATAATAATAAAATCAAGAGAGTGACGATTTAAAAATCTTATTTTTATGTAAAACAGGACCGGCCCAGACCTATATTCCACTCGGGTGACGCAAAATTAATGGATCCTTTTGTTTTTCCTTTATTAAAATATAAGTCGCATTAAAAAAGATAAATTTACAAGCGATGTTTGTCGTGGAAATTTCTGAACTTAAACGGGCCGTTCTCATTTTTCATCTCTAACCAGGCTACGACGGGGATTTTTTTCTCGTTTTTCTTAAACAACCTTCACCCCCTCCAAGGCTCGGTGGCTGGTCTGAAACGTCATTTTTATTAATTTTTTCGCTCCGGGTGATTTTCCCCCGTAAAACGAGATTGTTTTAATAGGACGGAAAAATGAAAAATGATAATTTTATCGAAGATTTCGTGTAATCAAAGAAAATGACGTCATGGTAGGTGTAGAAATAATTGTAAGAGAAAAGTTACGTCAAGTTTAATCCTGTATTTAATATATATATATATATATATATATACATTCAGTTTACAACATTCTACCATAGTAGAAGGAAAAGAGTAGTTGCACTCTCCCAAATATTTTCTGCCAGTTTTTACAATCTGTCGAATATCAGTAGCTTGCAGAGCGTTTCATAGCCAGAAATAGGGTAGGAATCTCGGAATTCAAGATAACCGGCTGTAAACTCGTATAAACCTTTATTTTAACATGCTAAAACATGTCTCAAAACTTACATATGATAGCGTGTGCGCGACTTGTAGATAACTGAGGTCAAAGGTCAAAAAATCGATTTTTTGTGCATTTTTTGCAAATATCTTGTTCCCTTTCACATTTACGCTATTCGTATTTATTATAAATATTGTAGAGAATAAAATTCTCTACAACTTTTGTTTCAAAATTTTTTTTGTACCTCAAACCGTTTTTGAGATAGAGGGCGGTGAGTGCGCAGTCTTTCAATATGTACGGTATCATTCAAGTTCAACCTGTAGTCTCGGTCAAAAACACGCCGTATAAAGTCCGTTAATTATTGAAAAATATATAATTATAAATAATTTACATTTTTTCATAAAAGATCATATTGATTATAATATTTTTTTTTCATAAATTAAGTAGATATATCTTCATTTATAATAACACTTACCTCTTTGTACAATTAGAAAATTATTAACTTTAATTATTACATTTTAATTAATTATAGTTAGATTTATACTAATTACATTTAAAGTAAATAAAAACACTAGAAATACATTTTTAATTTATATGTCTATTAAAAAATACGATTTCATACATTTCTCTCATGGTTGGAATTAAAAAAATTGAATAAAAATAAAAAGAACTCCATGTTCTTATTTTTAGTTTTCTTCTTCTTCTTAATCATCGCCGTCTGGTCGTTGTGGAATTTCAAATTCTTCTTCATTTTCATCTTCAACGACATTTGCCTCCAAGTCTTCTAGGATTTCGGGATCAAATGTACCATCTTCATTTACACCACTCTGATAGACAAGCTTGCCCATTACAATAGCCACAAGCTAAAGAGCACGGCAACCCTGATTTCCTGCATCCACATCGCGAACCACAACCATTCTTGCAGTTGCAGAATATTTTGTTCAGAAAATTTTCTGGACCTGGAGGTAGAATAGTAGTGGTAGAGGTTCCAGGAATCCATTACGCATTATCCAACCCCAGTGCTGGGGTTCTAAATCATGCCCTAACCAAGTCTGAACTTGGTAGTAAACATGATTGAAATGTTGGTGAGCTGCTGCACTTGTTGGTGGAAGATTTGATAATTGCACAGGTTTATTCAGTTTGGTTGATTCGATGAATTGTGTATAACGAAGATGATCGATGCTGTTCTCAGATTTTGGAGCATTATAGATTGCTAACAAAGTTTGCACTCCATTTTCAAATAACCTTTGAACCGGACAGTTTTCGTCTTCAAATGCTACAGCAAGTTGATCCAAATCCGGAAGTTTTTCAAGTGTTTTTTTTTCCTTTTTACTTTAATTATTACATTTTAATTAATTATAGTTAGATTTATACTAATTACATTTAAAGTAAATAAAAAGACTAGAAATACATTTTTAATTTATATGTCTATTAAAAAATACGATTTCATACATTTCTCTCATGGTTGAAATTAAAAAAATTGAATAAAAATAAAAAGAACTCCATGTTCTTATTTTTAGTTTTCTTCTTTTTCTTAATCATCGCCGTCTGGTCGTTGTGGAGTTTCAAATTCTTCTTCATTTTCATCTTCAACGAACGATATTTGCCTCCAAGTCTTCTAGGATTTCGGGATCAAATGTACCATCTTCATTTACATCACTCTGATAGACAAGCTTGCCCATTACAATGACCACAAGCTAAAGAGCACGGCAACCCTGATTTCCTGCATCCACATCGCGAACCACAACCATTCTTGCAGTTGCAGAATATTTTGTTCAGAAAATTTTCTGGACCTGGAGGTAGAATAGTAGTGGTAGAGGTTCCAGGAATCCATTACGCATTATCCAACCCCAGTTCTGGGGTTCTAAATCATGCCCTAACCAAGTCCGAACTTGGTAGTAAACATGATTGAAATGTTGGTGAGCTGCTGCACTTGTTGGTGGAAGATTTGATAATTGCACAGGTTTATTCAGTTTGGTTGATTCGATGAATTGTGTATAACGAAGACGATCGATGCTGTTCTCAGATTTTGGAGCATTATAGATTGCTAACAAAGTTTGCACTCCATTTTCAAATAACCTTTGAACCGGACAGTTTTCGTCTTCGAATGCTACAGCAAGTTGATCCAAATCCGGAAGTTTTTCAAGTGTTTTTTTTTCCCTTTTTTGAAGTTTTCAGTTTTTACATTTCCTTTTCCAACTTTTTTTAAGAAAATCTTAAAAAAAATCTTCGTCTTCTCGATGAGATAGAGTATGCCCGATGAGATAGAGTGCGTTAATAATTCTCTAATCGTACAAAGAGGTAAGTGTTATAATTAAACGAAGATATATCTACTTAATTTAATGAAAAAAATTATTATATTCAATATGATCTTTTATGAAAATATGTAAATTATTTATAATTATATATTTTTCAATAATTAACGGACTTTATGGCGCGTTTTTGACCGAGACTACAGGTTGAACTTGAATGATACCGTACATAATGAAAGACTGCGCGCTCACCGCCCTCTATCTCAAAAACGGTTTGAGATAAAAAAAATGTTTGAAACAAAAGTTGTAGAGAATTTTATCCTCTACAATATTTATAATAAATAAAAATAGCGTAAATGTGAAAGGGAACGAGATATTTGCAAAAAATGCGTTATAGTTTATAGTTTTTAGTTAAAAAAAATCATAATTTCTTGATAATATGGTAACTAGGGTTCAGAACCGGAAATTCCCGGTTCTTTTGAGATATCAAAGATTCGAAATTATCAATTCCCGGTTCTTTCGGTACCTTCGGGACTCGGTAACAATAATTAAAACATTATTCTTTCATTACGTGAGAAAGTAGTGATGCTATTTCTCATTGTTCTTGCTTCTTTTCTCTTTTGAAATTTCTGTAATGTTTATTAGCAATGATTGAAGTTTAAATATGTTATTTTATTATTTAGTGTTGTTCAATGTATTAGTTATTCAATGAAAATCACCTAACCAATATGTTACTACAAAACAGACATATTAATGTTAAAATTCAACTTGTTTTAAATTTCAAAACAAAGTTTCACGTTAAGATCAAGAAAAGACCACTTGGTTAGTATGCTGCCAGCGAATATTTATAAAAATATGCGGAATTTTCTTCTTTATAGATACCTACACGTGTCCTACCCAATATCCTTGAGTATTCTGTCCTATGAGCCGATGCAATCCGACAGTACATTAAAATGCATGTCGTAAGGCGTATCAAGATGCTTGTTAGTCTGTCATGTGGTAATTTAGTTGGCAACTGTGTATATTACGACTTTGGTGGCATGTGAGGAATAACTAAACAAATATGTGATCTGCCGGTCATGGAGATGTAAAGACTATACAGGGTGACTGAAATTAAAAAATATAAACGATTTTTATTCAATTCCTCCAAAGGAGTTTTCCGTTTTACTGGGAAAACTCCACACATTAGATCGGAAGCATTTAATTTCCTCCCTATCAAAACACAATAAAAACTTTAAATGTGTCTGTTTTTACTGCCCTCGATCCCAGTTTGACTGTTTTTCCGGCCTGATTTTGGGAGAAAAGGGAAATCTAGATTTTTCCTACCGTACCGGGTCAATTGTTTGATTTTCCAGTTTTTCTTTGGTGCTGTTTTTCCGACGGTTTGAAATCTTTTTTCATGGTTTGAAGCACCTAAGGCGAAAAAGTAAAACTTTTCGGTATTTTATTTATTTTCCGGATGTTTCAAATACGTATTGGTATTTTAAGTCCTGAATAAATACTATATGATCGAGAAAAAACGGCGTCAGCGATGGCTATGAAATGAAGATCGTTGTCATTTATTTTAACGATAAAATAGTGAATTATTAACCAGCAAGACAGATTTTAAAGACAAATGATTCAGAAAGATCTTCCGCAAGTGCTTGGGCCTACCACATCCTGAGCAATACACTGACCATTATTTGAGAAGATCATCCGCTACATTACTGGCAAATGCAGGAATGAACATGACAACGTTAAAAAGACACGGAGGATGGCGATCTGCAACGGTTGCGGAAGGATATATCGAAGAGTCCATCAACAATAAAATAGAGATTGCGAAAAAGTGTGTTCCAGAACGAGCCGTTGTAATGACAGAGCCTATTTCATGCAGTGGAGGGACAGCATCGGGAGGCATACAAGGCTTTACAATTTCTGAATCTACAAAAAGAAAATTTTCATTTAATGATAATGTTAATTTAAATAAATAATTGAATTAGTAATTTTTGAATAAAGCTTAATAATTTCTATAAAATGGTGTGGCTTGGAACTTATAACAAACAACTTGTTATAACTTCAAAAACTCACGCGTGTGTTATTATTAAGGTAGTGGTTGTTCGATAAAAATATTATATTATTAAATCAATCATGGTTCTTCTCGAAAAATAAAACAATAAAAACGTAGAAGCAGCAGACCCATAGACAAGATTAAACGTTTCCAATAAGACCCCTTTTTCATTCTCAGGAAAAAAAGGTTCTCCAAATAACCACTTCATTACGAGGACTAATAAAATTCACTTCGTTGTTGGAAAAATCGGATAAATCGAGGTTGATTTTCGATAAAAAAACGGTTTGGGATGTTGCTTACGTTGACAGAATGCGGTTTACCCAAGTTTTTAGTGTCAGATAACGACTAAAACCTTGAGTTTACTGAGTATTTTTCTCGGAATCTAAGATCGATTAAAACCAAAATAAAGAAAGAAAAAATTCTAAGTTTCCAGCTTTTTTGGGTTCCGTAATTCAAAAGGAAGAAACGGAACTTATAGGATCAATTTGTGGTCTGTCCGTTTGTCTATCAAGACTCTTTATCTCGGGAACGGAGGAATCAAAATTTTAAGGGTAATTTCCATTGACCTAAACGTATGGAATTTCAGCAAGTATAACCTTCTTTACCAAAAATTCTAAACAGTTAAAAAAATAATTATATTAAGAAGACTTAAATCTGGAAAACTGGCTAATTAGTAGATTTTACTGTGTAATTGACAGGGAATAACAAGAATTTACTTGTTTTAGAGGAAGACCTTAGCCAGAAATTTTATTTTCGATTTAAGATAAATTAGTAGATCAAAAGAAAACGGTTATATTCTGAAATAAATGACGGATTAAGGTTACGTAGAGTTCTTAATTATCTTTATTATAATCTCGATTCTCTGCCAAGTTGTCGAACAGCTTTAACAGATATTTTGTTACGCTGTTCCTAATCCTGCGGAAAATCATTTTTGAAATTCAAATTTTACCAAGAACTGGCTTTAATAATTCTCAATTTGAGTTCACCTTCTATGTCTTTACATAATTTTGAATATTTAAAAAAGTACGCGAAAAACGAACACCATGAAATTTTGATGCAATCTATATTTTTTCATTAAATAAATTAAATAAATAAATGACTTTATTGTCAAAAAATTTTACAATTTGTAGACAAAGGAAAAGTAAATAAACAAAGTAAACAAACAAAGTAAGCAAACAAACAAACAAAAGAGAATACAAAACATTATGCAAATTACATTGTCAGGTCAACTCTGAGCGTGGGGTAGGTAGATAAAGATCTTGCTCCGCGTTCCTGAGTGGATAAGTGTGAGATGGCCTATTTGGATGGAGTTTTAGGCAAACGGATTCAAATATAAATAAGAATGGAAGAGTTAATATTTTGAATTTTTTAAAAAGTCCTAGCAATGAGTTCTGCTGTTTAGTCCCATTGAATATCGAACAGCTCTCTTCTGGAGCTGGAAAATGCGGTCAAATTGAGTCGCACAACACGTACCCCAGAATGGAAGGGCATATCTGATGTGCGACTCAAAAGTACATAATAAACAGTTCTAGCCACTGACAAGTTAAGCTCCTTAGAAATAGATCTTAATGCAAAACAGGCAGAGCTTACCGAATCGAATCGAGATTTAATGGTGATTAAGTCATTTGATATAATCCTATGAAGTGCCGTGACGTTCTTGTTGCTCCAAGTGAAGCTAGTGTCGTCCGCATAAAGACATATTTCATCACTGATGTTTATGTTAGCATTAAAATTGTGCCTTATTTGCTTTTTGGTCCTACCCAACATAGCTAGTAAGTTGTGGTCTCGAACCAGTCCTTCCTGACATAAGATTTGCTTCATTTAATCTTCTTCTTACAGTGCAATTCATTATAAATTTGAAAAGCTGACAAACGGCGGTTTCTTAACGATAAAAAAAAAATTATAAAAATTGTTGCAATAAAAATAGAAATCCAAAATTCTAAATTTAAAAAATTCAATCCATTACACGGAATCCAGCATCTTCCGCACATGTCACGAAAATCAAGACCGGAATCTTTGATCTGCATCGAAGGCACAGAGTAGCGGTAATATGGCGGAATGTTATGCAGAAATCTAATATCCGGCTGAAGGGAACAGTATACACGGCCAAATATAATACGTTTACTACGAGTAATAACCGATCTCTTTGTGTATATCTACTTGCCGTGCCCTTTGGCTTTGTTTAACAAACACACTGCTTGTTTAGAAGGGCACGTTTAGGGCGAACTGTCATGTATACGTACGTAGTTGGGGTAAATAAAGGGACTAAGGGTGGATGTAAAGATAAGAAGTATTAAAAATATTATCAAAGATTGAACCAGAAGGTTTTGTTCTCAAATTTAAGCCAATGTTTAAAACTTTAATTTTTGATAGTAATAACAAATATTAGACCAGTGTTTTCAAGATCAAATTCGATTATCAAAATATAAGTCATTTACGGCGTAGAAAGCCTTGTCTAGTAAATAAGATTTCAATGCTTTGCGAAATGAAGAAAATGACGTTATGGATTTGACTTCAAATGGCAGGTGATTGTGCATTTTTTTCGAGTTGTATAATATTGAACTTTTAACTAACTCTGAGCGTGGGGTAGGTAGATAAAGATCTTGCTCCGCGTTACTGAGTGGATAAGTGTGAGATGGCCTTTCTTGAGAAGCTGATACATGCTTACGTATTTGGCAAACGGATTCAAATATAAATAAGGAAGGAAGAGTTTAATTTTTTAAAAAAAAAAATTAAACTCTTCCTTCCTTATTTATATTCTCTTCTGGAGTTTGAAAATTTGGTCAAATTGAGTCGCACAACACGTATCCCAGAATGGAAGGGCATACTTGAGGTGCGACTCAAAAAGTGCATAATAAGCAGTTCTAGCTACTGACAAGTTAACCTCCTTAGAAACAGATCTTCAATTACGTCTCGTTATATTTCGTATATTATAAAAATTATACAGATCATTCTGTAAATAGTTCTGACTGACAACAAAACCCATTAGCGAGCAAAGGAGATGTCAATGTTAGTCGGGAACTATTGTGAACTAAAGACCTAGAAGGAATGGAGGAACTAGAACTAAAGAACTAGTTCCTCCCAAAGAACTAGAATTCCCAGGGGTCCCAGAAAAATACAACTAGAAAGCAATATTGAAATATTTGCATCTATTCAGTAAAGTTCGTTTTAAAATTACAAAAAATAATATGAAATAAATTAAGAGATGAAAATGCTTCTATTATTAGAGAAAATAGAGCTTCTAACAAAGGTAAAAGGTAAAATTGTCAGTTTTGTGTAAGGTAATCGGCCGTTTCGGCAATTTATACGCGAATTAATGCGCCATTACAATATCTGCCGGGCCCGAAAAGCGGCCACGCGGAAATTTTGTTTAAGTGTGAAATTCCGATTTTGTTCAAGCCATTGGCTATATACAAAACCGATAGATAGCTGATGATGTAGCGGCAAGAGCCAAGCCAGCACAAAGTTAAATGGCTTTTCAAAAATCACGTTCGTCTTTCGGATAATGTGTTTTTTTTTTAATTTTTGGTATATTATTGGAGTTTTAATATACACGAGGTTATTTTAAAATAGAGATATTTGTTTTTTATTTTTTTCAAAAACATTTTTTCTGCTTTTTTTGGAAAAGTAAAATAACTCGAACTTTACCATAAAAGATTGGATGAAAAACTGATAAGTATAACTCAGAACAACAGCATTGAAGAAATATACGCAAATATTATAAGCAGTGTTCACAGTGCAGCGGAAGAAGCTCTTGGATTAAGAGCCCAGGTTCAAAGTAACAACATGGAATGAAGAAATAGATTGCTTAATTAAGGAAAAGAAAAACGTGTACAAAAAATGGTTGAGTAGTAAACAACAACAAGATAGAGACACATATCTAGAAGTTAAAAGAACGACAAGACAAAAAATAAGAACTGCAAAACGAGAAATATGGGATAAGAAGTGTCAAGAAATAAATACCTATTTGGGAGGAAGGAAGTGTGCCGAGTCATGGAAGTTCATAAACAAAGTCAAAACCTCAGAAAAACAAACGGCCAAGCTACAATTAATACCAATGAACAAATGGAAGGAATACTATGAAGAACTCCTGAAACAGAAAATAGGCAGGAATACGCCACAATATCACCCACAGAAATAAATATTTCCGGAGAAGTTATTAACATCGACATACCGCAAATGAAAAAGGCAGTGGCAGCACTGAAAAATAACAGAGCCCCGGGACCGGAGAATATTCCAGGTGAATTGTTGAAATGTGGAACAGAAAGACTATTTAAAGCCTTAACCTGGTGTATAAATAGATTCTTAAACGGCGCCCCAATACCAAAAGAGTGGGAAATCGCCTATATATCCTCAATCCACAAAAAGGGAAATAAACAAGTGTGCCCAACTATAGGGGTATATCGGTAACGGGTACCCTAAGTCGATTAATAAAGATCTACGACAAGGATGCTGTGTTTCTCCCACATTATTTAAAATATATGTAGCAAAAGCCTTGAAACAATGGAAGAGAAAATGTAATGGAATGGGCATTAATCTGGGAGATACCTGTCTATATACCCTGCAGTTTGCAGATGATCAAGTTATTATGGCCAACGATAAAGATGATTTAGAGTACATGACAAGAAAACTACAAGAGGAATATCAACTATGGGGTTTGGAAGCTGGAGATCTATCAGCCCCGAAAATATTTGCACTTTTTTAAGACTCACCCTGTAGATAGGAAAATCTCGTAGCTGCTTTCATTTCTACTACAGAAGTATACGCATTATTTTATTTTTTGATACAAAAGTATACAAGTTTTGTCATAATCGATTTGTACACGATTCACTTTTTCTTTTCTGCTCACTCTATTAAAACTTGCGTTACACTCAATCAAACATTGTTTTAACTTACTTTACGAACTTTTGCGAAAGAATGAGATTTTCCGAAATCTGAAAATAGTCCTTTCCTCGATAAATAACAGTAAATAACTTTTTGATAAGTGTTATTTATTTAACTTGGTTTAATTGGATCGAAGTTGGTGAAATCCCTCAAGAGAGTCAAACGAAGAAAATTGAATCGTGTTGTAAAGGAAATAAAAATGGGGAAAATTCTTAAGAAAACTACTTTTTGTTGATGTCTTGACCTATATACAATGGGGAAATATTAGAAAAGTTAAATCGGGGGGACACGTTTGATAATGCAGTTTAAAAACGTTGTTTATAGTAGGGGTGGGAATTCTAGTTCCTTGGAAGGAACTAATTCCTTAGTTCTAGTTCCTCCAGAGGAATAGTTCCTTGAACTAGGTCTTTAATTCACATTAGTTCCCGACTAACATTGACATCCCCGTTGCATGCTAATGGGTTTCTTTGTCAGTCAGAACTATTCACAGTATGATATGTATAATTTTTATAATGTACGGGGGGGGGGGGAGAAATATAACGAGACGTGTATATATAGGTAAGTTTTATTGCAGATAAAAAAAATTAAAAAAGAAACTCAAACCAGAGTTTAAAAAACTATATCACAAATCAATTGGAACAAATAATACGAAAATTTTACGAAAAACTGCATTTCCCTTACTTCAAGCTTTCTGTTTTTGTCTAAAGATTCAGAATATCTGCTTAGTTTTATAAGATATTTCTTAATTTTAGGGACCAAATCAAACTGACCATGAAAAGTATAGAGACGATTTGTATGATATTATTTTAAGTCTAGAGATTGGCCCATTCTCCAGCCATCTTTGACACCGTTTTTTTTGTCTATCATACGGTAGTTACTAAGGACCACCAGGGCTAAGAGAAAAGCATTTAAATAGATCTAAATATAATTTTTCTGTTACCTTTTTGGAACAAACTCATTATCATGTAAATTTTGCTGGCACCAGAGTGTGATTTTCTTTTCTATTTTTACGAAAAAAACACGACCCCACATGTGTGAGCGTGTGCGTGAGTCTGCTGCCAGGTGAGAATAACTTTTTTATTGTCCAAAATAAAATTAATGGGCCGTAAAAATGGAATAAATTACTTTAACTTGTAAATATGTGAACGAACTGATGTAAAAGCTATAAAAAGAAGACCATTATACTCTCTTTATAGTAAATTTTCGTATATTACTTTTATATCATTTGGTTTTATTCCGATTTTGTGTTATTTCCAAATCATCGTGTGCTTATTTTATAGAATAATTATTTCAGATCAAACATAAACTTTATTTTATTAGAGTCAGTGATGCGCATATATCAGTATTGTCTGTACCAATAATATTACTCCCTTTATCATTGGAACAACGCCTATAGAGGAGCTAAATAATTATACTTACTTGGGTAGACTACACTCTCAACCAACGGAGGTACAGAGCAATATATTATAAACAGAATAAACATGGCCAAAATAACGTTTAGAATGCTCAACAATATTTGGAGATCTATACAGTACCCTCAACAGTCCCTTCTCTTTCATTGTTCCTTACTCAATATACAGGGTGGTCCGTACTGTATTCCGGAAACTTCGGCAGCATATTCTGCAGATAACAAAAATCTTCAAAACGGTTAAAACACATGTAGGTGGCGCCCCCTACAAATAGGAGTCATATTTACATCAAAATCAAATTTCTCATGTCAAAAAACTCCCAGACGCCAATTTTCATCTAAATATTGACGTTACTTCAGAAATTATTTGGAAAAAATCGAAATAAAAATGAAATTTCTACACCCTGTATCTCTAAAACTAAGCATTTTAGGACATACATTTATACGAAGTTCTTTACTTATTTTTATTTGCAGAATATGCTGCCGAAGTTTCTGGAATACAGTTTGGACCATCCTGTATATCGATATTCATCAATAATTTCATACAAAACAAAATATTTAATTTTTTCGGATTTTTGACTATCTATTATTGATATTCAAACATGAATATTATAAGAAAAATATATTTTAAAACATGTAGTATATAAATGTCGGAGGAAAAAATAAAAAAATAGATGTTTTTTTGCCTAAAGCAGTTTTAACCTTAATTTATTTACATTAATTATTTTGTTTTGTGTAAAATTATTGATAAATATCGTTATACATTGAGTAAAGACCCGCCGCCTATAGGCGCGCTGTCACTATTCTCACTTCCATCAGCTGCTGACTGACGGGGTTCTATTTTGGACGAGTTTGACTGTTTTTATTAATAAATATATTGATTTCACTATATTGATCACAGATTCACTTTGCGAGTGACATTTGTTTTAACAGCGCGTTTGAGGTAGCGATGACGCTTTGTGTCCCCATACTGCTCTGTCTGACCGTTATATTTTTGTATTACATTGCATCAAAATAAAAACACTAAATCACCACAATACACCAAAACACTTTTACTTTTACACTGGACGCGCGTTTCGCTAACCATGTTGAGTTTATAACTTTTGAGTTTATAATCATCTGCTGATGATGCTAACATGGTTAGCGAAACGCGCGTCCAGTGTAAAAGTAAAAGTGTTTTGGTGTATTGTGGTGATTTAGTGTTTTTATTTTGCTGTGTAACACCAAAGGTTCCAACCCTCAACTGTAATTACATTGCATACGAATGTTATATATCTACAAATTTTCAGCCTTCAGAAAACAGTTTGGGGGTGTTTTAATTTTATTAAAATAAAATCTTTGGGCGCTTCGCAGCGCCAGGTGTCCCAGAACTGGAATTGCTGATTGTACCTTTGCTTTTTAAACACAGCTCTTGGACTATAAGAAGACACCGCGACGTGCGACGGGTTAATAAATACTTGTTTTTTAAACTAGAAAAAAAACGTTAAATATAAAACATAGTACCGAAGAAATCAATTTTAAACTCGACCTAATTTAGTAGAACTATTTAAGAAGTTTTTAGCCGTTCGTTGTTCAAAGTTATTTATTAAAACTTTTTCGAGTAAAAAAAAGAAGAAAAAAGGTGTAAAACGGTGTCAGTCGAGTTAGAATTTCGTAAAACTTTGCAATTTCGTAAAATTCTAGGATAGACTAGCCCAGTTTCTCGTCCTAATACGTCTAATGTATTCCTTTTGTTAAATTGAGTTTGTCCAAAGGACTGAGACTTTTTGTCAAGGTTCCGAAGAAGTGTTGTACAAAAACTATTTTGTACGTATTTTAAGAGAGAGAGAGAGAGGAATGTGAAGTACCTAATTTAATTTAATAAAATAAAGTTTAAATTGGTAATTGCGTTTAAAATATTTCGGTTTTATTTGTTTTTATGGTAAAAAGTAAAACTCTTTTATAGTCCGAGAAAATAAACCTTTGAATACGATTTTTTTGGTAAAAACTTAAATTTTTTATATAAGTTACTTTGAAAGATCTAAAAACGAATTGAGAAGGATTTTTTTAAATTCCTCCCCGAGAAGGGGTGAAATAAATAAACAAAATTATTTTTTCGAAATTTTGGAGAAACGGTAAGACCTAGAAAAAAGAAGTTCGAATAAAAGTTGTGGAGCGTCAAATTTTACATAGAAATGATCTCTATACTTTTTTTGCTCAGATCAAAATTAATCGAGATGGGGTGGCTACAAGCTAGGGGATGATAGTAGGAATTTAAAAAAAATATAAATTGCTGAAAAATTCACATATTTAACATTTTTATTCAATTTGTTTGGGTAATTATAAATTTCAATTAAGATTTTTTTAAATTCACCCCGAGAAGGGGTAAAAAATATAAATAAAGTGTTTTTTTCTAAATTTCAGAGATCGTCGTAAAGTAAAATATACAACTCACGTCACAAATTTTCAGAGAAAATTACTACAACTAACTCAATCGAAGGAGAATGCTTGACTATAGCCGTCACAGATGTTGACTAAATGATACTGAGATATAGCTTTATTATTAAGAATAAATAATCTGTAAAAAATTTAATATTCCAATATTTATCCTGGAAAAAAATCTTATAAAACATCTCAATATAATATAAATTCATGGAAAAAAAGTTTAATATTGCTGGATAAATATTTTTTATTAAAATTCCTCAACGATGCCAAACCCTAAATTTTTTAACGATCCAATAGCAAACCCATATTAGTCTAGTCTACGTCTAGATGGTTGAAATAAATTTGAAATATTCTTATTTTAAGTTTTGTATAATAAATTCAAGTCTATGACGGTTTGATTTTTAAATAAATATACTTTATGAAAGAATGAAATTTAACTTTTTTTAGGGGTTTTCTCCTTTAGAAAACTGGATCACCCTGTATAATACGGACTGGTGATATATGGTTCACATCAAATAAACTTTTAGTGACGTGATTAAGCTTGACCGGCACAGCGTTGCCTACTTTTATATATTTTCTTTTAATCGAAATATTTTAGGAAACAAAAATAAATTAATTTTAAATATATAAACAGTTATTATTTACATCAACAAAACTCACCTCCTTAACAACACTTAAGGGACATAAAGGGCCATTACTGTACCGTTCAAAATATTCTAATAAAGTTTTGATACGAGTTTTTTACGGCTATTAATCTGTCTTGTACACTTCGCACTAAAAGAGGTTTTAAAAAGAACAATGTTCGACTGCAATGTCTGCTAGTAAACACTTTTAAGCTTAAAGTATGGCAACACTATTTATTTAAACCAAAAACTCGTGATATACAAAACTAAAGTGTCAAAACCGAATGACAATGTCAGGAAATAAATAAATAAATGTGGCAACTTGACATTTTTTACAGCAGGGCTACCACCTGAATCCCTATGGTTGGGAACAATGTCTATGGTTGGTAACAATGAATTTAAAAATCGCGCCCTCGATTACGTAACTAAAAGTTAAATTGGTATCGAATATACTAATAATAATAATAAATTAATTACTTACATAAAAGACTCAATATCCTGTGTTCCAATCGCCGGAATACTTGTATACATGTGTCAGTCACTTGAAATTGCCACTGTATATCACTAATACTGTGTGCTACGTTCAATATAATTAATTAATTAACTCCCACTGACATTTTCCTAATTAAATAAAAAAGACTCTAGGTATTTTAATACGTATATTTAAAACTCAATTTTAGTTTATTCGATTGCTTCGAAAATGATTTTAATTTTAGTTTTGAACGCGTTACTTAATCACATTTATACTAGCTATAAATGTACTTTACTGCTGTAACTCGAGTTATATTTTATTATATTTGTTTTTCGCTTTTCTCTGTTATAGGTAACTCCTAAATGAAGTTTATATAATTATATTATACCTACGTCATAAATTTACAGGATTATTTTATGTGAATTTTGTCTGGCATAAATTTGGGCAGACATTAATAAATTTACCTGGAAGTACTATATATTTTATATAAAATAATAAAACGAAATATGGCGTTTGGAAATTTTAAAATATGGATTTTAAATTTTGTCTGTGCTGGGAGTTTTGGGTCGTGTATTTTAAAGCTAAAAAGACTTAAATTCATTAAAATTGGTATTTAATGAATCATAAAAAACGCTTTTAAATGGAAATGTGAAAATGTTAAATGGGGCTATTAAAACAATCTTTTTTCCTTCGCAGAGTGTCATGTTTTTTTAATTTTAATTGAAGGCTCTCCTTTTTTCTGGTAAAAATAATTATTCGTTATGATTAAAGGGCGGATTCTCAACTGTCAATCTCACTGAAACAGTCTGACTGATTTAGTTTCACTGAAAGACAGATTTTGCTAGTTGGTCTAAAAATATTTTGTTGAATATGTAACGAAATTCAGTTACGTAGGCAGTTTGATTTCGGAAAAGGCCAATATCGACTCTGAAATAGGGAATGCAATCCCGCAAATGCGGGATCCCTCTGTGATTTCGCGGGATTTACCGTGCGGGATCTGCGGGATCGACACCAGGGGATTACCCTTACGGCTTGACCATTAAAAATAAGTGAAACAAACAGGTTAGTTGTTAGATTTCGTTCTGGTGTGCGTAAGTGAAGAAAAGCGTTTAACTGGTACTTGTGGACAATTTCGTCAAATGAACTGCCGGACATAATTATCGGGACAAGCAAAATTTTAGGGTAAATTTAAAGTTGAATATCTCTTGAACTAAAAAAGATTTTGGGATGCGGTTTGAACCAGGTTTTAGATGCATCTATTGTAATTAAGATACTATGTGGTTTTCGAAAATATATTTAGCGAATTCTCGTATACAGGGTGTTTTATAAGAGTGTGAAAATTTGGTCAAGAATTTTTTTTACCGCAAATTTACAAATTTTTACCAAGTACGACTAATCTGTATTGAAATAAGAAAAAAATCAATTTGATCTTTTTTTTTGTTTTAAGGAAAATACGATGTTTTTTCGAAAAATATGCATTTTTAGTTATACGATAGTCCTAAATGGTACAAAAAGCTTTGTACATTCTGCATATGCCAAAAAATTATTAATATAGAATGTATCTAAAAGCAGATAACTAACACAAGTTGAAAAAAATCTTCAACATCAGAATAGTATTTTGATTTATAAAATAAGTAGATAAATTATAATAAAATTTAAGTTTATTTAATATTAAATATATTTTTTGAACACCCTGTATACATCGGTCCAAATTTCTGTACAGCTAAAAGATACACGGTATATCAGTATATTGTGGGCCGATGCAAAATGTACAATGCCTTTTGTACCATTTAGAACCAAATGTATTATTTAGGACTATAAATGCATATTTTTCGAAAAAAAACTAGTATTTATCTTAAAACAAACAATTAAAAAAAGACCAAATTGTTTTTTCTAATTTCAATATAGATTAGTCGTACATAGTTAAAATTTCGATTTTTCAAAAATTGTAAATTTTCGGTAAAAAAAATTCTTGACCATATTTGTGCACTATTATAAAACACCCTGTATACGAGAATTCGCTAAATATATTTTCGAAAACCACATGGCATCTTAATCACAATAGATGCGTCTAAAACCTGGTCCAAACCGCATCCCAAAATCAAAGAGAGAAAAGAAGAGCATTTATTGTTTACAATCCCGCAATTTTGGGGATCCGCGGGATTGATTGCTTTAATCCCGCGGGTTTGCGGGATTGAGATCTGGGTGCGGGATTGCATTCCCTAGTTGTAATTTTTCGTCTGACCCTGTTATAAAACAACCGAGTAAAAAAATATACATTTACGACGTTTTTTACGTAAAAAAGTATCTTTATAAAAATCGCTACGAGTAATGGTTCTCGATATATTTTGATTCGAAGTTACCAATACTTGTCATCATTGACCTAAATTAATTACATATTGACTGTTATTAGACTGACATCATAAATTTGAAATGTTTTCCTGTCAATAAAAATTCAACAGAAACAGTTTTATCGTAATTTTTTCGAAGAAAAATTTATGATTGATTTAAAAAATAAAAAGTTCCCAAATTTATCAATTCATTTTAATAACTAACTCAACGTGTTTATTTTTTCTCAATAATGACTAAAAATTATCATAGATTCTCATATCAAAAAACAGACACCAATTTTCATCCAAATATTGACGTTCCTTCAGAAATTATTTAGAAACAATCGAAATAAAAATGAAATTTCTACACCCTGTAATTCGGAAACTGAGCATTTTAGGACATACATTTATACGAACTTTTTTTACTTCTTTATATCTGCAGTTTCCGGAATACAGTTCGGACCACCCGGTATATTACAAAATTCTACAGCAAAATGCTTTCAAAATTCTTTTTTTTAAACAAACCTTCAGAAACAAGAGGCAATATAATGGTTTAAAGAATATTATTTCTTATACATACAGAATTGTTGTAATTGTTGTAACATAAAATCTAACGTAAATACCAACGAGACTCTAGTTAAAACCGTCAAAATTTAAACAATAAACCGGCAATTTTTTAGATAATGATAATGATTGTAACAATATCTCTCGCAATATTTATATTTCTATCTCTCTAAAAGGATCTATTTAGGAAAAAGTCAGTGAGAATATAAAAAAGCACACCTTATAATCACATTAAATCCTCATATAATACAATCGTCATTTCTTATACACACACAACATTGTTTTAATTGTTACATCTCATTTAACGCAAAGAATTTTACGTACAATAGCCCAAAATTTAAAACAACAAAAAAAAATTGGTCCTTCGAGCCAAATAAAAAAATTTTCCCAAGAATTTTTGGTCCTTCAAGGCGCCGGTAATTTTCGCGGCGAGACTCGCACCGCGGCGGAGAGGAAGGGTAAAGGGAGAGGCGTCGCGACGCCGAAACGTTGACGTCGTCGGTAGCGTCGGCCGGATACTGGAAGGGCTCGGCCTCCGACTGGGGCGATTTTAGCGCCAGGCGTCTTGCGCGGGAGGTTGCCGAACTAAAACTGCGTTTTCCGACGTAGAAAAAAAGATTGCGAGAGAACCGTTTTGGTTTTATTGGGGATCGGTGATCGAGTGTGATGGTTCTTGACCTAGCGCCACGTTTAGTTATTGTTGAGCTCAGAACTAGTTAAAGGCATGTACAATCATCTGCCTTTGAATATCAAGTCGCTCTCAATCTTTCCCGCATTTTGCAAAGCTCTGAAATTATACTTACTGGAGAGAGCCCTATATGCGGTAAACGACTTTTTTGTTGATGTTTAATCATGAACAATTTTGAATTTTAAAATTTCGATCATCTCACACACTGGTCAAAAGTTCGAGTATTTAGTATTTTATAACTCTTAAAATTATAAATATTTACAATTTTCCTATTGTAAAATTTTATTGATACGCCTTTTTTTGTGTTCTGCATTGTTCTGTACATTCTATTTGTAATTATAATGACTTAATTTTTTTTGAATTGTATGATTTGTATTGAATTGTTTTTATTATTTGTATATTTTTTGTGCTTTTGTTTGTTTTGTAAATGCTTTGTCGACGAAGCTATTTTGACTTTTTGCACAATAAATCGCTATTTATTGTTATTTATTATAGGTATCTTTAAATCTTAATTTTTCTCGTTGAATGAGTCTCTTTAACTAGTCGGAATAATTTCACAAAAGACATTAATTTATAATTGACTAGTTAAAGTGTCATACCACAAAGAAAATGTCCATTACGCAGTTAAAATACTGTACCAATTTTGTTAAGCTTTATTTCTAATATTATTACTATCGTCTATAATATCCCCATCGCAATTATAGTCCTTTCTTGAAGCGGAGAACAGTCTATTCGAGGATATGGAAGCTAGAAATATATGTTTAAACTCTACACTGAAAGAACAAGATGGTTTATCCGAGAAGACATCAACAAGAGACCACAGAATAATTAAATTTTAAAATAATCTAAAATTTTACTGTGGGCACCTCGAGGCAGAAATAAAAGAGGAAGGCCGCGACGAAGCTGGAGGGAGGGTGTGGATCAAGAACTAGAAAATAGAGAAATACCTGATGATCTCTGGCTAAATAGAGAAGAGTGGAGGTTAGGTGTCGGAAAACGTCGTAGAACGTTCTGAACCGACTTATATATAATTTCAACAGTCCAAAGGATTGAAAGTAAAAGAATCGTAACTGATGAAGAGTTCAAGAGAAAATGAATAAATCCGAACAAAAACGGAATGCGCTCAATCAATAATATAGAAACGTACTTAAAATGTTCTAAACAATATGAACTGATCTCAGACACATCCTAAAACTCATATTTGACAAATGGTGATGACGTAATGGTGAACGATGGCTCAAAAGTCTTTATATATTGCTTATCTACTTGGTTCTATAATTTCTTTCCGTGTATACGCTGCTATCATATCGACGGAGACTGGCGGACCATTGCCCTAAACGAGATTTTCCATAATAAAAATTAATTTATCTTTTTGTTTGGCGCCGCGCGCCGTTGTCCGAGAGTTTTGATTATAACTTCTACGCAGACATTTGCGGAAAACTTATTACGAAAGTTCTGATATTTTCATCTGTCCCACTAGCCATTAAGTTAGCGGACCCGCAAAAATATTAAATTTTCATTTTAATGCCGACTCGCAAAACGGTTCTCGTTTAAGAATAGTAATAATTTTTAAGGGTACTTACAGCTATTCGAATTGGCTATGAAGAAATAGCTATCGTAGACAAAGAAATTATGAAATATTTATTATTTATATCAATAAACGACAGATTACTAGTATATTTACCTCATAAAGGTCAGTGATAGTATATTAGCCAATAAAAGTTTAGAATATATATAGGAAAATGGGGTCAAAGTATCTTAGGGTGTATTCCGTTGCTTACTTTGGTTATGTTTTTATGTTCCGTTTCTATCGGTTTCCTGAAGGTTTTCTTATTACGGATAGGCCGGTTTTTCTGGTTTTGTTTGCCAATCAATGTCATTTATGTGCCAGAAATCAAGCAAATATTGGAAGTTCCAGTGAAATTCTTATTTAATTTCTAAAATTTGTAATAATATGTTGTATTTACATCCAAAAGCAATAAAGGTAGGCAGTAAAGGTAAATACATTTCATTAACTAAATAGAATGACTTTTTAGGACCATTTAAACTTATCAATGCGCCATTGTCTCTTAAAGTCAGGAACATTTAAAGAAAACATGAAAAACAACACAACAAGTAATCGTGAATGTTTTGTAAGCTATAAAAATATAAATATTGAATAGATTTCTTTATTTATTATTGATCTGTTTTAATATTGGACCTGCAAATCTTCACTTGAGCTGTCTAACGAGTTTAACAGTTTATTAATAAAGTACTTTTCAATATTAAACTCCATTGAAAAGAAGGAGCAAACGTAAAAGCAGAGAATAGGTACATTAAAAATGCATAAAAGATAAATGTTACAATAAAGGTATTGAAATTTAGAAAACGTTTCCAGTACTTTACCAAACCGTTCCGTATCAAACCGATGTTTTTCAGGAACCGCTCGTTACAATAGTTTACCGGTCTGGTTCGCCTGGTTTTGCAACGGAACACAGCCTTAAATAGATAAGATACTTTGACCACATAATCACGAAAAGGGAAACATCCTAGAGGGGGACCTCCAAACGGTTTAGTGGACTAAATGAAGAAAATTATAGGTCTGCATGAGACTAGTACTGCTATTTAAGTCGAAACGATATGGAGAAATCTAGTAAATGCGATTGCTTTATGATGTCACCATACTTTCATTGAATAGTATGAAGGAGGAGGATATAGAAAAAAGATAAATATGTCTAATTTAATTATTTTCTTATTAAAACATATTATTTTCCTGCTTGTTAATATTGATATAATCAATTTATGCTCTAAAATCCTACCGACTGCGCCAATTTTAGAAGTTTTGTCACATTTAGGCAAAGTTTTTTCACATTTAGGGAACTGTAACATTTTCTGTCAGTAAAAACAAAAAAATTTCTCAGAAATTGGCCGAAAATGCAAACTTATTCTACATCAGAGAGAATTGATACGATTCTAATAGCATATTTAAATGCTCCTGATTTTATCTAGTCTGTTTTTTTATGGGGATATATTAAAAACAGTGTTTATAAAACTCGACCAACTAGATTATCGACAAAATGAGACAAATTATTTTATTTTTATAGCTTACATAAACTTACTTTATAGTTTACAAAACATTCACGATTACTTGTTGTCTTGTTGTTCATGTTTTCTTTAAATGTTCCTGACTTTAAGAAACAATGGCTGCATGATAAGTTTAAATGTTCCTAAAAAGTCATTCTATTTAATTAATGAAATTTATTTACCTTTACTGCCTACCTCCATTGCTTGTGGTTGTAAATACAAATTATCATAAATTTTAGAAATTAAATGAGAGTTTCATTCGAACTTCCAATATTTGCTTGATTTCTGTCACCTAAATGACATTGATTGACATTGTCTGGTGACAGTTATAACCGAATTTTTCATGAATCGTGTTCCGTAATAAGAAAACTTTCAGGAAACCGACAGAAACGGAACATGAAACCATAACCAAGGTAAGCAACGGAATACACCCTTTACAAAACGCTGAAAATTTCTTTTTAAACAAACTATCAAAAACAGGAAGCAATATAATGGTCAACAAACATAATTACTCAAAACTTTCGGGGCAGTTTATTAAAACATCGATAAGACAAGTAAATTTGACGTATTTAGAACTATTTTAATTACTTTAAGGTCTTCCCGGAGAACACTTCCTGCTCGTTTTTGTTAATTAAGAAAGGAAAATTGGGACAGCAGCGGGAAAACTAGTCGCGAAAATTTTCCGCCGGCAAATAAAATTAAAAATTTCAACGTTTCGTCGATTGATTATTATCAGTAGCAGTTAATTTTCGCTGATTGGACGCAAGACGATTGAATTGGAAAATTAATAACGATTTTCATTTCGCCGAAGTGATTTGAATATTCCTTCGGGATAAAATTATCTTTTAATTAATACCGAAGAGAAAATGGCGAAAAAAAATCGAAAAAAATTATTTCGGGTTTAATGAAACGTTTGGAGAATTTGTGGGGGTTTACCCTTTATTATTTCGAAGACTTAATTATACATAATATTATAATATCTATTAAAATGTTGATTATAAAAAATTACAATTTGTTATACCGGGTGGTCCAAACTGTATTCCGGAAACTTCGACAGCATATTTTTATTTCGAGAGAGAGAGAGATTTTTTCCTAATAATTTACGAAGTAACGTCAAATTTTGGATGAAAATGATGTTATTCTCTAGCGTTTGAGTAAATTCCGAAACCACAGATTGGCTTTTCCTACTATAAACCTCTTCTTCTCTTGTAGAGAAACATACCTTTTCTTGAAACCACAAGAAACTACGCTCTGTATAATGCATGGTAGAATAAAGAAAATTACTTATAAAATAGCTTTATTGGACTTTTATTACTGTTATTTTTAGTAGTTTAGTACAACGATGTGATTGGTATAATATATCTAGAATAGTTTTCAAGTAAAAATATAATAAAAAATTGTCTCTCGTTTTTACCCTTTGGGTACGGAACCCTAAAAGGAAAATAACCATCATATACACAAAAATTATGAATCTTGTACGGTAAAACAAGATTACAAATATTCTCTCCAGTTTTCTATCGCGTTTTAACAAGTTTCTGTCTAGATTTAGCCGGTTAAATGCTATTTTTCCTCTCAGACGTTCCTGTTAACTTTACACCCTACAATCACCGGACGGTGTAAAGTTATAATACCGTAAATTACACTTAGGCTAAGCCGGCCTGAGCTATGCTTGGCACCAGGGCGGAAAATGGCGCGATATAAATGCATTAAATGAAGGAGAGTTAGGCCGCGTCTCGTCACAGACGGCGCTGAACTTGCTCTATCCAGCCGGAGACTTGTTAGAAAATGTATTTTTTAAACGTACGCTGAAACTTGTTAATAAGACACACCTAAAAATATTCAATTATATTTTAGTTATGAATTCATTTCACTAGTCTGAAAAAGTAGCAAAATAAGCGCTCGGCATTTAACGTTTTATGTTATAAATGAATAAAGAAGTTAAAGATTTTTTACTAAATTTTCTCGAAAATAAAGACATAATTTAAAATTCCGTTACATTACGTAAATAGATTGAAGTTTTGTGATTACAGTGGTATATAATTTATATAATAAGCTAGTTTATTTCCAGAGAAGAGTAGGGGACGATATGAAATAGCATTGAAATTATACGAAAAATGGTGTGCCGAAAGAAATGTTAAGAATATTGCTTCGGAGACAGTCTTGATGGCATATTTTAGCGACATGGCAAGACAGAAAAAGCCACCTAATCTTTGGGCTACGTACAATATGATACTGACAATGCTAGAATTAACGGAAAAGACTGACATATCAAAATATCACAAACTCGTCGCTTTTTTTAAAACGCCAGAATGTAGGTTTTAAGCCAAAGAAGTCTAGCATTTTTACCTTCAACAAAGAAATGTATTCAAATCTTCAATTATTATTGTTAATCTTCTTGATTATTTTTGTTGATGTTAGATAAGTATTTAATGGTGGTCGTAAATAAACATTTTTTCTAGCTTTTCTAAAATGTATAACTTCATTCACTCTATCTAATGAATTTACCTTACTAAATTCAAATAATACACTCTAGTAAATTTATATTCTTCATTTGTTTATATTTACTTTGTATAATACGAATTTCAGTAATGCCTCTCTATTTGTGTTTGTTTAACTAATCGATTAACAACATAACCTAAATAGTTCTTAGTTCAAAACTGAAACAATATCGCTGCGAACGAGTCTAGAATAAACACGAGTTATTGTTCAACTCCAAACTAAATTATTTGTTGTAAGTTTATTATGAGAGATTCGGCGACTTTGGAACTCGTTTACCTGAAAAGCTGCAAAGTGTAGAAAGCAGGAGAAATTTACCTTAAATATCAGCAAGCGATAAGGTATAAATTGGAATTGGAGCCAAGGGTTTAAAACAGGAGTAATTTAAAGTTATAGTAGACTATACAGGGTGTCTCAGATTTTAATTGGGAAAATTTAATAGACGATAGAACTTGCAAAAATAAAACAAAAAGTTCATATCAACTTGTAAAATTTAAAGCTTCCTTTCCGAGATACAGGGTACCATTAGAGTACTAATTATAATATTAATTACCAATTAGAATTTATTTTTTTTCGCAAGAAGTAAGTAAGATAGAAAAAAAGTCAGGAGACAAAAAAATAATATTTTTAATTACTAAATCCAAAAATAATATTAAACTTAAAAAAAACAGTGGCGTGCCTATTTTTTCTTTAAAATAATTTAACAGTGATGCCCCACCGCCGTCCCTGGCCATTAAACTTAAATCTAATTACATCAAATAGTTCTTAGTTCAAAACTGAAACAATATCGCTGCGAACGAGTCTAGATTATAAACGGGTCAAGTTATATCAAAATCGATTAAATAGTTTTTCAAATATCTAATTTTTTTTTCTTTTTTAAGTAACTTTAACACCCTGTATCTCGAAGAGGAAGCTTTAAATTTTACAAGTTGATATGAACTTTTTGTTTTATTTTTGCAAGTTCTACCGTCTATTAAATTTTCCCCTTTAAAATCTGTGACACCCTGTATATACATGCCAGAGTCCTCAAAAGCTTTGTATTACATTTCAAATAATACATTCTGTCTTTACATCATCATCATAATAAAATATGAAGATTGGGATTTTAAGGTTGGCGCAGTCTGTTGGATTATAAAAATAAATTGCGATTATATATATATGTACAAATCAGTTCATAACGTTCTTCGCCATCTTCTGATTTCCAGTCTCCATTGGTCTCTGTCTGTCCAGAGGTTTTAGTCTATTCCTCTTGTTCTGATGTCGCCGTTTATTCCTTCTCTCCAACTCCGTCTAGGTCTCCCTCTCTTTCTTTCACCTTGTGGTAACCAATTGAGTACTTTCTTTGGTATTCTGCGCTTTTCCATTCTTTGTGCGTGCCCATACCTTCTGAGTTGTTTAATTTTGATGTCTTTTGTTATTCTGTGTTTAACTCTCATGATGTTTGAATTTTCTCATTTTTTACTCTATCCAGTTTTGATTTTCCAGCCGTGAGCCTCCAAAAGTTCATTTCTGTAGCTTCGAGTAACATAAAGTTTTTTTCTTTCAAAGGCCATACTTGGCGATTTTCAGCAATAAATTTCAATTTTCTATAATTAATATAATTTTATTAGAAAAGATTTATAAGAAGACCATTGGTTTGTATTACCAAAATAAAAATAAAAAACCATAGATATCACAAAACTATTCCAAGAAGATGCTAAACTAAATTGTCGGTGTCGCTTTTTTTGATCTAAATTAACAAAGGGTATAATTTTATAGCAGAACTTTCTCGGTTGTAGAGGAATATAAATGTGTTTAAACTTTTACAGCTCACATCAAAGTAATAAAGTAGTTTCTAGACTTTCCAAATTACATTTAAATAAATATATAAAACTTCTTTTTTACGAGTAACTTTAGGAATAAATTTCTTTTTCGGCAATCAATCTAGTTTTTATATGTTATTTATATCACTGGTTTGCTACAAATAAAATCACTTTTTAATTCTCTATCTAATAAAAAAATATTATACAGGATGTTCCATATAAAAACAAGAAGAAAAGTTATTTTATATTTTAGAAAATTTGATGTAGAATTTTGAACACCCTGTATGATTTAAGATTACGATATATATGGCAAAGTAAGTACAGACTATTTATATAGTAAATAGTTAATATATAGTTTTCATTTCACGACAGTTCTTGTATTTTTAATACTTTTTTTAAGAAAGTCTGAAAAATATGTATTTTTTATTTATTTAATTATATCTCTGAAACTATCGAAATATATTTACTAATATCTTAGGACTATGTAAAGTTATCTGAAAGGATTCTAAAAATGCAATAATATACAGGGAGTTCTTCTCTCTATACAGTTTTCTCAAGTGACTTATATGTTATTTACTGTGTGTTAACAGCAAAGGTTCCAACAGCAACAGAATAATTTCAAGGTAGCAAAATAAATAAAAACAGACATTAAAATAATTAAAACACGAAAATTTCTCTCATTTTGAGCACAATAACATTCGTAATCTTAAGCTAACGACAATTTTTCGAATTTTTCCCTTTTTATAACGCACTCTTCATCTCTGTTGTTCTTTCCGGAACAAAACGAATAAGAAAAAAGGCCGCCGACAGTGAAAAAATCCCGGCAATTTGCTTAATTCAATTACGACCAAACTCCCACCGGTTTTATGGTCCTTGACGTCCCTTGTTCCCTCTCTTTTCTAACCTCGTTCGAGTGGGAGCCAGGGGGGATGCCCCCCGTCGCATTTTTTCACGCATTTCTCTAACTATTAAATTCCCCCGAGTAACCATTATTCTAACCCGTCCCTGACCTTTTTCTACGTCTCTGGCGTTTTGGGGGCGTTATTTTCGCATATTTTTGAACATCCTGACGGCCACGAAAAACGGACACTTTAAAACATTCATGCCTTTTAAGTTAAAATGTTTGTTTAGGAATCTATTACGCTGTACTGTTCGGATCGCTCGAACATCGCTTTATTTTCGAGAAAATTTAGCCCAAACATACGGAATATTTTGTTGATGTTTGACTATCAAAATTTTAAAAATTAAGAAGTTGTCTAAAAATGTGCTACAATACAGATATAGTATAATCCTTTATCTTTAATTTCTTTTTTCATTTGTGTAAAAATACCTAGCCAGTTTTACTTAAAACGTTAAATGCCGAACGCTTATTTTGCCTCTTTTTGGGACTAGTGAAATAGAGTTTTAATAACTGCTGAAAGTTATTGAAAATTTATTATTAAATTAGACACATAACTAATAAAAATACGAACTTTTAAGACGTATTTCCACATCTTTAAAGTATTTAACGTTTCTCGAAAAGAAGGTTGAATGAAGCGGGCGTTCTTTCACGTACTCCGAACTATTAAATTCCCGAAAATTATCCACGTTTAACTGGTTTACGACGTTTCAACGGCTTCTAGACGGCCCCATTTTCCAGATTCCTCCGCACATTTTAAACGTCTTTATGTCCAAAATTACCGCACCGTCGCAAAATTAAAGTTATTTTGTCGTTAGAAAAATTTTCACGTCAACAGGCCATCGTCTACTTCATTTTAATGATATTTACACTGTCTGGTTACTTTTTTAGTGTTTAGTTTTTTTTAAATGTAATATATTTTTTATATGGGTCATAATTTATCTAGATATGATTAACAGTTTCTTTTTGTTAAGTTATTTTTTTATTGTAACGATTCTCAAACGGTTTTGTCTTTTTCCTATGATTTTGTCACGCTTGGTCAAGAATAACCGAGCGCCTAACTAAAACCTAAATTTATATATAACAGTTTATATTTAATAATCTGCTAATGATGCTAAATTAGTTAGCGAAACGCGCCTCAAGCGTTCAGTGTTAAAGTGTTTTAAGTGTATTATTAGTAAATGTGATTTTATTTAGCTATTACCACCGACTAGTGCTATTACCATTTAAATTGAAAATAGAGATATTTAGTAAAAGTACATAGTTGTATTTATTATACATTTTAAATAACTTTTCATCTATAGATTAGTTAATTCTTTTAAATAATAGTATATTGTTTTATTAGGAGTAAAAATGACACTTTTTGAGACGAGGCTATACGTTTGACATACAGACGAGGCACAAAAAGTAATTTTTACTCCGAATAGAACATGCTATTTTTTTCAAAGGACACGAATAATTTTTAAACAATTTCAAACGTTTCAAATCATATAAAAAGATTTAAAAGTAATACCTTATAAGTAATTATATATTGAAAAACTATGGTTACACTCTTTGATTTTGACACTTTATGTCAGTTTAATAATATATTTTCGTACTTTTGTGCTTTACTTTTAAGCCTAGGTGTTAAAATTACTTTTTTGTATTGTCAATCACGTCGCAAAAGTTATTAATTTTGTGACTTTTGGAAAAAACATTTTTTATGTAATCATAATTAGTTATAGTTTTATAAATAGAAAAAAACTGGTTATTTGCTTTTTAGAGCTAGAAAAGTCCAATGTATCTTAAAAAATAGAAAAAAGCCCATTCTTTTTATTTTTACCGTTATTCTAGAGACTGTAATTAAAAAAGTTAACTAGAACATAAATTTAAATTCACCACACCCTAACTGTGCACCTACCTTTTTCCATCTATTAGAAAATTGTTTAAAAACAGACACCAACGAGGAAATACAGAGGATTCATAAAGAAAAGGTATATTCCTAAAACAAATATTTTTTTGGTTTGTACAAAAGATTTATCAACTAACTTAGTCCACCTATCATTTACTACATTACAACTCCCTAATGGGGGTCAGGACTGAAGAGAGAGAAGTCACTGGATATAGTATCAAATGGACTTTTAACAGGGTTTTTCTTAAATAAATGCCACTATTTTAATTGGTTAAAATAGTGGCATTTGCAAAAAAATATGAGAAATCTTTAAATATAGTCCCTGTTCAAGAAGAAGAAGAGTGAATATAAGGTCGGGAGAGATTATGTAGAAAATCTTTAGATTATATTCAGTCTGGCGAGCTCGAATGGGCATTTAATCCGCCATGCCAGGCTCCACTATCCAGATGCTGTTTTTACTGCACGTCAGTCGTTTTATATCCCTCCGAGGCATAAATCTCGACTGCGGCATTCGAAGCAAGCGGTGCGTGTGCCAGACTGACATATGCCCGACAATTTTTCACCTTTTCCCCATGGCTCGTACGTTAAAATACGTTTTCTCAGATGTAAATAACCCCCTTTTCAGTAACCTTAGCGAGAAAATGTACCCTTTTTTGAAGGAGAATAAGGAAAAAATATAGTAAATTCTTTCGCCACCGTAGAAAGAGAGTATGTGAGGGACGCTACACCATGATTGGAAATGGTTGAATAAGCTAAAAATGACAATATCACAAAAAAGTATAACAATCTCACAAAATTTAGATTTGTTAATAGGAAAGTCTGTTTCTAACGAATTTAGGCTATCACGATGTCTTTTCTTTCCACTTCTAATTCTTCATTTATATTTTTATTCGATGCATTAAACTGGCAAACTTTCCGACAAATTTTAATATTTCATTATCATTCCAGGATCGACTTATGTTTTCAATCTTCGACATTTAAATCAAAACGTTGCCTAACGCTACCTACCTTTTCCCGCACTCTCTCTGTCTGTTCTGTACGTTAGTGTGTGAGTGTTGAGCCTTATAAATATTCAGGATCTCACTCTGGCGTCCCTGGAACTGTAACTAACACGTAGGAAAATCCTTCAGGATTTTAAACGGGCAGCAGCCAACGGGAAACGATTAATTCCTGCTGCAGGAATAGATATCCTGCCCAACAGAAGTTTTAATGTTCCGTGAATCGGTTGGGAAAAGTCGTTTTATTTGCGAATGCGGGAAGGACAATTTGCATTTGACAATTGTTCGATGTAGGATGCAAAAAATTATTTATTAGTACCTAAAAAACTCATTAATGCAATATTTAACATTAAATTTAAAAATAAAATAACACTTAATACTAAATTACTACAAGCAGCAGTAAAAAGGCTTACAAAATCCGTAAGTATCTATAACAAATTTATGAAAAGACCGAGGCAAAACGTGGCTTTAATTAAAAGTTAGCCGCTTTGTTATTCCAGCCCCTTATTATTCGTTTAATGTTTTAAATAATTATCTTTAAGTTATTTTGTTTTCTTTTCGCTTTAGCTGGTTATCCTGGGTTTTCATTTCACTCATCTGCAAAAGAAGAAGTAACTTTAGATAACATTGTTAATTGTTCCTGCCTTTGATAGCCTCCCCAATATAAAATTTTGGTACATTTATAATCTTTTTAGTGGTATTTTTTCAATAAATATCAAATTCCAGATAATTATTATTATTTCTATTAACTAATACATCTAAAAAGTGTAATCTCTCCTTGTTCTGAATTTCATATGTAAATTTAATGAAAGGAAAACAATTATCAAAAAATAAAACTCAAATTTCTATATATTTTAATGTTTATAGGTAAGCTGCAATTATTGGCTAAAATACTAACTTTTTAACTAAGTCATCGAGATTCAGGACGTCCACTCGGACATAAGCTAACCGCATGACCTTACCCTATCTTTCACCGAAACTCAGTTTTTCATCCAGCACAGAATCACGACTCTGACTTATATTGTTTACGTGAGCTGTAAAATCGTTTTGTAAATATTCAGAATAGCTCTAAAGCTCGCACGTGATCAGATTCACAAAAATTAGCCAATTATGATAAAATTTTACGACACCAGATATAAAAATGTGTTATTTTTGTTTGAAAGTTTGCTAGACAATGATGTATAATGAAATAAAATGTTTTCGTGTACTACGTTGTTTTTAGTTTTGAAATTTACACAATGTTTCGGTCATATTTTTTATCATTGACGAAGGCTCTAAATCTTAATACTTACTTACTGCCATTACTCGCTGACGAGTATTTGACACGCATCAGACGATGGTTACGCAAGGCTTTTTCCTGATTATAATTGCTGGGTACACTGCCAGTTTCGTTTTTGTACTCAAGTCATGATTGTAGAAAACCCTCTCTTTTAATTTCCAGAATGCTCTTGAGGCGCTGCTAATCATGTGCTGAATTTTAGAGTCGATATTGGCCTTTTCCGAAATCAAACTGCCGAGGTAATTAAATTCCGCTACATATTCCAATAGTTTGTCTCCGATTTTTACAGCATTGTTATTATCTTCCGGGAGAGTGCACATGATTTTGGTTTTGTCGATGTTTAGCTTAAGGCCCAAAGCCTCGTATGCACAGGTATATGTGCTCAACATTTCTTGTAATTGTTGTAACACAAAAACGAAACTGCTACACAACGAAAAAGAAGGCTCGAAAAGGCGAAAGAAAAGTATAGAACGAAACGTGCAAAAGAAAGTGAAAATGAAACCTATAGTCGACTACAGAAACGAAGAGAACGGTTAGCAACAGAAACACCTGAGCAACATGATGCCAGGTTAATAGCACAACGTGAGAGACAAAGGCAGCTGGTAGAGTCAGAAACACCTGAGCGTCATGAGTCCAGGCTAGCATCACAACGTGACACACAGAGAGAGTTGTTAGCGGCAGAAACACCTGAGCGTCATGAGTCTAGGCTGGCATCACAACGAGAGAGACAAAGAGAACTGTTAGCGTCAGAAACAGCTGAGCGTCATGAGTCTAGGCTAGCATCAGAACGCGACAGACAGAGAGAGTTGTTAGCGTCAGAAACACCTGAGCGTCAGATTGTAATAAATTATCAGGTAAAAAACCATGTAATAATGATGCACTAAATGAATTAAATAGAATAAGGAATATTCGGTAGGCATTTCCGTTAAATACTAAAAACTAGAAAATAAAAAATCGGTAAAAAACGTTTAAGTTAAAACGGTTTTATCTTATGTGCGCTGAAAACTAGAAAATAATAATAACAATTAGGTATTTTAAACTTCTAGTTCAGAAATATTTTAGTACTAGGCAGAATAGCTTTTAGGCATATTAGACTAAAATAAAAACGTGGGGCCCATTAACTATTGCTGTAATACTTTCTTCTATACTAAGTGTGGATTGCATCGACTTACTATAATCGTAACTGGAGATTTTGACAATCAATAACCAGCCGTGGCGGCTTCACCAGCGAACGCCGAGCTCATGATCTACCAAAGTATAAAGATATACTTTGCCATAGGTAGGATTTCAGAGGGGCCCCACGTTTTTATTTTAGTCTAATATGCCTAAAAGCTATTCTGCCTAGTACTAAAATATTTCTGAACTAGAAGTTCAAAATACCTAATTGTTATTATTATTTTCAGTGCACGTAAGATAAAACCGTTTAACTTAAAAGTTTTTTTACCGATTTTTTATTTTAAGTTTTTTTTTGAAAATGTTTTATCAAAGCCACAAACAAGAGAAAGAATACATTTTCCCGATACTTTGTAAGTTTAGCGAGACTTACAGTGAAGAGAGCATTCCAGTTTTTTAAAGAGCATTTTTAATCAAAAATCAAATGATAAATTAAACCCTTCGATGACTTGAAATCAACAACAACACATTTTCAATCTCTTGATATCGTTTCTCGAAAATGAAACGAATCTCGCGACGGGACTGGGAAGAAAAAAAATGGCGGAGAGTTAAATAAATATGGCTGAAAGTGTATTAGGAAATAACAACTAAATGTAGCATGTCGAAAACCATTTACTTCGACAGTCGCTATACACAAGCTCAGATCAGGAGTCATTTGTTAGTCCAGAGAGAAAAATGAATTAGTAAAAGCAAATCAATTACTGATGGATAAAGCGGAGAGAAGATAGAGTGAAGGAAATTCGAGAATTATTACGTTTTAGTAATGGTAAATTGCAAATATTCAAATGGATTGTTATTTCAAAAGGAATACAAGATTGAATTTCAGAAATAAATATTATTTTTTATGATATATCTAACGTGTAACAGCGACTTCGTTCGCGTCGAATTAATCATTTGAAATGGTGATGATGAAGCAAAGCAAGAATTGCCACATTTACGTCAGCATGAGAAAAAACAATATGGCGATATTATTATATATCTTGGTAATATTAGAGGGGTAGTTTCACCTCGTTGGAATTTGACTTTCGAAAAATCCGTTTGCCAAAAATAAGCTTTTTACGTCAAGCAGTTTAAGCAGAATCGTGGTTAAGAAATTATCTTTTGTCATATCCACTCTATTCTTTTACGATCTTTCTTGGTTATTTCCAGCATATTTCATCCCATTGAGCGTTGTGCGACCTACAGTTTCCTGAAATGATATTTCATTTTTTGACGAATGCTTATTTATAACAACAGAGACGTTCATTTTGAAACTTATTATTATATTGATTTCTGATTCAAATCCACATTTATTTAGAATAATTTATTAACGAACACAATTAAGTATATAATTAATTAGTATTTGGGCGGAAATACTGGTGGTATATTTAATTAATGGTATACTCTTTTAGAAAGATTTAAATAGTTTTCTTTTTGCATACGAATGGGCTAGTAATATTATCGTTTTACTAAAAACGATAATATTACTAGCCTGTACATTTTGTACATTTGTTGTTTTAAAAACGATCTATATATGATAAATGAGGTCTAATTTATAAGAAAATGCATTTTCTACGAAAACTTGAAGGGATAGGTAAAAAGTGGTATAATACAATTTGATAGACAATTAAATTGTGCATCTGATTCTTATAAAATATACAGGATATTCCATTTAAATTAAACAAGTTATTGGCGTTTAAAGCTAGTAATTATTTAAAATAAAATTTTAGACACTCTGTACAAGGTAGTATAGTTTTTATTATTGCAACACAATAACTGATCAATAAATAAACTTCGGTAAATATTTAGTATTAAAAACTTTGATACCCTCGGAGAAATGAAGCTTTAAAATTTATACTGCAATTTCACAAAATTGAAAATATTTCAAAAACGGTAAGGTTTAAGTGTAATAAACCTTAATCAAATTTACCTTTATTTTAATCGTAGAAACTAAAAACGCAATAATATACAGGGCGTTCGTTCCATTTAAAAAAATACAACTTTGATATTTTATATTTATTTGGGACACTCTGTATCTTGTAAAAATAGTTTTAAAATGTAGCTCTAATAGTCCTTCAACGAACCCAAAACTTACAATTTGTAAAAATCTAATCGTTTAGCTACAATACTCCGTGTCGTATTTGGTGAATAACCCTGTATATTCCGTATATTCAAGTACCTTTTAATAGAGAAAATCTCGGAAAATTGTATGAAAAAATGTTTGCAAATCGTCTTTATGTAGCTCTCGCGTTCTTGTTTGTTGAAAGAAAAAGCTCATTAGAGATAACAAGGCAATTATTATTGAAATTCGATAAGAATGTTATGTTAAGATAAAAGTAAAACTGAAAACCTTTAATAATATCGATATAATGACATGAATAATATGAATAACATACCGTTTGGTATGTTATAGTGTCCAGTTTTATTTTATATAATTACTTAAAATCTCTATTGTATTTCCTGGTTGTTACCTATAAAAGTTAGAGGGAATTACTGCATCTTAATAATAATAATAAATAACGCTTTATTGTACAAAAATCCAAAAATAGTTTCATCGACAAAGCATTTACAAAAACAAATAAAAGCACAAAAAATATACAAATAATAAAAAATATCATACAATTCAAAAAAAACTACGTTATTAAAATTATTACATTGATACATAAAATCCAAAACGCTAAATAATACACTGCAAAATGCAAAAACAAACAACTGTCAAGATGGATTGTGGGAAATAATTTGCGCGGGCGTTTTAAATTCTGATTGACAAAAACAAATAAAAGCACAAAAAATATACAAATAATAAAAAATATCATACAATTAAAAAAAAATTACGTTATTAAAATTATTACATTAATACATAAAATCCAAAACGCTAAATAATACACTGCAAAATGCAAAAACAAACAACTGTCAAGATGGATTGTGGGAAATAATTTGCGCGGGCGTTTTAAATTCTGTGTATTACTGGGAGTGGCCAAGCTCATGAATATCCAGATTATCCAGAAGATATCAACAGGATCTTGTATGGTTTATTGCATTTTATGTAACATAAAAAGTAGTAAATTATTTATTTTTTCCTAAATATCTAGACGATATTGTTAGGATATTTTATTATCTTGAGCATAATTGGATATCTCTGTACAGCTGGATGTACATAAGATATACGACAGAGATATCAATAGGTTATTCTATTCTAAGACATCTACCGGATTTCAGGATGTCTAGAGGATATCCTATAGATGTTTTTTATAGGATGATCTTGTAGTGGGATATTTTCCGACATTCTATGAATATCCTGCTGATATTGTGTGTTATATGGGTAAATACAAATTAAGGTAACCAAGAGGATAAAAGCTTATATTAATTCAGTAAGAAATAAAAGTTTTTTAGTCCCTTCGGTATCCACGCCATAGGTTGTTGCACTAAATATCTCCGAAAACTTTGTAATGAGATTGAAATCAGTTATGTACTCATAAAAAAACAGCCTTACAAAAAAGAGACAAATATAGATAAGTGTAGGTTTTTTAAAGCAAACATTCTGTTTTTGATAGAGCCCAGGCCCCAGAACGAAGGAAAAGAGAAAAAATGGATAGAGAATTTATGTAAGAATGCGATTTCTATTCAAATTGGATAACATTTTGCTGTAATCTCGATCAATAAGGCAAAGACGGAGCCTTTCGGAGGAATGAGGGTATCAGAAGGAGTGGGGGGGGGTATATGTGACTGTTTTAAAAATGGCCGCCTGCGATTTATTAGATTCCGTTTTGGAATTCGAAATAGTTATGTAAATAATGTGACAAGTGGAGAAATCGGGTATGGGAAGCAGCGTAATGCGGTTCGTGAACGGGGTTTTCCTGTTTTACATTTCCCGAGCTTATTGTAAAATTTTTGTTTATTTTCGCGATTTTTTTTTTAGAAAAATAGTATATTGTTTTATTAGGAGTAAAAATAACACTTTTGGTGGCGAGGCTGTATGGTTTGACTTCTGACAAGCTAGCCACAAAAATTCATTTCAACTCCGAATAGAACATGTTATGTTTTTTAAAACGGCACAAATAATTTTTTAAAGAATTTCAAACTTTCCCAAATAATATAAAAAGACTAGAGCGTGTACCCGCGACTTCGTTCGCATCGAATTAATCATTTGTAATGGTGATGATAAAGCAAAGCAAGAATTTCCATTAACATACAAACTGGATAAAATTTTCTCACATTTATGTCAGCATGAGAAAAAACAATATGGCGATATTATTATATAACTTGGTAATATTTGAGGGGTAGTTTTATCTCGTTGGAATTTGACTTGCGAAAAATCCGTTTCCCAAAAATAAGCTTTTTACGTCAATTTTTGGAACACCCTGTAAAGTTTTTTTAAAAATTTCAAAATATGTTAAAAGAAAAAATAAGTTATGCGTGTCCAAGCGTTTTCCCGAAAGACTAACCGTTTTTTAAATAACAAATATTGTAATATTTGAGGGGCGTTTTCACCCTCTTGGAATTTGAGATTCGAGAAACCCCTCCTTATCGAACCTCTACGCCCCACAGTCAATCCGTTTGCCAAAAATCAGTTTTAAACGTCAAGCAGTTTAAGCAGAATCGTGATTACTCAGTGGTCATATTTTATGAAACACGCTGTATAAATTTTTAAAAAATCTTAAAATATGTAAAACAACAAAATAAAAACTCACCGGTTTTTAAATAAAAAATATTCTAATATTTGAGGGGTGGTTTCACCCCCTTAGAATTCGAGTTTCGAAAAATCCCTTCTTATCGAACCTCTATCCCCTAAAGTCAATCCGATTTCCAAAAATCGGTTTTTTACGTCAAGCGCTTTAAACAGGATCGTGATTAATCAATGACCAAACACCCTGTATACATTTTCAAAAAATCTTAAAATACATATTATGTAAAAAACAAAATAAAATATACGTGTTCAGGCGTTTTTTTTTCGGAAACTTGGCCATTTTTTAAATAAAAAATATTGTAATATTTGAGAGGTGTTTTTTTTTTCGAAGAAACGAATATTTTTTCATTTTTTTTTAGTTAAAAAAACATAATTTCTTGATAATAAGGCAACTTAAGTAGTAGATTAAATTTACAAGAAAGAAAACCCATAAAATGTCTGGGGGTTCTCAAAATTTAAGCAAAAAATAATTTTCTTGGAAAATTTCAAGTAAAATTACTCGATTATTTTGGACTTATTTGAAAAACGGTAAGAGAAAATAATATATGTTTCTTTTATGGAGATCTACCAGCCCAGAAAATATGTATACTTATTTAAGACCCACCCTGTATATCAGAAATAATCCTAAAAAGAAAACAAAAAAGTGTTACATCCGAATATATTAAAAAAAATCCACTTTCTCTCAATATTAAGATTTTCATTATAATAAATATACATTATTTAAGTAAAAATCGTCAATTACATCTGTCTGTTCTAAGATCGTAGTAACAAAAATAAAACCCTTTCGTCTAGTTGTCAATCGGCCCACAGCACTCTACTAAATAACAACAACTTCGCTAGTTGTGAACAAAAACCCGGGCGAAAAACGTGCGTAAAAATATTTCGATGTTTCATCTCGCTATTTTTTCGGAAATATTTGTGCTCCAGTGATTGTTTTTGTACTAAAATCTTGCCAGGTGTCTGTTACATCTTTTAAACGGGTAAGTTTTTCGAAATCTTTATTTATTTACGTTATTTTTGTCATTGTTTGGTCATATTTTTATGGTTAGGGCATGACATTTGCGTCGCCGGCCGGCCAGAGACAATAGAATTTCCATGGCTATCGCGATGATATTTTTCAGCGCGCTTCGATGCTGCCGGAGACGGAATGCCGCTTGCATTGCGTTTTGAGCGAAACCGTTCGGATTTTTTTCGATCGGCGCGAGAAGTTTTCGAGATATCTTCAAAAATACTCTAACTCTAGATATTTTGCGTAACCTTATCGTCGATTTAGTTTATATTTTGCATTGTAGAGGTCATATTAATTGTGAGGGATTATGATTATACAGAAAATTACGGTATATAGGTTGTAGGATGTTTTCTTTTAGATTTTATACGGTAAACTAACTGAGACTAATCTATAAGGATGCGTGACATGAGCTGTCAATTACGTAAGATGGCGGAGTTTTAAACCTAATTATTTAAAAATGTATTTTCGATATGATTTTTTATTAAAAAAAGAAGTGAAAGATTTTTTTTGTTAGTCTTGTTATATGGATGACAGGATAGATGTGACAGTTTTTGTCATTTGTTCCCTACATTCTTATTTATATTTTGATATAAGTATTTTCTATACAGGGTGAGTCTTAAATAAGTGAAAATATTTTTTTTGCAAAAGAAAATGAAAATCTGAAATTTTTTGAATTTTTTTTTTTGGATATTTCCACTTATTTAAGACTCATTTTGTATATTTCAATACCTCTATACAGGGTGGTCCAAACTGTATTCCGGAAACTTCGGCAGCATATTCTGTAGATAAGAATAAATAAAAACGTTTGTTTAAATGTTTGTACTAAAATGCTTAGTTTCGGAGATACAGGGTGTAGAAGTTTCATTTTTATTTCGATGTTTTCCAAATAATTTCTGAAGTAACGTCAATATTTGGATGAAACTTGGTGTGTGGGAGTTTTTTGACATGATAAATTTGATTTTGCTGTCAATGTGACTCCTATTTGTAGGGGGCGATACCTACATGCTTAATTGTTTTGAAGAGTGATAAATTTTTATTTTTTTTAAATGAATCATAAATTTTTCTTCGTAAAAATGATAATAAAACAGTTTTTTTGTCATTTGTTCCATACATTCTTATTTATATTTTGATATAACTATTTTCTATACAGGGTGAGTCTTAAATAAGTGAAAATATTTTTTTTTGCAAAAAAAATGAAAATCTGATATTTTTTGAATTTTTTTTTTGGATATTTCCACTTATTTAAGACTCATTTTGTATATTTCAATACCTCTATACAGGGTGGTCCAAACTGTATTCCGGAAACTTCGGCAGCATATTCTGTAGATAAGAATAAATAAAAACGTTTGTTTAAATGTTTGTCCTAAAATGCTTAGTTTCGGAGATACAGGGTGTAGAAGTTTCATTTTTATTTCAATTTTTTCCAAATAATTTCTGAAGTAACGTCAATATTTGGATGAAACTTGGTGTCTGGGAGTTTTCTGACATGATAAATTTGATTTTGCTGTCAATGTGACTCCTATTTGTAGGGGGCGATACCTACACGTTTAACTGTTTTGAAGAGTATTAAATTTTTATTTTTTTTAAATGAATCATAAATTTTTCTTCGAAAAAATGATAATAAAACAGTTTTTTTGTCATTTGTTCCCTACATTCTTATTTATATTTTGATATAACTATTTTCTATACAGGGTGAGTCTTAAATAAGTGAAAATATTTTTTTTGCAAAAAAAATGAAAATCTGAAATTTTTTGAATTTTTTTTTTTTTGGATATTTCCACTTATTTAAGACTCATTTTGTATATTTCAATACCTTTATACAGGGTGGTCCAAACTGTATTCCGGAAACTTCGGCAGCATATTCTGCAGATAAAAATAAGTAAAAACCTTTGTTAAAATGTTTGTCCTAAAATGCTTAGTTTCGGAGATACAGGGTGTAGAAGTTTCATTTTTATTTCGATGTTTTCCAAATAATTTCTGAAGTAATGTCAATATTTGGATGAAACTTGGTGTCTGGGAGTTTTCTGACATGATAAATTTGATTTTGATGTCAATGTGACTCCTATTTGTAGGGGGCGATACCTACATGTTTAATTGCTTTGAAGAGTAATAAATTTTTATTTTTTTTAAATGAATCATAAATTTTTCTTCGAAAAAATGATAATAAAACAGTTTTTTGTCATTTGTTCCCTACATTCTTATTTATATTTTGATATAACTATTTTCTATACAGGGTGAGTCTTAAATAAGTGAAAATATTTTTTTTGCAAAAAAAATGAAAATCTGAAATTTTTGAATTTTTTTTTTGGATATTTCCACTTATTTAAGACTCATTTTGTATATTTCAATACCTTTATACAGGGTGGTCCAAACTGTATTCCGGAAACTTCGGCAGCATATTCTGCAGATAAAAATAAGTAAAAACCTTTGTTAAAATGTTTGTCCTAAAATGCTTAGTTTCGGAGATACAGGGTGTAGAAGTTTCATTTTTATTTCGATGTTTTCCAAATAATTTCTGAAGTAATGTCAATATTTGGATGAAACTTGGTGTCTGGGAGTTTTCTGACATGATAAATTTGATTTTGATGTCAATGTGACTCCTATTTGTAGGGGGCGATACCTACATGCTTAATTGTTTTGAAATGTAATAAATTTTTATTTTTTTTAAATGAATCATAAATTTTTCTTCGAAAAAATGATAATAAAACAGTTTTTTGTCATTTGTTCCCTACATTCTTATTTATATTTTGATATAAGTATTTTCTATACAGGGTGAGTCTTAAATAAGTGAAAATATTTTTTTTGCAAAAAAAATGAAAATCTGAAATTTTTTGAATTTTTTTTTTTGGATATTTCCACTTATTTAAGACTCATTTTGTATATTTCAATACCTTTATACAGGGTGGTCCAAACTGTATTCCGGAAACTTCGGCAGCATATTCTGCAGATAAAAATAAGTAAAAACGTTTGTTTAAATGTTTGTCCTAAAATGCTTAGTTTCGGAGATACAGGGTGTAGAAGTTTTATTTTTATTTCGATTTTTTCCAAATAATTTCTGAAGTAACGTCAATATTTGGATGAAAATTGGTGTGTGGGAGTTTTTTGACATGATAAATTTGATTTTGCTGTCAATGTGACTCCTATTTGTAGGGGGCGATACCTACATGCTTAATTGTTTTGAAGAGTAATAAATTTTTATTTTTTTTAAATGAATCATAAATTTTTCTTCGAAAAAATGATTATAAAACAGTTTCTGTTGAACCTTTCAAATTTATGATTTCAGTCTAATAACTAAAAATAACTAAGTGAACATGTTTAATTTATGTCAATGATGGCATGTATTGATAACTTCGATTCCAAATATCTGGAGAACCATTACTCGTAGAAAATTTTGCCAAGAGACCTCTTTTACGTAAAAAACGTCGTAAACGTATATTTTTTACACAGTAATTTTATACAGGTACGCAAGAAAAGTTATTACTCTTTCCAGTTTAAAAATATGTAGGTAGCGTAAAATTTAAGAATAAACAAATTTCAAGTTGCCTAAAGAATGTTTTTTGGATTTATTTTTTTTTGCAAATGTTATGGGTTGCGCAGTTGCGAAAATCCCCCAACCCCCCAGCCAGACTTAGGATTCTGGGTTCACCAGTTAATAAACTATACATTTTTAGTTATTCTAGCTTGCCTAAAATATGTTCTCTAAATATGTCGTCAGCTTTTAGGCTATTAGGACATACATTTATACGAACTTTTTTACTTATTTTTATCTGCAGAGTATGCTGCCGAAGTTTCCGGGATACAGTTCGGACCACCCTGTAGATTTGAATATATTCTTTTCCCAGTATTTTCACTTATAATATCACAAGAGCTTAAATTATTTTCGGAAATTTTTTTTGAGGGCACGAATATTTTGAAAATTATCCCGAGTCGAAGACGAGGGATAATTTTCCTAAAATATTCGTGCTCGAAAGAAAATTTCCAGGAATAATTTAAGCTTGCGTGGTATTCGGTAAGAAAATTTCACACCTAAATTTGAAAAAAAAATATTAATCCAACATGACATTTTAAAATAATTTCAATTTGTTAATAATATTAACAAATATTATTATATTTTTAATTAGTTACATCAAATGCTAAAACTCAAATGGGTAATATTTCAATATATAGACATTGTAGTTCATTCACATTATGATTGTAGATCTTATGTTTACCTTTTCAACTGTCAAAAAATTTCCAGTAAAGTTTCGTGGCGCCTCGAAAAAATTTCCGGAAATTTTTTCAGTTGCCATGGTAACTAGTCAACATTAAAGCATGTTATTGGTTGAAAAGTAGAGGTGTGAAATTTTCTGTTGAATTTCTATTCTATAATGTCTAGGGTGTCGCTGATTTGCAGTGACCATCGTACTTTATCGCCATCCTAGCTTCTAAGACCGTAAAAAACGACGATATTCCGGATGGCGTCTCAGCGATGGTCTCTGGACCGACATTATTTTGGTCGTAAGTCAAAAATTCACCTATAAAAATATAATTCCGCATTATACAACCCGTTCTACGTGATTTTGGAGCGAATCCTCCAAGCGATATCCACTTTTATGGAACATACGTGTGGTTTGGTAAGATGAAGGTTACAATAGAGGGTTGTTAAGGGGCTTGTTTAATTTTTTCTCGATTTTATTTTAAGCGGATTTATTTTTTTTTTCGATCATAGTTTTTTATGTTAGATTTTCATGTAAAATAAGGAGGTGTACACTTTACAGATTAAATCCCTATATTGACTTAACCTGTTTTTTGTCTTTAAATCCACTTTATTTATTTAGCATACCGTCTAACAGGTATAACTACCCATTTATTAGACATACAAGGTGGTCCGAATTGTATTCCGGAAACTTACCTAAATGTATATCCTAAAATGCTTAGTTTCGGAGATACAGGATGTAGAAATTTCATTTTTATTTCGATTTTTGCCAAATAATTTCTGAAGTAACGTCAATATTTGGATGAAAATTGGTATCTGGGAGTTTTTTGGCATGAGAAATTTGATGTCAATATGACTTCTACTGGTAGAGGGCGCCATCTACATGTGTTTTAACGGTTTTGAAGCGTAATAACTGCGGAAATAAACTCTATCCATTTTCTGAGGAAATTTAATAGACTTTAGAATAGCTGAAATCAGTTATATAAAAAATAAATATATTTTTGCTTTTTAGAAGCGTTTACAAACTCAGGAAAATAAAAAATTTCCTGCGGAAATGCTTGATTTTTCCAATGCCTTTTTTCCATTTTTGTAAGCATAAATACATAAAAAATTATCTTTTTATCACTTTTGAACCAAAAAAAAATTATTTAAAAGTGTCTAAAATGCTAGCCAATCTAATAATATTTTTACAAAATCACAGTTATTTTTAAAATGTAAAAACCACAGCCTAACACCCTCCACAAAGAAAAAATCAATCAAAGCAAAATCACAGTTGATTATTAAAATATAAAAAAAGTGCACAAAATGACATTGACACATTTCCGCAGGAATTTTTTTGTATTTCTTTGCTCGTAAAGGCTCGCATAAAACAAATATAAGTTCATTTTTCATGTAACTGATTTCGGCATTCAAAGCATTTTTTTATGTAAAATAAAAATAAAAAATTTCCGCACTTTCTTGTGTTTTTATGTTTAGAAAAATGTCTAAAACACACCCCGAAGACTAGTTTTGATGTAACAGATTTCGGCTATACTAAAGTCCGAAAAATGAAAATGAGGCATTTCCGCAGGAAAATTTTTGTATATTTGTACTCCTAACGCCTTCTAGAACGCATATATAAAGTCATTTTTTATATAACAGATTTCAGCTAAACGAAAGTTGAGCCCGATTTTTACCAAGATACCTTTTTTACATAAAAAGCGTCGTAAATGTATATTTTTTACTCAATAGTTTTATACAGGTACGGACGAAAAGTTATTACTAAAAGTTTACTAAAAGTTTTCTAAAAATATACAGGGAAATTTAAAAGATAATGAACGATTTTCAACATCTTTTTTTGCGAAAAAAACCCTCATAAACGTGTTCCTGATCTGATGAATAAACCACATCTGAAAATATTTGCACTTATTTAATGAAAATAATCGTATCAGGATCATATATATGCTTATAACAAAAGGCATTTGCTGAGCCATAACAAAATATTAACAGATTATTTTATATACCTACCTACATGAATAACCTTTTTGGAAATAAATTAATTTTAAATGCCCTGAGCCTGTATCCAACAAGCTTTTCACCGTGAAACGAGTTAAAATAACAAATGAATTGTTAAACAGCAATTATATTACCTATTTTAACATGCCGGGGAGGGGTTTAGGGGGAATTTCCAACCAATAGAAACATAGCTACGTCGGTCAAATATAAATAAATAATAGCTTTTATCCCCACAGGAACTATGCATAAATTAGGACACAATATAACGGAAATTTAACTAATTAGATTGACAAAGGTTTAGAAATCTACATGACGGAGAGCCTGCTTTAGATGATAAACTATATTTTTTAGTAAAATTGTCTTTTAATAATACCCAACAGGAAATCAAGATATTTATTTAAATTAATTTGATCTTAAAAGCTTGGATTCAGGATGCTTTGTACCATTGAGTATGAAATTGTCAATAAGAAATTGCTGTTAATGTTAATAAGATACAAAGAATATTAGGCAAATTTGAAGTTCAATAATAACTAGTCTTATAGAATATATGGGTGCGTCTCAAAAGTGGCTCGCCCCTATAACTTTTTTATTTTTTCAGTTAAAAAAATTAGATTTGTTATGTTAGTATATGACATAAATTAGGATTGATTGACGTATTCAATTGGTTTGGGTCACTTCCTGTTTCACCGGAAATGCCTACAACTGCTGATTTTTAAATGGCACCCCCTAAATGGCAGAAGAGAGCAGTTCGATATTTATTAGAACAGTAGAACTCAGTGCCAGAATTTCTTTAAACCTTTCAAAATACTGAGCCTTTCTTCTTTATTCATTTTTGAATCCGTTTGCTTAATCCGCAAACACATATCTGCTGTTCCCGAAAGGCCACCTCACAACTATCCACTTAGGAATGCGGAGCACGATCTTTATCTGCCAACCCCCAGCTCAGAACTAGTTAAAGGCTCAATACTGTACAGGGTGGTCGAAATTGGTCTGTTTTAACAGAGAAAACCTATTTCCTGGCGTAAACGGCCTGTTGATGTTTTCACTGCCAACTGAGATACAGGGTCTTTTTTTTACCATTTAGAAAATTGCCCATAACTTTTGTATTTCGCGGAATAATTTTTTTATCAGAAATAATGAAAAATATAATTTTTTAAATGGAAATTATAGTTGGCTATGAACTTAAAAAATGCTGGCGTTTAACCCTTTCCTTACGATATAAAGTTATATTTATTTGTTGCTAAGAATGCACTGGATTGTGGTTAAAAAAGTGCCTTAAGAACGTTTTTACAGAATTTTAATATTCCGCGAAATAAAAATGTTATGGGCAATTTTCCAAATGGTAAAAAATTCAAAAAGACCCCGTATCTCCGTTGGCAGTGAAAATATCAACAGGCGGTTTACACCATTAAACGTTTCTCAGGAATCGAGCCCATGACATCTATGTCGGTTTTGCTCCATCTAGTCGGGAAATAGGTTTTCTCTATTAAAACAGACCAATTTCGACCACCCTGTACAATGCCAAAAAAATGTACAATCATCTGTCCTTGGATATCAAGTCGCTTTCATTCTTTCCCGCATTTCGCAAAGTTCTGAAATCATACTTACTGGAGAGAGCTCTATATACGGTAAACGACTTTTTTGCTGATGTTTAATCTTGAACAAAAATTTTACAATTTAAAAATTGTAAAATTTTTGTTGATACGTTTTTTTTGTATTCTGCAATGTGTGTATGTATGTTCTATTTGTGATTTTAATGACGTTTTTTTTTAATTATATGATTTGTATTGTGTGATATTTTTTATTATTTGTATATTTTTTGTACTTTTATTTGATTTTTAAATGCTTTGTTGATGAAGCTATTTTGGCGTTTTGTACAATAAAGCTTTATTTATATATAACATTTTAAATTTGAGGAAAACATTTTCCGTTGCGTTTTTCTTGCGTTAAAAAAAGGAGTTAAAAGAATTTAATTTAAATTGTACGAATCTATAGTTGTTCTTTCCGAAAACAAACCTATTGTCTATTGCTACTGCTATTGGCAGGTTATTTCCAGCCGATGCGGGCCGAGTTGACAGTTTAATTTTGGCAAACAAAATTTATTCCTAGGTGTTAGTTTGAGCAACGGCAGTCTTTCATTAGAACGTGCCTTCATATTCGCCGGGCAATCATAATAAAGTTCGCAGCTTTATTACCATGAAGGACGGTTTTGGTCAGCCTTTGACCATGGTTCAATTACTGACCGTATAGATTTTATTCCTTGCATTTGAATTATTTGAAACAAAAAAATATATTTAGAAATTTTTAATTTTTTGTTTTTCATTGAAATTAAAAAAGAAACTTTTGTAAACAACTATTTATGGAATCTTATATTAAGAGTCCATTTCACTAATCCGGAAAAGTACCAAAATAAGCGTTCGGCATTTAACGTTTTATGTAAAACTGGCCTTATACCGGGTGTTGCATCGTCGGACGGGACATAGGAAATCCCATGTAAATTTTAATGGTGTTATTTATTGGCTTCCCTAATTATTTTAGAGAATACTTCTATTTAGGTTTATTGAAGAGCACTAAAACCCACATTCAAAAGAATAACTTTAGATATTTTTATGTACTATTTAAAGATGCATACTATTATCTAATAAAAATGGCAGGATTCCTCAAATCTAGTCCAGAATTTCTACACAAACGTCATTAACCTCTAAATCAGATAAGAAAGAAATCAAATTTAAATATATTTCGTTCTCATCCCATTTCAAATTTGATATTTTTGCATGGAAATAGAACAACTCTACTCATAAATAGTATCTTAGCACGGTTCCATTTTTGCGGGCGCTGAAAATTGTATGTATATGTATCTAGAAAATCGTCTTTCGCTGTGTCGCAGCGGGCGGAGGAACAAAATCCAGATTAGAGATGACAAGAGTAATGTTTTGAGTCAGAAAATGTAGGTGCAGGTGTTTTATAACTTTAGGGTTAGTTTATTTTCATGTGTCGACAGCGGTAATACGTAGAAAGATGTGGAAAAACGTAGAAGTGAAGAAATTTAAGTCTAAAATCCAGTGATGGGATTTTTTTTTCTCAAAATTTATTTGAGAGTTATTCTCTTGGGCAAGAATTTTTGCATTTTTTATACTTTTGATATACCGGGTGTTGCATCGTTGGACGGGACATAGGAAAGCCCATGTAAATTTTAATGGGGTCATTTATTGGCTTCCCTAATTATTTTAGAGAATAATTCTATTTAAGTTTATTGAAGAGCATTTAAATCCACATTAAAAAGAATAAGTTTAGATATTTTAAAAAAATATTTTATTAATCTTAACTATTTAAGAAAGATTAAATACAACAACAGAACAGTAACAAACTAATAACAACAAAGTAACAGAAAGAACTAAAAATTTAATAGATATCTCTACGTAATTTCCGTGTTGACATTTATCGAAAATTAGCCTCCGGAGTCGTTCTAACACGATTACTCTTCTACATACAATTCGGTGCCAACAGCTGACCGAAAATATGACCGCGCTAACAACTGTTAAATAGAATGTACAAACCGACGATCGGGTTCCGGAGGGGCGTTATTCCAATATCCAGGGCCAAGCTTGTCGATTCGCAAATTTACCGATACGATAATTTTGCTGGCAATACAATAATGTATTTTGCGGCTTTTCGGACGAGGCTCTAATCGAGAATAACTTTTCCTCAAATAACATTTATTTAAAAAGATAATTTTGCTTGATAAACTACTAGTTTTAGGTAGATTGTATCTAGATGTAGATTATATGGGAGGCGGAGTTGGATAAGCCACTATATTATGCTTAAAAGTCTATTACGCTGAACTGTTCGGGTCGCTCGATCCTATCGTGTTAAGCCACACCCAAAATTCCAAACACACGTGCTTCGATTAAATCTTCATTAAGGTTTGCATAGCTTCAGCATTTGCCATAAAATGGCGAGCAATTTGTTACAAAACCATATAAATTATACAGGGTTGTTCACCACATACGACACGGAGTATTGTAGTTAAACGATTAGATTTTTGCAAATTGCAAGTTTTGGGTTCGTTGAAGGACTATTAGAGCTACAATTTAAAAATATTTTTACTAGATACAGAGTGTCCCAAATAAGTAAAAAATATCAAAGTTGTATTTTTTTAAATGTAACACCCTGTATATTATTACATTTTTAGTTTCTACGATTAAAATAAAGGTAAATTTGATTAAGGTTTACCGCATTTTAATGTTATAGTTTTTGAAATATTTAGGTTTTTGTCAAAATACAGTAATAATTTTAATGCTTTATTTCTCTAGGCGTATTTAAGTTTTTAAAACCAAATATTTTACTGAAGTATTTCTATTTACTAAATTTTGTGTTGCAATAATAAAAATTATACTACCTTATACAGAGTGTCTAAAATTTTAATTTAAATAATTACTAGCTTTAAACGGCAATAACTTGTTTAATTTAAATGGAACACCCTGTATATTTTAGGAGAATCAGATGCACAATTTAATTGTCCATCAAATTGTATTATACCATTATTTACCTATCTCTTCAAGTTCTCGTAGAAAATGCATTTTCTTATAATTTAGACCTCATTTATCAATATACCCATGGAATACTGACATTTTAGATTTTTTTTAAAGATGTAACAAATTTTTAAAGGGTACAGATACTAATATTGTCGATATAGTTCGTTTATGTCATTAAAAAATAAAAAAAATTGTTTAAATATTTGTAAAAGAGGACCAATTAATATGATTCGAGTATATACTACATTAATTGACTGTTTGCGTGGATTAATAATAATTGCTCCAAATACTAAGAAACTGAATTTTGTATGTGCATTAGATAGTGCGGTAAAAAGTAACACCTTAAAAATGTTATTTCATTTTTTGACGAATGCTTATTTTATAACAACAGAAACGTTCATTTTCATAACTTATTATTATATTGATTTCTGATTCCAAATCCACATTTATTTAGAATAATTTATTAACTAACACAATTAAATATGTAATTAATTAATATTTGGGCGGAAATAATGGTGTTATATTTAATTAATGGTATACTTTTTTATAAAGATTTAAATAGTTTTATTTTTGTATACAAATAGGCTGGTAATATTATCGCTTTTAGCATCTGCACATTTTGTTGTGTTTGTACATTTGTTGCTTTAAAAACAATCTAAAATGTCAATATTCCATGGGTATATTGATAAATGAGGTCTAAATTATAAGAAAATGCATTTTCTACGAGAACTTGAAGAGATAGTTAAAAAATGGTATAATACAATTTGATGGACAATTAAATTGTGCATCTGATTCTCCTAAAATATACAGGGTGTTCCATTTAAATTAAACAAGTTATTGCCGTTTAAAGCTAGATATTATTTAAAATAAATTTATAGACACTCTGTATGAGGTAGTATTATTTCTATTATTGCAACACAATAACTGATCAATAATTAAACGTCAGTAAATATTTAGTATTAAAAACTTTGATACCCTTGGAGAAATGAACCCTTAAAATTTTTACTGCAATTTCACAAAATTGAAAATATTTCAAAAACGGTAAGGTTTAAGTGTGATAAACCTTAATCAAATTTACCTTTATTTTAATCGCAAAAACTAAAAATGTAATAATATACAGGGTGTTCCATTTAAAAAAATACAACTTTGATATTTTTTACTTATTTGGGACACTCTGTATCTTGTAAAAATATTTTTTTTTTAAATTGTAGCTCTAATAGTCCTTCAACGAACCCAAAACTTACAATTTGTAAAAATTTAATCGTTTAGCTATAATACTATGTGGTGAACAACCCTGTATATCACTGTAATCACAAAACTTCAATCTATTTCCGTATTGTAACGGAAATTTAAATTATGTCTTTATTTTCGATGTTTGTTTGACCATCAAAATCTTAAAAATAAAAAATGTGCTACAATACGGATATAGTATAATTCTTTAACTTTAATTTCCTTCTTCATTTATGTAAAAATACCTAGCCAGTTTTACATAAAATAACATAATCTCTGAATGTTCTTTATTTATCGATACTCTCCATGCTATACTTTGAAGCTTTCAACAATTTAAGTGCTCTCCACACATATACATCATAATCCATATATAATCTATTCAACTCAGAAAGCATTCAGCGTTCTTCTTCTCTATCCCGCCCTAAATTTTGCATCGCGTCAGCCCCCTGACGGTCAGTTATTACAACTGTGTACTTCCGCCGGAGCGGCTATGCACTCACTTCCGGTTCAGACGCCCGGAAGTTGCGGCCTCGGTGATTTTTACACTCCGCCAGCCACCACTTTTGCTCTTAGAGCTGCCGTCGCTGCTTTTCCGGTGTTTTCTCTATGTGTGCAGGTGACACGTGTAAAAGAAGGGAAATTCGTATGAAAAAAAGAAAATATTTATAATATACTGTAGGTTTTTCAAGTTATAGGACTTATAAAACTTAGGACAAGGCATATAAAGGTTGATTCTCACTATACTTTCCATTTCCATTCCATATCCGTTCCGTATTTTTTATTGTATTGACGCTACACGTAAGCTTCCGTTCCGTATCAGTTCCATACTTTTTACTGTACGATCTATATCATTACGAAAGTTTTATTTTAAAAATATGTATCTCTTGAAAAAGGTAATAGATTTAATTAAGAGATAAAAGAATAAATAAATATTAGCGAAATTTTAACAAACCTGGTACAAATGTAAGAACTTGGCAACGCTGTTTCCGATACGCTTCAGTCCGTCCGCCAAAAAAATGTATGGAAGGAAAGGATATGGAACGGAAGGGAAACGGAACGGATAGTGTGCATTAGTAGAGGGGGCTGGCCTATTCATCATCCTCCGCTGCCGCAGGAAGTGACGTCATCAGCGACGTTATCAGAATAAACAGGTTTGAACAAGAAACAACGGCTTTAAAATTAAAATAAACGGGTTTAAACAAAAAACGAACATGTCTGTTGTTTTAAGCGAAAAAGCGATTCAAAGCTGTTCAAAAGCGGTTCAAAGCGGTTCAAACCTGTTTATTCTTGTTTATTAGCCTATTTTACATGTTCTTAGCTGATAACGTCGCTGATGACGTCACTTCCTGCGGCGGCGGAGGATGGTAAATCGGCCATCCCCCTCTACTTGCATTGTCCTCTATTCATTTACATGATATATTTTATGTAAACGGAAGGAAAACGGAAGAGATACCACGCCCTTTCTAATTTGAAGTTCAATAAAACACAAGTTTACTTAATCCGAATGAGTTACATAGAGGCCACTAGCTTTTTAATTTTAACAGCCGGGTGGTCCGGGTTCAAAGATCTTAATAAAAGGGCGCCACGAGATTATACTCTATGAACTCGGCAATAAAGATGTAACTATTAAGTAGACTTCAACACTAACCTCGAACTGTTGAGTGTAACTACCATGAACTTCAAATCTTACTATAACTATTTGTACTTAAGTGACTCTAATTTAACTATGAGACTAGACTGTAAATAATACTACTAAAAATATTTAAGCAATATATTGAAATATTAAAAAGTTAAATAGGATATATAAAAAGTTATTATATAAAGAAGAGAAATGAATGAAATGTAATTGTGAAGGTAAATGAAAATAGATGTAAAGTGAAATGAAATTTAAATCAATAAAACTAAAAGTACGACGTCATAATCCCCCTTACTTAAACTAAGTACAAAATCCTGGGTAGATTAGAAATATCAAACTAAATCTAAACAGTCTTACTCTAAGTCTTGAAATTACTCGGAAGTTCCTCCGGCTGAGCTACGGTGTATAGCTATGGGTGGCTACGACGGTGTACAGCAGCTCGATGTGATGTCACTGGAGCCCACGGATGTCAGCAGAGGTACAGATGCATTGCAGGTGTTTCAAATGATGAACATAAAAACCCTAAATAACATTGATTGTCTTAGAAAAGAGCCTCAATTATAGAACAAGGACTAGCACAACGTGTAGGAGTTAATAAAGGTAATAAAGAAGGACTTATCAAATCTGAACTTTACCTCAACGAGGGTTTATGATGTCCAACGGGTACCTCTACACGGGCAACAGGATGGAATTCTGGACTGTTCTGTGCTACGGTCTGGGTCGGTCTTCTTGCTCTACAATTACGAACAACCAAATAAGATTTAAGAAAGATAACACCCAACTAATCCTTCTACACCACGTGGGCGTGGAAAAGTCGAAAACCAGACAACAATATGAACAAAAATCAGTTGAGCATTGACTTAGAATAGGCAGAAGAATTATAGCATACCTTGGAACTATTCGGGGACTTCTTGGGCACGTGGAATCGGAATATCGGTCGAAAAATTTGCCTATTTAATCCCTTACGGAAATTGGTCGGTGGTCCATGTAAACTCAACAAAATCCAACCACGTCTCTGACCAAATGTGTTTCGGAAGCCTTAATCCTTCTTTACGAAAACCTGCTATTCACCAACAGGGAATGCTTCACAAAACGGCAGCCAGTTCTTCACGACGACACTGTTCAGCCGGGGAGTACACAAGAAGTGATGCAAGGATTCGATTTCCTTCACAAAATCAGATTTCAACCGGAAATCTCCCTCCAGGATATAGATAGAGAACTATAATATCTTGACTAGTCCAACTCACAAAAAGGCATAAATAAAAAATGATGTTCTAGAATATTTTCTCCTCAGCCATATTCCATATCCGGTTAATGAACGAACTAAACTCACAAATTCCCACTATTAAATGAACGAATTGCACACTGCAATCCACATCAAAAATAACCAATTTAACTACGAAATTTTATCTAATAATTATAAAATTTCAATAACCAAAACAAAGGATAAATAGATCCAAAAACATCTGATTTGATCTGACAGTGACAAGTGACAAGTGATGACCAAAGATAGAGAGAGGTCATCAAAAATTCTAATGCTGGGCGGCCGTTTCCAGTGACAATATTGTTGAGCTTATGGAGTGTAGAGGTAGTTGAGCTGTAGCTTGTATAATATCGCGGTGTATATTCGGTTGCATAATGGTAAAATACTAAATAAAATAACATTTAATAATAAAATTATAGTAAACATGATGCAAAAATTATAGCTATTTGCGATATTTTATGAGCTAGCACACAGAGGTCGTTGCGAGGAAATTTGACTGTTACTTATTGTGAGAATCAACCTTAAAGAAGAAGACATTAATGTCGATTTTTGCCTTTTTTAAAATTTAAATATATTCATCCCTTAACTCTCTCTCATTAAGGACGTTAAAAATCGCAAGGACATAAAGAAAATCTGCTTTTTCATCGCCAGGTCTTATCTGGCGTAATGAAATATTCGTCTGGCGCGTCACGCCTGCACTTTTCACGGCGCGGCGGCAGATTTTCCCAATTTTTCTGGAACTTTTCATTAAGCGGCCGCCTTCGCCTTCTCACTTATAGTCCCGGTTATCTCGGACGCGACGTTTCTTAATTAGAAGGGCTTAGGAGATACCTGCGGGGAATAGGCGCCCGTCTTCAGGGATTCATACGATTTACTTTTCTTTCTTTAATCTAGGATTTTCTTCCGGCAGGGCAGCAAATAAGGCAAAAAGTTTTTCTATTCTGATATAGTGTGTTTTACAAATGGTGTTATTCTAATGATGTATTCGAGTTATTTCTGAATTTTTGTTCTTCTAAATTATATTGAAGGTTATGAAATACTGAATATTTACCGAAGGCCAGCACGTGTACACAAGCAGGACGATCAAGCCAAGCTTATCCTCTTCTTTGGCCCAGCACTGTGCTGGATGAAGAACCTGGATAATAATATATCTTTTTTTCCATAGCAGTTGTTAAAATTGCCTTATATCTATCAAAAATAGTAGATAAAATAGTACTTTAACCGCAAAAGTAGATTAAATTGATCTTGATCTTTCTTCTCGCATGTTTTTTAATAGCTTCCATTTTTGAAAATTTTTGAAATTCGGGATTTAAATGGAAGTATTTTGGATATGGCGTTTGTCGCCTCGCTCAGCCTGAATATCTGTTGGTAACACTACTTTACAAATTTCAAAATTTTTAAATTATCTGGGGCCTTACTATGTAATTATTATTTCTTACTATTAACTTAATAAAAATATATAAATAAAAGTTCTCCATCACACCACAGTTTCTAGATAATATGGCAGGTCAAAGATCACAATTTTTCTGGAAACTAACGTACCTACTTCTTATCTTCACTAATGTTTTGACTGGAAAGGCAAAGTTTTTTTGGTCTGAACAGTAATCTGCTAGCATAGTAGGTTCCCATCTTCCCTGGTAACGTCTCTCAATTGTGGCAAAATCTTGATGAAAACATTCTCCTTGTTCATCGCTAACTGAGCCCATATTTTCGGGGAAAAAACTCCATGGGTATAGTGATAAATGAGGTCTAAATTATAAGAAAATGCATTTTCTACGAAAAGTTGCAGAGATAGGTAAAAAATGGTATAATAAAATTTGATAGACAATTAAATTGTGCATATGATTCACGTAAAATATACAGGGTGTTCTATTTAACTTAAACACGTTATTGCCGTTTAAAGCTAGTAATTATTTAATATAAATTTTTGGACACTCTGTATAAGGTAGTAAAATTTTTATTATTGCAACACAATATCTGATCAATAAATAATCTTCAGTAAATATTTAGTATTAAAAACTTTGATACCCTTGGAGAAATGAAGCATTAAAATTTTACCTTTATTTTAATCGTAGAATCCAAAAATAGAATAATATACAGGGTGTTCTATTTAAAAAAATACAACTATGATATTTTTTACTTATTTGGGACACTCTGTATCTTGTAAAAATATTTTTAAATTGTAGCTCTAATAATCCTTCAACAAACCCAAAACTTACAATTTGTAAAAATCTAATCGTTTAGCTACAATACTCCGTGTCGTATGTGGTGAACAACCCTGTAGAGTGTTTAATATTAAAATTCATAAAATTTTACAGAGAATTTAAGTATTCAAAATATTATTTTATGTTATTTAAAATAAAAAAGTTGCTGTCAACTTCCGGCATTTCCGGAAGTGGCGCCCTATTAAAAATATTTTTAATCGATAGATCTCTCTCTCTCTAGAAACTTCTAATGCATGCTCGGCCCGAGACAGCCTGTATATTAATAAAACATTTATAGAAATAAGGTATTTTTTGTCAAAGTATAAAAAAAATATTCCAAATATTATAACAGTGCACTGCAAATTTTATTACTATTTTATTTAAGCATACGTAGGTGTGTGTCAAAAAAATACTTTTCTCTATTGGTTTGATGAACTTATTTAATTCGCACATATAAAAAGAACGGGATAGGGCCAGATCACGGGCAGAATATAAAACACAGAGACATTTTTATACGTCCTCTCTCTATCCCAAGGGATATAGAGTCAATGTTTGACGGACCGGAGGAAATAAAATATCACAGGCCGGAAAAAAGGCCATAGAATAGATAGATATATCTTGTTTTATTCGGTTTATAATGGGAAAAGGTCAAAACGATACTAAATAGGTTTATTTCACTCTTTCTTTCGTTTTTTTCTTTTCTGTTTCTTTTATTTGTTGAAAGTTTTCAATAGTTTGTATTTTTTTTTATTTGATAATAATTTCTTTACGGGTTTGTTATGTTTAGAACATTTTGTTTAAAACCACGGGTTTTAAACGTATTTAAGCGTCACTACCTTATTTAAATTTGCTTAAATATTTATTTAAAACTGTTTAAAACATGTTTAAATCTCTATTTTGGTGTTTCTTGCCTTCCTAGTTAATCGGCTTTTCATTGCCTTAGTTGCCTCTGTGGTCCGGTACACAAAAAATATACTCTAAGTAAAATCTTATAGTATCTCTACTCTCGGAATATGCAAATAAATACAATATGATCGAAAAAAAACCGCATCAGTGATTGTTGTCATTTCCAAGCCAACTAGACGCCGCCGCCGTTTTAGACTAAGTCCTTGGATTAAGGCCATGAATGTAAATAATGACATTGACAATAATGATAATGTTACATTAGGGTGTTCGTTATTTACGAAGTTGATTATTTTTCCCACGATGCCCTTTAAATTTTTAGTTTATTGTCTAAAAAAATAACAGACCATTGTAAACCCTGAATATTCACAATAAACCTTGCTCCAAAGACGATTAATTTCCCATTTAAGTTACATGGGAATTTGCCACTTTTTGCAAATATATTTTTTTTCTCTCGATCTTGTTTTTTTGTAATCATAGCAATCACATCTTCTTATACAGAATTGAACGCTCTACAAAAAAGGTCTCTTAGAATTTTTCGATAAACCTACTCCATCAAAAGTTATTCACGGTTAAAGTTAACCACTCGGTAAATTCCTAAATTCTTCAACTTTTTTGACAAAATTATGACTATTTTTGAAATTATTTCTGTTTATTTTTTGTATAAGAATGTGTAATTGTTATGGCTGCGAAAGAACAAGAACGAGATAAAAAAATTATTTGCAAAAATTTGCAAATGAATCGTCTTTGGGGCAAGGTTTATTGTGAATATTAAGCGTTTACAATGGTCTGTTAACTTTTTTAGACAATAAACTAAAAATTTAGAGGACGTCGTGAGAGAAATGATCAACTTTGTAAATAACGGACACCCTATGTTACATGTTTACATTAAAAAATAACATTTTATATTTCTCTGTACGTCTAGGGTTCCCTTTATTTTAATTTCGACATAAGGAGAATAAAACAAGCGAAACGCCGAACATAACTCTAACAGACACACAACAGACAAAAGGCAATTGTTCCCCAAAGACCGAAATAAAATTTATCCTTAGCTCTCTAAAACTGGCTGCGCTATTTTATTGTTTTCGTGTTGGAACTGTGCTAACGAGAAATTTACTCTGGCCAAATAATTTGGGCGGATGAGCGAAAACAGTGGGGAGCTATTAGGCCAAGTCAAACGCATAGTTTCGGTGAAAATTCAAGACGAAAATTAGCAAGATTCGCTCGAAAGTTTTCCGTTAAACAAGGAGATGTCTGGGAGAAAGATACAGCTGATTTGCATTTATGAGTTTTATTTTGCTGCGGTGTTAGTTCGTTATATTAAGTTGATTTTTGTTGAGGATGTATCGATTTGCCTTTCAAATATGAATCATTCAAATCTAGTCAAATATAAATAAAAGTATTGCTCAAGCATCTGAAATCACCACTGAAAAGATGGATTGCGTTTCTGTTTTTAATGTTACTTTAGAATTTTTTGCTCTATATTGTGTTTTTGGTATAAAAGTTTACTTATAGAAACTAACTTCATAAATAATTTACAATTTAAGAAATTTTGGTTAAGATAGACTAATAAAAATTTGTCATAATTCTATGGTACATGATACACAATTTTTAATACACTATTTTTTTACGTCAAGCAGTTTAAGCAGAATCGTGGTTAAGAAATTACCCAACTTTTTGGAACACCCTGTATGATTTTTTTAAAAATTTCAAAATATGTAAAAAAACCAAATAAATTATGCTTGTCCAAGCGTTTTCCCGAAAGACCAACCGTTTTTAAAATAACAAATATTGTCATATTTGAGGGGCGTTTTTACCCTCTTGGAATTTGAGATTCGAGAAACCCCTCCTTATCGAACCTCTACACCCCAAAGTCAATCCGTTTGCCAAAAATCAGCTTTAAACGTCAAGCAGTTTAAGCAGAATCGTGATTACTCAATGGTCATATTTTATGAAACACCCTATATAAATTTATAAAAAATCTTAAAATATATAAAACAACAAAATAAAATGTACGTGTTTAAGAGTTTTTCCGAAAAACTCACCGGTTTTTAAATATAAAATATTTTAATATTTGAGGGATAGTTTCACCCCCTTAGAATTCGAGTTTCGAACAATCACTTCTTATCGAACCTCTACACCCTAAAGTCAAACTGTTTTCCAAAAATCAGCTTTTTACGTCAAGCGCTTTAAGCAGGATCGTGATTAATCAATGATCAGATTTTTCGAAACACCCTGTATACATTTTTAAAAAATCTTAAAATATGTAAAAAAACAAAATAAAATATACGTGTTTAAGCGTTTTTCGGAAACTTGACCGTTTTTTAAATAAAAAATATTGTAATATTTGAGGGGTGGTTTCACCCTCTTGGAACTGGAATTTCGAAAAATCCCTTCTTATCGAACCTCTACACCCTAGAATCAACCTGTATGCCAAAATTGAGCTTCTTACGTTGAGTGGTTTGAGCAGGATCGTGATTAATCGGTATGTCAGTCACTTAAGGATTTTATATATTAGTATAGATTTACAATTTAATAAATTTTGGTTAAGATAGACTAATAAAAATTTGTCATAATTCTATGGTATATGATACACAATTTTTAATATACTATTTTTTGTTTTCTGTTGTTCTGTTAATGTATTTAATTAATTATTTCAGCCAGGCTAGCGTCAACGGTTTGTAAAAAACTGTTTTTTCTTTAACTTCAAATTTTTAATTAAATGTATAGAGAAAGCCTAGAGAACGCTATAAGTCTGGGAATTCAAACTTCCTGAAACAATTATTATTCCAGAAGTATTCCTATATATCTGTCTCTCCTAATTCCCCGTCGGGATCCAACCTGATGGACAGGAAACTAATAATAATGCGTCTCCTGCCAATTCCTACAACATCCAATGCGGTGTTTCCACGTCTGACATTATCAGACCGGAGGAGAAACTACCTACATCAACGGTTAGTACGACAGCTAATTGTCAATAACAATCTTGACGTATCGCCTTCGATATTAAAAGGAATAGATAAACTGACTAAAAGATTTTTATGTTTTTTTTTTCAATCTTATGGTACGCTAGGGCCTTTCTATCAATAAGCTTCGTTCAGAACCTCGCAATTAGTGGTTTCAATTACAATTTATACTTTTTAGGCTGTATTCCGTTGCAAAACCAGGCGAACCAGACCGGTAAACTGCGGTAAAGGGCGGTTTCTAAAAAACATCGGTTTGATACGGAACAGTTTGGTAAAATACTATACTGGAAACGTCAAATGTTGACTATTCTAAATTTCAATACCTTTATTATAAAAGTTCTTTTATGCATTTTTAATGTACCTATTCTCTGCTTTTACGTTTGTTTCTTCTTTTCAATGGAGTTTAATATTGAAAAGTACTCTATTAATAAACTGTTAAACTCGTTAGACAGCTCAAGTAAAGATTTGCAGGTCCAATATTAAAACAGATCAATAATAAATAAACAAATCAAATCTATATTTATATTTTTATAGCTTACAAGACATTCACGATTACTTGTTGTGTTGTTTTTCATGTTTTCTTTAAATGTTCCTGACTTTAAGAAACAATGGCTGCATCATAAGTTTAAATGGTCCTAAAAAGTAATTCTATTTAGTTAATGAAATTTATTTACTTTTACTGCCTACCTCCATTGCTTTTGGATGTATAAATACAAAATATTATTACAAATTTTAGAAATTAAATAAGAATTTCACTCGAACTTCCAATATTTGCTTGATTTCTGTCACATTCCTAGCAACAGCTTGCAGTAATCAGTTGTATCCACAGAGAAAGTCTAATATTTAAAATTTAAAAAAAAAGTTAAAAGTTTGGTAACTTTTTCCACTAATTGAAAATTCCTGCCACTAATTTTGACGTTCTAAATATTTACATTCAAATTAGACGAACAAACGTCTACACTCATTGAAACCACTAATTTATTCCCCTAATTGGGAGGTTCTGAATGAAGCTTTAGTCATAGAGAGATGACTACAAATTAAAAATAAAATTAAAATTAATTATTTTGTTACAATGTTATTAACTATCGGAATTAATAATGAAAAAACTCAAAAAATTCTTATTAAATTGAAGAGATATGATCGATGGAATTCCAACTAAGGTTAATCCAAAGGCTTTCCACTGATAAAGACCAATTTTAATACTGACTCTGGAATAGGCAAACTCGCTGCTCTATGAAAAATAAGTCCTATTAAAGAAAATTCTTTCGGCCTCTTCAATGCCGGGAACTCAATAACGTCGCTAGAGATAGAGATTTTTTTTCTTTATTTTTTCTTCTTCGAAAATATGGGAATTTTTGGATATTAGCAATAAGCCGTCTGCTCCAGGTAGATATGATTCATAGAGAAAAATTTTATATAGAAGAAATTTGATTTTCTCCGTTTTTTTTTCTTGTTTGTAATATAAAAGAATTCTTAGATATTAGGAATTATTATATTTGTGTATGAGAGAAGTAAATAGTTATTTTTTATACAAGACGATAAAATACAATTTTATCGTCGTGTATAAAACAATATTTTTTTCCATAGCGAAATACGTTTTAAAAAATATTCAAAAATTATTATTTCAAGGAATTTATTACGAGTAGAAAAAATATTGTGCTGGGTTGGCGTTGGTTTCTATGTAATTTGACTAGTAAATAAAGCTGTCTCTTTAGTTGTCAGTTTTGAGTCAATATTTTTTAATTCTCTTTCGTGTCGATTTCTGATTGAATTGGAGCCAGATATGGCTCAAAACAAAATAAGTAAATTACCAACAGATATTCAGGCTGAGGCGACAAACGCCATATCCAAACTACTTCCATTTAAATCCCGAATAACTTATGAAAAGGAATACAAACATTTTCAAAAATGGAAGCAATTAAAAAACGTGCGAGAAGAGCCCATTGATTCCTCATCAAAAAATATAAAAAAAAGTAAGAGTTACGGATGTTAAAATTCTTAAAAAATCGGTCTTTTGTAATTGTTTTATTTTTTTTAAATAGACACATGTTTATAGAAATATTTTTAATAAATTGTACTGAAGCTGTGGTTGGTTCCTTGTGAAACATCGTTGAAATATTAGTATTTTAATAAAGCACGCTTTTAGATGTTTCAAAAAACTTTTAATAAGAGTAACTTTAACTCAACATATATGTTTTGGCTTGTTAGGCCTTTTTCAAGAGTTTTTTTAAGAACTAATCGTCTAACTACACTGTAACTATATATATATTTACTATGGGGGTGGGTTCAGACATGTTTCGATAAAAAAATCGCCCCTATTGTTTGATTTAAAATTGAAAATAAGGACACAAAAATGAAATTTTCACACTTACTTAATATCACTTCCATCTAAAGCAACTTAAACGAGTTTAACAGTCGCCTCCCCATTCCAGAATCGTCATTCCGTCGCCTAGTTTCAGGAAACGTGGAGATTTCTCTCCAGGAATTGTTTAACAGGAGGCGGCCGGTGTCCAGGCCTGGAAGCCAATTTGCAAGTCAACCATCTAAAATGGAAATGTCTCTCTCTCGAAGAAGTTGCAGTAATGCAATTCCACCGGTCAAAATTGCAACTGGACTTCCTTAATAGTTTGAGACCCGTGTTCGATTTTATACAGATGTACGGATTGTCTCGAAAATTAACTATTGTCCTGTTACTTATAGTCCTGAACATTACTCTATTAAAAAGAAGTATAAAAAACTCAAAGTCTCTGTCTCAACGTTTATTTTAAACTAGCGTGTACCCGCGACTTCGTTCGGGTCGAATTAATCATTTGTAATGGTGATGATAAAGGAAAGCAAGAATTTTCATTAAGATACAAACTGGATAAAATTTTCTCACATTTATTTCAGCATGAGAAAAAACAATATGGCGATATTATTATATAACTTGGTAATATTTGAGAGGTAGTTTCATCTCGTTGGAATTTGACTTTCGAAAAATCCGTTTATTTGCCAAAAATAAGCTTTTTACGTCAAGCAGTTTAAGCAGAATCGTGGTTAATCAATTACCCAACTTTTTGGAACACTCTGTATGATTTTTTAAAAAATTTTACAATATGTAAAAAACAAAATAACTTATGCGTGTCCAAGCGTTTTCCCGAAGGACTAACCGTTTTTTAAATAACAAATATTGTAATATTTGAGGGGCGTTTTCACCATCTTGGAATTTGAGATTCGAGAAACCCCTGCTTATCGAACCTCTACACCCCACAGTCAATCCGTTTGCCAAAAATCAGCTTTAAATGTCAATCAGTTTAAGCAGAATCGTGATTACTCAATGGTCATATTTTATGAAACACCCTGTATAAATTTATAAAAAAATCTTAAAATATGTAAAACAACAAAATAAAATGTACGTGTTTAAGAGTTTCTCCGAAAAACTCACCGGTTTTTAAATAAAAAATATTTTATTATTTGAGGGATAGTTTCACCCCCTTAGAATCCGAGTTTCAAAAAATCCCTTCTTATCGAACCTCTACACCCTAAAGTCAATCTGTTTTCCAAAAATCAGCTTTTTACGTCAAGCGCTTTAAGCAGGATCGTGATTAATCAATGACCAGATTTTTCGAAACACCCTGTATACATTTTTAAAAAAATCTTAAAATATGTAAAAAAATAAAATAAAATATACTTGTTTAAGAGTTTTTCCGGAAACTTGACCGTTTTTTAAATAAAAAATATTGTAATATTTGAGGGGTGGTTTCACCCTCTTGGAACTGGAATTTCGAAAAATCCTTTCTTATCGAATCCCTACACCCTAGAATCAACCTGTATGCCAAAATTGAGCTTCTTACGTTGAGTGGTTTGAGCAGGATCGTGATTAATCAGTATGTCAGTCACTTAAGGATTTTATATATTAGTATAGATTTATTTTTGTTTCATAAAATATTTTGATTAAAAGAAAAAAATTATTTTAGGAGAAAAATTAAAAAAGTTATTATTTATAGTTTAAAAAAGCTTTTAAACAAAATGGGAGAGTCAGTAATAACTCAGGAATTTAAGTCTCAGCCATCAGCTAGATGGCGTCAAATCTTGAATTACCTACTTCTCATTCGTAGTCTTATTTCTCCATGGCAAACACCTACTTTTCAGTCTTTTTCCATTTCCTGTTTCCTTTTTTGGACAAAGTATTCGAGTGAAATATCTTCACAAATTGTTTTACGCGCCTGCTGCAAAGTTTAAAATTAGTTTTTCCAACTTTTCCGATGTGCACTGAATTAAGTTCTGGCAGTTATGTGTGGAGCGCCATAGTTTTTCTCAGTTTTTTGTCGCATTTCCGGCGAGATTTTCCCCCGAAAGGGTGAATTTTGAAAATACTGTCAGAAATAATGTATTGATGACAGTGTGTAATATAAATAACGGAACCCCAAATATAGAAAAAAAAGTATGCCTTACAAACGAGTAGAAAATAGATTTTTTTCAAACGTCACAAAAGTGCTAATTTTTGCGATGTGATTGACAATATAAAATAGTTATTTTGGAATCTAGTGCGCGAAGTGCTACTTTGGTGACCGATAGTTGAATTTTTTAACGAGGCGTAGCCGAGTTGAAAAATTAGTAGAGATCACCAAAGTATACACACCGGAAAAATTTAGGGATATCATTTTATTAAAGTTAAAAATAAATGTTTTGAATAAACAACCACATATTTGTAGGCCGATTCTTTCTACTTCGATTGAAACGAAGTAGTCACACTAGTTATTTTTAAATTTGGGATATTTGCAAAAGTGTTTGTGCATTTTTTGTCAAATGTATAAAAAGCACCTAGCATCAATTGTTCGAATTTAACCTGTACTGGCTATGTTTTTATGATAACTGGTCAGAATTTATTCAAATAACTCTGTTTAGTATTAAACGACATTATGGAGCGTAGACATCTTAACAGAGACGAAATGCTAAGGGCCATGGGTATGCTCGAAGCTGGAATGCGCCAAATCGACGTAGCTAGAGCATTAAATACAACGCAAAGTGTAATATCGCGATTAAGTGCACGCTACCGTGAAATTGGTGATGTTGCTGAAAGGCACACAGGGCGACATCGCATTACTACCCCTCAGCAAGATCGTTTTTTACAATTAAATGCTCGACGCCGACCGACTCTTACAGCACCAGAGCTTAGTTTAATTCTCCAGGAAACACATAATGTAACCGTTAGTCCTGACACTGTTCGCAAAAGATTAAGAGAGGTCAACTTAAGAAGCAGACGCCCCTGGAGAGCTCAACCCTTAACGAGAGGAAATCGAGAGGTACGATATTTGTGGGCTCAAGATCATGTTCAGTGGTCGAATGAACAATGGGCCAATGTTTCTAACAGGAATCACATATCGTGATTTAATTCTTGGGTAGTGTTACCTTATGCCAATGATTTTGGGAGAAACTTCACGGCCTCATACAGCCAGAGTAGTAAGTGAGTTTATCAATGCTCATCAATTAAACATCTTACCCTGGTTGCGAATCTCCTGACCTCAACCCCATCGAGCACGTATGGGACGCGGTCCAAAGAAGAATTTTGAGAATGGGTATGCCTCGTGAAACTCGTAGGGATCTGGTTCGGGCCGTGAATGCAGCGTGGCAGGCTGTACCTCAAGAAGAGATCGACAACCTGATCAGGAGCATGGAGAGACGATGTAGGGCTGTAATGAACAGCAGAGGAGGCCATACCCTTTATTAAGTAAAAATGGATTTTTATTCACAGTTTAGAATAAAAAAAAATGTGTGTATTTTTTTGAGTTCAATAAAAATCAAGGTAAATTTGAAAAATTCGGTAAATTTCGCATTTTTATTTCCAATACGTCCTGTAAACTATTTGTTTATTTCAATTTTATTATATCAGAAATGCAAATAATAAAATTACTGACGATGGCTGGATAAAATTATAATATCCCTAGCCTTTTCCGGTGTGTGTAGTTCGCACACGAGTTGCAAACAACATTTTTTCTACAAGCATTAAAATCGGGATATCCCTAAAAATTATTATTATTATATTCCTTTTATTACTGAACATCGTCATCGATTTCCTTTTAGGTCGTTTTAATACTTGGTATTTCTGGTGCTTGGCGCCGTGAGAAACTTACTAAAATGATGGTCGATAACATAGAAGATAAAGATTCAATTTTGATTGTTAAAGTACGCGATACAAAAACAAACATAGACCGAGTCTTTACAGTGTCAAATTTGAATTATATTGAGATTTACCGAAAATACGCAGCTCTTCGTACAAGAAATGCTACCAATCGCAGATTGTTTTGAAAATATCAAAATAAAAGATGCGTTAACCAAGTGGTCGGCATAAATTCTATTGGTAAGATGCCTAGTATGATAGCAAAACACTTGAAGCTGCCAGATTATGAGGCCTACACTGGGCATTGTTTCCGGAGAAATTCAGCCACACTCCTTGCTAATTCAGGGGGTGATATATTTAGTTTGAAGCGCTACAGAGGATGGAAATCTTCGACAGTGGCCGAGGAATACGTCGACGATTCTATCAACAATAAAATTCAAATACCAAATAAAAGTTTAGAGTATCAAATACCGGGATCAAGTACCTCTACATACATCAAAATTGGATAGTGTCTCAAGTCCCAAAACCCCCATATCTCAAGCAAAATCAGAACTATCTAGTTCGGATTAAATATTGGTTCGTGTACTGTATGTTACCCTTCTGTATTTTAACAGTTTTACGAGCTCTCATTTTTATATGGGACACTTCGTGGTGTCTGTTGATTTATATAATCTAAACTGGGACTTATAAAAATAAAATAAGCACTAGCATTATCTGGTTTTACACCAACAAACACCAGCAGCGCCAATTTTTTCACTTGATTACTCCTATTTCGCCGCAAGACCCAGATATGCTTTATGGACATTTTATGACATCTGCTACACATACTGGCGTTTTACGAGCGACTGCCAGTTGTAATATGATTTTTATTCTTCCAACTGTGTAGACTCTTTAATTTTACAACTGCAAGGTGTAAAACTAACCGCCATCCTCGTAAAACTCTCGCATCATCAGATAAAATGAGTTCTGCTCGTTTTGTCTTTTTGGAAGAAAAAAATTATATATGTATTTTGGTTAATTTTAAGAAGATTCTTAAAATTTGATATTTTCACACATTTTAAAAGCATAGCAAATGAAAAAACGGAACCCTTATAAAGTTTAATATATTTTGTTCTAGCGGGCCGATTTTGTAGTATCTCTTTTAAAATTCTTTGATATATTAACGTACTCCACAGGGTGTTTCTAACTTTTATCAAAATATGTTCTTGAGAGTCTATTACGATGTACTGTTCGGGTCGCTCTCAGGGGTCGGGTATAGCGGGTGTATGGCTGAAGGATATATACAGGGTGTTTCAAAACAAATGCGAAAAACTTTAGGGGGTGATTCCTTGTTCAAAATAAAGGCTAGTTTGCTTTATAAACGTTGGGTCAAAAGTCAACCATTAGGGAGATATCGCGGTACAAAGATTGCGGAAAAATAATGTTTTTATTTTTTATCTTGAAAACGAAAAGAGATAGACTAATGAAATTTTATGGAAGCATTACTGTTATGAAAACACACTTTCAGATAATTTTTTTACTTTTTAAAAATGAGTGGAAGGGGTTGAAATAAACTACCACTCTCATTCTTGTTAACGAAATTTAAAGAAAAATCTTATCAAACACATGCAAGTGCTCTAATTTGGATAGTTTAGTTTGTTTAGAAACTTTTTTACCTCTTGTGTTTTTTTGATAAAACTCACCGATTGGAAATTAAAAAATAAAATGTAAAGCATTACATGTCAGGACAAAAAACATTTTTAGATTAAGAATCTAGTGGTAATAACGATAATAATAATCATCTAGATAATAACGTATATATTGCAGTAGAGTAATGTCAAATAACATAATATTAGGAACATCCTAAAAAGTAAAAGCGGCCGACTAGATTTTTTCCTAAAAAAATTACAGCAGCCCACTAGATTCTTTATCAGAAAATGTTTTTTGTCCTGACATGTAATGCTTTACATTTTATTTTTTAATTTCAAATCGGTGAGTTTGATCAAAAAATACAAGAGATAAAAAGTTTCTAAACAAACTAAACTATCCAAATTAATTTTTTTGCATGTATTTGATAAGATTTTTCTTTAAATTTCGTTAACAAGAATGATAGGGGTAGTTTATTTCAACCCCTTCCACTCATTTTAAAAAAGTGAAAAAATTAACAGAAAGTGTGTTTTCATAAAAGTAATGCTTCCATAAAATTTCATTAGTCTATCTTTTTTCGTTTTCAAGATAAAAAATAAGAACATTATTTTTCCGCTATCTTTGTACCGCGATATCTCCCTAATGGTTGACTTTTGACCCAACGTTTATGAAGCAAACTACCCTTTATTTTGAACAAGGAACCACCTCCTGAAGTTTTTCGCATTTGTTTTGAAACACTCTGTATATCACTGTAATCACAAAACTTCAATCTACTTCCGTATTGTAACGGAATTTAAAATTATGTCTTTATTTTCGAGAAAATTTAGTCCAAACACAAGGAATATTTTGTTGATGTTTGACCATCAAAATCTTAAAGATAAAGAAGTTGTCTAGACATGTGCTACAATACGGATATAGTGTAATCCTTTATCTTTAATTTCCTTCTTCATTTGTATAAAAATACCTAGCCAGTTTTACATAGAACGTTAAATGCCGAACGCTTTGCTGTCCAGGGTTATTCCCAGATAACAAAACATCCCGTACAAACCAGTAAAAATTATTAATAATAGGGTTACTTACAATGTAGTATAAGCTATAAAGAAAATATAAAAAGGAATATATCGCCATTAAAACTTCCAAAAATGCCTCGAGGAGAGTAACAGCACAACAATAGCTCTGCAATAAATATCAAATATCCCGCGCGTAAGAAATTTCATCTCTCCTCGGGCAACAGAGCACAGAGTCAGCGTCATCTAATGAGTTAAGCAAGTCGGTTAGAGCCTGAGGTCAGGCGGATAGAGCGCACAGTAGGGATGGGCATATTTTAAATTATCGATAATGAATATCTATATTATTTTCTATAATCTATACTACTATATAAAATCCTTAAGTGACTAACAAACTGATTAATCACGATCCTGCTCAAACAACTCAGCGTAAGAAGCTCAATTTTGGCATACAGGTTGATTCTAGGGTGTAGAGGTTCGATAAGAAGGGATTTTTTGAAATTCCAGTTCCAAGAGGGTGAAACCACCCCTCAAATATTACAATATTTTTTATTTAAAAAACGGTCAAGTTTCCGGAAAACTCTTAAACACGTATATTTTATTTTATTTTTTTTACATATTTTAGGATTCTTTAAAAATGTATACAGGGTGTTTCATAAAATATAACCATTGAGTAATCACGATTCTGCTTAAACTGCTTGACGTTTAAAGCTGATTTGGTGTAGAGGTTCGATAAGGTGTGGTTTCTCGATTGGTTTTTGTCATGCTGACATAAATGTGAGAAAATTTTATCCAGTTTGTATGTTAATAGATGTTATACTTGATGAATATCAGGTTATAGATCAAGAAAAACCTTTACAAGAACTAAAGCTGGCATTAACGGAGGAATATAGCTCTTGTAATAGTTGTGGTGAAATAGGACGACGACGAACAGCTCTTTTAAGTTCATCGCAGAAATGTTCGATTAGATTGAGGTCCGGACTACAAGGAGGCCATTCCAATCTTCGTAGTCCAACCTCATCCAGATGTTAACTCCTTGTACTCCTAACTCGTTACCCCGCGAGGGGCCTGGCATTATCATGCACCAGTATAAACTGATTTCCAATGAAAGGAGCAAATGGAACCACAACTTCTTGGAGGACATCCTCAATATAACGGTGGGCATTGAGAGCTCCATTTTCAACAAATTGTAGATTGTGTAGCGTTTTTTTATAAACATTACCACTGCGAACGGCAGCTTTTCATCGGAGAGCAGTCGTGGGTAAGGTATTTCACTAGAGAGAAAACTAATCAATAACAATAAACAAAAAAATACAGATATTGGGCGCCAGGCATGTACAGAGAAAGAAAACACAGTTGTATATTACTTAAAACTAATGACTAGATTTATTCAAGATGTACTGTGATAGTAAATAGCATTGTACAATTTAATAATTATTATAGTGGTTAAATACTATTACACGGTGTAATGTAATGAAATCTAAGATCTAAATCATATTTTAAATATTAAATCGACATGAATGTTCTTAACAATCTAACCACTAAACATAGTCTGTACGATATTACTTAAGATGTACGTTAGTGTTTAAGACTGAAAATGTTTTAGATGTTAAATGTAAAACTAGAACTTAAATCTACACTTAGCTGTTCTTTATGTAATCTTGCTTCAAACAGTAACAGCATGAGGTGGGCTTGCATCTCTGTACTCGGCCATCTAATATAACAAAAGGGGGCCAGAGTGAGGACACCATGAATTGATACAGCCGTAACTACTGACTAGACTGAGAAATGGGAACGAAGCAGCATGGGGCGTACGCTGTATCCATACTGTAGCAATATGGGGACACTACATGTACCTTGGAACACTAATAGGACCTTGGATAATGGCCGTACCTTGTAAATAGTCCGTACCTTGGACCCTAAAAATATGAAACTCTTGTTTAAAACCAAACAAGGTCTAATAAACAAAATAAACCTACCTCGAATTACTTCCGAAGGCTCAATAATAAACAAAGAAACTGTCCTTTCTTCCATGTAACATTCTGCAGGACAAAAGAAAAGGGACGCCAACGTGCCAACAAAATACAAATACAAGTTAAGTTGGGACATCCAAAACTCTACCCTAAAAATATGCAGTAATAATATCGAATCTAAAAGGATAATATCTCATCTTTACCTGTTGGTTTGAAATAGCAGCTGATTCAGATTATACAGCAAGATTTAAATAATCACCATTTCTAAAAGCCGGGATGGTTAGGTTAGGCTACAGAGCGCTACAGAGCGCTAAAAGCAAAAGTCAGTCGACAGCACAGAGAGTTGACAGAAGCGATGTTGACAGCGCCTCCACAGAGCGATAACAGGGTTGTGTCAAGCGACAACAGGGTTGTGGACTAGAGAACGTAAAAATTCGTCAAATAAATTATCCGGCCGGAACGATAGGGAATCCGGTGATGATACGCCCAGACATCATATATTATATATAAAAAAGACATGTAACGAACTAAAAACGTTACAATTGTAAAAATATCAGTACTTTATTTAAAAATCTGTAGCTCAGAAAAGCATAGATATAATAGGATAATTCAAAAAAATGTTAGGAATACTTCTAAGATTACAGGCAAGTGTTTTTTATCCCATTTTTTTTTTGAATTTATTGCTAAGAACCAAGATTTTTTATTTACCCCGGTATAAACCCACCTAACCGAAATATATAAGCCATTAAAATAATAAAAAATAATGCCAACAAATTTATCAACAAACTAATACTATAATCACAAAAATCGAATTTCAAATTCAAAAGTTATGAAACATTAAACTTAGTCTAGATTTTAGGGTGGCGGAATTTTATGCCGGGAGTTTATATTGTAAGTCGTGTAAAGTTTGAACTTTGCGGAATGTCTGATATGTTATCCAACGACCTGTTTCAACTAGCGCAGTTATAATTAAACAAGCTGGTGCCGAAGCAGCCGCACAATCGTCTAAAATCCGAATTCACTCTGCACTCCTCACACTTCCAGGTTCGTAACGATGCCAATTACCCTCAAAAACACCTCATTAGCGCACCGAATTGCACATAAACACACAGCGGTATACGTTCGGAGTAACAACTCAAAGATGCTATTTCTGGATGCTGTAAGCTACATCCAACTATTCCAGAAGTATCTTACACAAACAGGTTGTTAGTGTTTTCAATCTGAGACAGAAAACTAAAGATTTTTGGTTATTTTTCTGTCGCTAGGTGTTCGAGAATTGAATTTCTATAAAACTCGCTTACAAAAAGATTTTTGATCGTATTTAGATAAAAAAAACCTGGACATGAAAGCGACTTTTTAATTTAGACAATATAATCCTAATTCTTGTTGAAAATTTTTAATAATATTTTGAGATATTTAATCAAAAGAAGAAGAGCGTATATTTTGGATAAAATATTTTACTAAAATCATAATTAGACATATTTTTAGGGATAAAAAATCTGGATGAAGAAGTATACCGGGTGCGTTTCCAAAAGTGGCTCACCCCTATAACTTTTTTATTTCTTTTTTAGATAAATAAACGAGATTTGGTACGTTAGTATAAATATGATATAAATTTTAGTGATAAAAGAGGTCTAAATTATAAAAAAAGCATTTTCTACGAAAACTTGAAGAGATAGGTAAAAAAATGGTATAATACAATTTGATTGACAATTAAATTGTGCATCTGATTCACTTCACGTCAAATATACAGGGTGTTCCATTTAAATTAAACAAGTTATTGCCGTTCAAAGCTAGTAATTATTTAATATAAATTTATTGCAACACAATATATCTGGTCAATAAATAATCTTCAGTAAGTATTTAGTATTTAAAACTTTGATAAAAACCTTGGAGAAATGAAGTCTCAAAATGTTTACTGCAATTCCATAAAATTGAAAATATTTCAAAAACGGTAAGGTTTAAGTGTGATAAACCTTAATCAAATTTACCTTTATTTCAATTGTAGAATCTGAAAATAGGATAATATACCGGGTGTTCCATTTAAAAAATACAACTATAATATTTTTATTTATTTGGGACACTCTGTATCTTGTAAAAATATTTTTAAATTGTAGGTCTAATAGTTCTTCAACGAACCCAAAACTCACAATTTGTAGAAATCTAATCGTTTAGCTACAATAGGTACCGTAAAATGGGGGGAATAGAAACATAGTGGTGAATAGAAACAAAATTTCTGAAAAAAATCAAATCACGATTAAAAATATTCAAAGTAAAAAGAGTCGACATATCTAATTTTTCTATCATTGGTAATACACAATAAAATGTAAAAACTATATTTTTATCTGTGGCAGCACTGTTTCTGTCTATCTGCTGATCAATAAATGTGAGATCGATTTATCACTATTTTGTATGGCGCTAAAACTTTATAAATAAAATATTTATTTTTAAAGTAATACATGAGCTGGTACATGTAAGTTGTTATATTATATGTATTGTTAATTATTGTTAAACCTACTTAAATAGGTAATAATTTACTGTTTCTAATCACCTTGTTGGAAATAGAATAGATAAAAGCCTTAACATCAATGTGTGTTTCTATTCTCCCGAATAGCAGGTGAATAGAACCACAAATGTTATTTTTATTTAATATTTATATGCATATTTTTCTAAAATCAAATTATATGTATACGCAAAGAACAAACAAAGACCCATGTTTTAAAATATTGGGGAAAATAATACCACATTTTTATCAACCGGTATATCGCTAATAGCCTACCAAACTGTTTCTATTCACCCCATTTTACGGTACTTGTCCTTTTATGCTTAGGCGTTAAAATGAATTTTTTATATTGTCAATCACGTCGCACAAATTAATACTTTCGAGGCGTTTGAAAAAAAAAATTATTTTACTGTTTGTAATAAGGCAAAATGTCAATCTACAAAAAAACTGCCGAATTACCGTTCAATTATTATCAAAAACTAATTAGTATAATCAGCTTCGCGTTTTATAACGCCGAAACTCATAACTCTGTAAAATAAATCCGCCGTAATTTTTTCCTTCCATTATTTACAGACCAATAATTTTGAATCGTGCCATTTTTCACCGTAAAATTTTCATGCCATCAACTTTTACACCCTTCAAACGTACGGTGCGCCAGTCTTCTCCTTTGTAATAGGATGCCGTTTTATATTATATATCGGGTCGGCCATTTTATATTATATCAGGTAGCTGTATAATAAACGCCAAGACGGAGAGATAGATATTTTCAGTCAGCTCGAAATTCTCGTGTAAAAATCGCTCGAGATGCTAGAATTTTTTGCTGATGTATGTTTCTGTGAGAATTTAGTGTTATGTAGTTTGATAGGTGATGTTTATGGGCTATTTTCCAGTTTATACCTTTATCGGCACTAAAAACGAACACTTTAAAATTTTCATGGATTTTATTGTTCAATATACAGTGTACACACTGTTTTTTTTTATCTAAAGTTGATTAGAAACAGCCAAAGTACACAATTAAAAGTCAAGTCATAACCAAACCAAACCAAACAACGAAATGCGTCTCGTAATCTGCTTAATTATGAATATTTGACTCCGAACGACATTAAACAAGTGTTCCCGCCAAATATTTCGCTCAACTCTATCGGAAATCAGTGCAAAACAGTGTGGAAATCAAATTAGAGCCTCTAATAATAACTCTCCGGAATATATTGCTCAATAATCTCGACGTGGATACCGAAGCGTTTAATTAAGAGCCACGTCTTAATTTCTGTACACGCTCTATCTCTATATCTCTATCCTCGTTCTGTACAGTGCTCTATATTGCTCTCTTTCTCTCTCTGGCCCGTGGGGAGGAATTATTGCAAGTCGGAAAATTAAAAATTTTATTTATTGCTCTCGTTTAAAATTTGTTTTGGGTTAGAAGAGAAAATCGAGGTAAATAGGAAGTTTTTAAGGAAAGAAATATGATACAGAGGGTGCATTTATTTATTTTTAATAAAAATTTAAGAAAATAAAGGTAAATTTCTTCTATAATCTTAAACAATCCATCGTACGTTATAATAAAAATCGCAGCCCTCAAAAATCTTCCTGAAAGAACTATTCCTCCTCAGTATTATTTTTATTCCTTCTCAATCCCCGTTATAGTAGTACAAGAGGCAGGGGGAATCGAGGAACAGGGCGGAGAGGATAGTTCGATTGTTCCCTCGAGTCGATCCGGAAAAAGAATTTGATTTCTTAGAGTCCCTCCAAGGACACGCCACCTTTGTTTGGCCGTCGAACTAACAGGAGGTTGAGGAGGGGAGGAGCGCTCTTTATAGAGACGTCCAAGTGCATTTGATCTCCATTGTGAGCCAAGTTCCAGATGAGAGATGATAAATCGGAAGGTTTTGAACCGAAATACTCGTTTTCAATTCGTTCCTTTTTACTTTGGGATTTTGCAGAAGGTCTGATGTTTTAGTTTATGTAGTTTTCTTATTTTATAAGATAAAAAGCTGTTGCTCGCGATATAGCTTCCAATTTAATTTCCCTACGTGTTACAGTAATTAAAATACAGGGTTGTGCGGTTTATATCGAAATGAAATTTTGGCAGTATATATAGGTTAACTGAAAGCATTTTATAAAAAATATATAGAATTATACAGGGTATCCCCAAAAAAATTACGCATCAAAGTTGTGTTTTTTCTAATGGAACACCCTATATATTAATTGATTTTCGGATTCTAGGAAAAAAATAAAGGTGAGTTTTATTAATGAATCATATACCTAAAATCTAAGGATTTTGACATATTTCACATTTTGTGAAAATGAAGAGGAAATTTTAAATTTCGATAACAGCTACTTAAATTTTAGTTAACCTTGTATAGCCTGATATTTAATTACAGTAACGATTGTATGTTAAATCAAATTGAAATTTGACACGAAAAGCTATACAGGATGAGACAAAATTAATATGGAACATTAGTCACATTTAAAAGCAAGTTACTCCTTTATTTTAAATGGAACACCCAGTATATTATTTCGGTGTTCAATGGGTTTTGAAGTTATAACATATTGTGAGTCATGTAAATATTATGAGTAATGTCTATACATACAATTTCCTGTCTCACCATGTACCGTTTGTGTCCGGGAAGGGTTCATAGTTTCATAGTTGTCGATTTTCGAAAGAAATCAGTACATGTATATTATTTCGTATATTTTTCATTTTATTGATTATATGGAAAGCACTGTTCATTAAAATGTTGTATCCTATGTTATAGGGCTTGTTTCTTTCTACAATTTCCTGTCTCACAATGTACCGTTTGTGTCCAGGAAAGATTCATAGTTTCATAGATGTCGATTTTCGAAAGAAATCAGTACATGTATATTATTTCGTATATTTTTCATTTTATTGATTTTATGGAAAGCACTGTTCATTAAAATGTTGTATCCTATGTTATAGGGCTTGTTTCTCTCTACAATTTCCTGTCTCACAATGTACCGTTTGTGTCCGGGAAGGGATCATAATTTCATAGTTGTCGATTTTCGAAAGAAATCAGTACATGTATATTATTTCGTATATTTTTTATTTTATTGATTTTATGGAAAGCACTGTTCATTAAAATGTTGTATCCTATGTTATAGGGCTTGTTTCTCTCTACAATTTTCTGTCTCACAATGTACCGTTTGTGTCCGGGAAGGGATCATAATTTCATAGTTGTCGATTTTTGAAAGAAATCACTACATGTATGTTATTTCGTATATTTTTCATTTTATTAATTTTATGGAAAGCACTGTTCATTAAAATGATGATAATGATGATTATACCGTAAAATCAAAAAGTTAAAGTAGATTTCAATTTTTCCATGTTTATTTCATATACCTATTTGTGGTTGATTTTATTTATTCGTTTCTTCTTTAGTGTTCTTTTCAACTCTATGTCATTAATAACGAGCAAAAAACACCCTTAAATATAATTTAACAGGACAAAGTCGACCTTAATACCCCCATTAGGAGTATTTAGGAGATGTTCAAAAGAGGATAGAAACGAGAGAAAAATTCAAATATTTTTTTACGAGAATTGCCTTTGCAGCTTTTAGGAATTTTCTGGAATTTTACATAAAGTAAGTAGCTTTTTCACGATATAAAATTGTAAAAGGTGGTAGCTTAAAAAATATGGACGAATAAAAAAGGCGCATAATTCGAGAAAAAAAAAACATAACACGCCCGGCTTTTCAATACTACATAATTTTGTTTCATTTTTATGTATGTATTATACCGTAAAATCAAAAAGTTTAAGTAGGTTTTAACTTTCCCATGTTTCGTCGTGTACAGTACCGCTGCTGGATCTGTGCCTATGAAAGGAATGCGGACAAAAAACATTTAAATAAACAGCAATATATTTTATACGTCGACTTGACGAGTACGTCACTGCAAATCGCTCCGCCCACTCATTTTATTGGCTACTTGCAAATTTGTCGAATTTTTATTGATGGGACGCGTCGTCTAATTTTTTACGAAAAAATGGAAGCAATTAAAAAACGTGCGAGAAGAAATAAAGTTTTTAACCTATCCTCGCCTTGTTAAAGTATCATTTAATCTACCCTTGCTTATTTTATCTACTATTTTTGATAGATATAAGGCAATTTTAACAGTTGCCATGGAAAAAAAGTTTAAATGAAAAAGTTTAAATAAAAAACTTAACAGAAAACGTATTAATTTAAATAATGGATGTGGAAAACTATACTTTCAAGTCACATTTTTCTTTTTAATGTTTTATATATAAATCTGCCTTAAAAACAAGTAAACAAAAAACAATATCAAGTTGTTTGTCAGCGGTTACAGGTTCAGGGAAGTTCAATAGTTCGATCCAATTCGCTAAGTACATAAATCATAACTGTATCCCTTTCGATAGAAGCATAATAAAGACATTTTATCGTCAAGATAATATTAAAAAAGAAATACTTTGTCTTGTTCAATTCAATTTCTTTGGTAAAATGTGCTGAATCAGCACAAAGGAAATATATCCTTAATAAATTTTCGTTAAGTAAAAAGAAGTCTCTTTTTTCTTTTCTTGTTATATTTATACAGGGGGAGTCTTAAATAAGTGCAAACATTTTTAGGGATAGTATATTTCGACTATAGAAATTCACGAATTTTTTTTTTTTTGAAAATTTGGGATTTTTTCAAAATTTTTTGTATTTTTTTTTAAATTTTTAGTAACATAGGTAGCAGATTAAATTTACAAGAAAGAAAACCCCGAATAGATCCGGTGGTTCTCAACATTAAAAATCATTTTTTTTTAATTTTCAAAGTAAAATATCTTGGTTATTTTGGACTTTTTATTTTTAAAACGGTAAAGAGAAAATATGTTTTTTTTTATCGAGATCTACCAGCCCTGAAAATATTTACACTTATTTAAGATTCACCCTGTATAATAAATAACTAGTAAATACAGGGTGGTCCGAACTGTATTCCGGAAACTTCGACAGCATATTCTGCAGATAAAAATAAGAAAAGAACTTCGTATAAATTTTTGTTCTAAAATGGTTAGTTTCGGAGATACAGGGTGTAGAAATTTCATATTTATTTCGATTTTTTTCAAATAATTTCTGAAGTAACGTTAATATATGGATGAAAATTGGTGTCTGGGTTTTTTTTTGACATGAGAAATTTGATTTTGATGTCAATATGACTACTATTTGTAGGAGACGGCACCTACATGTTTTTAAACTGTTTGAATAGTAATAACTTTTCGTTTTGTCCGTGATTTTTTACGTAATGTCCGTGATTTTTTACGTAAAAAATGTCTCTTAGTAAAAATCGCTACGAGCAACCGTTCTCAAGATATTTAGAATGGAAAGAGTCAATACATGTCATTATTGACAGAAAATAAACATGTTGGTAGATAGTTATTTGACTGAAATGATAAATTTGGGAATTTTTTATTTTTTTAAATTAGTCATAAATTTTCCTTCGAAAAAATGATGTTAAAACAGTTTCTGTTGATCTTTGAACTTCAAAATTATGATTTCAATCCAATAATAACTAATAACTACCGTATGATCGAAAAAATAATAATAATGTATAATAAATTGTCTTTATTTGCTAAATGAGCGAAGTCTCACTCCACTTAACCCATATATAAATTAAAAAATTAATTACAATAAATGATAAATAGAAATAACAATACAATATGTATAATATAATCAAATTAATCCATTTTACAAAATTAATTTTTAAATCAATTTATATAATATTACGGTGAAGTAACCATCAGGGAGTGTTAGAACTGTCAGAATACAATAAGGTTTTAAGGGAAAATTTGAAAGCTTTTTCATTATTACGTAACAAAACAACATAGACATAAATTTTCACGCATTTGACGGGATAATATACTTTTATTGCTATACAAGAATTTTAAGTTTATGTAAGATTGTTTGACTAGATTCTGCACGTGATTTGTAACTCTTAATTTCTCATCAAACAACACACCAAGGTTGGCGTCCAGTTGGCTGGGAAATGACGATCGATGACATTTCCCATATAGATTTACATATGAAATGACAGCCATTTTCTTTTCATAGCCATCGTTGACGCCGTTTTTTCTCGATCATACGGTATTTAATCAACATGTTTAATTTATGTCAATGATGACAGGTATTGACATGACAGGTATTGATAATTTCGATTTCAAATATCTCGAGAACCATTACTCGTAGCGATTTTTACCAAGAGACCTTTTTTATTCATACGAAATTTTTTATTTATTTTTATTTGCATAATATGCTTCCGAAGTTTCCGGAATGCAGTTCGGACCACCCTGTATATTAGAAGGCACAAAAATTTCTAATTAAAAAATCTCGGGAAACGATTTCTAAACAAGATATTTTTGTAAGAGGGTAAAATATGTTTTCTCTTCTTTTGAATACTCTACTGTACAGAGTTAAAAAAAATCAACTGAAATATTTGAATTGTTCAAAAATGTCCTGGCAGAAACATTAATGAATGGTAATTGTTTCTCGCCTTTCCAAATATAGTTTCCGCCATTTTCCAAAGTTTAACTTAGCGCTTTCACAGTCCTCACTTCATACATTTTAACGCTGGACGTAGCTAGGAGTCCAATTAGCTTAACCAACAAAAGGGACTGTGTTGATTGAGCAATATGGCACTACGGAAAATTAAAGACCAAAATTTTGTTAAAAGAAATATGGGTGGAAAAATTTCTAAAGGCTATATTTTTAATGATTTAATTACAGATGTATAGTTTTCAGATTTTTTTCTATACTTGTAGCATAAGACAGATTTTAGTTTTATATTTTTTCCGTAATATTAGAAAGAAAAATTCATATCTCGGTATCTACTATTTGAAAAAATATTTCGACTCACATGTTTGTAGGAAATTCAATTCTCTACAAAAAATGTCTCTTACAATTTTTTCGTAAACCTCACCGTTTGCAAGTTATTAAAGGTTGAATCTTGATTATTTTAAGGCATATTCCTTTTTTCTTAAGAATTTTATAACTCTTTAACAAAAAATCATTGTGAAACTCGCAACTCACGGTTTTGTAGGAAATTCACTGCTCTACAAAAATGGTTTCTTATGATTAGTCGATTAAATTAACCGTTTAAAAGATATTCATCGTTAAACTTCAATGCACAATAATTTTAAAAGTTTTTGGTTAATAATTCGAACAATTCCAATCCAATTATATTTTTTTCTTCTAGATCAATACTTTTTATAATAAATTCATCACAAAAACGTTATTTACTCGAAATTTAATGAATTATTATCTCTTAAGTTAAGTTTAAAACATTTCTTCGTTCATAGAAACTCAAATTTGTACAAATTTTTCCAAAACTCATAAAATAGATTGGAATTATTCGTTTCCAAATAGTCGATACATAGATATGAATTTTTCTTTCTAAATAAAAAGGAAAAAATAGAAAACTAAAAAGCGGAGACTCTTCCTATTAAAATTAAGAGCTCATACTTGTAGAGAATTGAGATTTTTTGATGAAAAAAGACAGTTTAGATTTTTTAACCCATAATAACCTAATGCATTTATTAAATTTATCTTCAATTTTATACTATCAAACATTAACAACCTTCTTTAAAGCATATATTAGAATTTCTTTTACCCCTTCTGGAACTTTAATCCCTTCATATCCCTTTCTATTTAAAGCCTCGTTATTTCTTCTCATTTGTTTGTTTAAATATTCAAAACATTTCTTAAAACTTTTAAAGGGATCCCCTAACCCTAACCCTACTATACAATTATTAAATTTTAAACATAAATATCTTCGAAATCAAAAGGAAGGTTCACCCTTTCTCGCTTAGAGGTCCTTTTAGGTTAAATTTTAATTTGGAAGGGCCTGAAATAATTCATAATATTCAAATTTCCTGGAAGGTGATGACCTTTTGAAGTCATCATCAGTGGTCATTTCTATGTTGATAAATAAATGTGACAAAATTAATTTGAAACAGCTTCATTATTTTTTTTTGTTATACAAGTTTTATATATAATAATTTTAAAATTATTTTTTTTTGATGATTTATTTTAAACAACATTGTTTATTAAAATAAATCAGCTGTACTTAAATGATAGGAATAATTTTTGAAGGAGTAGGTTTATCGAAAAATTGTAAGAGACTTTTTTCGTAGAGCGTTCAATTCTGTACAAAAATATGTAATGGGCTCTTTCAGTATATTTTGGAATTAGCATAATTGAATAAAGCAATTAATTCTAGAATTTTCGGCTATCTCACTTTCGAAAAATTTGAAGTCGTTCTTAAGAAAATAAATAAAAACAAAAAAGCCCAGAATAAAAATACGCACTTATTTTTAATACGTCACACCCTTTAATACGTCACACCACCACCTCCACACAAGGCGATTCAACCTTTTCCGTATTTTAAAACCTGTTTTATTTCCAAATTAAACATTTTTCACACAAATGTCTGGTTACATTACGTAATATTTCACTATTTTTTTAATATACAGGGAGTCTAAAGTTCTCTACATAAGTATGGAATTTTTTGTATTATTACTTTTATGAAAACATCAGTTAGTTACTTTTTAAAAATAGGTCTGCTTTCTAAGAAAATAGATAGTGTTAAAATATTCAAACTTGAGGTAGCATATATAGGGTGTTCAAAATCATCGGAAAAAGAAATAACCAGAAATATATGACAGAAAATAGCAATATAAACTAAATATTTTCAATTGCAAACACTTACTTACCATAGTTTAGAATTTACTGCACGTTTGATAAATATATAATATTATGGACAGTATAGGAAGTTACTTGTCTTAGTAAAAGCCTTGGTAAATGCTCTTGGTGTAAACTACACTGACTTGGGTCAAAAAATATGGAATATTTTTCCTGTTTTGCAGCATTACATAAATGGGAATAAATTTAAACTATAATACGTGAGGATAACTAAAAAATATAATATGTGTTACAAGATTTTATATAGAAAAAAAACTAAATACCTTTTTATAACGTCATTCCTGTTTTTTGTATAGTTCTTCAATAAAATATTGGATATTCTGAACAAGATGGATTTAATAATAAATTCTGACGTATGTGAGGGGCATTGTGACCTAAAAAAAAAGACATCCAGGCCATATATTTTCAAATGTGAATGTTGTCAATATCTTGTGAAGTAAGTGTAAGCAGTAGCTATAACTACATCCTCACTAGGGTAACAGAGACTTTGGCCTTTTTGAGGCATATTTAATGCACTTTTTACCCGAGAACTACTAGTAGTAGTGAAATTATCTCTTTTAATAGCTGTCAACCATTTTTTACGAAGCTCGTCATTTTTGGGGAATATAAAAGCAGAAACCTTGAAACCCCCTCTATAATTCTCGTGACAATTTAGCAGAGCATGTAAAAGGTATGCTACAATAAAATGTTAATACCTACCCTTTAATACCTATCTTTTGATTATTGTAAGTAACCATTATAAAGTACTATGCAGACTGGCGGTGAAGACTTTTTACTCATTTACGTGTAATATCTTGATAAATACTTCTAGTTCTTACCTTAAAATAATTAATAATAGAGGAGTACGACAAGCACAAAAGTTTGAAGTTTACACTGTTATTTTATCACAATTTTCTGATCACACCATGCACTGAACACTAAGAACTAAGCAAACGTGTTGCAGAAGCACAACAAACTAGAGATAATTAATTATTTCTGGTATGCAATCGGAACGAGAAACCACTACCGGCTTTTTAGTTTAAAGGTAAACAATTTAATAATGCGCTGCCTTCGCCGCCATATTTGCCTTGCCCCTATCATTTTGATTGGCCTTGAGTTGAGGTGGTGCTGGTCAAATCAAATCGCAATGTTGCCAGTTGTTGGCTGGCGCACGAGCACGGTTCTGCAATATGATTGGGCGTATTTTTCATACGTCATCAATTGGCGCTCTAAAATTATTTTAAATTAAAGCAGTTTTGAGGGCCTATAAAAAAATTATTCAATGTCATGGAACTATTTTTTTTTTGGATAAATATACTGAAAATAGTCTTCTGTTTTAGATTTTGTCCTTGAATTGGGCTTTTTATTTTTTATGTTTTTAACAAGAGCCCATTGTTATGGCTGCGAGAGAACAAGATCGAGAGAAAAAAAAAATATTTGCAAAAAGTGGCAAATTCCCATGTAATTTAAATGGGAAATAAATCGTCTTTGGGGCAAGGTTTATTGTGACTATTAAGGGTTTACAATGGTCTATTATTTTTTTAGTCAATAAACTAAAAATTTAGAGGGCCTCATGAGAGAAACGGTCAACTTTGTAAATAACGGACAAATAAAATATTGTTTTGGTTTTTCAAGCAATTTAAATCCTATCTCCAGCAAAATCTACCACTTGTGAACGTATGTATTCAATGAGAAACGTTTCGAATTATTTTATCGTCTCCCCTTCATGAATTATTACTGAGACACCGCTGTTTGCCATCGGGAATCCTGTGCTTTATGGACGGATCAAGCGTCTGTCATTTTCCGTTTGGTCTTTTACACCTAAACGCTAAGCAAGTCTTCTTGCCATGAGCTGTTTATCCATTTTTCCGTCATTTTATCGGTTTTCGAAAGTAGATAGTCGGTGATTTTTTATCCTTGGGGAACCAGGACTGTTTTTAGAAGGATCAAGCAACGTTTTAGGCAGAGGCGGCGCGTAGTTCAGTACTTTAGGGGTGGCAGAAATTTAATAAAAAAATTTCATGCCACCACGGCTCAAGAAAGACTCATTTTAAACTATGAAATCGTCAATATAGGCCTGCCAATTAACAAAAAATCTCAAGTCTCATTCAAAACCTCAAAATTACATTTATAGTCTGTGAAACGAATAACTTTGAATTTGACAGTTCCCGTGGTCTTTTCTAGTGTTAATTTTATTAGGTTAGCAACTTGCGGCCATGCTGAAGCAACGCCGTCTCTAATAGAACAGCCTCGGAGCGAGATTTATGACGTCACACTAGTTAGATATTACGGATTAATAAATATGTTGTAGAATACATGGAAAACATAATTATTCCTCGTGTTTTTGGTTTGTATTTTAAAAATGATATAGTTTACATGAAATATACATAATTTACAGTTAATAAATACAATATATATATACCATATGAATCATACAAATGCAACAAATACACACAAAAATCACAACCTACCAAAATAATAATAATATTATTAAATAATTAATAATAAATACATCACTAGTAGGTATTGAATGTTTTTTGTTAATTTGGATCGATTTTCAAACCTCAAAATTTAAAATATATTTTACATTTTACCCATTATCTTATGTACCTATTTATTATTTGTATATTGTAAAACATTTGCGGCATTTGTATGGTTCATAGTTCATTTGCCAAAGTATATATATATACCTATTTATATATATATATATATATATATATATATATATATATATATATATATATATATATATATATATATATATATATATATATATATATATATATATATATATATATATATATATATATATATATATATATATAAATAGGTATATATATTATGTATATTTCATGTAAACTATATCATTAATTAATTCATTAAAATACAAACCAAAAATACGAGGAATAATTATGTTTTCCATGTAGTGTACAACATATTTATTAATCCGTAGTATCTAACTAGCGTGACGTCATAAATCTCGCTCCGGGGCTCTTCTATTAGCGATGGAATTGGTCTGATATTTAGAAATGTCAAAAGCTGATGACATTTTACTTTTGACAATTATGACATTTCGTGTTGATTTTTGGAAGAAGAGGAAGAACTGTCACTTGTTCTATTATCTTCCTTTTCTATTTTACGAAAGTAAAAAGAGTTACCTATCTGATTCGTTCAGGTACTCAATTTAAAGAATATCAGTAAATTTTTTGGTAGAGGGATTTTATATCTACCATGTTGGTAAAAAATAACGGTTAAAATTCAAAGTTATTCATTTTATAGACTATATTTACAGTTATTTACAGTTATTACGATCAATCAGAGTGTCTAAATAACACAATTAAAATTAATAGAATATCCTAGCAACAGCTTGCAGTTGTCAGTTTTGTCTACGCTAATTGAAACCACCAATTTATTCCTCTAATTTCGAAAATTTAAAATAAGAGAAAAAAACAAAATAATAAAATTAATTTAACAAACAACAGAAAAGAATACAAATTAATACTCAAATTATGGGGTTGTATCATCGACAGAAATAAAGAAAACAGAGACAATATTTTTCGTTTTTCTTAACTTATTTTAGCGTACGATTTACTCAGTCTGTTTCTTCGGTATATTTATGTGATTTCTTCTGTATATTCGTGTGTGATTTACTTTACTATCGGTATGTTAAATTTACAACTATGGATGTCTTTATGGATAGAATGGTCCATCAATAAATTCAACCGTTCGTAATATTTTCCATTATACTGAAAGGTCCGGACAATAGACAGATAGCCTAAGTTTTGTGTTCAAGATACATTGCTTGTGTTTATGATGGAGTAATCTCTGTTATGAAATCTATTAAAAGAAAATATATAAAAGTAGGCAACTCTGTGCCGGTCAAGCTTAATCACGTGATTAAAAGTTTATTTGACATGAACTGTACGAGTTTATATTTTATCTAGATTAAAAGTTTTTCCCAAAGGTCAGTTTTTAAATTATAATAAATTGTGTGAATTACAAAAAGACCTTTTAATATTATCCATTATTAGGTATCTAAATATGCGAAAGGATATGTTTTCGTCTGACTTTTCCACGTTTAATACCACGTTCTATTTTTTTGTGACTTGACAGCTGGACGTGACGCAATCGAAAATAACGGTCGTTGGAGACTGACAGTCTGATTGCAGCACAACGCACAGACAAAAATAAAAAAGGGAGAAAGAATTATCGCCATTTGAGCAGAACCGATTCAGGAGAGCCACACATAATTTACTCTAAACGAGAACAGACATAGAGCGTTTAGAATTTACGGTACTTTCCCAATTGCTATCTATAATTCGTTTCAGAATCTACAGAAAGAAAGACATAAAAAGTAGTATACAGGGTGGCCCATCGAAAACGTTCCGCAAGGCAGAACGGCCAGGGTAATTTTCTTTTTCAAGTCAATTTTGTTTGTGAGGGGGACAATTTTTGCCCCAAAAAAGTTCAATCAGCAATCGACACGAAAGGGAATTAAAAAATATTGACTCAAAACTGACAACTAGAATTTTTAGAATTTAGAATGAGTGGGAGGGGGGTTAATCACTTCGACCTTACAGATCCATTGTGTCCCCCTTTCTTGAATCATAACTCATCATACAGTCCCAGGGCTTTGACAAAAGCCAGTATCTGGGACGGTTTTATAGAGGGTAGTTCTCCATCTCCAATATCAGTCGTACCAAAATTCATGGCACGAATGGTTGTCGTCTCGGCGCACTCAGTGATGAGGTGTACTGGTGTTTCACCATCTTCCCCACAGAATCTGCATTCGCCGTTTCTTCTTAGTTTCAATCTACTGAGGTGTTCATTGAGGAGACAGTGTCCTGTTAAAAACCCCGTGACAATCCGAAGATTGTTCTTACTCAGACCCAGGAAGATCTGTGATTTTTCTTGATCATAAGCCCTCAGAAACTTCTTCGAGTGTCCTAGACCATTGCAAGATTTCCATTCCAGGTTGCGGATGGAATCTTCCAAGTTCTTGAGTTCCGCCTTGAGTTGGTTACCACTTGGAAAGCAGAACGGTTCTTGTCCAGTGGAGTGTTCGCTCTTTTCTTAGCTAGATTATTTACTTTTTCATTGCCTTCTATCCCTTGGTGAGCAGGCACCCAGTTAGGAGGACTTTGTTTTCTTTGCCTAATTTATTCAGCTTCTCTATGCATTCTTTGACCAATTTCGAATGGATTGATACTGAGTTGATCGCTTTTAACGCTGCTTGACTATCAGACAAGGTGGCTATTTCTTGTTTCCGATAGTTCCTATCTAAGATAAGTTGTATGCATCTTTCGATAGCGTAGATTTCTGCCTGTAGGATACTAGGGTAAGTGCCGATTGGTTCGGAGTATTTAGCTCTCGGCCCAAACACTCCGATCCCTGTTCCCGTATTGGTTTTGGAAGCATCAGTATACCAAGTTATGGTATGGTCTTTTAACTGCTGGGCAAGCGTTTCGCTCTTCCAATCCTTTTTATTGCTCAATACTACATGGAGATGTTTCTCAAAGTTGTACGTTCTTAGCATATCGTCCACTGGGAGTTGCAGGAGTGGTATTTCCTTTATGAGGGTGTTCCAAGCCCCTGATCTGACAATTCTCCCAGTACTAATTCCGTTAGTGACCATTCTAATCAATGTCGCATTGGCATATCTACCAATGACAATGTGCAGTGGTGTTAGATCTAGAATGACCTCCATTGCTGCTGTTGGACAGGTTCTCATGGCTCCTGTGATGCAAACGCATGTTAGTCTCTGGACTTTGCATAGGTTTAGCCTTGCCGTCCGTTGCTCTAGTTTTGTGTACCAGGCAACTGCTCCATAAGTAATCATGGGTCTTACTATCATGGTATACATCCAGCGCAAAATGTTAGGGGAGCAGCCCCATCTATTTCCGGCCAGTCTTCTGCATATCATGAGAGCCTTTATGGCTTTGCTAGTAGTGTTCTTAATATGCCTGTTCCACAGGAGTTTACTGTCCAGGGTTATTCCCAGGTATTTAACTTCCTGTGTTGGCAGTATTTCCTTTCCATCTAGTTGGATTCTTTTCAAGTTTTTCAGACTTCGCCTTCTGGTGAATGGCACTATCGCGGTTTTGTCTGAGTTGATACTCAGCCCGACAGTCCTACACCATCTCTCAGTGATACGGAGTCCTCTTTGGATAATATCACACAAGGTGCCTTCATGTTTCCCCCGAGCGATCATGACTATGTCATCTGCATACTCAATGCAGTGTATTCCCGCTAGAGTTAATTCATCTAGTAGTTCATCCACCACCAAGCTCCACAGCAACTGACAACTAAAGATATAGCTTTATTTATTTGTCAAATTAAAAGGGGGCAACGCTGTACCGGTCAAACTAAATCACGTGACTAACAGTTTATTTGATATGAACTATTAATTTTTTGCAGCTCACAACACTAAAAGAAAACAATAAAATCGAAAAAGAAAAGCTCTTAATCAGTACTATTTTCTTTTTAGGACTATCAATCAGAGACACAGAGAGAATTCGTTAGAGTAGTGAAACTTAAATTCATCCCCTGAAACTTTTTCGTTTAAAACTGGAAGTTTTACCCTCTCTTCGGTTGTCTGTTTTTTACGCTTTCAGCGCCAGCTACCAGTCCATATCGATACTACCCTATCTAATGACTTTATTTTCTTATTGACGATTTCGGGAAAAAAGATTAACGAGTTTTGGCCCACCCAGATTAACCGGATTTTCTGCTGTTTAGGGATGTTCGTCTTAAGAAAAAATATCGATATCGATATTTTTTTATCGATATCGATATTTCTTAATACTGGGACAACGTGAAATGAGACGATCATATTATGAAAGAATATCGCGAGTATCTGAGGAACCGTTAAAAATTCTGAAATACTGTAAATACAAAAAATGTTCATTAACATACAGAAAGTTTGGCGTAGGATTGTGAACACCCTGTATAATTTAAGATTACGATATTTATAGCAAAGTAAGTATAAACTATCTGAAGTAAATATCTAGTTATTTTTTATACAAGACGATAAAATGGTATTTTGTCAAAAAATATTCAGAAATTATTATTTCAAGGAATTTATTACGAGTGGAAAAAATATTGTGCTGGGGTTGGCGTTGGTTTCTATGTAATTTGACAAATAAGTTAAGCTGTCTCTTTAGTTGTCAGTTTTGAGTCAATAATTTTTACTTCTCTTTCGTGTCGATTGCTGACTGAATTGGAGCCAGAAATGGCTCAAAACGAAATAAGTAAATTACCAAGAGATATTCAGGCTGAGGCGACAAACGCCATATTCAAACTACTTCCATTTAAATCCCGAATAACTTATGAAAAGGAATACAAAAATTTTCAAAAATGGAAGCAATTAAAAAACGTGCGAGAAGAAATAAAGATTTAACCTATCCTCGCTGTTAAAGTATCATTTTATCTAATATTTCTGATAAATAAAAAACAGATAAAATTTTATTGAACTAAAATTAAACCATTACATATCGATTATTTGATAATTCGATATTTTCCAACATCCCTACTGCCGTCTTTATTTTTTCTGTCTCTAGAAAAGCGGAGACAGATTTTCTCCGGCCCCGGAACCGGTGAAATATTAAAGCGGAGACCAAGTTTCGAGGCTTTGCATAAAAATGTCGTTACGAATCAGCTATTAATTTATCAAGGCGATGAGTTGTGTTTGGTCGTTGCGTCCTTGCCCGATGCAAAGGTTAAACGGCCGTTCTGAATTCTAAATACACAACAAACATTAGTCCTAATCCTACGAAGAAGAAGGATGAGAATCTGCTGTCCTCAGTAGATTGGCTAGATGGCTAGTTTTAGTAAAGACTTTTTAAATGTAATTAAAAAATTGGTCAAGTACGAGTCGGACTCGCGCGCGAAGTGTTCCGTACCATTCATTATCTATACAACCTTAGACAATACATTATTATAAACTTTTTTTCCGATTTAGCTGAAATTTTGAATGCGCGTATAAGTAATTTAAAAAAAATGAAGAAACACATTACTAAAAATTGTAGTAATCTATAACAAATATGTAAAAATTAAAAATAAAAAAAAAACGATTAAAAAAAGTCGCCTTGACTAGGATTCGAACCTGCCTTACTACGGCTCTAACACAAATTACCTATAACAGATGCGAAAGAAAGCGACTGCATCGGAAACCGCTCGGCAAACCCGACACGCCTATTGAGTGGTGTAAATACACCAGTCGTTTAGTCCGGAAACCTATGCTGTGTCGTATTCGCTTGCTGGAATGACATAGTGCGTGGTTATATGTTTCTTTTTAAAAACTGTTATTACTAAGTTTTGGTAATTTGTATATCTTATTTAAAATGGGATGCAAATGTGTTTATTTATAAGGAGAAAAAAGATATTTATAGTATAAAAAATTAATTAATTTAACAAAATTTAATTAAAAATGTGACAAAATAGTTACCAAAAGATTTATATAGTCGAAAAAAGTCCGATAGAACCAATAGAAAGGTTCTATCGGACTTTTTTCGACTATATAAATCTTTATTTGTAAACTTTAATACATCAAATATTTTGAATCTAATAAATCATTTAATGATGTAAACAAGAGAAAATTTCTCACATGGGTGGTCAAATTTTATAGTTTTCATTATATCAAACAGCCTCTGAGAAATGTTTTCAACTCAAAATGCCTTTAATTATGCTTGACTACATCATTAAAAAGGGTCTTCAAATACATCAATGTAATATTTGTCTAAAATTTGCAAAAGAATCCGAATCTCTGGATAACTCGAAATTATTTACCCATTTAAAAGCCTTCGATCATGAAAGTGGAAAAATTTGTTCATTTTTTTTTGACGGGCTGGAAAAATTATTTATATTAAATTTTGATGAGTTTTGCACTGAATAAAACATTCAGAGGCTGTTTGATATAATGAAAACTATAGAATTTGACCACCCATGTGAGAAATTTCCTCTTATTTACATCATTAAATTATTTATTAGATTGAAAATATTTTATGCATTAAAGTTAGTACAAAAAATAAAGATTTATACAGTCGAAAAAAGTCCGATAGAACCAATAGAAATGTAACTATTTTGTCACGTCTTTAATTAAATTTTGTTAAATAAATTATTTTTTAAACTATAAATATCTTTTTTTTTCCTAATCTCCTACGAGCTGATATAATATGACGAGCAATCTATTAAATTACTGTGAGATTATACAGAAAAGTCCACAGACTTCGAGACATAGGAAAATCAAGTCCAGTTAGCGTGTGTCCAAATTTTGACAAGTTTTCAAAAATTACAGTTTTGTTTAGACTGACATTTAATTTCGCCTGACTTCTCGGTGAATGATTTTATGGGAGTACATACAATCTAAAATTTACGGCCATGAAGAAATTAAAAACTTGGAGCAGTTAAGACAGAAAATATTTAATGCCTTTGACACTGTCACCCCTGATATGTTATCCAATGTGTGGAGGGGATTTTATGATCATTTGGGTTATTGTTTAATGCAAGAGGGAGGCACTTTTGAACAATTTTTGTAATTTTTTAAATTTCATTATCCTGTTTTTTTACCGTTTACCCATTACCTACCTTGACGGACATGGGAAAACGGAGGTCCTTTTCAGGACCGCAAATATTCTGATTGAGAAAATTGGTAACTTTTTTTTGGATTAAAAAACAAAAGTTGTTAATATAATATCAATTTAAAAGGGTTTTAGTAGTTTTAATACACACTATGATATAAAATTTATTATTATTATAATGTACATATTAATACTATTGTTCATTCGAAATGGCATTAAGGCCCAATTGAAACAATGATTTAAATTTTTCTTAAAGATAAGTAGAGCTTAGAATGAGCTGTATTTATATTTACTTTAATATTCACCTTAAATGAGGGAATTTGACTGATACAATTTTTGAATTTGAATTGTTTTTAATGACACTAACAATTTTAGTTCAATTTTTAATATAATTTATTTAATATTAATAGAAATCCAAGAGATTTGAATTACAGGTGCCCTTATTTTCTATGAAAATCACACATCTTTTTTCATAGTCGCTGCAGTTGCTATAGCTATAAAAAAATAATTTTTTAAGGTGTGAAAATTGCGACACACGCTAAATGGGACTTGATTTTTCGTATGTCTCGAAGTCTGTGGACCTTTTTGTATGCCTCGATAACATATTGGTGCAGATTATTTTCACCCAAACAAATAATAACCCAAACTATACATTGATGCGGATTGTCTATGAACTCTTTCTGAAGGTCACAGAAACCTGAACGCGTAATTCGGTGTTCTTTCGCATCTGTTGTAGTTAATTTGTGGCTCTAACGTCATAGCAGCGTAAAGTCCTAACGCTTTAACCACGCGGCCATCGAGGACTGGAAAAATTCTTACTTAAAAGATAATGTTTAGTGAAAGTACTTTTTTATTTATAAACATTTATTTAATTTTGTTTTTAGGATTTGTTCTTATAGCGGCAACATAGATACATTATCTGTAAAAATTTCAACTGTCTAGCTATAACCGTTCATAAGATAGACCTTCGTCTATCGGACGGACAGCGAAGTCTTAGTAATAGGGTTTCCGTTTTTACCCTTTGGATATGGAGCCCTAAAACGATTATTGGCAAAATGGCAATACTACTATTACAGAAACAATTAAGTATAATAATAAAAATAATAATAAAACATACATTCCACTTAAAGACGTCCTAAAATATCTTTTAAAATCCTGACATGTCCTATTTCCGTCTCATAATGACCGAACTTTTAACCGAAAAACTTTTATATCTTGCTTCATTCTTTCCTCTAATATGTATTATTTGAAATATATATAAACAGAAACACATAGACACACAAACACGTATAAATATAAAGACTGGCATTAACGAAAACGAAGCTGCGTTAGCCCGGGCCGTTACTGTAGCTTTTTATAAACATAAAAGAGGAAAATTGCTCAAGTTTTTACAGTATTTATGGGCAATGTTTGGATCTTTCCCCGAAAATGCCGAGTTCCTTTTACCGAAAAGCAAGAAATGATACTTATTTCTGTGTTTTTTTTTCGTTTTTGTTGGTCTTCTACGTTAAGTTCTAATATCATAAAGGTTAGAATGGTAGGTTTAAATCTTACCAGAATGTGGTACAGTTATTGTTTCATTTTGGAAAAACTCTAGAAAAAAATCCTGAGAATTTATTTTGAAGCATCAAAAAACGATGTTGCTATATCCCCGTCCACGTCTCTTAGCAATGTGCATAGTTTCTCGGTTTATTTCACACGTTTGACAACGTTTACAATGTACTGTACTATTCTTACATAGGAAAATATTGACCCAAGACTAACCTTTGCCAGTCCTTAGTATACCTCCAATAATATTGTATTTCTGTTTGTATTCCTTTTCATAAGTTATTCGGGATTTAAAAGGAAGAAGTTTGGATATGGCGTTTGGCGTCTCAGCCTGAATATCTGTTGGTAATTTATAGTAGTGGGAACTATCGAATGAATACTATCGAAACATTCGATAGTTGCAATTCGTTCGAATAATTCGATAGCTAGTAAGAAAACATTCGTCGAAAGCTATTCGAATAAAAATTATCGAATAGATGCGTCATCTGCCTTGAAATATTGTATTCTAGTAATTCGGCAGCAAAACCATTCATTTATAAAATTCATTTATTCGTCAGGATCCATTTTAATAAAATATAAACTGGATTTTAGTTGTCGTCCCGGCGACGTAGGTTTCTTTCCTAGAAACCCGACAGCGGTCGGTGGCAATGCTATGAAAAGAAGCCGGCATCTTTGATTTTTGCGGAGTCAAATAAAGATAAGGCCATTATTTTTTTTTTTATTGAGGTGCTAGTATTTACACAGAAAATACATTATAAAGGGCACTGTTGCCATATATTCGTATTAGTTGGTATTAGCAAAGAATATTATTTTTTAGCATTAGTTAGTTAGTTTTTTTATTAATATTCTGTTGTTACACTGCAATAATACTTTTTATTTTGGATGTAGGAAAATGATTTTTAATGTTTTTAAGCAAAGACTGGTTTAATAAATAATAATAACAGTAATAATTTGTCATACCTATTAACAACAAAATTTAAAATCATTTAATAATATAAACATTTTTTTTAAGTAGTAGCAAAATATAAACAACAAATAGAAGTCAAAAGTATTTATATTAGATCCTATTTAAAAATAATATAGTATCTAAATGGCAACGTTGGTTTATTAAATAATAATAATTACAGAACTAATTTGTTATATTAACAACAAATTTTAAAGTCATGAAATATAAACATTTATTAATTTTCTAAGCATGCAATGTAATGGAAGGAAAATATAAATAAAAAATTAGAAATCAAAATTATTTATATTACTTTTTATTACTTTATATTACTATTTAAAAATAATATTTGCTTTTACTGGCATTTACTTTAAAAAATAAATGAAATATTTCTTCGCAAAAAACTACATTTTTTTTAAATTGGCACGTGTAAAATTTTCAATTTAATTTTCTCAATTTTTTTTTCGAAAATTTTCCCCAAAATTTGAGTTCGATAACCATTTACGTAATTACATTACTTAAATATGATTATTAAGTTCAACTAATTCATATTATTAAAACATCTAAAATACAAATATGTATTTTTAAAATTAATTGTAAGTTGATCTCATACTTCTCAAAATTTCCCATTAAAAAAATGCAATCTAACCTAACCATAATATACCATATAAAATTAAATAATTGAAAGATCGGGCTACGGAAAATCACACAAATTTTCGGAAAAATTTTGACCAATTCGCACACAATCGTCAATTAAAAAAAACTACTATTTTAGTATTTTAAATATTTTAATAAACGCAAAAATTGCATAGTATTTACAAGGCGAAGTTATAAAAATTTGGAAGAACTAATAATGCACTGACGCACACAAAAATCAAACGAATACTAAATTTCATTTATCAAAAGCATTCGATAGTCGTGGCTCGTGGCGCAACGATAACCATTTAGTCGCACGGCGAGGTTGTCACATATGCTTTAGTATACAAATGAATGAATGATTTTATTCGAATAAAATCATTCGATAGTTGAAATCATTCATTCAGTAACCATTCGATAGTCTAATTCATTCGATAGTTCCCATCGCTACTAATTTACTTATTTCGTTTTGAGCAATTTCTTGCTCCAATTCAATCAGCAATCGACACGAGATAGAATTAAAAAATATTGACTCAAAACTGACAACTAAAGAGACAACTTTATTTATTTGTCAAATTACATAGAAACGAACGCCAACCCAGCACATTTTTTTCTGCTCGTAATAAATTCCTTGAAATAATAATTTCTGAATATTTTTTAAAACGTAACTCGCTATGGAAAAAATATTGTTTTATACACGACGATAAAATTGCATTATCGACTTCCGAAATTATTTTTTTTTCGGGAGACGAAAAAAAATTTAAAATACTATTTTATCGTCTTGTATAAAAAATAACTATTTGTCTATTTGTCACAAACAAAGCAGCATTTAAAAAATATACACAGAAGAATAGTAAAGCAAAAAGATTTAAAAAAATGTTTCAGTTGGTTAATCGATGAACAAGTACGGAAAAAAAGAGAGAAGAAAATGTAATTTTGGTCCCATCAAGCAGTGGTAGTCTTTGGCGTGACGATGAAAAATGCAAAAGCAATAAAAATACCATCGATTTTGCCATTCGTCCGGTTTGTAAAAAGTGACGCGCAAAAATTTCACGGAAAATTTAGCTAGGAACTCGTGCATTTTTTTGCCAGTTTTTAAACGGTTCTTTGATTTTTCAGAGCAGAAAAAATCATTTTTTCAATCGTTTATTTCGTAATCAGATTTGATTAGATTTTATGAGGGCTATTAGTTTATTCTACTGGTATCTATTTGTTTTCCAAAATCTTTTTCAAAAACTCAAGAATGAATTGTTTTGTTGGAATAATATTAAAATGTATTGAAAATTAATAATAATAGAATAGAATATATTTTTTTATTATTTACTAGCGTGTACCCGCCACTTCGTTCGCGTCGAATTAATCATTTGTAATGGTGATGATAAAGCAAAGCAAGAATTTCCATTAACATACAAACTGGAGCAGAATCGTGGTTAATCAATTACCCAACTTTTTGGAACACCCTGTATGATCTTTTAAACAAAATAAATTATGCGTGTCCAAGCGTTTTCCCGAAAGACCAACCGTTTTTTAAATAACAAATATTGTAATATTTGAGGGGCGTTTTCACCCTCTTGGAATTTGAGATTCTAGAAACCCCTTCTTATCGAACCTCTACACCCCATAGTCAATCCGTTTACCAAATATCAGCTTTAAACGTCAAGCAGAATCGTGATTACTCAGTGGTCATATTTTATGAAACACCCTGTATAAATTTTTAAAAAACCTTAAAATATGTAAAACAACAAAATAAAATATACGTGTTTAAGAGTTTTTTCGAAAAACTCACCGGTTTTTAAATAAAAAATATTCTAATATTTGAGGGGTGGTTTCACCCCCTTAGAATTCGAGTTTCGAAAAATCCCTTCTTATCGAACCTCTACACCCTAAAGTCAATCCGTTTTCCAAAAATCAGCTTTTTACGTCAAGCGCTTTAAGCAGGATCGTGATTAATTAATGACCAGATGTTTGAAAACACCCTGTATACATTTTTAAAAAATCTTAAAATATGTAAAAAAAACAGAATACGTGTTTAAGCGTTTTTTCGGAGGGGTGGTTTCACCCCCTTGAAACTGGAATTTCGAAAAATCCCTTCTTATCGAACCTTCTACACCCTAGATTCAACAAAAATTTTTCAAACAAAAAAAATTAGGTAATATTATAAATAATTTGAAACTTATGATATAATAATCGGACCTAAAAGGAGTAAGTCTTCAAGCTTTTTTGGCTTTTTTCCAAAAATATTTTAACAAAACAGATCGAAACATGCATAAATAAGGCCATCACGCAAAACACTTACTTTCCGTTCCAGAGAATAAACGTGCGCCATTTATAACTGAGAAAAATGATTTGGGGAAAGTCGAAAAAGAAGCGAAATAAAATAAAAGCCGAGCTAAAACAAAAATAGAACAAGAGGAGAAATATTTGGAAATTAAACATTTATCAAACCAAAAAATTCATATTTGGAAAGTATAAATGTGCTTATTTATAATTCTAACATGAAATCTATGTACAAAAAAGCGATTGATTATACCGTATGATCGAAAAAAAAAACGACCTCCAATTGGCTCGTTAATAAAGATCGATAACATTCACCATATAATCGATACTAATATATAAAATCCTTAAGTGACTGACTCACTGATTAATCATGATCCTGCTCAAACCACTCAACGTAAGAAGCTCAATTTTGGCATACAGGTTGATTCTAAGGTGTAGAGGTTCGATAAGAAGGGATTTTTCGAAATTCCAGTTCCAATTACAATTTTTTATTGAAAAAACGGTCAAGTTTCCGAAAAAAACGCTTAAACACGTATATTTTATTTTGTTTTTTTACATATATCAAGATTTCTTTAAAAATGTATACAGGGTGTTTCGAAAAACCTGGTCATTGATTAATCACGATCCTGCTTAAAGCGCTTGACGTAAAAAGCTGATTTTTGGAAAACGGATTGACTTTAGGGTGTAGAGCTGTGATTTATTTAAATGTCAATAACTTCGGACTGGATGATCAGAATCCAACAAACTAGGGCTTGTTTAAAAGAGCGTTCCATGCTCTATATTACACCATAAAAATAATGTTAATAAGCTTTTGCACGTAGACGCTAGAGGGCGCTGTCTTACAATATAACAAACATTGCGCGTTTTTTCAAAAAAATTAATAAACAATTATTATTAATTAACAACAATGGGCCCAGCAACTAAGACAGTATCTAAATATGTGAAGGAGGCTACACCATAATCGGAAATGGTTGAATAAGCTGCAAATGATGATGATGATGACTTCGAAATCAAAGTTTTAGTTCAAATAAGATTTGCTTACTCCTTTCAAACCACAATAAAACCGGATAAAACTAAATCTTCTTCTTCGCCGGGATAAAATTTAACATTTTCGTTTACTTTTCATCTTACTGTTACACTCAAAAACACCAGAAGCATGGCGGTGTTTACTCGGGAATTAAAGGGCCCGTGTTAGCGCCGAGCCGCTTGGAAATTACACAAACCGGTCCGGGTTAGATAAATCTTAAAATTCTAGTCTCGAGACCGCTTCCTTCTTGTCTTGTCCGTCCTCTTTTGACTCCCGAACGTGACCTTATGACTAATGAAGGACTTAACCGCCTCCACTGGAGCTATATATCTTAGATAACTGCTTCTTCCCCGACGCTGCTGTACTTCTTACGCATTTTAGTTTGCCGCTTCTTTAAATTAAAGAAGAATTACAACGGAATATTACAATAAGGCAAAAACTATTCTAGACATGAAATGATATAACTATATGATCAAGCGTGAACTAATCGAAATCCCAAAAGTACAGGGTGGTCAAAATTGGTCTGTTTTAACAGAAAAAACCTATTTCCTGACTAGATAGAGCAATACCGACATAGATATCATGGGCTCGATTTCTGAGAAACGTTTAATGGCCTAAACCGCATGTTCATATTTTCATTGCCAACCGAGATACGAGAATAAGAAAATTCTGTAAAAACGTTCTTAAGGCACTTTTTTAAGCACAACCCAGTGGCGTAGTCAGTTTTTTTCTACACTTGCGCACACTAACTCTGTGCGCAAAAGATGTTTATTGTGTATTCAACAAGGGGGTGCTCAGTTTGAACATCTTTGATGATTTTTTTTTAGAAAACTATATTCGTCACTCAAAAAATACTTTTTTTTTAGTTTTATTCTTTGTTTATTGTATCGATTTCAATTATCATCAACATTACCTTTTCAAAAGTCTTTAATTATGCAGATAAATAATAATATGGAATATCAAATTGTGATAAAAAATAATTAGGCAAATAGGTCAACACAAAATCAAGGCCCGTTTCGATATAAAGATCAAAAACCTAATATTTCTCTCATTCTTAGAAATAGATGTCCATAACTTTATCATTGGCAAGGGTAAAACGCCAGCATTTTTTTAAGTTCATAGCCAACTATGATTTCCATTTAAAAAATTATATTTTTTATTATTTCTGACAAAAAGAGCAAGCATAGAAAAAAACTGACTACGCGACTGGATTGTGCCTAAAAATGTGCCTTAATAACGTTTTTACAGAATTGTATTATTCCGCAAAATAAAAAAGTTATGGGCAATTTTCAAAATGGTAAAAAATTCAAAAAGACCCCGTATCTCAGTTGGCAGTGAAAATATCAACAATTATTAAACGTTTCTCAGAAATCGAGCCCATGACATCTATGTCGGTTTTGTTCTATCTAGTCAGGAAATAGGTTTTCTCTGTTAAAACAGACCAATTTCGACGCCCCAGTACAAGGATTTGAATAGGATTTTTTTTTATAAAACTTCTTTCTAAAATTCATAATAATCTCAACATGAATAACATTATCCTGACACATTGATTTTTCCGATTTAAACACTTGCATAAAATCATACTTCTTAAACAAGAAATACTATAAAATACACTCACCGACAAAAAAAAAGGCCACTAAAAACTAGTCCCAATTTCAAAGTTGGATTTCTCGCGAACCACTCATTAGATTTTGATGATTTTTCTTTTAAATTCTAAATCAATTCCTTCTTAACGGATGCTACGTCAGAAATTTTTAGTCCGAATTTATTTTGAGCATATACAGGGCCCAACAATAAGACGAAGTTTTTTGCCCGAACAGCGGCTGTAGTAGCTATTGCTCAAATCACATTGTAGCCTCATCGTTTCTGAGCCTTTTGTTTTTTTAATCACGACATTATCTCTGTTTGTATTGGAGATACGCTGCTTTAAAACATACGCATCAAAAAAAACTTTGTTCTGGGTATGGGACTCAAAACGTTGACTTCGGCCATCCTCAATTAAAGCCACCCCATATAGCACGTCCAAATGAAATTACATTTCTACAAGGGAGACACATGAGAAACAACATTATGTTAAAGTGAACTAAGTGTTCATCTAGTTCTAACATATACATATGAGATACACGCAGGTTTATATTGATAGAATTGTGTGATACAGTGTTTACTAGTTGTATACCGTATGCACTCAAGATTCTAAAGAGTTTTTTGTAACGTAACAAATAATTATTAAAATGATGAAATCTGACGCCGGTATATGCGACACCAATGTATAAGTCATATGTATGTGTATTACACATACAATGTATAAATCATATATATGTGTGTATGTATGTGTGATACTTCGTATCATAGTTGTGCCTATAGTACATACCTTGTATAAATGTGACGTATACACATAATATAAATATATATATATAGACACTTTGTAATAGTGTACTGTTGTGTCTACATTCTAGCATGAAATGAAGGTGTGCGCATGCGCGGATAGCCTCAGCGTAGATACACCGACCAAGTGTATCTTATGTGTCCTCTTTCCTTTCTCCTTTCTAGGAGTGGTATGTGTTAGCAGCCATTATTGTTTTATCATTCGGAAGCTCTATATAAATATTCTGTTTGTGTGTAGTTTAAAAGAGATTTTAAGGTAAGTACAAGTTTTTAATTACCTTGTTACACCTTCCTAAGAGTATTATTAATATTATAGCAGCGACTCTTCCCTTACTCGTTACCCAATTTACCAAATTTTGACTCCAATGAATGAAAACTCTAAATATTCTCGTATAATGATAAAGAGGTTAGCTGAGTGAGCTCTGCAATGCATTTTTTTTTAATTTGGAAATAATAAAAATCTAAATGGACCAGAGAAAGAAAGATTTAAACACTTCAAAGAACTTCTTATACTGATATTCGGTAAGTTATTGATGGATCAATATACAGATATGTTTAATATTCAATAATCAGTTTCATATAAAATTTAAGGGTGAGATTGTTAATCTGGAAATAAAATACAACAAAGTCCAACAGAGTGCTCGATGAATGAGTATGCTAATAAACCAACTTGGAGGAAAAAGAGCAGAAAAAAATGACTAAACGAGGTCCACCAAATTGTGGCGATATACTAGTGTTAGTATGTTGTTATACTAGGTACTTATATTTTTAATACATTTTGATACAAATTCTTTACTTTTACAGTGTTTTCTTACTTCTGGTTTCTGCAGTGTAAATAATTATTATTATTGTGTTATTTGCGCTATTGCGTTCCATGATATAAAGAAATATAAGAATTTTATTTTCTAACCACTTAATCCATTTTATGGAAGAAAAATGGTACATTTAATACAAAACAAAAATGGAACAATTTTAAGGCTACTTCTCTTGAACTTACGATCGAGATACTTTTGGAAAATACAAAGTTTTGCCTTCCTAATTTTCGTTCTAAAAAGATATAATTGGTATCATTGAATAAATATTTCTTAAAAAGAATGAAAAGTTAGGCATCAAAACTTGTATTATTTCCTAAATTCGTTCATAAGAAGTAGTTTTATCTAGCACAAGATAATAATAGATACGAAGCAAAATACATACGTATACACGCGGTAGTCACAACTGCAATGTGTAAACATAGTTTAAACGTAATACACAAGCACTGTGTATCCTACGGCACACTGTGTATCCCTTACTTTATGTGTATACGTAAATGCTATACTGTGGCTACATTGTGAGGCGGACGTTTAACCTTTGTGCATACTTGTTGAACTACAATGTGTAAACGTAGCATATTTACATCGGGGGAATTGTGTCACCCTGTGTCTACATCTAATAATGTAAACACATCGTAAATGTGATTTGATGTGCTGTATGGGACAATACGAGCAAACATCTGTCACAGATAATGGCATTTTTTAATTAACTATTAACATTTTACAATTAATATGTTTTTTACAAATCACAACTACTTACAAAAAAAATTGATCTACATAAGTTTTTATAATAACAAATTAAATTCTGAATCGGTATATTATTTCCCATTAAAGTTTTTATATTTCAAGCTGAATTTTCACTATAAACGTCTGCTGTTGTAATGCGGCTGTTGAAAGGCTGCATGGGAAATATCTAGACGCAGAGAAAAGGCTTTTCATCGACCTGTCAGTCGGAAAATATTTGTTGTATAAGCTTTATGCGCTAGACAAGCGAGGCAAGAAGGTAAGACACGGAATACGTAGTTGATAAATTTACAAAAAGACGAAATTGCGATAATTTTGTTGAATTTTCGAGTTGGTTGGTTTAAAATCCGTTTATATATTATTTTAATTAGTAATTTATGTTATAGAACTGAAATATACTATAAACTGGTATAATTACGTTTCTATAGTAGTGTACTTTTGAATTTTTGACATAATATTACAATACACGAGACGCATTTCTTTGTAAGAAGTTTAAAAATTATACAGGTTGGTCCGAACTGTATTCCGGAAACTTCGGCAGTCTATTCTGCTGACAAAAATAAGTAAAAAAGTTCGTATAAATGTATTAGTTTCGGAGATATAGGGTGTAGAAGTTTCATTTTTATTTCGATTTTGTTCGAATAATTTCTAAAGTAACATCAATATTTGGATGAAAATTGGTGTCTGGAAGTTTTTTGACATGAGAAATTTGATTTTGATGTCAATATGACTCTCAATTCTACATCCTGTATCTCCGAAACTAAGCATTTTAGGATATACATTTATACGAATCGTATATAAAACAATATTTTTTCCATAGCGAGTTACGTTTTAAAAAATATTCAGAAAATATTATTTCAAGGAATTTATTACCAGTAGTTGGTTTCTATGTAATTTGACAAATAAGTAAAGCTGTCTCTTTAGTTGTCAGTTTTGAGTTAATAATTTTTAATTCCCTTTCGTGTCGATTGTTGATTGAATTGGAGTCAGAAATGGCTCAAGACGAAATAAGTAAATTACCAAAAGATATTCAGGCTGAGGCGACAAACGCCATATCCAAACTACTTCCATTTAAATCCTGAATAACTTATGCAAAAGAATACCAAATTTTTTGAAAAATGGAAGCAATTAAAAAAAAATAAAGTTTTTAACCTATATTTGCTGTTAAAGTATCATTTAATCTACCCTGGCGGGTAAAGTACTATTTTATCTACTATTTTTGATATATATAACGCAATTTTAACAGTTGCTATGGCAAAAAGAATACTCAACAAAAATCATTATTTTTTTTCTCTATTTGTGCAAACAAACCCTAATTTCCCGCAGAACGTCAGTGAGATATAACTTCCGTTTAATCAGTCCCTTAAAGCCCTGTTTTGAGCTCGATCTTAACGGCATCTTCCGGCAGTGAACCTCAAAAGGGACAGTCGACATCCTGGAACACGAAACTCTTGTTGGGCTGGACCGATAGTCCGTTTAAACGTCTTAGAGATTATCTATCTAAGAGAAAGTGCATTGATATAGAACGTCTGAGAATGATGTTTAAAGGGATTAATATAGCATTTGCTCAAACTGAATAACAAGGTAGTTTTTTTGTTTAAATATATCAACTAAGATTAATTAGATACCCAAGTAGCATTTTTAGACACAAAATCGAAACAAAACCTCTGCTGAGAAACATTGCGAAACAATTTCGTCATTTTTGATTGTTATTATTAATATTTTACCTCCATTTTTTTTATCCTGTCGCTATTATCTAATGTCACTTAACTTTAGTAATCTATTGAAAACCGGCGATTTGATGTAGCTGGGCTGTTGTCCCATATTTTGTAAGAAAATTAGAGTAGAGATAATATACAAAAACTGATAGTAACCTTTTTTGAGTCGCTAGATCGCCCTGTATAACATATTTCAGTTCGTATTTATTTTAACTCGACTCAAACAGTCTTTTAGTAGTCCGCGCCCGTCGCAGTACATAAAAGTCTTGACCGACCAAATAGACGGTTTAATTTATTTATTTTGTTTGTGTCTAGAAATGGCATCGGCCATTCATTCGCGTCACGCGTTCCCCTGCAAATCTACTTGCCGGCATCCTAGAAACCGTCAACTCGATGTCACGGCGATGAAAGATTTATATAAACTCTCGAGTTTCAACGTCTCAGAACGTATATCATTCGTTCTTAAACAGAAAGTTTATTAAGTGTAGATACGAGTATTTATTTTTCTATATTTCTTATGGAAGAATATAAAATATTTAAGAAAACGTCTCTCATATCTAATAGAATTATGCATTTTTTTATTTTCTTGGATATTACCCGAGGAGCAATTTTAGACACATTTTAGATAATGTTTCTAGTAATTGTGTCTAGTTCTTGGCCCAAAATGGAAAGGGTATGCAACAATTTCGAAATCTATACAGGCGAAAAAATGCGATCAAATAAAAATAGGTAGATATGTCATAAGAATATTTCAGAATTTGTATTTATTCGTGTTTTAATAGCCAAAACGAATACATAGATTCTCGCGACAGTTCTCTTGTAAAATTTATTTTTTAAGTAAAATAATGGATGTTTACGAAGTTCGTGAGAAAATTCAAATTGTAAAATGGTATTTTGAAAATAGGTCTTATCGGGATATACAAACAGTTTTTCCACAAACTTTTGTAAACAGGCCAATTCCATCTTTACCTACTGTATCAAGAGTTATTAATAATTTTGAAACACATGCGGGTGCGTGTTCCCACAAAAACACAAAGAGCCTAATCTGTTGATTAATGAAGAACAGGAGTTAAAGCAAGTGTTCATTTGTGCTACCGCGGACCAAAATCCCACTTTTTCAAGTAATCAAATGGCTGAGGTGGTTGTCCTGCCCACAATGCCCGTATTGTTCGAGAATATTTGAACAATACTTTTCCCAACCGTTTAATTAGTGGATATGGAACTATTTTGTGGCCCGCTAGATCACCAGATCTTTCTCCCAATGATTTCTTTTTGTGGGGTTATGTAAAATTCAAAGTGTATGGTCATAATAGGGCTAATAATCTGGATGAGCTTCAAGTAAAAACACGAGAGGCTTTCCAAACTATTAGCCCTAATATGTCAGCCAATGTCAGACGGGGATTTTACGACTGCCTAGGCTTCTGTCTAGCACAAGAAGGTGGTCTTTTTGAACACTTGTTTACCAAATTACGAGACATAAGTTTACTACAGTATAACGGATATACATTTAGTGGATTAACATTACATTAGCATAAGGCACATTTTAATCATTGTTTACTTTTATTATTTGAAGTTTTACCTAATCCGGTCATGTCCAGTTGGTACCCTTTTGCCTCGCTGACTGATACCGTTTTATCCTACAAAAATACGTACAGTAACGTCTCCCCTCTCTTATTCCTCCGTGATATAAACTAATGCTGTCACACTGAAATAACGCTTATAGAAGACCGCTAGGAATAAGCATATAGATGAAGTAAAAGAGGAAATTTCCCGATTCGGCAGTAATCCTGGCCCCGCAGAAACCATTCCGAGCAACTTATTCCGAAATTTCCAGGCAGATCACGCGTCTTTGAGATATCGGATGACGGGCTATGCAGCCGTCAAATGTCACACATTCGAATATTTGCCAGGCAGTTCCGTGCCTTTAGCTTTGCGTTCTCATCATTTTTCCCTTACGATAATACTTCTCGTCGATTTTTCCTTGCATATCAAACGTTAGATGAAAGGTTAGAATGTTGCATTTTCTACAAAGTAGTCGAGATATTATAGATAACTATAGTCTGATTTTATTATGATTAATATTATTTATTTTTTTTATAAACATTACAGCATCGAATGCAAATACTCGTAAAACAAATTAGCATAATCGATGAAAAATGCTTAGAGGTGTTAAATTTTTAAAACGTTTAAATATAACTATCAACAGAATAAAACCGTCTATTACACTACATTTTCTATGTTCTGTCGTTTCTTCCTTAAATCTGTGCATGACTTTGTCCGTCAATCTCATCAGCTTTAGATACCTATTAAACTTACAAAAAAATACTCTGTTAGTAACTCCACTACAGCTTTGACTGACTTTCCGTTTTTGTTTATGCAAATAAACTTAAAAACTAAAGCGTCAAAACGAATGACAATGTCAGGAAATAAATAAATAAATATGAAGAGGAAGATTAAACGGCTCAGCCCTCAACAACGCGTAACCGTATACACCAATGTGCACCAGTGCAGACACGCACACTCACACACTCACACAATCACACCTACACTAGTGTACACTGATGTAACTGCCTTCAGACTTCATCAGTACGGTAAGGAATCAGGAAGCGATGAAATCGATCCCAAAACACAAAAAAAACAGGAAGCAAACGAGGCACCGTGTGCAAACCCAGGAGATGAAAAAAAAATGAAGAAAAAGCGAAAATAAATGATGGAAAATCAAAGGAGCAAACGGGAGCCTAAAGCCCCAATTTGCAGCCAAGAACCAGAGTCGCCCAGGATTGCGGGCTTCGTTCAGAACAGCCGCTGAGGTAGCCAACAGCAACCCGCCGCAATACCCTTAGCCGTGGTACCAATATGAACAAGAAAGAAATAGTGAGGGAAATGTATAAAAAAGAAGAAAAAGATTAAACGGCTCAGCCGTCAACAACTCGTAACCGTATACACCAATTTGCACACGGTTTTTTTTGCAAAGGGTTTGCACACGGTGCCTCGTTGCATCGTTTGCTTCCTGGTTTTCTGTGTTTTGGGATCGATTTCATAGCTTTCTGATTCCTTACCGTACTGATGTAGCCTGAAGGCAGTTACATCAGTGTACACTAGTGTAGGTGTGGTTGTGTGAGTGTGTGAGTGTTCGTGTCTGCACTGGTGTACATTGGTGTATACGGTTACGAGTTGTTGAGGGCTGAGCCGTTTAATCTTTTTCTCCTTTTTTATACATTTCCCTCACTATTTCTTTCTTGTTCATAAATAAATATGGCCACTTGACAAAATTTAAATTCTCAGTTTAATTGATATCAAATATATGAACTTTTCATTCTAGAGAATTGGTGGTCATTCACTATTTGCCATTCTTGCGACTATTTAAATCTAAAACCACACTGTAGAAGAACCGTGAACATTCTGTTAAAATTATATTATTTAACAAATTTAGTAATTCGGAATGATTAAATTTGATTCTAAACTTTAATTTAAGCTGTTATTCAATTATTTTTTTAGCTTACGCAAGACAAATACCTACTGCTATTTAATACATTTAGCAAAATGTGAATCATATCCCACCAAGTTATGCAACAAGAAGATAAACACCAAAATGATATGGGGAAACTTTCGAAATAAACACTTGGGGTCGTTTAGTAAATAGTTCTTTGCCCGTCTGTCGAATCTGCGAAGTTTTCTGGCCAAGAAGGATTGCCAATCTCGGTTGCGTCCAACATTGCCACTATTAAGCTACTTTAGACCATTTAAAATGACATAGACACAATCCTTTGAACACATGCTGTGATAAAAAACAAATTTATATAAAATTAAATCATATAACGATAAATTCTTTTTTAAAAATGATTTAAAATATTACTTTAAAAAATAGTTCTGATGAATGGGCAACGCATAGAATCAGTAACCAGGGAATTATTAAAATATGTTTTGACATTGAAAAGTCAAAACATATTTTAATAAAAAAATTTAATTAATGTCACTTTTTATGCTTTTTGTATACTGTTTGACCCGTGATAATAAAGCGTTCATTTGAGTTTGCGGCGATATTTTAGGTTATCCACGAAGTTTATAAAATCTAAGGCAAAAACTAATACTTTTTTCCATAGCAATTGTTAAAATTACCTTATATCTATAAAAAATAGTAGATAAAATAGTACTTTAACAGCAATCTCCTGAAATTAATTCACTCGCGATTTCATTGCTTCTGAATTAATTTTTTCGGTCGACGATTCAATACCATTTTATCGTCTTGTATAAAAAATAACTATTTGTGACGTTTGAAAAACAAACACCTTTTAAATAAAGTTCTCAATGTAGAGACCCGAAAAACGAGTCTAGTCAGTCGTTCTACGGTCTAAATCCGCGACAAAATTGCAGCGCAAAAGTTCGTTGCACGTGTGAAACGCTGTTCATTCGTCCTCCTCCAGAGAAAAGTTTCGTTTTAAAGCGCGCCCCCCGTTTTCAGGGCCCACACTCGTCGTAAATTACGAATTTATCACCGACTTACGGTACGACTTACAGAGAATTCGGTTTTTCTCTTTCGAACTTTCTTCGTTTTGACTAATATTTATCGGGCATAACACTCGGTTCCCTGAAAATCGAATAATTTCTAGTTTAAGAAAATCTATTTTATATACAGGATGTTCCTTAATGTCATGCTAATATTTAAGGCGGTTTAGTGTAACCACACAGGGTCTTCAACCTTGGAGAGATAATATTTTGGCCAATTTTATAACAAACAATTTAAATAAAATAAAGGAACCTACGTTGTGTTAAAAATATTTTTTTTATTGCGATTACCTGGAATGCGCCCGAAAGAAGCAATATTTTGGGAAATTTGAGGTGAATAGGTTATGTAAATGAAACGTTAAATTTGTAAATGGCCCTACTTATTTTATTAAATGAAATGAAAGGAGTGCCGTACTCTGCCTGGAATTCACAAGTAAAAGAGCACAGCAGAGAAAACCCTGATCACTATTCCAGAGAATCTAACTATGCTGTTCTGAACGCTAATAAAAGAGAAATTGGAATTTTTGATTGAAAAGATGAATTTTTGAAATAAAATTATTTTCGCGGCAATGTCTCCTTGAAGAAAGTGCGATATTTTCTTCCAAATTAAACTATAGCAATTCACAATGTACATATTTCTCTCCAAGGTCCTATTTTCGAAACTACATTTTGCATAAATATCGATCAAGAATATATATACGTCCGCATCTCGATAGCTTATGGAATGTTTACCAATATAAAACAGATCGCAGAGCTATTTGCATACATATAGTTAAAAGTTTTAATGCACTCGAGCAAAACTAAACATAAAGTCCATTATGCCTTGGAAACTGAACAACGAATAACATTTTTATAAGGTGTTTACAGTCAAAGAATGGAAAAAATCTATCACAAAAAGAATATTAAATTGCGTTAACCTAGTTGTATGGTTTAATTTTACTAAGGCTGTATTCCGTTGCAAAACCAAAATGGTTTTTAGTAAAAAAATTTGGTAAAATACTGGAAACGTCAAATGTTGACGGATGTAAATACAAAATATTATAACAAATTTTAGAAATTAAATGAGAATTTCACTCGAACTTCCAATATTTGCTTGATTTCTGTCACATAAATGACACTGATTGACAAACAAAACCAGTAAAACCAGCCTTCTCGCGCTGGTTAGTTTGGTGACAGTTATAACCGAATTTTTAATGAACCGTGTTCCGTAATGAGAAAACTTTCAGGAAACCGATAGAAACGGAACATAAAACCATAACCAAGGTAAGCAACGGAATACACCCTAAAACATAATATTTTGTAGTTTTTTTGACTACTATACTACTAAAGCACTAAATGAATAAATTTCTGAAATGACAACTTCATTCTACAGTTATCTTTTACCTTGACTGGTGCTCATAAGTAAATACGGGGCCATAAGAGAGGAGAAATATTTAAAAAGAAATCGACGATAACTCGTAAACGGGCTGATCAAAAATATCTCAAGTTATTCTTTTGAATGTGGGTTTTAGTGCTCTTCAATAAACCTAAATAGAATTATTCTCTGAAATAATTAGGGAAGCCAATAATTGACCCCATTAAAATGGGATTTCCTATGTCCCGCTCGACGATGCAACACCCGGTATACACGTACGACATTTCAGTTGGGGAACAATGGTTAACCTCAAAAGTCACTATGGCAAAGCTATTACATCAGTTCGATGTTGTTTCATTAATTATAGGAGAGTGCAGTTCAATGGCTGTTGCAATAATTATGCGACTGAGAGTAATAACATATGCCGTCGATTCTACGGGCGTGTGACATCATTAACGACACGTTTCTTTCAATTTAATGTCGTACATTATCAGGAAATTGTTTTTTTTTTCGTAAAATATAATGCATCAATTTCATAAATTAATCATTTACAAAGAATACAATTGTTTCATTAATAATTAATTTCTGCAGGTATTTTACAAAGAAATATATTTGTTTTTAGGGTTTTCAGTGAAATTAAAATATACACTTTTTGGTGCCACAGGTTTATTCTCGTAACATCTTTGGGCGAAGCCTGGCAATGTTGCCACCTACTACGAGACTTATATTCTTCATATTTGTGTGTTTATCTCTACTAACTACTACTAACCAACAATTTATTTTGTGTAGTCTATGGTCTGTTTTTGTTTAAATGTTTTGCTCATTCTTTATGTTGAGGATTTATTTTTAAATTAATGTTAATCCTTAGACAACCATTATTTCTTTTGCATAATCAAATATGTCACTCTAAATTTTACATAACAAAATTGTCACTCTAAATCGCTGTCTTTTTTAGACAGATGTCACTTGTCTTGTCATTATTCAATTCATTAGTCGAATTCTGAGAATGTTGTTAACAAAAGTTTCATCTTAAAATAAAATTTTAATCAATCACAATTGTTAATCTCCATCATTTACCGGATTAATAATACAGAAATTACAGTTCAATTACAAACAATTCATTATTTATAGTGATTTACAGTATAAATATTATTAAATTATACAAATATTCTCGTTCATTCATGGTTTGAAATGGTTTGAAATAAATATGAGGGTGTCCTCCAATGACAATGCGAGTTACTAACTCTAAATTCTAGTTTTGAGCTGGCGAATGAGCTAGATACTTTACCTAAACCGTTAAGCGTTGCCACAGGCTTATTTTTCATCGGGGTAGATTATCACAAAATAGCGGGGTAAAATTATTTTACAAAGGGGTAGATCTAATCCGAATGGGGTAGCTATAGCAACACTCGCAGCCGTCATGGTCATTCAAGGCCCTATAAAGAAGATTCGTTTGAAAAACTTGTGTGATTATTTTCTATTAGTTTAGTCGAAAAAAAAATTGTCCAAATTTTATAATACTAGGCTAAAGTAGGCACATTGCACGTCTCAAAACGTTTTAATATAGACGCATAATATACGAAAATACGAAAAAAGACGCATTCTAAGCACTCGATGAAGAGAAATGGCACATCTCTTGGCATTGCTGAATGTCTCCGCGATCCATTCCCGACTCTCCAGACTTTTCCTCGGTTTCTTATTGTTTTACAGTGAGGGGAATCCAGAAGGAAGGCGCTTTTCGCTATTAGAAAAATAGATATAAGAGCAAAACGACTGGGGCCGGGCACGGTAAAAGAAGCAGAGGAAAAGACGGATATAAATAGGAAATTCGCTGGGCGAATTTTCCGATAAACAGAATCCCATTACGTACGTGTTTGCACTTTATTAAACTTAGTTCGTCGCGTTAGAGATAGGAGGGAATAGAACGAAACAAGGGGAATAGGGAGGAGTAACGTGAACGTAAGGAATACATATTCATTTTTTGCTTTATATTACAACCGGTTTTATTCATAACTATTTTGTATTTTTGCTGTTTATGAACGAGAGTCTATTATACCCTTAGATGTTATAAACTTCATGGATAAGTAAATTCGCTTCATTTTTGTTGAAGACACGTCAGCGATATTCGACTCTTATTTAATTTTGTCTTGAAGAATGCATTTTTCTGAAAATGTCAATATTAAAAAAGTTTATCCTCTTGTAAAGACAATCCGGGGACATACTGTATAAAACATGAAAAAATTGTTCATACTAATACCATATTAACAACAAATAAATATTATATTACATTCTTTAAAGTCGCCAACATATTATTGCGATGGTATTTCGAAAATTTAATTTAATTTGTTATCATAACATATATTACAAACAATATTAATTCAAAATATTTGTTCAAAATACGCTTTGTAAACAAATATTTTATTTATATAGGATTGGGGAGCCACGTCGCAAATATGCTTTTGTAACAATAGTTTTTTGACGATAATAGAACCAAAAACAATATACAATTTTTATTAAATAAATATATTTGTTAGGGATATTTTTTATATTTCGGCAAAATTATAAAATATGCTTCTTTAAATGCAACTAATTATCATTTCTTTTTCATTTATTCTTTTTTTTTTAATAATAAAAAAACTGGATTGTAGAAACAAATCACAGCTATATATAACAGCTCCTGAATTCATATGGTCTTTCAGAATAATGTTAAAATCACCAGAAGTAAAAAACTGTATTATGATTTAATATTTTATAATTAAGTAGTTAAGCAGTAGAGGTTGTGAGCACGTGAATGTATGTGGTCTTTTACATTTAAAAATATTGATGAACTTTGTACTTGTATCAAAGTACTTGTATCAAAAAAAATACCGGTAAAATCACAAGACTGTAAAAAGAAATGTATACTCAGTGTATCAAGTGTAGTTTTTTGTAAAAGTAAATTATTTCATTTTTTGGTAATTCGTAATTATTATGCTAAAATTCTGCAATTAGTCCATAATTTTTCATAAAATATTAAATGGCATAAAGGCAATGATGTAAAGGTTCAAACAAAAAAATATAAAACACAGGACAAGAGGCTGTTTTGAACCCTTGTCTGAAAGGTCTGATAAATGTATAATATTGACAGGTTTATTGTCAGTCACCCCTTTTGTGTCGTTAAATTCTACAAAAAAGTCTGGAATTAATAAAAAGCCATTAGGAGATCTGGGGAAAGCTTGTTGACGTCACTTTCATAATGATTTCAATTTGCTTTGGCATGACGCGTGTATACGCACACATATTGATGACTCGGAGTGACAAAAAAAGTCATACTTTGTAAAAAATACACAAAATAATCGGTTTGGGACTTAAAAAAATTGTCTGTTGAACTGCTCTGTTTTAACCACAGTGGATTTCGGTAATGTGAGGTTTCAACCCTTTTAGACAGGTGTGTGATTTATTTTAGACCCAGGATCCGCTAACAAATCGATGTTATCTATTAGGTAGAAAATAGAGAAGGTTTTAGGTTCGAAATAAGACAACATTTATTTATCAAAGCGGTGTCAGAGAAAACCGGTAACTATTTATTAGCAAACCACCATACTAAAGGCAAAAATCGTATTGTCAGCTGTTAAAAGACATTTATTTATGTACCATAACAGATATGAATAAAAATATACTGGAATAAACCCGTTAGCTTTAGTTTAATATTCTAAAAAAGAATGTTTTACTGAAAGTGTCATAAAAAATGAAGAATAATGTAGTAAATATCTAGTTTTAGACTAAATCACTTAATCACCACAATACACCAAAACACTTTTACTTTTACACTGGACATGCGTTTCGCTAACCATGTTGGCATCATCAGCAGATGATTATAAACTAAAGTACAATCTACAAGTTGAGCGTTTATATACTCGCTCAGTGGGCACCGAGTGGGCGTGGCAAAATCTAGCCAACCGAGTCAAAGCCCATTGAGCGTAACAGTTAGATTTCCGCCACTAGAGTAGTAGGTACAAAGAACTTGAAGGAATTGGACCGTTGTCTCTGTTCATACTATCTTTACATTTATTAATTCTTATGTATCTAATTGCCTGTAATTTGAGACATGTTTAGTTAATTTTAAATTATTAAGATCTATACAATGTTCTTTATCAACAATATGTTCGGCAACGCAAGATTTATCCGGTCTACCATATCTTATCTGAGCTAAATGTTCTTTAAATCTAGTTAATATTGATCTTCTAGCTTGTCCAACATATTTCTGATTACAATCTTTACAAGAAATTTCATAAATACCCGACCTTTCCAGTGGAGGTGTTTTATCCTTTGGATTACCTAATAATTGTTGTAATTTATTATTAGCACTATACACAAGTTTATAATTGACATTCTTAAAAATTCCTTTTAGACCACGGGATAACTCTCTATCAAACTGTATGGAAAAATATTTAGACGTATCTTTCTCCACTTGAAAAGTCGAATTTTCAGAAATCATTAACCTATACCTACGTTTTCTAATTAATTTATCAACTAGTAAAGGAGAATATCCATTACACTCAGCTACATTCCTAATGTAATCTCTTCCTATTTCATATCTTTTGTTGGAAAGTGGGAAACTAAGTAATCTATGAACTAAGAAATTTAAACTAGCCATTTTATGTTCAACACTATGATGTGATTCATTAGGAATATATCTGCGTGTGGTGGTATTTTTCCTATAGATATCAAATTCCAGGCAATTATTAGTATTTCTAATAACTAATACATCTAGAAATGGTAATCTGTCGTTGTTCTCAATTTCATGCGTAAATTTAATGGAAGGAAAACGATTATTTAACTTAGAAATAAAATTATCTATAGTGTCTGAATGTGTGTCAAAAACAGCAAAAATATCATCCACATACCTAAACCATACTCTTGGAAAATACCCAAACTGATTCTTAGCCTCCACTTCAAACCTGCTCATGAATAAATTAGCCAAAAATGGAGACAATGGATTACCCATTGCTGTACCTTCCCGCTGTTCAAAAAAGTTGTTATTAAATTGAAAACAATTTTGTTTCATACATAACGATGTAAGCTCAATATATTTAATCACAGTTTTGTTGTCGAGACCATTTGCGTTCAGTAATTCCTTTAAGTAGCCTAAAGTATGTGGAATTGGAACACTGGGGAACAACGAAGATACATCAAAGGAGACCAAAATTTCACCTTTATGCAATGTTATATCTTTAATTTTGTTAATGAATTCAATATTATTTTTAACTGAGAAAGAAGGTCCATGATGTGTAACACCAAAGGTTCCAACCCTCAACTGTAATCTAAATCACTTACAGATGGTTAAGCAAGACGTTCACTTTCATGAGCTTTTCTGTGACTTTTCTGTGACTCTCTTCCGCACTCCAGACACTCAAAAATCTCATGACTTTTTTGCCTCTTTACTTTTTGGTTGTGACTGAGATTACAATTCTTCTCCATTGCGTTTTATTGTGCGCTGCTTCCTCCACTGATTCTGTATGCTTATTCCCTTTAAGCTTTTGTGGAAAATATCCTTGATCCTTTGGAGTTGTCCACCCGGTTTCCTCTTAGCGTCTACAAGCTCACCGTAAAGAAGAGATTTTGGTAGGTGGTTTTCTTGTGTCCTGCATACGTGATCTTATAGTTACAGAATTTTTTCCTAAAAGTCCTGAAGTCCTAATCTTCCCCTAGGAGATGCAAGACCTTGTCGTTGGTGGGGAAGCTCCTGGTCAGGTGCTGGGGGGAATCCCCTCTAGCACTTGGCTTGGTCTAAGAAGCATCTCACTCATCGTCTTGTCCCTGACTGTAGTGTCGTGGCCAGGGAATTGCACCAAGACATATAACGATACCGGGCGGGACTACGGACAGCCTCAAACTTGGGGCACCGGGGGCACCCCATTGTATTTACCCCTTACTTCTACATGCGGGGCTCTGTAGAAGTGGACAGACTGTCCCTAGCGACTCATAGGAACACTATGAGATCTGGTAATAATAGTAAAAAAAACATCACCGGTGAAGCTGTGGGGAAACCCCCTAGCGACACTGGGAACAGTAACAATGAAAGTTCCAAGGGGCTAAACCCAAAGAGAACTACAGGAGAGGTGGCTGACACTTGCGTGAGACCATTCTCCGCAAGTGGCATACAAGCTACCACCTCCTCCAAGGGTCGGGAGCCTACCTCCTACCTCTAAACCCAACAGGCGACACAAGCTACCGTTTCGTCTACCCGGCCTGGGTCGTAGCTCCTCGACTGTGAGGGACACGGGTCTCCGTAGAAAGTCCTGGGACTGTATGATGAGTTATAACTCAAGAAAGGGGGACACAATAGATCTCTAAGGTCGCAGAGATTAACCCCCCTCCCACTTATTCTAATTGTAAAAAATTCTAAAGTCCTAAAAATCAAAATCAAACCAAAATTATCATCAATTGCCATTTACAGCTGTCTCCGATACTTTTTTTTTCGATCATATGTTATTATATTATCATCAATTTTAAAATGCTATGTTTTTTTCTTCTCATATGTGTTTTAAAAACTTTTTAAATACTTTAAATCATAGTAATATTTATTTAGATTAAAAAATGTTGAATTTATGACAAAAAAGGGACGTTTTAAAAATTCATTTTAATTTTGCCCTGTTTTTAAATTTGTTTTTAATTAAAAAGACGCAACGCAAACCGAGGCTGCCTCTTATTTTCTAAGGAAAATCTCCGGAGGAATGTTTGACCCTGGAAAAATAACGTAAAGGGCTGGAGATGGAAGGAAAACTCGGGAAAAAACCTAAGAAAATTTTCTTACGCTTTTTCATATAAAAATTTACATATAGGAAGACTTTTTCTAGAGGGCGTTCATTGTCAAAACGAGGCCCTCGTATCCCTTATCTTTTGTCTGATTCTCATCATCCTTAATAAGTATTTTCCGTTATATTTTAGAATGTCAAAACGGAAAAGAGAAGACTGGAAAAGCGTAATATTCTTTAAAGAAGAAATTCTTATTAGAATTTAACAATCTATACTAATATATAAAATCCTTAAGTGACTGACATACTGATTAATCACGATCCTGCTCAAACCACTCAACGTAAGAAGCTCAATTTTGGCATACAGGTTGATTCTAGGTGAATTTTTCGAAATTCCTGTTCCAAGAGGGTGAAACCACCCCTCAAATATTACAATATTTTTTATTTAAGAAACGGTCAAATTTCCGAAAAAACGCTTAAACACGTATACTTTATTTTGTTTTTTTACATATTTTAAGATTTTTTAAAAATGTATACAGGGTGTTTTGAACAATCTGGTCATTGATTAATCACGATCCTGCTTAAAGCGCTTGACGTAAAAAGCTGATTTTTGGAAAACAGATTGACTTTAGGGTTCTAAGGGGGTGAAACTATCCCTCAAATATTAAAATATTTTTTATTAAACACGTATATTTTAATTTGTTGTTTTACATATTTTAAGATTTTTTATAAATTTATACAGGGTGTTTCATAAAATATGACCATTGAGTAATCACGATCCTGCTTAAACTGCTTGACGTTTAAAGCTGATTTTTGGCAAAGGGATTGATTGTGGGGTGTAGAGGTCCGATAAGGAAGGGTTTCTCGAATCTCAATTTCCAAGAGGGTGAAAACGCCCCTCAAATATTACAATATTTGTTATTTAAAAAACGGTTAGTCTTTCGGGAAAACGCTTGGACAAGTATAATTTATTTGGATTTTTTACATATTTTTAAATTTTTTAAAAAATCATACAGGGTGTTCCAACAAGTTGGGTAATTTCTTAACCACGATTCTGCTTAAACTGCTTGACGTAAAAAGCTTATTTTTGGCAAACGGATTTTTCGAAAGTCAAATTCCAACGAGATGAAACTACCCCTCAAATATTACCAAGGTATATAATAATATCGGCATATTGTTTTTTCTCATGCTGACATAAATGTGAGAAAATTTTATCCAGTTTGTATGTTAATGGAAATTCTTGCTTTGCTTTATCATCGCCATTACAAATGATTAATTCGACGCGAACGAAGTCGCTGGTACACGCTAGTACATAATATAAGAATAAAGAAAAAAGAAAACAATAGAATTTTAAAATTGATAATAGTATAATCACATACCTTAGAAAAAAGGCGTCAAAGACGACTCTAAATGACAATCGATGATAATTTTAGTGAGATCTAGCTCTAAACCTCATTTAATTGAGTAAGAAATGAGATTTTAATGGTGAAGGTAGTTTAAAATTAGAGAAAAAAATATTTTTAAACTTAATATTTCTCTCGTTTTTAGAAATAAATACACATAACTTTATATCGTTGGAAAGGGTTAAACGCCAGCAATTTTTTCAAGTTTATAGCCAACTATAATTTCTATTTAAAAAATTATATTTTTCATTATTTGTGACAAAAAGAGCAAGCATGGAAAAAAAACTGACTACGCCACTGGATTGTGCTTAAAAAAGTGCCTTAAGAACGTTTTTACATAATTTTATTATTCCGCAAAATAAAAAAGTTATGAGCAATTTTCAAAATGGTAAAAAATTCAAAAATACCCCGTATCTCAGTTGGCAGTGAAAATATCAACAGGCGGTTTACGCTATTAAACGTGTCTCGGAATCAGGAAATAGTTTTTTTTTCTCTGTTAAAACAGACCAATTGCGACCACCCTGTACATAAATCATAAACACTATGTTATTGGTCTGTTGACTAGGACCAAAAGCAAAGGCATGGTTTTATTGTAAAAGTTACAGAAAAATGTTAGTATCTTCTTCAAAAGCGAATATCTCCAAAAAAAATAAAGCTAATTGAGATGAACCCAAAAACAAACTATCGACAAAAGATGCACCTAGATGGTAAAATGAATTTTAAATTCCTTGCTTTGTTAAAGTACTTCACAGGGTGTTTCAAACTTTCACCATAATTTCGACATTTTGTTTTCCCTCCTCTAATTGACAGATGGCAACTTTTATTTTTAATTTAGAAAGAGATACTAAAAAGTCAATTAATTTAACTACAAATTGCTTAAAAACTTCAACAATTTTATTTTTTTGACCCGATTTAAAATTTCTTATTTTTTATACGTTTCACGAACCGTGTTATTAATTTTTCCATAAAATATTATTTTAGACATTTTATTTAAACCTGAAATAGATATTAAATTCAGCCAGTTTACGAGTTTGGTAATGTTCAATAACGTGGGCATCTGCTTCTGTCATTTTAATAACGAAAAAAAAAATTATCCGCGTTTGTTTGTAAGAGGGAGATTTTTAATGTACCTATAAAATTGTTCGGTTTAGAAACGACATTTCAGGATTATTAGAATTTTATTATTGTAGTAATAATATTACGAATTTTATATCTTGTCAGGGTAATATAAGCAGTGGCGGGGCTTAAATAAGTGCAAAAATTCACGAAAAGTGCGAAAATATATTATTAAACTGAGATAAAGTGTCAAATTCGATCACTTATCGATGAAACGCCACTGTCTACTTGTAAAAAATTAAAATTATCATGATTTTAAAGGAGGATATATTTTATAATTGACCCGGTATACACACTTTAGGTTTCGCTAACTTTCTCAAAGCGAGAAAACTGCGAAGATGGGAACAGAGAAAAGGAAGAAATAGGGGTTGTGGAGGGGGCGAGATCGAGGACGAGGGGGATGGAAAAACATAAATAAAAAGGCGTCAACTGCCGGCAGCACTTGCGGGTAATATATAACGCCAATAAGGAGCATCCTTTACCGCACACCAATTTGTCACTTCATAAATTTTATTTAAATTGAGCTCTCTAGACCATATTGACGTCTCCAAAGAGAGGCAGGGCGAATGCATAAAGATAGGATAGAGAATGTAACGCGTTTCAAGGCTTAAAGCTCTATTTTTGTACACATTTTGAAATTAATATCTGTAATACTAATATACAGGGTGGTCCGAACTGTACTCCGGAAACCACGGCAGCATATTCTGCAGATAAAAATAAGTAAAAAAGTTCGTATAAATGTATGTCCTAAAATGCTTAGTTTCGGAGATACAGGGTGTAGAAGTTTCATTTTTATTTCGATTTTTTTCAAATAATTTTTGAAGTAACGTCAATATTTGGATGAAAATTGGTGTCTAGGAGTTTTTTGACACGAGTAGTTTGATTTTGACGTTAATATGACTCCTATTTGTAGGGGGCACCACCTACATGTATTTTAACTGTTTTGAAGAGTAATAACTTTTCGTCCGTACCTGTATAAAACTACTGAGTTAAAAAATGTACATTTCCGTGATTTTTTACGTAAAAAATGTCTCTTGGTAAAAATCGCTACGAGCAACCGTTCTCAAGATATTTAAAATGGAAATAGTTGACAAAAAATAAACATGTTGAGTAGATAGTTATTTGACTGAAATGATAAATTTGGAAACTTTTTATTTTTTTAAATTAATCATAATTTTTTCTTAGAAAAAATGATAAAACAGTTTCATCATTTGGTGGTCCAAGTGAAATACTTAATATCAATGATGACAGGGTTTGATTATTTCGATTCCAAATATCTCGAGAACCATTACTCGTTGCGATTTTTACCAAGAGACCTTATTTAAGTAAAAAACGTCGTAAATGTATATTTTTTTACTCAGTAGTTTTATACAGGTACGGACGAAAAGTTATTACTTTTGAAATCAGTTAAATATAATATGTAGGTGGCGTCCTCTGCAAGCAGGAGTCATATGGACATCAAAATCAAATTTCTCATGCCTAAAAACTTCCAAACTCCAATTTTCATCCATGGATCGAAATAAAAATTAAACTTAATTAAACTTAACACCCTGTATCTCCAAATATAAGCATTTTAGGACATACTTTTTTACTTATTTTTATCTACAGAATATACCGCCGAAGTACAATTTGGATCAACCTGTATAGAAGTAATAAGTATACTATCTAACCTTCAATAAAATTTATAATGAAAAATTAAAGCAATAATTATTGTTTTAATCATCTGAAATTTCATTGATCGTTATGTCGAAGACAACTTGACGTCGTTTTTCTTCGATCATACTATTATTATATTATTATTATATATACTATTCTTCGTTCATAATTTGTTAGTTTATGATTCTCACGTTGTATAAAAACAAAAAAAAACTGTGACAACTTTGCTTAAAGCATCGCACACGCTTGATTTAATAAATATTGATATTCTTTTTATCAAATAATTTTTTTGTACTTCTAATCTAATATTTCGAACCCTTTGCTTCACATGTATCCCAACTGCGTTTACATGTGGCAATCCATTACACATTCCCTTGTAATGCTACCCCACTACAATTCGTTTATGCACATGTACCTACACGTACACAACATTAACGACATCGTGTACTTTGTTATCATATCTATTCGATGCGGTTTACGTCTGTCGTAACAGGATGCCACTGTCAAATATGTTACCAAAGTGACTGTTGGTAATCCTGACGGAAATCTATTCATTTGTACTTTCCTTACGCAAAAATATTCAAGTGGTTTCAACGTCTCTATAACTACAACCCCTCAGAGGACAATATTCCGCAACCCCAGTTTGGAAAACTTGTTGGAAAATCAAGGGAGAGAAAAAAATGTTTGAAAAGTTTTTTTTCGTTCCAAAGTTTTGCTCGTGAAAACCCTGTCAACAAGGAAGGAATTAAGTATTTAAGTCCAATTTATTTCTTTCCTAATCTTGACGTAATTTTTGTTTTCTCAATGTTTGTGGAATATTATTAGCCACATTAACCTTAGAATACAAATATTAAGGAAGGAGTATAATGCTATCCATGTATTTATGCATAGAGACGTTTATTTCGTAGAGTTTATTTCATGAACTCCCATTTTAACAGTTCTGTTTTTTGTGCTTTTCTATTTTTGTAACAAGAACTTTTTTTAATTTAAACTAAACTATTTATATAAACAATTATGTTTTTGGTAGAGTAGGCAGTAAAACAATTTTTACTCCTCCAAAATCGTGATATAACATAAAATAACATCGTTACGCGTGTCCTACCCTAACCTCAGAATAAAAATCTTTGCGAAACAATACAGCAAAGTGAAAATGCCTTTTTTTATTTAGTATACGAGTCCCCGTACGCTTGTCAAAAATAATAATTCCGATAGAATATAAATCGTTTTCTTCTATTTTCTGTCTCAACAAAAACGCTGCGAAAAATAAAAAGAGGGGAAATAATTGTCGTTTTTACTCGCCGGAATTCACTTGGTTCGTGCCGTTTCACACCATATTTCCCCTAATTTTTCAAAATAAGACCAGGGTTGGGTATAAATACACCCAAACTTTATTTTACTACATTTATAAAGTTTTAATAATTTTTTATTTTTCTTCAAATCATGATTTATATTTGAGACTCCAGTAATACTATCTATGATAGTGTCCAGTAACACTATCATACAGTCTCGGGGCTTCGACAACGACTTGGATGAAAACTTTGCTTGGCCTGTGCCTTGTCTGTTTCTCCAGTGGACCGTCTGCTGATCCAGAGTTTGAATTCTGACTGTGATAGGAGATACGGTAATCGCAAAACATTTTCCGATGCACGTCATCAATCTTATCGAAATTGACACTAAAGCCTATAAACCTGACTAAATAAAATTTTGGCAAAAATGTTTAAATTTCTTGTATAATTTAAGATACCCAGCAGCTCTTCATTTTACTTTATAGAGCAAATGATTGTAACAGATATTTTAGTTAGATTAAAGCTGCAAAAATTAGTTTAAAGCAAGTTTTATTATCGCCATGTTGGTCACATTGAGCCGCGATCAGCAACGTTGCCGTTTTGTTCTTTTAAGAACAAAGAGTTCTTTTAAAATTAAATTTTTGAGTTTTTTTATTGCATTTTATGAAATTGTGTGTTGAATATATGCCGAAGCATTTAAACAATCGAAGCAAAGAGCTTGACAATAAGGTTGGGTCCTTTATTACCCTTGACTGCAGTCAGAGAAGTAAGTTTGATTGGTAAGCACATTATACTATTTTCAAAGTTATTTCTACGTATTTCGATTGATAGTGAGTAAATATTTAAATATAATTAAATATTTCTACTGTGAGTGGATTGTCTTATCTAAATTTCTTATCTCTTATGTATATTTCAAAATGGACTATATGTTTTAACAAAAGATATTTTAAAATCTCTTGTAAATTGTGATACATGAAATATATATCTGAATTTGAATTAAAATCTGTTAATACTGTATACCCAACCCTTGATAAAACTGGTCCACGGCCAACTCAGACAGACAGAGACCCAGCTAGAGGCAGAGGGCGAAAAGAAACAAAAAGCGGTCTTTTATAAGGCTTATATTTTATGTGACGTTTATATAACTAGCTTGGGCGCAGATAAAATAGGACGGAATACATTTTTTGCGAGGTTTATTAAAGAGTGATTGATGATCGCAAGTAGGGGGAGGCGCAGCTAGGGGAAGGGAGTGGTAAACGGGGAAGCTAAAGAGCTTTAATCGTTTCTAACTTTTTTTTCGAGGATTAAAAAATATATTTAGTTAAATACAGAGCATAAAAATGTCAATTAAAAATAATGAAAAAAAGGCTCTTCTTTAATTCACATTACAATTTAACTAAAATCAAAATAATATCTATTTTATACGTTCTATTTTGGTTTTACACACATATATCATCCCTTTTCGACATCAGCACCATGTTCTAAGAAAATTAGGTCGAGCTTATGCCTTCCTTGTTCCCTGTTTTCTCCCAGAGACACCTTTAGCCGAAAACGGGACTCGAGCCTATGGAAATCAGCGCCACAGTCGGCGAGATCCGGAATTAGCATATTTTCTGTCATAAAGCACACTTGGGGTGCCCCCTAACCGCTGTATAGAGTGGAGGGGAAACGATGTGTGAAGGAATATAAACTAGAAACCCCCCAGCCTGTCATAATGTGACATATTTTTCATAAAATAGTGCCTATTATTCATTTATTTACGTACAGTATTTTTCAGTGTGTTAAGTAATAGCTGACTCGTTATCCGATTTCTCTATCTCTAGTTTGCGTATAAATTAGTAGTGGGAACTATCGAATGAATACTATCGAAACATTCGATAGTTGCAATTCATTCGAATAATTCGATAGCTAGTAAGAAAACATTCGTCGAAAACTATTCGAATAAAAATATCGAATAGATGCGTCATCTGCCTTGAAATATATTAATTCGGCAGCAAAAACCATTCATTTATAAAATTCATTCATTTGTAAAATTCATTTATTCCTCAGGATCGATTATAATAAAATATAAACTGGATTTTACTTGTCGCCCGGCGACGTAGGTTTCTTTCCTAGAAACCCGACAGCGGTCGGTGGCAATGGTATGAAAAAAGCCGGCATCTTTGATTTTGAGTCAGATAAAGATAAGGACACATTATTTTTTTTATTGAGGTGCTAGTATTTACACAGAAAATACATTATGAACGGCGCTGTTGCCGTATATTCGTATTAGTTGGTATTAGCGAAGAATATTATTCTTTGGTATTATAGTTAGTTAGGGATAGTATGACTATATATTTTGCATTTTTTTTTATTAATATTCTGTTGTTACACTGCAATAATACTTTTTATTTTGGATGTAGGAAAATGATTTTTAATGTTTTTAAGCAAAACAGGTTTAATAAATAATAATAACAGTAATAATTTGATATACCTATTAACACCAAAATTTAAAATCATTTAATATAAACATTTTTTTAAGTAGTAGCAAAATATAAACAACAAATTAGAAGTCAAAATTATTTATATTAGATCCTATTTAAAAATAATATAGTCTTTAATTTTTTTGTGGCAACGTTGGTTTATTAAATAATAATAATTACAGAACTAATTTGTTATATTAACAACAAATTTTAAAATCATGAAATATAAACATTTATTAATTTTCTAAGCATGCAGTGTAATAGAAGAAAAATATAAATAAAAAATTAGGAATCAAAATTATATAATATGTATATTACTTTTTATTACTTTGTATTAGTATTTAAAAATAATATTTGCTTTTACTGGCATTTACTTTAAAAAATAAATGAAATATTTCTTCGCAAAAATCTACATGTAAGAGAATTAACATAAACAAAATACAAATATCGTTAACTTTTTTTAAATTGGCACGTGTAAAACTTTAATCAATCAATTTAATTTTCTCATCCCAAAATTTGAGTTTGATAACAATTTACTTAACCACATTACCAATTACTTACATATGATTATTAAGTTCAACTAATTCATATTACTAAAACATCTAAAATACAAATACATATGTATTTTTAAAATTAATTGTAAGTTCACCTCATCTCTCTTAAAAATTGTTACTTCTCAAAATTTCCCATTAAAAAAATAGACCATATACCGTATAAAATTAAGTAATTGAAAGATCGGAAAATCACACAAATTTTCAGAAAAATTTTGACCACCTGCACACGTACATAATCATCAATTTAAAAAAAAACACTACTATTTTAGTATTTTAAATATTTTAATAAACGCAAAAACAGCACAGTATTTAGAAGGCAAGTTATAAAAATTTGGAAGGACTAATAATGCACTGACGCAGACAAAAATCAAACGAATACTAAATTTCATTTATAAAAAGCATTCGATAGTCGTGGCTTAACGATAATCATTTAGTCGCACGGCGAGGTTGTCACATATGCTTTAGTATACAAATGAATGAATGATTTTATTCGAATGAAATCATTCGATAGTTGAAATCATTCATTCAGTAACCATTCGATAGTCTAATTCATTCGATAGTTCCCATCGCTAGTATAAATATTTAAAAAATCAATAATGATTTATGTATACAGAGTGTCTTAAAACTGAATGTTTTAAATTTGAAGAAATATGTTTATTTTTACATAGACTGGTCATATCAAGATTCAATACCACTAGCTTTTTCCCCCGACTACGTTCGCGTTACACCTCGAATCGTTCATGCCTTGATTTAAATGATTGTTTACCTATAGATAGAGCTAGTGAGCCTTACAAAAATCCACTATTTAAACTATGATTTTAACAGTTTTAGAGCTTTTCGTATTTCATATGAAAGTTTGCAATTGTCGATTTTCTGGGTATTATACAGGGCGAGTCTTGAATAAGTGCAAATATTTTCAGGGCTGGTAGATCTCGATAAAAAAAATTAAAAATTTCCAAAAAAATATTTTCTGCTTAAATTTTGAGAACCACTGGATCTTTTTGGGTTTTTCTGTCTGATATATTTTATCTACTACCTATGTTGCCGTATTATCAAGAAATTATGGATTTTAACTAAAAACTAAAAAAAAATCTGTATGGATTAGATTGTGTTATAGATCTATTGTGCCCTCTTTTTTGAGTCATAACTTATCATACAGTCTCAGGGCTTTGACAAAAGCCAGTATCTGAGACGGTTTTCCAGATATTAGTTGTTCATCTCCGAAATCAGTCATACCAAAGCGTATGGCGAATAGATGTAATGTAATACCATTAAGTAATTCTGGAACAAAACCCGAAAAATGCTACCAGGCGCAAGAAATAAAAAAAAAATTACAGCAAAATACAGACAATTTTCTAGAGAACAATGGGATAGCGCGGCGTTTTCTCCTTATTGTCTGGAACGACGACGGTCCAAATCCAGATCGATAGCCATTTTCCAGGAAAACAATTTATTATAACAAGTTTCTGATAACGCGCTCGTTTAAGCCTCAATGAAAATATCGCATCGGACTAGCAGCCGGTAATCCGATATACAGTGTGGGGCAAATTAATTGGATTTATCTTCCAGGAGACGGGTGAGGGGTTGGAAATTGACGTTTCCTACGTCAGAGAGCCCCACACAGATTTATTTATCAGTTTTCGAAAATAATTCTAATTAATTTTTATATTAACTAATATATAAGTCGAATTACTGAGGATTTGGATCAGGATGTAGAGGTTAAAGCCAGGATTCGTTAGGTTTAAAGACGATATGTGTTAGGTAATAGCTTTGAGACTACCGTTCGAGACGCATTGATAATATTTTTGTTTACAAAGTTTTAGTTATTAAAGGTAAAGTAAGTGTTTCCTCGTTATTTAACAAGTGTTAACTAAAGCATAATATATTTTATTCTACTGTTCTCTCCAAAAAGCCACTGATAATGATGTGGCCAGTGATGTAACCACCGGTATTCAAACGTGTTGCAAGTCCTACAAATTCAAATTGTACAATTATTTGTGTACTTGTAAAATACAAACTACAACCAAAGAGTACGGATTTACTACACCTACATATAGTTTAATTTTGTCGTTATTATAATCATTCAACATTACTAACTGGCTTATAAAACTTTATTTTTGTTCATTTCTTGATGCCCAGTATCTTAATTTGGTCCCAAATGGACCCAAATTCTTTGATTTTTGGTAAGAACTTATGTAAATTTTGTTCAGAGTACGAGCAGATAAGAGATACTTGAAAAGAGACGTTCAAAACCTAGATCTAGATCAAGAATATTAATACTTATTTTTTATACAAGACTATAAAATGGTATTTTATCGGCAACAGATAAGATTAATTCAACCCTCGTGAATTAATTTCGGGAGACAATAATGCAAGTTTATCGTCGTGTATTAAACAATATTTTTTTTCACAGCGAGTTACGTTTTACAAAATATTCAGAAATTATTATTTCAAGGAATTTATTACGAGTAGAAAAAATATTGTCCTGGGTTGGCGTTGGTTTCTATGTAATTCGACGAATAAATAAAGCTGTCTCTTTAGTTGTCAGTTTTGAGTCAATATTTTTTAATTCTCTTTCGTGTCGCTTGCTGATTGAATTGGAACCAGAAATGGCTCAAAACGAAGTAAGTAAATTACCCACAGATATTCAGGCTGAGGCGACAAACGCCATATCCAAACTACTTACATTTATATCCCGAATAACTTATGAAAAGGAATACAAAAATGTTCAAAAATGGAAGCAATTAAAAAACGTGCGAGAAGAAATAAAGTTTTTAACCTATCCTCGCTGTTAAAGTATCATTTAATCTACCCTTGCTTATTTTATCTACTATTTTTGATAGATATAAGGCCATTTTACCAGTTGCTATGGAAAAAATAATATTAAACCGTACACTTTGGTTATCCCCATATGTTACTTTGTTTGCTTTAAGATGATTTGCTTTGTTTGTTTGCTTTAAAATGCTTTGAGATGATTGGAAATGTACGAAATATATTTTTTTAATATTTTTAGAAAATACTATTATCTCTCAGATGTGGTTTCAAAGGTGTGAAAACATTTCAAAAAATAACATTTTTCTTTTGTAGATGTTCTTCCAGTGGCAAAAAAACTCGGAATTTTTTCAAGAAAAAAATAAAATTTCAGATTTTTGCCATAAATTATTCTCCGAAGTATCTATAGGACATTTATTTCGAATAACCATTTAGTTTAAACAAAACCATCAATTTATTTTCCGTCTTCCTTAATAGAATCACACGAATTTCCTAAAATATAACAAAGACAAATAAATCTGACGGCAAAAGGGTGTTAAGAAACGACATTCGCAAAATGTCAGAAGGCAAAATGATTTGTTTTATTTAATATTCGCCCCTAAATCCTATATTATACGAAATATTCCATGTATTTGGCTTGGCAGGGATAATTTCTCATATGTTATGTCACACGGTTGGGACAGAAAGACATATAGGCATTTAGCTTGAAGGTGATTTATATTAATTTTGCCACTTTTGATTTTCATAATATTTATTTCTTTGTTATTTAAAAAAAAATTCAGAATCACCTAAATTAGATACACTATTTTTTTTTGACACCTTGTATATTAGATTTTGCTATTTCTAAATTTTTCCAACTTTCCATGTATACGATGGGTAATTGAATTATTTTTCATCAAATAATTCTAAACTTTTGGCGTTAAAATGTTTAATTCCCTTTTTATTCATCAATATCAATAAAATTTCGTTGTTGTATAATTTTGATTCAATTGCTATATGTAAAATAAAAAAAAAATGTGTTTTAAATTTTAAAACACACACAGTCCCAAACAAATGAAATAACTCTGGCATTTAAAACATCGCTTGCATCGTGTTGTAGAAGGATATTAAATTTTTGTGGTGCTTTCCAATGTTTAACCTTCAATTTAACTGGACATTTTTGCCCGTTGGCGTCGTTTTTTTTGTGTGTGATTATGACCAATAAAGAAGTCACTAATTATATTTGCTGAAAAATAAATTAAATTAATAATTCTTTTTTTAAATTCATTGACCCTCTTGGAACTGGTATTTCGAAAAATCCCTTCTTATCGAACCTGTATCCCTAGAATCAACCTGTATGCCAAAATTGAGCTTCTTACGTTGAGTGGTTTGAGCAGGATCGCGTGATTAATCAGTATGTCAGTCACTTAAGGATTTTATATATTAGTATAGATAATAATAACTCTATAATATTTTTTAGTTAATTAAAATATAATACAAAAAAACTTTTCTTGTACATAGTATAAAATGATACATTATTAAACTAGCAACAAAAACATCTCTATTAAAACATTTATACAAAAGCCATCCTTGTCGCTCAGGACAAAGACAAAATAGATTGTTTTAATTAAATTTCGCGCTGCAGTCAGGCCCTTTGACAGCCTTTTTTCAGTCGCGCTTTTTTCGCAATTAAAGCTCGACTGTAATATTGACGATAAAACGTACTTTTGTTAAACAATAATGATATTTCTACGTGCCATGTCGCCATGGGACCGGTGCCTATTAAGAGATCCAGATTCATCATGAGCCAACAGAATAATGGCATTTTTCATTTTCGAAAAAAATTCCCTCGGCTGAACAACGCGGATTTTTTAAACAAAAATCATGCGATAATAGCATTTGTTTCGGGTAGTGATGTTTTATAAGCTTTTAAAAAAATGTTTTAAATTCAAAAACTCACACGTAAAAGTAGCTACGGGTCTTGTGCAGAACAGGTCCCCACGAATTCGAGGTTTTTTTAATTTTTAATTAAAAAAAAATTGTTGGATGAACCACTTTTTCTACGAAAAAAAATAATCGAAAATTCGAAATTTTCACTTACTTTTTTCGCTTACGCGTGTTTTGATTACTCTATTGAACTAACCTAACCAATGCATTAACACCCCCAAATAACCAGGCTAACCAATGCATTAACACCCTCCAAATAACCAGGCTAACCAATGCATTACCACCCTCCAAATAACCAGGCTAACCTAATTGTGCCTAATGACAAAACTTCATTGATTACGCGTCGAAAAATAGTATATGTTTAAAAAACTTACATTTTCGTAGAACCTGAAAAATCCGCAAATTTTATTTCAGAAATTGCTTTAAAATAATCCACACTAACGAATAAGCTACTAGACAGCGTTCAATTTTTGTTGAACTAAAGTGATAACTTACCGATTTAAGTAAACCTAACCTAAACTAACCCTCCACAACCTCAACTTTATTTCAGAAGAAAATCATATAAAATAATTTTATTGACAACGTCGCAAATTCAATGCGAAGGCCATAGATGACATACCGATGATCGATTAACTGTCAATCAAAAAAGTCATAAAATCGCTGGCTTGAGATGATGTAAATAAATATATTTTCTTAATTTTTATGCTTACAAAGAAGATTCGTTACATTTTTGTGCTTAAATTAGGTCATTCCGCGTCTATATAAGATAATAAAGTGCTAATATGTAATGTTTTTACTGGATCCGTGTAGAAAATTTTACATATTTACTGTCTGTCGCCTGTACCTAAAATACGTTTTTTGCCGTTTTTTAAAGATAAAACACATTCATCCAACAATTTTTTTGCTTAAAAATGTTCAATTTAAGATAATCTTGCAAAAAAATCCCATCAAAACTGTCAATTTCGAAACGCTTTCACAAAAATAATTGTAAAAAACGTATTACAAAGCTCCGTCGCTAACTTTTAAGAAATAAGTTGCAATCTGGCATTTTTAACTCATCCAATACTTTCTTACACATTAAACGGTTCTTTATAAGACCGTTTTGAACGAGCCATTTGGTTAAAAGTGATCCACTTATGGATCCAGACACGAGGCAAGCATAAACATGACACGACGAGGCCCTTGGCAAGTGTCCAAGAACAAACATCGTACAAGATCCTCGATCTTTATATATTTTTTATATTTTTTTCCGCACGCCAATTTCTACATGCCCTCTAAGTGCATAAAAGCCACCACCAACGAGTGCACTAAAGGAGTATGCGTTTTTCTTTCTCTATAGCTCTCATCACGTGCACTTTATTTTCATATATTTGTTCAGAGGAAGCTAATAAACCTTGAAATTTTCTCTCGGTTCTTCTTTTTAAATTAAATTCTTTTTATTGGTTTATATATTTAATAATAAAAAATAATATAAAAATCGTAATAAGTTATTTAATTTTTACTTGGTTCTTTAATAAATATTCGTATCAAGTTAAGTGTCAAAACGAATGACAATGTCAGCAAATATGTAAATGAATGTGGCAACTTGACGTCTTTTACAGCAGAGCTACCACCTGAATCCATAGCGGGAAATTTAAATTCCAGTTAGTCAGTTCGGCGCCGAATATATCCGTGGCTGGCAACAATGAATTTAATAATAATCGCGCCCTTAATTACGTGCCAAAAATGCAATTATATACAGGGTGTTCCGTTTAAAAAAAATCATACCGATCCACTGACGCTTTTTTGATGCCCAACGCACTATTACCGCATCCTGTATAATCGATATTTTTTGCCTATGTTCGAGAATTTAATATTGTACGAATTACATAATTCTAAATTTATGTGTTTTATTATCGATATATCTTTGTTTGGATATTTTGTTAACATAATTAATTTTTTTGTATATACCTGCGATCTGACTTTATTATTAAACTATATTTTAATATAATTTATAATATTCTCTAAATAGCTACGTTAATATTAACGGCAAGTGTAAATACTATATTGTTATAATTATGGATAATTGTAATAATATATTAATGAATATTTTTTTACACTGTTAGATTGCTAGAAAATAATTATTTTGTGATTTATAATTATTATTCAGGGTGGCCCGAACTCTATTCCGAAAACTTATGCAGATAAAAATAAGTAAAAAGGTTCTTATAAATGTATATCCTAAAATACTTAGTTTCGGAGATACAGGGTGTAGAAGTTTCATTTTTATTTCGATTTTTTCCAAATCATTTCTGAAGTAAGGTCAATATTTGGATGAAAATTGGTGTCTGGGAGTTTTTTGACATGAGAAATTTGATTTTGATGTCAATATGACTGCTATTTGTAGGGGGCGCCACCTACGCGTGTTTTAACTGTTTTGAAGAGTAATAACTTTTTGTCCGTACCTGTATAAAACTATTGAACAAAAGAATATACATTTACGTGATTTTTGACGTACAAAAAATGTCTCTTGGTGAAAATGGTTACAAGCAACCGTCCTCAAGACTATATTTAGAATGGAAATAGTCAATACATGTCATTATTGATAAAAAAATAAATATGTTGTGTAGATAGTTATTTGACTGAAATGATTTAGATTTTTTTAAATTAATCATAATTTTTTCTTCGAAAAAAATGAGGATAAAACAGTTTCTGTTGAACTTTTGACATAAAAACATTTCAAATTTATGATTTCAATCTAATTAAGTATTTAGTCAACATGTTTAATTTATATTGTTATCTCTTTTACAAAATTCCTTTTGAAATAAATTCAATTTAAATATTTAAACTTCTGACGACTTTATTACTAAAACGTCAATATAATATTATCACCTGTAAACAAACAATTTACTGTTATAGAGATCGATTGTTATATATCTCTAACAGATCGGCCAACCTGACACTCGATCGCCCCGATCGATAACAAATAACAATAGATTTATAATAAAATTAGAAACATAATAATGACATAATAAACATAATAATGACATAAGAAACATAACAATGACATAAAGAGCATAAGAAATTCATAATAATACAATAAGCTAGCAATAGGATCATAATACATAATTAACATAATGATGATACATAATTAACATAACGATGATACATAATTAGCATAATGACGATACATAATTACCATAATGATGATACATAATTAACATAACGATGATACATAATTAACATAATGATGATACATAATTACCATAATGATGATACATAATTAACATAACGATGATAGATAATTAGCATAATGATGATACATAATTAACATAATGATGATACATAATTAACATAACAATGATACATAATTAACATAATGATGATACATAATTACCATAATGATGATACATAATTAACATAACGATGATACATAATTAGCATAATGATGATACATAATTAACATCATGATGATACATAATTACCATAATGATGGTACATAATAAATGATAAACCATCTGAATTGTCTCCAAGAATTTAAGTATTCTCTTCTATAATCATACCAATGGTATGCTGCTCAACTTAAATGAGAACGTGCAGTTTCCAACATAAATGCTGGAGGTCAGTTATGGAGTTGTGCGGCACTTTCTATACTTTCTATCCAAAATTTACTTTTCTTCAAATCAATACCGTCGAAAAATGGAATGGATTTCGAAAAATCAGGCATAATATTATAATTTGGAACATCCCGTTGTTGATTTTGACGGTCGTTCATCATTTGCAGTATAATGGCATTTTGTTGGATTATAGCCTGCATCGTATCCAATACAGTATTTAAATTCACAGGCTCACCCTGTCGTGTCTGTGTATTATTACTAATAGGCAGCTCTACTTGACTTCGGTAAAATTTTTCAAAATTTGATTCCAGTACAGGATTTGGGCTAATTTCACTATCCTGTTCACTCATACTTCTCATAAAAGAACGTCGGACGATTATCCCACTTCTGAATTTGTTATCTCTTTTACAAAATTCCTTTTGAAATAATAATAAATAATAAATAATTCAATTTAAATATTTAAACTTCTGACGACTTTATTACTAAAACGTCAATATAATCATAGAATATAATATTATCACCTATAAACAAACAATCTACTGTTATAGAGATCGATTGTTATATATCTCTAACAATATCAATGATAGGTATTGATATGTTCGATTCCAAATATCTCGAGAACCACTACTCGTATTGATTTTTTATTAAGAATAAAATTAAGAATGAAATTTCTACACCCTGTATCTTCGAAACTAAGCATTTTAGGACATACATTTATACAAACTTTTTTATTTTTTTTTATCTGCAGAATATGCTGCCGAAGTTTCCGGAATGCGGTTTTCTAAAAATGAAATTCAAACTAATTTGATTGGTTATTTAAAAACTTGACTCTGATGCTACATATTTACACAATTTTGACTTAATTATCTGTTAACCAATGATAAATTATTTATTTAAATCAAATTATATGCTGTTTCCGTGTCACAGAACTCGCGCAGTTTCATATTTAATTATCTGTGTATAAAACGAGTGAAAATTCATTTAGGCCCGATAATTTATGTGAATTTTACATGCCGTATTAATTTTCCCCCGCATTTACATTAATTATATTTCCCGTGTGATGCGAATACCAAAAATATAACATTAATTAAATTATAACTGATATACAGGGTGACCCCTAAACAGTAACGAGCACGTAGTTCTACACTTTGGGGCTGCACGACTTTAGACGTGCAGCCCCAAAGTTACTAGGTTCATTTTAACCCATAAATTCCATAGGTTAGTTTTTTTGGCTCACCCTACTAGACAGTATTACAAATGTTTAAATCAAGTTTAAAACAAGTAACTAATGATGTTTTAAACACGTTTAAAATGCTTAACAATAGGAATCTTCTGTGTGACACTGTATAAAATGGAGATAGCAAGCAAGCGTCTGTGGTGAAGTTATAAAAGACGAAAAATAAAATATCGAGTTTGGGTTGGTCCGGGCAGCTGTAAATCGGGCTTTAGCTGGTTTTCTAGGACGATTATTTGATGAGGGTCGAGCCCCACTGACACCGAAGAGATTTATTTTTTTAATATACACTCCGGTCTGGTATAATATAAAAAAAAGTATAAATCCATATATAGATAAAAAATTGCCAGGGAAAAAAATGTTTTCGTATCAGAAAACAATCAACAGTTTGCTGATTATTTTTGTTAAATATTTGAAAGAGAATGTGAAAGCTAGGAGATTGACTGATAAAAGAATGTAAAACCCAATGCAGTTTCATAATATGTCTTTTCATGATACGCAAGTCTTCCACTGTATATCGCCGGATTGTCTTTACAAAAGGAAAAAAAAATATTATTGACATTTAGAACAAGTATTTTTTTTATGAAGCCTGCGTTTTTCTTTAAATGTCAATAATAAAAATGTTTTCCTCTATATATTATTCTTTTCAGAAATCTGCCTAAGGCTAAAACCATAGTGACGCGACGAGAAGAGCGGCGAGCAAGCAGCGCGATATCGCGTCGATCGAGCCTCGAGGTGCTAAAACATAGTAGAGCGGCGAGGAATAGCGAGGTACTTGCAATTTTATTAATTTCATTTGCTTATTTTTTATTTACAATGTTAACAGCAGCTAAAATTCTGGACAGTAGTGTCGCAAACATTTGGTTTATCCGAAACCAACAAACGAAAAGATGTTGTACAACATGAAATTTTCAAAACCCGGAGAGATAACTTATCTAAAATATACCGGTTATGGTGATTACTATCTTTTAGTCCAATCAAAACTCTCTTACAAACACTAAATCTATTAATTTTTGGAAATCCATCGTTTTCTACAGCGCGACAAAGCGACGAAAACAAAACAATTTGAATGGATCTCGCCGCTCGATCTAACCGCTCGAGCAGATCGCTTTACTATGTTCACGCGACTTTGTGATAAAATTGTATTGTATATTATAAATTCTAAAGAAGACCGAATTAAAATTAGTCGAAACGTCAATCATTAAACAAAATGTAAACACAAGTTTCGTTTTATTCACTACTGACTTAAAACCAAGATTTTAAAAACTTAAAATATAATAAAAAAGTCATTATCGAAAAGGAACGGCATCAGCGATGACCATGAAATGAAGGTCGGTGCCATTTTATATGTAAATTTATATAGGAAATGTCATCAATCGTCATTTCCCATCCAACTGGACCGTTTTTTTTCTATCATACGGTAGATATATGTACAAATATTTTATTCAAACATAAATATTATTTTCTATAATATTATTTTGCTACTTTTTCGGACTAGTGAATTGCACTCTTAATGCAATATTCTTCTTTTCTTATATTATGTCGATTTTTTATATTCTTGTGACCTCTTTTCCAATGCCACAGATCGGATCTCTTAATTGGTATTCAGCGGGTGACAACTGGAAGACGCATTCGAACTAATATATCATTTTTCCTATAAGAAAAAGGAACCAAAAAAATAGGACACGTCCAAAAAGATCATTTCTCTTTCCCTTCCTGTCGCTCTAAGGGTATATTTTTCTCTTTTTTAAGTCGGTATATGAGAAAAATTACGCTGCCCTCATACGAAATGGATCTTATAATTATATTTTTTAAGGATTCCTAGTTTTAGTCGTAGTACACAATTACTATCATTTTTAATCTTAATTTTCTTATTTTTACATTTTTTGAAAATAATTTTAGGTTTCTCACAACAAGAAAAAAATCCCCAAAATAGAAAAATTATTTTTTGTAAACACCACAGCTCTCGAGATTTTCAAAAAAAAAACTGTTTTTTTCAATTTTAATTATCACGTTTTTTGTTTTTTATTCAATTTTCATTGGTAGTATATTATATTATTTTCCCATCCTATTTTTTTTCTGAAATACCTTATAAGCATAGAATTGTAAGTTGTATACATTGTGTATTTTCTTTAATGCTTGAATACAAGCATTAAAGAAAATACACAATGCAGAATACTGCGCCTATGGTATGTGGTTTATATTTTGTATCAGAAACATGAAATAAATTGAAAATAAAATTATCAAAATAATAGATTTAATATATTATTGTTCCTTCCGTATATCACTAAACTTATAACTTTATTAAATTTCTTTAGACAAGGGGTCCAATTTTACCTTGATATTTTTTATGATTTTCATTCCATGGGTACAGAAAAAGGGCTAGAAAAAATCACATATCGTAACTTGCGAATAATACTTTATATTTTCTTTGGGGAAAATCAAATATTTTTCCCCATTTTGTTTTATCAACGATCTTCTAAATCTTTTTGAATTGTGGAGACATATAGTAAAAAAAAGAGATAGTTGTGTGTATAAGGTTAATAAAAATAATGAATAGGTGACATTAAATGAGTCAAGGGAATTTGAAATTCTGAAAAAAATAAAATCTTGTTTGGAAAATTGTAAAATTCATGTTCTGCTTTTTTTCGTTGTTTCAAAAACAAAACTATAAATCATAACTTTCGATTTACATAAAAAGCAAGACATCGGGCACATGTAAAACGCATAATTTACTCTGTTATCTTTGATATGTGAACGAGAAACTTTAAGATATTGTCTTATATTAGAGTTAGAGCCTGATTTATGGCTAGAAAAAAGTCTTTGGCGACAAAAGGCTCTAATTTTATCTGTCTTAGGCGCCTTAACAATAAATTTATCCCAAGTCTTATCGATATGTCGAACGCACTAATTTGTCGAACTTTGTGATATGGCTAGATTGTCGAAAATAATGTTTTAATCTGATGGAGATTGTGGATAAAATTTGCTGGTATAAGAAAGAAAAAATAATGCTATTTATTGTATATATATTTGTCTTAAAATTAAAAAAAAACATATTATTTAGTTTATTAGTTATTTTTTTATACAAGACGATAAAATGGTATTTTATCATCGAGCGAAAAATTTCGGGAAACGATAATGCAATTTTATCGTCGTGTATAAAACAATATTTTTTCCATAGCGAGTTACGTTTTAAAAAATATTCAGAAATTATTATTTCAAGGAATTTTTTGCGAGTAGAAAAATATTGTGCTGGGTTGGCGTTGGTTTCTATGTAATTAGAAAAATAAATAAAGCTGTCTCTTTAGTTGTCAGTTTTGAGTCAATATTTTTTAATTCTCTTTCGTGTCGGTTGCTGATTGAATTGGAGCCAGAAATGACTCGAAACGAAATAAGTAAATTACCAACAGATATTCAGGCTGAGGCGACAAACGCCATATCCAAACTACTTCCATTTAAATCCCGAATAACTTATGAACAGGAATAGAAAATATTTCAAAAATGGAAGCAATTAAAAACGTTTTTAACGTATCCTCGCTGTTAAAGTATCGTTTAATCTACCCTTTCGGTTTAAGTACTATTTTATCTCCTATTTTTGAAAGATATAAGGCAATTTTAACAGTTGCTGTGGAAAAAAACATTTTTTTTATGAAATTCCAATTTTTAAGTTAATCTAACGAATTTAATAAAATCTGGCAACGTCGAACATCGAATATGAGTAATCTGCGTATCGACACATCGACAATAAATCAAATCGCATCAAAATTTCGAACTAAAGTTTTATATTTCTTTTTCGTGTTCTGCTCTCGATGGGCACAAACCATTGGGCTTATAGACACACGCTTCGTTCGACTATGAAAATCACATCAAAACATGTCATGGCCTGCTGTGATTGATGGATGTGAATAAATCAACCGGCAACAGAGTGAGAGACATTCTGTCAACTATGTAATATCTTCTATCTAAAAAAAGAATACCAAAACAAGAAGATATACAGAGTTGTTCACCACATACGACACGGAGTATTGTAGCTAAACGATTAGATTTTTACAAATTTTAAGTTTTGGGTTCGTTGAAGGACTATTAGAGCTACAATTTAGAAATAATTTTACAAGATACAGAGTGTCCCAAATAAGTAAAAAATACTATAGTTGTATTTTTTTAAATGGAACACCCTGTATATTATTCTATTTTTAGATTCTACGATTGAAATAAAGGTAAATTTTATTAAGGTTTACCACGCTTAAACCTTACCGTTTTTGAAATATTTTCAATTTTGTGAAATTGCAGTAAAAATTTTAAGGCTTCATTTCTCCAAGGGTATCAAAGTTTTTAATACTAAATATTTACTGAAGTTTATTTATTGATCAGTTATTGTGTTGCAATAATAAAAATGATACTACCTTATACAGAGTGTCTAAAATTTTATTTTAAATAATTACTAGCGTTAAACGGCAATAACTTGTTTAATTTAAATGGAACGCCCTGTATATTTTCGGAAAATCAGATGCATAATTTAATTGTCTATCAAACTGTATTATACCACTTTTTACCTATCCCTTCAAGTTTTCGTAGAAAATGCATTTTCTTATAATTTAGACCTCATTTATCAATATACCCATAGAATATTGACATTTTAGATTCTTTTTAAAGCAACAAATTTACAAAATATACAGGCTAGTAATATTATCGTTTTTAACAAAATGATAATATTACTAGCCCATTATATATAAAAGAAAACTATTTAAATCTTCATAAAAGAGTATACCATTAATTAAATATACCACCATTATTTCCGCCCAAATACTAATTAATTACATACTTAATTATATTCGTGAATAAATTATTCTAAATAAATGTGGATTTGAATCAGAAATCAATATAATAATAAGTTATAAAAATGAATGTCTCTGTTGTTACAAATAAGCATTTGTCAAAAAATGAAATATCATTTTGAAGGTGTTACTTTTTACCACACTGTCTAATACACATAAAAAAATTCAGTTTTTTAGTTTTTGGAGCAATTATTATTAATCAACGCAAACAATCAATTCATGTAGTTTGAATACTGGAATCATATTAATTGGTCCTCTTTAACAAATATTTAAACAGTTTTTTTTTATTTTAATGAAATAAACAAACTGTATCGACAATATTAGTATCTGTACTCTTTAAAAATTTGGTACATCTTTGAAAATAATCTAAAATGTCAGTATTCCATGGGTATATTGATAAATAGGGTCTAAATTATAAGAAAATGCATTTTCTACGAAAACTTGAAGGGATAGGTAAAAAGTGGTATAATACAGTTTGATAGACAATTAAATTATGCATCTGATTTTCCGAAAATATACAGGGCGTTCCGTTTAAATTAAAGAAGTTATTGCCGTTTGAAGCTAATAATTATTTAAAATAAATTTTTAGACACTCTGTATAAGGTAGTATTATTTTTATTATTGCAACACAATAACTGATCAATAAATAAACTTCATTAAATATTTAGTATTAAAAACATTGATACCCTTGGAGAAATGAAGCTTTAAAATTTTTACTGCAATTTCACAAAATTGAAAATATTTCAAAAACGGTAAGGTTTAAGTATAATAAACCTTAATCAAATTTACCTTTATTTTAATGGTAGAAACTAAAAATGTAATAATATACAGGGTGTTCTATTTAAAAAAATACAACTTTGATATTTTTTATTTATTTGGGACACTCTGTATCATGTAAAAATATTTTTAAATTGTAGCTCTAATAGTCCTTCAACGAACCCCAAACTTACAATTTGTAAAAATCTCATCGTTTAGCTACAATACTCCGTGTCGTATGTGGTGAACAACCCTGTATAATTTAATATGATTTTATAAGAATAAAAAAGAAAATAAGAGTTATATACTATACGGTGTTCAAAAGAAATTAATAAATTTCGACTATTCTAACTTAGAAAATCTTTATCGTTGACTCACCCTGTACATTGCAAGACTCACTTATAGTTGCAGGAAGGTTACCAGTAGCAGGAAGGAACTGGTTATGCAAATTGGTGCCGACTTGTATTGTCCTACGTAGAAAATTTGCATTTCATCCTAGTTTCCTGATGATAAACATGCATTTCGAAACATTTAAACTTATAATTTATAATTTATACACTCTACTTACTCAAACAATTTAATAAAAACTATCTTTAAAAGTGGTATAATGTGCTTATCAATCAAACTTACTTTTCTGACTGCAGTCAAGAGTAATAAAAGACCTTTATTGTCACGTTCTCGTTCAAAATAGTTTAAAAAAAACGGGGAAGCTACAAGTTCTTTGCTTCGACTGTTTAAATCAGGGTTTAAATGCTTCGGCATATTTTGAACACACAAACTCGAAAATTTAATTTTTAAAAGAATTGTTTGTGCTTAAAAGTGCAATTTTTAAGAAAAGACTATAAAAATAGGCAAAAAACGAGAATTACTCACAACGATTCAACAACAACACGATATTATACAAAATAATGACTGACACTAGGATAATTGCCAAATAATAAAGGACAACATTGCTGAACACGGCGCAATGTGACCAACATAGCGATAATAAAATTCGATTTAAACTAATTTTTACAGCTTTAATCTAAATAAAATATCTGTTACAATCATTTGCTCTATAAAGTAAAATATAGAGCTGCTCGGTATCTTAAATTATACAACAAATTTAAACATTTTTGCCAAAATTTCATTTAGTCAGGTTTATAGAATTTAGTGTCAAATAGTGTCTCCGGTAATATATATACTAATATAAATATTATATATTATTTCTCCTGCATTTTCCCACTATATTTCCGTTTTTAATAATACAAATTTCCCTGCTGAATGCTTCTAAACAAGCTTAATGCTTCGACCTCGGGCTTCCGGAAGCACATAACAGCTTGTTAGTCTAGCTAGCGGACTGAAATCAACTCAACTAGTTAATCTCATTAGAGCCAACTCTAAATCTTCACAGATAGAATCAGCTACGAGCTGAGCATAATCAGAATTAGGATCGAAAATCGTTTGTTAGATACCAAACGTGTATCATTGTTTATGTAGTTGGGCGCTGTGTCACGGAGGTATGCGTAATCAATGCTTATGACGCTGTGAAAAGCAAAGGTTGTTATTAATAAATAAATAATAAATAAATGCTTTTATTGTCAAAAAATTTAACAATTTTTAGACAAAAAGGTAAAGTAAACAAACAAAAGAGAATACAAAACAATTATACAAATTACATTGTCAGTCTTATTGTTTAAAATAAACATTTATAAATGTTTACAATGTCAAAGAATAAAAAATAAAAATAAGATTCAATATTATTTAGTAAGTTTATAAATAAATAAATAAATAAATAAATAAATAAATAAATAAATGCCTTTACTGTAAAAATTTTTTTCAATTTGTAGACAAAGGTAAACTAACAAACAAAGTAAAAAAACAAGGTACACAAACAAACAAACAAAAGATAATACAAAACATTATACAAATAATATTGTCAGTCTTATTGTTAAAATAAACATTTATGAATGTTTATAATGTCAAAGAACAAAAAAATAAAAACAATATTCAAAAATATTTAGCTATAGTTTATAGTAAAATATCAATGACCTCTAAATAAATTCATTTCGATGTCATTAGTAAATATAGCAATAGCAAACATTAGACCAGTGTTTAGAAGATCAAATTTGATTTTCAAAATATAATTCATTTACGGCGTAGAAAGCCTTGTCTAGTAAATAAGAGTTCAATGCTTTGCGAACTGAAAAAAATGATATTATGGATTTGATTTCAAATGGCAGGTGATTGTGCATTTTTTTCGAGTTGTATAATATTGAACTTTTAACTAACTCTGAGCGTGGGGTAGGTAGATAAAGATCTTGCTCCGCTTTTCTGAGTGGATAAGTGTGTGATGGCCTTTCTTGAGAAGCTGATACATGTTTACGTATTAGGCAAACGGATTCAAATATAAATAAGGAAGGAAGAGTCAATATTTTTAATTTTTTAAAAAAGTCCCTGGATCTTTTCTGGATTTTCTTCCTTGTAAATTTAATCTAGTACCTATGTTGCCATATTATCAACAAATTATGTTTTTTAACTAAAAACTAAAAAAAATCGAATTTTCAAAAAAAAAATTTCCTGAAAAAACCTCATAGGCGTATTTCTGAGGTTGAACTATACTACCCGTCAAAATACTTGCACCTATTTCTGGGACACCCTGTATAATATATATTTAAACTTGAAAAATCTAATAGCGCCTTTTATTAAAAGTGCTAATAAAATACTTTTTAATAAATTGACAATGTGTACCACCACAAACGTTTCTAATGTACGGTTATCCTAATTAGAGGGTGACAAACGGGTTCAAAAGGATCCAGAACTGGAAACTAATAGCCGAATGCCCCACGCCAATCAAACAACTTGAGGAATGCGAGGCTGGAATTTCATAGGCCGAACAGCCCTAATGAGAAACCTCTACCGATATCTGGGGATTGATGAGGTAAAGGGTGGTGAAATATGTTTGATTGATGTGGAAATGCGTACAGAACAAAAGGTAAAAGGGCTTGTTAAACGAATAACAGCATTATTTCCATAGCAACTGTTAAAATTGCCTTATATCTATCAAAAATAGTACATAATAATAATAATAAGGAATAAATAAGGAGAAAAATAAATATAAAGCAAAGATCCGCCCCCGAAATCTCAGTTCTCATTATAATTGGGGAAAATTACGAGGCAGCCAGTTTTTCACGGTCGCCTTTACCGAACACAAAACCGGGCCAAACATGCGGAAAAACTGCTTTCAAGCATCGTTAAACACATTATCGACGTGCTGTTGTGTCGTGTATCACGAAAAATACCCCCGTTCTACGCCACTGTCCTTTTTTTGTCCGTTTTTTTTCCTCCCGGTCTTCTTCTGTAACTCTACGACAAAAGTTTTCCAATAACTAATCTCTTTTTAATTTCTTCTACGATCTTTTAAGCCTAGATTTCTTAGCCACTAGTTTTGATTTTGTTTTTGGTTAGATTTTCGTTTCTTTCTTCACAGTTTTTTTCTTATTTATGCTTTAGAAAACAAGCGGGGAAAACAAGGGTTAAATAAAAATAATATATTTAACAAATTTAAGACAAACATATGTTTCATCGTGATACATATTATTTCGAGGAAATCATTGTTTAACTTTCTATCGTAAGCAGCAATTATTTGAACAGCTGTAACTATAAATTTTTGTGCAGGTGCTGAGTGAAGAAATATTCTCGATAAAAACAACTTAAATTATTGATAAAAAATCTTAAGTTTAATAATAAATAAGACTACTTGATGAAACAGGGTATATATAAAGTGATCATAATCCATTCTGCATACTATTTATACTATAAACATTCAGCTGCACAGTTGTATATACATTTATTTGTATAAAACCATCAAAATGGAATTTTTAATAGTATTTCTGAGTTTTGTAGCATTTTTTGGGTGTAGTATTGGCACTGACATGAATTCTTGTAAGTTAATTCTAAATAGTAATATACAGGGTGAATCTGAAAGTAGTGCAAATGTGATATAATATTTAAATTAAAATTTAAAAAAATCAATATTTTTCGAAACTTCAATATTTTCAACTTTTTTAGCGAAAAAAAAATCATAGTGTTAAAAATATTTGCACTTATTTAAGACTCATCCTGTACAACATGAAATAGTGTTTTTCCTTAAGCTATATTGTTTTATTTACTTAAATTCTTAAAATATTAGTCTGTGAATACTTGGCTAAGGTAAATAAGTAGACCTAGATGAGTTTAATAATATTTGTTGATACAAATGTCATTTTTTTAATTAATTTTTGATATACGATTACTTTTACACAAAGCTAATTTAAAAAAGTTTATTTTAATGACGTATTATTTGTGATTTAACAAAAAATTGTTTTTTTTCTGTTTTACAGGCAGTGATTTTGATGGAATCAAACCGAATGTCAGTTACTCAATAAATTCTTACACGTGTGAATCAACTCCATGCGAGTGTATATTAGGTTGTGCTGCTGTAATCAGTGTAACATTCAATTCTCGTAAGTAAGAGTTAGAGAAACAAAATTAGCATGTTTTAAAGCGCCAGCTATGAACATTTATATCCATCCGTCCCACATCAAATTATTCAAGTATATGACAACAATATGTCAACAAACACAGGCAAAACTCACTGAGAATTATTTGATGACCTAGAATATATAGACCAGTCGACAAGTGGTTTTAGATGGAAATAATTAGGGGCAAGCTGCAATAACACTTATTCTCTTTATTTTGTTTTGTTGAATACTCTGCTAAATTTGCACGGTCTATCGATCCCGGATTTGGCCGCCATATTAGAAAATCCTGTCAAATTATGACATTTTTATGGTTTTTTTAAATAACTCGGTCTGGGTGCACTGTACAGAAAATTTGCAAGAGATAAAAAAGAAAGCTATTTAAATTCTCTACAAAAAAGTTCCTATTCACCGATTTCGTGCATGAATAGGTTAACGAGATACAAGCGCTTAAATACAAAGCATACATTTTCTAGTGGTTCATTTAATATGAGAAACTGATTCTATGTAAATTTGAATAATTTGCCAGTACAAATTTGTGTTTTTCTTGTTCTTGTGCAATTGTTCTGTTTTTATATCCACCGTCTGCTTTTTTTTGACGTAGAAGGTTGATCAATTGACTCATTAATATATTCTTCATCAAACTGTTCATCTGGTTCTTGTTCAATGTCTATGTCTTCGATATTTTCGATGGTCATTAATTCTTTTAATCGAGAATCGATTTCTTCGTCGTCCACTGGATCTTCTGGAGTTATTTCAGAATTTGAATACGCTCTTCCTTGGCACGAACCGCACACTACCGAACAGTGCAATCCTGCTTTTAATTAATAATTAAATAGTTTAATAATTAATGTAATTGCTTGCGAATAAAAATTGACTGTCTATCGACACAAAGTTGCACGAAGGAGTTTTGGTTGCTTTGGTTAGCCTTTTTTTGTTTTTTTATGGGTGTGAATTTTTTGGTTTTTGTCTTTTTTTAGTGGGTTTTAGGCAACCAACGATACATGTGATGTCAAACTGTCGTGCAAAATAAAATTATGCGCCACCGGCACACGCCACACTTTTGTGTTCTTTTTGTTAATTAAATTTTGGTTGGAAACAACAACGTTCTGCTGGAGTCTGGAGTTCCCCGTCTAAAGTGCAGGTATTACATGTATTATGGCCTCTAAAAAAAAGTAGGAAGTTGGAAAACTTGCTTGTCTTTCCCCCCAAAAAAAAACTTCTAGCGTCACCACGGTCCCTTACACTATACAGGGTTGTTCACCACATACACGGTGTATTGTAGCTAAACGATGAGATTTTTACAAATTGTAAGTTTGGGGTTCGTTGAAGGACTATTAGAGCTACAATTTAAAAATATTTTTACAAGATACAGAGTGTCCCAAATAAATAAAAAATTATCAAAGTTGTATTTTTTTAAATGGAACACCCTGTATATTATTACATTTTTAGTTTCTACGATTAAAATAAAGGTAAATTTCATTAAGGTTTATTATACTTAAACCTTACCGTTTTTGAAATATTTTCAATTTTGTGAAATTGCAGTAAAAATTTTAAGGCTTCATTTCTCCAAGGGTATCAAAGTTTTTAATACTAAATATTTAATGAAGTTTATTTACTGATCAGTTATTGTGTTGCAATAATAAAAATAATACTACCTTATACAGAGTGTCTAAAAATTTATTTTAAACAATTATTAGCTTCAAACGGCAATAACTTGTTTAATTTAAATGGAACACCCTGTATATTTTACGAGAATCAGATGCACAATTTAATTCTCTATCAAATTATATTATACCATTTTTTACCTATCTCTTTAAGTTTCCGTAGAAAATGCATTTTCTTGTAATTTAGAACTTATTTATCAATATACCCATGGACTATTGACATTTTAGATTATTTTTAAAGATGTACCAAATTTTTAAAAAGTACAGATACTGATATTGTCGATATAATTCGTTTATTTCATTAAAAAAATAAAAAAAAATTAATATGATTCCAGTATTCAAACTACATTAACTGACTGTTTGCGTTGATTAATAATAATTGCTCCAAATACTAAAAAACTGAATTTTGTATTGGCATTAGACAGTGTGATAAAAAGTAACACCTTAAAAATGATATTTCATTTTTTAATAAATGCTTATTTATAACAACAGAGACTTTAATTTGATAACTTATTATTATATTGATTTCTGACTCAAATCCACATTTATTTATAATAATTTATTAACGAACACAATTAAGTATGTAATTAATTAGTATATGGGCGGAAATAATGGTGTTATATTTAATTAATGGTATACTCTTTTATAAAGATTTAAATAGTTTTCTTTTTCATACAAATGGGCTAGTAATATTATCGTTTTGCTAAAAACGATAATATTACTAGTCTGTACATTTTGTACATTTGTTGCTTTAAAAACAATCTAAAATGTCAATATTCCATGGATATATTGATAAATGAGGTCTAAATTATAAGAAAATGCATTTTCTACGAAAACTTGAAGGGATAGGTATAATACAATTTGATAGACAATTTAATTGTGCATCTGATTCTCTTAAAATATACAGGGCCTTCTATTTAAATTAAAGAAGTTATTGCCGTTTGAAGCTAATAATTATTTAAAATAAATTTTTAGACACTCTGTATAAGGTAGTATTATTTTTATTATTGCATCACAATAACTGATCAATAAATAAACTTCATTAAATATTTAGTATTAAAAACTTTGATACCCTTGGAGAAATGAAGCCTTAAAATTTTTACTGCAATTTCACAAAATTGAAAATATTTCAAAAACGGTAAGGTTTAAGTATAATAAACCTTAATCAAATTTACCTTTATTTTAATCGTAGAAACTAAAAATGTAATAATATACAGGGTGTTCCATTTAAACAAATACAATTTTGATATTTTTTATTTATTTGGGACACTCTGTATCTTGTAAAAATATTTTTAAATTGTAGCTCTAATAGTCCTTCAACGAACCCCAAACTTACAATTTGTAAAAATCTCATCGTTTAGCTACAATACTCCGTGTCGTATGTGGTGAACAACCCTGTATATACTCTTTTAGCACGATACCTGGATAATATAAAACCTAGGGCCGTTGCAACTGCCGATGGTGTTACATTAGACTATCCTTTAGGCCAAGACGATGCATGCGATGGTATAACCAACGCCGTATGTCCTATTGAAAAAGGCGAACTAGTAAATTACAAATACTCCATGGACGTACCAAACATATTTCCTGAAGTAAGTACTTAAAACATATAATTTAGAAATATAAAAACAGCAAAAAAAGTGTGTCTCATTTCTGTAATTGATGCTGAATCATGAGACTACTTTATCTTAAATAATTGGCACTATAAAACAATTTTTAGATTACTGTTAACTTAAGATTTTCAATTGTGGACAAGAATTTGAATGAAGACGTCGTGTGTTTTGATTTTGACATTTTGGTAAAGAAAAATAAGGACTGCCCATCAGCATAAATAAATCCAAAAAAAGCACTTGAAAATTTTTAAAGATACTTATATGTGTTATATATTTCTTAATTATGTTCAGTTTTTTAATGTTATGTTTATTTTTAACTGAGTTTCAGCATTTGCCATAAAAAGCGAGCAATTTGTTACAAAACCATATAAATTAGATATCACTGTAATCACCAAACTTCAATCTATTTCCGTATTGTAACGGAATTTTAAATTATGTCTTTATTTTAGAGAAAATTTCGTCCAAACATAAGAAATATTTTATTGATGTTTGACCATCAAAATCTTAAAAATAAAAAAGTTGTATTAAAAATAAAAATAAAAAGGATATTGTATAATTCTTTATATTTAATTTCCTTCTTCATCTGTGTTAATATACCTAGCCAGTTTTACATAAAACGTTAGTGAAATGGACTCTTATGAATTCTCGACTGATAGCAATCTTAGAGAAATAAGTAAATACAGAAACACGTTTACATATAAGTATTGCTCTAAATTGACTTATTTCTCTGAGATCGCATTCTTCTTTATTTCCCTAGTCTGATCTCTTTAGTTTAAATACACTACAGAAAAGCGAGAAAAAAAAATCGAAAACTTTAAAATAACAATAACAATAAAGGCTGAAACGGAAAAGAGAAATCAGATCTTAAAAAACGGCTGTTTCCTTATATAAAACTCAGCTTTGTGAATGGAGTTTCTTTAAAATTGGCTAGCGGAAATGGCTGATGCAAAGTAAAGCTGGTCGGAGCCAGAATATTAAAGGCAATTTTGTAAAGTGTAGATGAAGGTACTTTACATACATTTAGGAAGTTTAAGCGGGGTTTATAAAGAGTTGAAAATCCTTGAAGTGCTTTTGGTTACATCGCTTCAATGGAATTTATTGAACAGCGATATAAAATATTAGTTTATTTGTTTATTTAATGCAGATTTTCTGTAATTTTTCTCTAAGGTATTATTTTATCTTTTGTTTATCTGAATAAAATAAAAAAGTTATAGGGGTGAGTCACTTTTGAGACGCACCCGGTATTTCAATATCTTTCTTGATTTGAATATGCTATTTTTCTGTTGAATATCTTTCCTAGTATGTCACTGATTTGCAGTGAACAACAATTATTTACTTACCGATTTTTGACAGAAATGTTTAATTTAAAAAATGATATCTATTCGAAATTCGGGCAATTTTCCTGACAAATTCCCATTAAGACAAATAAACGACAATGGTCTTTTATTGTAATAGCGGCTGATATTGCCTGGGATCGAGGTAGTAAAACGGGGTCAAGATTATCGATTCCCACCCACAGAACATACAGATATTGCCGATTAAATCTTACGGTATCGGTAAGTTGCAATTGTGGCTCGACGGCGAAGGTATTAGGCGAACCCCGGAAGTCAAATATAGCCCCAATTATACGAGCCGAGATTTCAGGAAGCTGTAAAATGACGTAACTGCAGCCCTAACCCCACTTACCCTATATACTAATTCAATCGATTTGCGTTACGAATTATTAGTCTTGAATAAAGCGTTTTATTTTTATTTTAAGCGGTTTTTGTCTTCCTCTTCCTCTTCCTCTTCCTCTTCCTCTTCCTCTTCCTCTTCCTCTTCCTCTTCCTCTTCCTCTTCCTCTTCCTCTTCCTCTTCCTCTTCCTCTTCCTCTTCCTCTTCCTCTTCCTCTTCCTCTTCCTCTTCCTCTTCCTCTTCCTCTTCCTCTTCCTCTTCCTCTTCCTCTTCCTCTTCCTCTTCCTCTTCCTCTTCCTCTTCCTCTTCCTCTTCCTCTTCCTCTTCCTCTTCCTCTTCCTCTTCCTCTTCCTTCCTCTTCCTCTTCCTCTTCCTCTTCCTCTTCCTCTTCCTCTTCCTCTTCCTCTTCCTCTTCCTCTTCCTCTTCCTCTTCCTCTTCCTCTTCCTCTTCCTCTTCCTCTTCCTCTTCCTCTTCCTCTTCCTCTTCCTCTTCCTCTTCCTCTTCCTCTTCCTCTTCCTCTTCCTCTTCCTCTTCCTCTTCCTCTTCCTCTTCCTCTTCCTCTTCCTCTTCCTCTTCCTCTTCCTCTTCCTCTTCCTCTTCCTCTTCCTCTTCCTCTTCCTCTTCCTCTTCCTCTTCCTCTTCCTCTTCCTCTTCCTCTTCCTCTTCCTCTTCCTCTTCCTCTTCCTCTTCCTCTTCCTCTTCCTCTTCCTCTTCCTCTTCCTCTTCCTCTTCCTCTTCCTCTTCCTCTTCCTCTTCCTCTTCCTCTTCCTCTTCCTCTTCCTCTTCCTCTTCCTCTTCCTCTTCCTCTTCCTCTTCCTCTTCCTCTTCCTCTTCCTCTTCCTCTTCCTCTTCCTCTTCCTCTTTATGAGAATTACGGCCTTATATGAGCTAGCGAGAAGAAAAAGGAATAAGGATTGCGCAAAAACCAAAAAACATTTGATTTAAAGCTGAGAAAAGTATTATAATAAACTTGATACTGTACCTTGGTACTTATATCCACTGGTTGTGTCCTAGAAAGGAAATTTTTATGCATATTTTCATCGATAAGTTTGTAGCTTCTGAATAACGGTCTAGGTAAAGCATTTAGCGCTTTTGCTAGCTCAGAATTAGAATTATTAGAGTTAAGCAACTCGCATTTTCATTGGAGGACATTGTCATAATTATTTCAAACAAACAATCAACGAGAATATTGGTATAATTTAACAAAATTACTGTAAACCACTATAAATACGAATTGTTCGTTAGGTTCAGAAGTTTTTCTCTTCTAAAAAAAATAAATTTAAGCATTAACATTATTAGGCATTTGCATAAAAGCGTGTATTTTGGGGTGTATTCCACAAAATTTGCAGGCTGTTCAGGAAACAGAAAATGTACAGATTACAGAAGTATAAATTGAAAATAAAATTTATATTAAAACAGAACTTTATTTTCACACTTTTTCAAGCATGTCAGTAAGAAGTACTGTTGTACTGTTAGTAAGAAGTACTAAAAAATAAATTAAACTCCAAGGATATTTGTCATCCTAATTCATACCTAAAATGTTAAAAAAAAGACTGTTAAAAAAAAGACCTGTTAAAATTAATCTTTTCTACTTTAGATCATTTTTCTCTTTTTAGAAAAATCGTTCTCGAAAAGAAGGATTCCTCAATATTGTTAGAAACAGAATTTCGAACGCCATTACAGGCGGATTTAGCCTTACAAAACTGCTGACTTTAAAATATAACCTAGATTCAGCATTGATTTATTGCTGAACAATACAATATTACCCGAAGAATTCTTACGTCGTTATTTAATTTATCAATTGGAAATTCGTTTATAAGCTTTCGCAGGTACATATTGATTTTTTCCTCATTGAAAATGGTCAATAATCTATACTAATATATAAAATCCTTAAGTGACTGACATACTGATTAATCACGATCCTGCTCAAACCACTCAACGTAAGAAGCTCAATTTTGGCATACAGGTTGATTCTAGGGTGTAGAAGTTCGATGAGAAGGGATTTTTCGAAATTCCAGTTCCAAGAGGGTGAAACCACCCCTCAAATATTACAATATTTTTTATTTAAAAAACGGTCAAGTTTCCGAAAAAACGCTTAAACACGTATATTTTATTTTATTTTTTACATATTTTAAGAGTTTTTATAAATTTATACAGGGTGTTTCATAAAATATGACCATTGAGTAATTACGACTTAAATTGCTTGACGTTTAAAGCTGATTTTTGGCAAACGAATTGACTGTGGGGTGTAGAGGTTCGATAAGAAGGGGTTTCTCGAATCTCAAATTCCAAGAGGGTGAAAACGGTCCTCAAATAATGCAATATTTGTTATTTAAAAAACGGTTAGTCTTTCGGGAAAACGTTTGGACAAACATAATTTATTTGGTTTTTTTACATATTTTGAAATTTTTTAAAAAATCCTGCGGGGTGTTCCAAAAAGTTGGGTAATTTCTTAACCACGATTCTGCTTAAACTGGAAATTCTTGCTTTGCTTTATCATCACCATTACAAATGATTAATTCGACGCGAACGAAGTCGCTGGTGCACGCTAGTACTACAATATATGTTTCATCGTGATACATATTATTTCGAAGAAATCATTGTTTAACTTTCTATGGTAAGGAGCAATTATTTGTACAGCTGTATAATTACAAATTTTTGTGCAGGTGCTGAGTGAATAAAATAATAATTTCGATAAAAACAACTTAAATTATCGATAAAATCTTAAGTTTAATAATAAATAAGACTACTTGATGAAACAGGGTATATTCTAAAGTGATCATAATCAATTCTGCATATTATTTATACGATAAGCCTTCAGTTGCATGGTTGTATGTACATTTATTTGTATAAAATCATGAAAATGGGATTTTTAATAGTATCACTTTTGAGTTTTGTAGCATTTTTTGGGTGTAGTATTGGAACTTACATGAATTCTTGTAAGTTAATTTTACATACTAATATATAGAATATATCTCAAAGAAGTGCAAATATTTTGAAAGGATTTTTACTACACTAGATGGAGAATTTTTAAGGTACCTATTATCATTGCAAATAAAAAAATCGATTTGATACTTCCTCTACTTCTCAATTAGGGAAACTCGATAATGAAAGTTGTAAATTGGTGCGGAACGACTTCCAACGTTATCTTGGAAAAACTTAATTTTGGAAAAGAGCGGAGCACTTCGGAAAAGCTTTATTAACTTGAATAAATTTAGTTTTACTGGCTAGATAATTCTTATCCTTAATGGAACGATTGTGCCTTGCGATCTGTAAATTCGTCTATAATTGTTGTTCGCTCCTTATTTTCATAGAAATTTATTCTAGGTGTAGATGTAGATTGTATGGGAGGGACAGTGTTGCCAGAATTGAAAGGTTTCCCTCAATATTAGGGATTTTACAGTAAAATTTCGTCGATTTAACAGCTGAAGGATTTTTATCGAAAAAGAAGACAAAAAGACATGAAGGTTTCTGGTAGTTTTGCACAATAAAAATTGTTAAAATATTTATTAGGAGTATTTATTGTTTTTTTCTACCTCTATTCTTTAATTTTAACGGTGTTTAATTAAGGATGCCTTAGTTTAAAGCAATGTTGCTGTCAAAAAGTCCGCAATTCGCAAGATTTAAACATATAATAAAAAATTATTAAATACATTTTATCGTTCAACACGTCTTATTACAGACATACCATAACTAAACCAAAGTTTTGATATTGAAAAGAAATAAATAGGTGTACGGAAAATATAACTAATAAGTCAGCTGATCATGGCTGATCAAGCAGTTACTTGTAAGCAATGAATCTTTTGAAACATACTTTATAATACTGCTATCGAGTATCTATCACAGCATTTTTGATTGTTTTATTTTTTTAATAAAAAGTTTATTTAAATACATACATCGATGTCCGAAAATTAGCAGAAATAATTTTTTAAAAATATTCTCCTAATTATAAAAAAGGCAAAATACAGGAAATTTGATGATATTTTACAAGACCTGGAATTTTTTGTGAAGTTGAAGGAATATGAAGGTTTTTAAGGCTCGCAAATTTCCAAAATCATTTTTGATCGCTCTGTACCTACTTATTGGTAAATCAAGCATCTCTGTAATTTTTACCTAGACTATATGAATGAAACATAGTTTTTTAACGTATCATTTCTATCTTTCTATCACTTAACTTTGACAAAATTTATGTCTGATTCGTTGAAAAACCGTTACACTTTTGAGAGAAATAGCGAAAAAATGTAATAATGAAACCTGGAAATACCGAATGGAAATTAATAGTGTCCGTGGACACGGACATCAGTCAAACTGCGTGTATCCCCCCTTCCTTCCCGGGCGTCCCGCAGGAACCCTTTAACAAAAGGACTCAGGAATCCGATACTCAACTGCCAATATGCCCGTTGATAAATGTTGGGGACAATAGGACTCGAATACGTCACTGCCAGCGGCCTAACGTGAATGTTGATGAGAGAAAAATTGCTTTTTCATGTTGCCAAATTTCGACAATTTTCCCCAATTACACGGATTTTTTTTTTCATTTGAAAAAGTATCAAGACCATCTCAAAAATCTAATCAAATTTAAAAAAAAATGCAACGTTGCCAAGTTGACGATTTTTCCCTGAAGATGGGGATTTTTTGCGATGTTGCCAAATGTACATAATTTTCCCTAAATTTATGGATTTTTTTTTCAAAAAGATTCAGAATTTTGCTACAATTTAAGAATGTTTTTTTCTCAAAAAATAAATAAATCTGTAGTTTCGTGGTTATTAAAGCGTTATCTAAATCCGACAGATACAAACGACTGATAGATAGTTGTTCGGTCTATATAGATATCCGATCAAGCTGGATTTATTAATGACGCAGTAAATATAGGACGATCGTGCGATTTTAGCGGAAACCATCGCTAAACCCTTACAGGAAGCGCAAATATATCTCCTATCTACCCCTACGTTCCCCCATTTCCCTCCTACTATATCAGGCCGGCCAGAAAACAAGCTAATCTTTCTTATTTATAGGCGTTTGTATCGAATTAAAGTATAAATGAGCGCTGCAAGTGGACCAGTGGCGGAGATGTTGGGGAATTATTAATAATTAAATAGACATTAATCTAATGTTTTCTTCTTTAGATAAAGTGGCATTCTAGACACTAAAACTAAATCCTAAACGAAAATAGACAGACAATTCGTTGAAATCCGTATTTTGCGAGATACGTCTCCGGAAAATTACCGAAAAAGAGGAAAAACTGCGGAAAAACCACCAGACGTCGACAAGTCCGGATTATTCCGGGTCTAAACGCAGCTCCCGGATCGGAGGGGGCCACGAAAGGGGGCCTTGGGGAGGCAGAATCTCTAGAAATGCGAAAGAAATCCTATTCTCGCCACTATGTTTATCTAGTGTACACTCCGCGACAAAATATAGTCTCTCCTCTATGTGCATTTGTTACTCTAAGATTTTTTTTTATTATACAATTATTGTTTCAACAATCAGAATATGATTTATTTATTTATTTATTATTATCTCTTTCACTGTGTCCCTGTGTAAAAAAGATTTTTTTAGTTCTAAAACCATCAGTACCTGTTCATGCTGATTTATTTGGTGTTGTAAGCATTACAACTTACCTAGGTATTTAGTTTACATATTTGCAACATTGATTCCCGAACAGGTAAAACTTTCTCTGCTGTCTCTAAATCGAGAGTTTTGGTATGTGAATAATTGTGAATGATCGTTAGTCGACTAGCTGTCCAATAAGTAAACTGTGTTTTTAGTTAAAAAAATTATAGTGATTAGAAAGTGATATATATTTTTTTAAGTGTATCGACTATCTTTTGTTTTAGGCAAGCTCGTAGTGGGATTATCGGTTAGGGGAGGAGGAGGAGGATAAACTTGGGAGATTTTAATGAGTTGTGTCTGTGTGGAGATATCGGAGAATAAACTGTTATCGGATCGGATGTTGGGGTGGAGGGTGGTAGGGATAGAGGGTAGGGGTTGTACTGGGAGGGAGAAAAGAAGAGAGTATAGGATTATATCGTTCGAACGTTCTATTGACCGAATGATATTGGAGAAAGACAGTGGCGTACAGTGATATAAAATTACAGGTAATTTATAAATCAAAGAAAAAAATTATTAAATAATATAATAAAAAAAATTACAAAAAAAAAGACAATAATGTTTTTTAAGCTATTCAAAGCCAGAGTGACCTATGCGATAGTATACGGATATCTTTTCTCTCTTTTGTTAATTGTCAAAAATCTATATATTACTTCTTCAGCAGCCTCTACCATTCTTTGTTTCTCCATTTAATAAATTATATAATTATGGGCAATAGAAGTAAGTTTTCCGGGTCTATTCCCGGAGATCCATTTTCCATAGTAAGTTTGTTTCTTGTTGGTCGATGGACAAATCCATAAGTACTAAAGGTTCTTTCGGTTACAGTTAAATTTTTAGCCAACATACTTATATCTAAGACATACTTATATCTAATAGCCAACATACTTATATCTAAGAGCTGGAGAAAATTCCTACCCACCAGACAGGCCCAGACATAGATTTTTCGCTGGAAAGAACGAATAATAATTTTGTATTGTGCCAGTCAGTGCTTCCATAGTGAGATCTACTTCTGAAAAATACTTTGGATGATGCCTTGCTGTTTCGTAGATGAACTTCGTTAAAATTTTCAGTTTCAGTTAAATTTTCGCCGCGTAGATTTGTTTTGTAATAGGTAGGCAGAAAGAAAAGCAGGTCTTGAACATTTACTTGCCGGTTTTTCCAGAATTACACACATTTTCTTGTTTTGCAACATATTGGTGGATGAATCTGATACTTTACTACATAATATAGACCTTATTTCTCAAAAAATCAGGTAAAAACTTTTGAGATTTTTGACCCGTTAACGTCAAAAATCCTTATCCACTTCGAGATTGTTTTAAACAAGTCATAAGTTGCTTGTATTCGTATCCAAAATTTGTTTCGTAAGTCTCTAGTTGCAAGGAATCTTAATGTTATGGCCAATCTTTATTTAAATATTTCTTTAACCGGAATACGCTTCCTAAAAGTTGTATTTTTTCTTTCTATACGGGGGCCAATTAAGTCAATAAGTCTTTCAAAATCAGTAGCGGACATGCGATAAAAAATATTAAAAAACATTCTGCCCGTTTTGTAAATCGCGTAGATGTTTACTTTCACTGATCTACTTTTGAAATTATTAGACATCCAATACCGCCTTTTTTCTGTTTGTCTTCTTCGTTTTGCAATAATGATCGCACTAGCAGCCGCTATTAAAAATACTTCGGTATCATCCATGTCCGAACAGCACGAACGCCAGCGCTACATTAAGCCGCGTCCAAGCTACTCGAACAAAACGTTCGGGAACATATATAATTAGCACTATATACTCGTAGCAGCAGGTCGTAAACGACGGCACAGCCCATCGCATCGGTCCCGAGGACCGAGGTGCGGGGAAGAATGCGACAACCAGTTTGCTCTATAGATCTATAGATGCGTTTAGGTAGTCGCTGTTTTTTCGAGTGCCCGCATTTCGAGTGCAAGCATTTTATTAAATAAATTAACCGGTAAACAGTTTAAGAACTTTTGTCGTTGAAGAATCAATATTTAGCAGGCGGAGGGTTACAGGGGTCTTTTGGTAGATTATTCGTTATAGTGTATTTTTAAGATCTGTATTCATTTTCAGCCGATTCTACAAGGTGTTTCTCAAAAGGGGCTCACTTTTTTACTTTTTTATTTTTTCATATAATACAACGAAATTTGGTTTGTTAGTATATGACATAAATCGGGATTGATTGACGTATTCAATTAGCTTCGGTCGCTTCCTGTTTCACCGGAAATGACTACAACTTTGTATTTTTAGATTGTATCCTAAGTACTTTTTTACTTTATTTGATAGAAAATGACATTCTGAATAGAATGACATACCATACGTCAATTTTAGACAATTCCAATTAAATAAAAATAGCATTTTAAATCTAGAGTGCCAAGACTGAGTTAAAACTATTAATTTGTAATCAAAGAACTTTGGAAACATATATTTGATCGTATAATTTTTTTTCGTATCCTTTCATGACCGCTTAAAAGGTGCCCAAATCGTATTTTTAATGATAACTCAAATTTTTCAAATGGTACTAGGCTGGCTCAGCATATTTGGAAAAAGCATTTTTTACGTATAATTTGGTACCACATACTTGGTATTTGGAGTAAAATTGTCGTTACGTTTATTTATGGCCATTTTTAAATTGAAAATGTCAAAAGTTGACATATAATATATCATTCTATTTAGAATGTCATTTTCTATCATATACGGTAAAAAATACCGAGGGTACCATTTAAATCAAAAGTTGTTGTCGATCAATCCTGATTTATGTTCTATACTAACATACCAAATCTCGTTTTTTATCTAAAAAATTAAAAAAGTTATAGAAGTGAAACAGAAACACCCGGTATATTTATTTCTAAAAATGTAATGGTAAAATTTCATTTCCGGTGTCAAACTTCCTATTAAGTAGTAATTTTTAATTTCAAAATCCCATAATAATTCCGGTTTTAAATAAAAATAATCATAAAGGTCTTTATTAACAAAAATGAAATTATATGGACGAAGTCTAGCTACATAGCTATTCACACTCAACCCACAATAAAATTAAATTATAAATTCTTTTCTTTGTGTAAACAAATTAGTTGTAAATGTTTTTCACGATCCCAGTCAATAACTGCGTCCCCCATTGTCGAATACTCGGTAAAAAATAAAAATCACAGATGGACGCCCGAAATTAAATGAGACCCTTCCAAGTGTCCGGTACAATGTCCGCCGTTCGCTCCTTTTGATTTACCGACACCCGTCGGAAAAAGAACGCGCGCGCTCTAGCATAGGCAGACGCACGCCCTACCTGGCGTAATAGGCCTAGGCTAGCTGTACATGTTGGCTTTATTATTTATAAATCTACCTATCTCACAATTTTCACTTAGTATCTGTTTAATTATATATGTTCGCGAACATTTTGTTCGAGTAGCTTGGACGCGGCTTTACAATGCCGTTGCTTGCGAGCCGAAAGATCTAGAGAAACACGACAAACAGGAAGCGCAAGCAACGCAAGCACAATCAAAAGCGCGAGCAGGATCACGAGCAATGTGGACGCACCTTAAAGATTAAACCTCTATAACTCTAAGAAATAAAAAAATATAATGGAAGCTGTTCTAAAATTTAAAATAAATTTAAAACGCAATTTCAAGAAATAAAAGTAAAAACAAAACAAACATAATGTAGTTATAAAAAAAGGAACACAGGTAAAAGAAAAATAAAACCCACCATCCCCTCGAATAGACGATTGAGATTGCAGACACCACTTGACTTTGGAGGCAAAACGTACGATTTCCATAACAAAGGCCCTCGACTAGTAGTCTGGCTAAGGACCGCCGACCTCAACGACATAATCCAGGCATTACACCTCTCTCAGGCAAAGCTAAACATCGGGATCGCACGGCATCAAGCTGGCAGGCGCCATTTTAAAGATCTTAAATAAACGATAAGACCGATCCGCTTTGAGACGTGATTTCCACCCATCAGGAATCTCGTTTCAGCTTAAACGATGCCGTTTTTCCAAAATGGAGGTGTTTTCTGTTTATAGTAGCGCTCTCTGGGTGATGATACGGTAAAGAACTAGACGATTTTTACGTTAAAAATGGGATTATTATTTTTATTTTATTATTAATGTCATAATTTTTCGAGGTTTGTTGAAATTATATGTAGCCTCCAAATAATCTTATTATAACCACAAACATAATTCGAAACACACGTGCTCTGATTAAGGCTTGATTAAAGTTTGCAGAGCTTCAGCATTTGCCATAAAATAGCGAGCAATTTGTTGCAAAACCATATAAATTATATATCACTGTATTCACAAAACTTCAATCTATCTCCATATTGAAAGGGAATTTTAAATTATGTCTTTATTTTCGAGAAAATTTAGTCCAAACATAAGGAATATTTTGTTGATGTTTCACCTTCAAAATCTTAAAAATAAAGAAGCTGTAAACGAAAACGTTATAACGAACTTATTTTCCCAGTTTTACACAAATTCCTACATTAAAAGCAAAAATTTCATTTATAAAACATAAATCATACAAAAGTAACTCAAACTTCAGCAAAGTCGCGCATCATACAGATTTATAATAAGCCCTAAACTAAAATAAAACAATATTACTAGCTGTAAATGCTTCCTATACTCAGACCCAACTTCTATCTGCCGCGTAAAAGAGGTGTTTGCCCGTAAGAACCGCAGAATTAATTGCTCATTCTGCGTCCAACTTTCCCGCCACGGGATCGGGGACCTTTGCGGCTCTGTTTGTGGTTCAAAGCCGCACAAAGTTCAAATCCCCGCTATATTTGTTCCGAATTTATTTGACATCGCGCAAAGTTTTCAGCCTTTGCGGATGCTTGAAACGGACAAAGTCTGTGTTTGATTTGAGTCTGAAACGCTCTCTGACAATATAAAAGCGAAAAGGCTCATTGAATCGGTCTTTTTTTCGTGCAAAACAGCTAAATTTTTTTTTATAAAATGCCCATCTCTAATACAAAACATGTGGTGTCATCTATGAAGTGAGTATTATACCACTAATTTACAAAGCTTTACAAGTTATTAGAAGCCTAATTGTAGCAGAATTAAACAGAAATAATTCTATATTGATTAAATTCGTATATAATATAATAAAAATACGTATTTATTAGTTATTTGTATTAGAAAGCTAAAAATATTTTCAAAATATCATTTTTCTGTATGTCGCCATCTATCCAGGACTGCCAAAACTTCGGTATATTATTGAATTAATTTTTATGGTTATTCTGTAATATTCCAATTAATTAATGAATAGTTAAATAGATTTTTATTGCATTTTAAATAAAATCAATGATTTTTATTAATTTTTTCCTTCAAACTACTGAATTTTTCAAATTTATTGAAAATATATACCCATAATACAGATTTCTTTACTTCATCGTTTTTGCCGGCGTCTGTCAAGAAATCTTGTTACATTTTAACGACTTTTCCTGTTTTTATTTGAAATTCCGGCAAAGGAAATTAAACACACTTTTTTACTAGGAAAATTGCTTAATTGGAGGCCTTGTAATTAATGTTTTTCGACAAAAACATGGAAGATTCTTTCACAGAAAGGCTTTTGCAAAGTTTGAAACGTGCAAACGAAGGAATCCTGAAAGCCAGGTAAGGTGCTTTGAGAAATCATAAGTGTCATTTGGTCAATGCCCTTATTACTTTTTCAAGAAAAACGCAGTTTTTGCGGTTTTATACTCACTAAACTCGTTATTTAAAGAAGAAATAATTGTTTAGAGGGACTGGAGTTTGTTTCTTTTTCTTTGAAAATATATAGGTTAATTCTTTTGATTGGATCTGGAGGTGAAGCATTTAGGCTGTAGCTTGTGCAAATATGTATATTTACTATTCATATTGCACCTGTCCCGGCCTGATTGCCATCCTTACCATCATCTTCCACCATATTTCTCGCTATATCACGTTCATTGTATATTACCTTATACATTCATATCAATACCAACAACTTGATTTTTAGTGAACAAACTATACTTTCCTCCAAAATGAAAGACCTGCCTAATTCTGTTAAATCAGAATGGCTTGACGAAGAGAAACTCCTTAAAGAATTCAGGGAAGCAGTTCAGGAATTGAAAATTGATGAAAAACATGATGCTTTGAAGAAGATCAGGTGTGATAATATAAAATTTATATGTTTCTTTCATTAACGTAAGAAAATTTCATTTTAGAAATGTTAAAGACATATGTGTTAAGAGAAAATCACATCTGGAAACAAAGTATGAAAAAATTGATAACAAAGTAGCCGTTTTACAATCGGAAATACCAGAAAGCTTAGAACAATTGGAAAGTAATTTATCAGCCCATGATTTCAACGAAGAAATTGAAATCTTAACGTGAATTATTGTAATTTAATTTATAAAAGTATTTTTAATAAAATAATTGACAGCATTAACATGAATTAATCTAATTTATAAGTATTTTTTAATAAAACTCTCGATCTTGATCTCATTTTCTTCTATATTTTCTTCAATTAAGTGTTTTATTTGTATTAACGTTTCTTCCTTTTCGCTTAGATCTTCTTTTAATACATTTTCTTTTGTTTCAGCTTGTAAATCGCTTTGGACTTGGCTTAAAAGTGTTTCGTTTTGATGATGGTAAACAGGATATAAAAATTTCAATTCTTCAAGCTCCTGACTGGCATTATTATCTCTTTCACTGAGTTCCTGTGTAAAGAAAATATTAATTTTATGATATAACTTGAAGAAAAATGGCTTTAAACTTTAAGAAAATCATTGTTCTTCCTTATGGATCTCTCTGTTACGGATTTTTTCAGTTCTAAAGCCATCAGTGCCTGTTTATGCTCTTTTATTTGGTGTTGTAAGCATTCCAACTTTTCTGAATCTAAAAAAAGGTAGGTGAATTATTAACTTGGGTATACCTAGGTATTTAGTTTACAAATTTGCAACATTGATTCCCAGATAGGTAAAACTTTCTCTGCTGTCTCTAAATCGAGAGTTTTTGTGTCGATATTAACAATATCTTCCAACATTTTCAAATTAGTTTTTGATTTCAAAAATTCAACTGTCTAAATAGACAAGAGGTAAAAGTCATATACTTTAAAAGAAAAGTATATGATAGAATCCTATCTCTCCTGTACTTTGTAATTTAAGGCCCATATTACAGAAAGAAGAGAAAGTTAACCTAACCCTAGAAACGGTTGTCAAAAATTGTCACTTTTTGCTGTATTTTAACAATTTTTTATTATTTTACTGAAAATTATCGTGCTTTTTACTATGATCTGCTATGATCCATTTTAAAGGAACACTCAGTGAGGCCGACAGAGCTGTGCAACCGATGAAAAAACGAAAGAAAGTTATGCAGAACTGGAAAATCTGTTAGAAATAAATTAAAGAAGGTATGAGTTGGAGAAAGACATCCCTGCTCATTTTGATGCACTCGAAGATCTTAAGGTACTTATTGTCTTTGTTTTTTTGTATCATTTGAGTGCTTTACCTTTAAGTTGATTCTTGAACATGAGAATCAAAAGAATCATCTACAGTCAAAAGCTGAGAAAAATTAAAAAAAGCAGTTTTTTACATCAAATTTTACAAAGTTAGACAATAAAGACTAGTTGTATATTTTAGATTCTTTTTTGGGCTTTGTCAAGCAGGTTGCATTAAAATGAGTAGAAAGATGATGATATACGTGAGAATCATGTTGAAATGAAACATTGGAATCATAGAGGCAAGGACAAGATTATTTAGGTAAAATAAATACACCTATTTAGTATATTCTTTAATTAATTTAAATATTATGCGGCCAATATGCATTATGTTTATTTTATACCCCAAATAATAATTTTTATACGTAGATATATTCTTCCATTCAAAATTGTTTTATGTCAGCTTATCTTTGATTTTCGTATAGCTGTATAACAGTTTAGATAAAGACTCAGAAGTATTTCCATTCAGAATTTTATCAATAATCTAAAAAAGGAAATCAACAAGTTAGGTAAGTGATAGATGATTTATTTGATTTGTTTTTCTCTGTAATGTTACTTACACTCTGTATATAACTGTCAGTTTCATCAGCTGTGTCTCTCCAAACAACTCTGACTGCATCTGGCATTAATAATTCAAACACCCTGTTTAACAATGGGTCTAGTTCTTCATCGCCATCCATAAAATTTTCATAGTTGTTCTAAAAATGTCGAAAATATACAAGGGGGTCCATTTTGTTATAGAAGAAAAAAACTAATTCTAGAGAAATAAAAAAAATACTACTCTATGTTAACTTATTTCTCGGATGTTTTTTTGACATAGTACCTCTGCTTCTACTAAGTAAACGTTTACTGATACAGGGACGCACAGAGAAGTTGAATTTATTTCTAAGCTACTTATGGCTGCTACAGAGAATTTGGTGAAGTTTACACTAAAAATAAAATCATGAAGGCATTAAAATTATTCTTAAATGCTTAAATAGTTACTGGAAAGAGCCATTGCCATAAAGATTGAATAATTTTTCTCCAATATAACCATCAAAGGCGTATGTTCCGTTGATGTACAAGCTATCAAGGGTCATATTGAATATTTCTAGACCTTCTGGTTTGAAGGTCCATAATTTTAGGGAAGGTTCGGTCCAAACTAGGGTTCCATTGTTAAAATCACCTATAATTCTAAAAACATAATAATAAGAAACTAGTAATGTAAAATTTCCAGAAATATATTTTCGGAAATATTTCCTGAAACATTCGAAATATATGGAAATATTGGAAATATATGAAATATTTTAAAAAATAAGAAGAACTGAAATATTTATTTATAAAAATCATAACAAAACATCGCAAAACACAAAATAGTTATACATAAACACAAATAGAGTTATTCTTCAAATTAAAAAATAAATTAAGTTTATTTGACGTAATTGTCCACAAGTACCGTATGATCGAAAAAAAACGGCGTTCAATTGGCTGGGAAATGACGATCAATGACATTTCCCATATTTATTTACATATAAAATGACAGCGATCTTCATTTCAGAGCCATCGTTGACGCCGTTTTTTCTCGATCATACGGTACTAGTTAACGCTTTTCTTCACTTAGGCGCGTCAAAAAGAAATCTAACAATTAACCTGTTTGTTTCACTTATTTTTAATGGCTAAGCCGCAAGGGGAATCCCCTCGTGTCGATCCCGCAGATCCCCGCAAGTTTGATCCCCTCGTGTCGATCCCGCAGATCCCCGCAAGTTTGATCCCGCGGAATCACAGAGGGATCCCGCATTTGCGGGATTGCATTCCCTAATCATGATCATATTATTTTTTCATGTCTCAGACTTCTAGAAATTAGAAAAGAAAATCATCATTAATTAATTTTGAATTTTACTATAAAATTGAAAAAACATTTTTTTTTTGAAAATCTCGAAAACCGTTTGAATTAGAGAGCTAAAAATGTAGATGAATTATTTTGATTCAACACCAAATCCCTTGAGTGCGAGTCAAAAAAGCCGCGGGAGCAGATTTCCTATATTAATCCGGCTATACTCTTTCAACTATAAAATTGATCAAATTCGGTTAAATTGATGTTACTTACGTTAAGGCTGGATGAGTTAAATTGAGATGAAAGGAATCGAAATGTTGTGAAGGATTTTCTACAAAAAGTTTGTTAAATTCACTCTTAATTCCAGTTTTCACATCATCCAGTAAGTCTGAAATTTCATCTAAAACACAATTTTTTTTAAAGAATACACTATCTGTATCTGAAGTCAATTCTGAACTGTATTGAACAAAAACAAAACAGCTATAGATAGTCAAATAAGTTGATAAAATTAAATAATTTTCACAGGCTTTAGTTTGAGTTTTAACTGTTTTAAGTAAAAATTTTAAAAGTTACTTATTAATACTAAATGCAGGCAACTATACATTTTGTATAGAATGTATAGAATGTTTGGCCATCGTTCAAAGTCACGTCATATATTGTCGAACTCTCTCAATCACTTGCCAGCCAGATGAAAAAGATTGGTGAAGCCATTACGGCATTTCGTAAATTACTGCATATTCGATTGTTGCTGTGAAACAAAATTCAAATTTTTTATTGCAAAAAATTCCTCAAAGATTTAACCAAAATGAACAAGAGCTCATTGCTAAACTTATAAATTATTTTTCTCGAGAAAGAGACGTGCAGCGGTTCCCAGATAGGGTCATTACTTAGAAATATTAATTTCAAAATGTTTGCATGAAACTGTTGTTAATTCTTTTCTTATATTCCTCTGTAAACGATACATAATAAATAACAACATCAAGTAAGCCTAGTGTAGCGCTTTTTTTTATTATAAATCTTACATTTTTGCTACTGGTATCAAAATGACTTAAACAGTTTTCAGATAACGCCAATTAATTACTTATTTTATTAAAATTGATAAAAGCTGTTGCCTTTTCTGTAATGGACGTACGAAAAGAAGATAAAAAGAACTGTTTTTTTCTTTTTCGCACTTAATTAAACCTAAGTAATATTAGTTTATGGCAATTTATTTCAAGGCAACAAAAATAGTATATAAATAGAATTTCAGCAACAGTCCAAAGGATTGGAGTTTAAGGGATCGTAACTGATATAGAGTTAAAGAAAAAATAAATCAATGCAAATTTTCTAAACCATATGAACTGATCTCAGACACACCCTAAAATTCGTATTTGACAAATAACGATGACGTAACGATGAACGATGGTTGAACAGTCTTTACCTTAAATAGTCAATTAAATTAACATTAATAATGTATAACGATGTTTTAAAAATCATGAAATTTTGATTTTCCAATTAATTATTTAATAACTACTTGGTTACTTTTGAACCGCCATAACTTTCATAAGTTTAGGTTGATTAACCAGTTAGCAACCCATCAGAGCAATCTCTTTGCTTTCAATTTTCTCGAAAACCATCGCTCTGGGCGATGTGCAACAAGAGTGCCTTTTTTGTAGGTAAAAGAATGTAGTTTACAAAAAATGAACCCACGTTGCAAAAAAAAATAACCACAAAAAAGTTATTCACGAAAAAAAACCCTACCCTTGCAAGAACTACCCTTTCCGCTTTTCCAAATAAATTTTTCTGTATCACCATTTGATTTAGGGTCAAAATTTATGACAGAGCATTTTTTTTGACTACAATTTCAAAACAACCGTTTTTTAAATTCACCCTTTCACTGCCCCTAACTCCCTCAATATGCATTTTCCGTCCTATACTTATAGGAACTTTTTTTACTATTTTTAAGAGTACTATCACACCCAGATTTTTTTTTACACCATTTCAATGACACCCTGTATTTTTTAAATTATTGTGCTGTTATCGGTTTTTGATCAGTGTGCAACGTTTTAATCTAATTTTAAATTTTACGCCCCAAAGTGGGTAAAAACATACTTGATTGACTATGTATCCCGTAATAAAAGAGCGTAAAAAGTGTTATTAATTTATAAAATAGACAGAAATGTGGCTGAATTATACTAACCTTCGTTTTCTGATAATGTTTTATCACTCAATTTCAGACAAATATCGATAGCACACTCAGCTAGTGTGAATAAATATGTAGCTAACAAAATATATTTAATACTACTTGAGATCCTAGAAATTAATATGTAGTGTATAAATAATTATGTAGTGTAAATAAAAATATTATTAATACTTTTTATACTCACATTTTGTGATGAATATAACTAACACTACTAAACAACTAATAAGTAACGCATAAGTAGTGATAAATGAATAATTATTTATTGAATAATCAAGTATTTCAAGTATTGATTTGTTTTAGATTGGAGTTGATATTGTTTTCTAATCGTGCTTTTTTTCTAATAATTTTTACCATTATATTTAGTGACAAGGTACTATACAGGGTGTTTCAAAACAAATGCGAAAAACTTTAGGGGGTGATTCCTTGTTCAAAATAAAGGGTAGTTTGCTTTATAAACGTTGGGTCAAAAGTCAACCATTAGGGAGATATCGCGGTACAAAGATGGCGGAAAAATAATGTTTTTATTTTTATCTTGAAAACGAAAAGAGATAGACTAATGAAATTTTATGGAAGCATTACTGTTATGAAAACACACTTTCAGGTAGCTTTTTTACTTTTTTAAAATGAGTGGAAGGGGTTGAAATAAACTACCCCTATCATTCTTGTTAAAGAAATTTAAAGAAAAATCTTATCAAACACATGCAAATGCTTTAATTTGGATAGTTTAATTTGTTTAGAAACTTTTTTACCTCTTGTGTTTTTTTTTTGATAAAACTCACCGATTGGAAATTAAAAAATAAAATGTAAAGCATTACATGTCAAGACAAAAAACATTTTTAGATTAAGAATCTAGTGATAATAACGATAATAATAATCTTCTAGATAATAACGTATTGCAGTAGAGTAATGTCAAATAAAATAATATTAGGAACATCCTAAAAGTAACAGCGGCCGACTAGATTTTTTCCTAAAAAAATTACAGCAGCCCACTAGATTCTTTATCAGAAAATGTTTTTTGTCCTGACATGTAATGCTTTACATTTTATTTTTTAATTTCAAATCGGTGAGTTTTATCAAAAAAATACAAGAGATAAAAAAGTTTCTAAACAAACTAAACTATCCAAATTAATTTTTTTGTGTTTGATAAGATTTTTCTTTAAATTTCGTTAACAAGAATGATAGGGGTAGTTTATTTCAACCCCTTCCACTCATTTTAAAAAAGTGAAAAAATTACCAGAAAATGTGTTTTCATAACAGTAATGCTTCCATAAAATTTTATTAGTCTATCTCTTTTCGTTTTCAAGATAAAAAATAAAAACATTGTTTTTCCGCCATCTTTGTACCGCAATATCTCCCTAATGGTTGACTTTTGACCCAACGTTTATGAAGCAAACTACCCTTTATTTTGAACAAGGAATCACCCCCTGAAGTTTTTCGCATTTGTTTTGAAACACCCTGTATAATAATAAAAAAAATTAAGATATATTGAATTGAATTTTTATTTCGTATATTCGAATAATATTTTGAAATATTTTCTATACCACTCTGTATATATATATGTTTGTTTAGCATTTTTTTAAAGGTGTTACAGTTAGGGATATACGATAATAAGTATACTAAGTGAATGCGTAAACATATATAATTTCTTCAACAAATTAGAGTAAGAACATATATATACACCTGTTGTTTGTAGTATTACTGTTATTTTAGTATACTTTACGTTCATTTTGAATACACCTCCATTAAATGAGGGTTTTACTTATATATTTTTTCATCTTCGCCTTTAGTTGGGTTAGTGATGCCCAAAATTTCACAGTTTTGAAGAGAAAAAACGTATTTTTATCTCGGAAAAGACGGTATTTACAGTGGCCTAAAGGTAGCAATTTTGTGGTAAGTTCTCTGCCCCAAAATATACCAATTAAAGATATCAAAAAATATATTCTTTAAGATTAATTTTACATGTTCAAAACCACTATTAAGACCCCAACCATTAACATGGAATATCGTGTATGAAATGGATGTGCCTTTTGCTGTACCCCCTGACATCGATATATTTTTCAAATCTAAAACAAAAACAAAAAGGAATGTGCTTGAAAGAAAGAACTTCCTTGAAAAGATGGAAGATTTTTTAACAATGTAAGAAAAGCTAGGGAAAAATATTTTATTCTGAGTTTCGAATGATAAAAAATTATTTTTTCTAGCATGGGATTTAATGGATCATCCTGTATAAAGCGATTATTATGCGAATCTGATGATTTTGTAAAAATGGGAGGTAAATCGTTATTAAGAGATTTAATAGGTTTATTATTCAGGTAAGTACGTGTTAAATAATTAGGTCTAGATTAATATTTAGTAAAAAATAGTAATATTTAATATGTCTTTCTTATTTTTAGGTCATTTTCAGACGGTACAGACTTTGAAGAATACGAAAACGCCTGTTTTTCAGATAATTTCACATCTTGCAATCTATCACTCTTAGATATATTTATTAACTCTTCGTATAACGGCGTTGTGAACACTCAGTATGAATAAATATATTAAAACTTATAAAATAATTTTTTTTTAATAATTCTACATGTGTATATTTGGTTGCCTACACAATAAAATATTTTAACTCTTGTTAAAATTTATAAACTACAAGAAAAATTGGTTGGTTTCCTATGTTTTCTAAATAAATAATAACATCACGTATTCTTGCCGTAGTTTATTAATTTATAAATAATAAAACACGAATAACTTTTATATTTATTTATTTCTAATCCTTAAGTTTTGTAATTTTTGGTGGTATAGTCTGTAAAACATCTGTAAATTCACTATAAATTGGTTCAGTTGGATTTTCCCAAAATTTATCAACGTAAGGGATTCTATCAACTATCTCTGTGCTCCAGTGATGTAGTCTACATCTTACATTCACTTTTTCAGTATTATTTATCTATAAATATACAAAAAACAGTATTTATCTTCCAAAATACATAATTTGAAAACTTACTGTGACAATAACATAAAATTCCTTTCCTTCCGAGTCCATATTTGGACCTGTAATAGACTTTTCAGGTAGTGCAATTGCATCCTCGGGCACTACATATCCACATTTCCGAAAAGAAGTTTTTATATGCCACGGTTGTAAAGTCCAGGGATGGTCTTTGTTCATTACCACCGATAAAGTCATTCTAGATAGGGTTTTCAGGGTCTAAAAACGCCACAAAATGTATTTTATAATAAAAAACTGTATTCTGACGACTTACAAGGGCCGCATTAGCTGAACTGTAAGTTTGTTTGTCAGCCAGGGCTTCTATTTGGTCTTTGTACTTCTCTATGTTTTCTGGGCTGGCGTACACAGCTAATCCAGGGACTAATAAATTGTTGTAAGCGAACTGGGAGTTAACCGATATCTTTTCGCCTGCATTTCCATAACCTTCCACGAAGTCTGTGAGAATTACATCTATGTTTGGTTGTTTCTCAGTGGTAGTGTCCTTTACTAGATCGTACACATAATGTCTACTCCTCAGTTTCTTCGGTTGGCCCCCTTTCTTGTGTAATTGCGTTGGAAATCGACGTTTAAGTATGTAGGTGGTCTGAAATTTTGGAGAGCTTGAATGTGGGGTTATAAAACATAATTTTGTTACTTACTCTGACTTGTTGAAGAAAGGGGGTGCCGCATAGAGAAGGGACTTCTTTGCTTGCCGTTTTCAAAAGAAAAGTTGCGTTTTTCCACATTATTACTTGTTTTTACCACTATGATTACCACCACAAATTACCACCGTCAGATATTGCTGTTCTTTTTTAATTTTCTTGTTATCTTTGTCTAACAATTAACCATAGATTACAATTTTAACTCTTGCCTTTTGATTATTTTTTTCAGGAAGCTGGCCAGATGACCTATCTACGTTAAAGCCATTAAAAAATGAAGAAGAAGAAAATATATGTCAATCTGTGGTTGTGCTCTTTTAAAACCTGAAATTTAAAAAAGAAGAAGAATGTACGTGGCGCCATTGTGGAAAAAGTGAGAGAATTTTGAACTAAAATTTTTCCGAGGTTGCCAAGATATTAGCGAAATCTTAAATCTAGATCAATATTTTTCCAAGTCTAAAATAAATTGAACCGTTATAAGATCATGATAAATCTAATACACATATTGATACAAGCTTTTTTTCAATTGAATAAATAATGTATTTCCTTTTAGACTCACTATTATCTATTATTTATGCAGCAAAAAATGACCATTCTGTTTTGCATGCGTGTTCAATTTGACAACGTTGACGGACGCCATTTCCATTTTCCGTTGTAAACGGCAAGGAGTCACGACGCTTTTACATTTTTTCTGATTTTTTGATAGAAAAAGTGCTTTTTCTGTACACTATTTGAGTTTATTCTGTTCCTTAAGGCCTGTTTGATCTCCTGAAAACGTAAGTACCCATTACTTTTCCCTTTTTTTGTAGTTTTTTTCACTTTCAAACATTTCAATTACATCATCGTTAAAAACTTTATATTTTCCTAATTTTCATAAATTTCTTTTTCGAAATCGAGTATATGGAAGTATAGATACATTCCTTGATGTCTCTATTGTATAATAAAATTAAAATTATTTAGATTAATATTGCTTTATATTTAGAAGCATTTGCTATATTTTTTCCTTAGATTTTTTCAAGTTTTCAGATGTTTTTTATTCTGAAAGGTGTTTATTTGTCCAGGCAGATAAGTATTTTCTACGTCTTTTAGAATAAATCAGTGTTTGTATACCCAAAGGTGCCCCCATTCTCCACAATTACGTAATACTTACAGATTAAAAAAATGTTTTTAGTTGTATAATACGCTGTAGTCATATTTTTGTTAACAAATTTGCATTGTATTAATATAATGCTTTAACTGTAATTTTCTTTTTAGGGCTGTTCTTAATAATACACACCCAACATGTAAAGACCACCTACAAGAAGAAACCTTGGTCACTTATATAATGCTGATGTTTTTCAATCATTCTGGTTTACGAGACTGATTTTATATTATCCAGTTAAAAGTAAGTTTATTTTATTCTTGTCCCTTATTTTTAAAGATATATCTAATATTTCTCCAAAAAAATCCTTTATGGGTATTTCGCTACTGCACTGCAAGAAAATCTACAAAATAAAATAGTTATTTTTTATAAACACTTCTGCGTTAAACCTAAACGGACACTGCTTGTCCGAAGTTATGTTTACAGTAATACAAATTTGCCTAACAAAGAAAAAAATGCTTAACGTTTCGGAAAGTTATCTCTTTCCGAATTTTTTATATTTAATATTAGTATGAAACAAAAAAAATAAACACAATTATTAGAGCATTATTAATAAATTGTAATACTATTTATTTCTTTTTTACAGATTTTGTAAAACAAATCGATGGATGTATACAGTTCCAGGGCAGTACATTTATCCTTTTCTTGAATATTACTAGCAATGCATCAGAACTTAGACGTATATCTAAAATTTTATGGTTTTCTTTTGGTAAAAATATTTTTGCTGGTGTTTAATCTTCATCAGTGGATCTCATCATTTTTAAATAAGTAAGAAAAAATTTCCAATGGGTCTCTGAGTTACATTTTTATGGTTCCTTATTATCATAAACAAATTCAGACCATTTATTTAAAATTTGGTCCAATTTTTGGCATTTGGTCACTACTCTTTCTTTTTGGTAGAAAACAAATCTTAGAATTTTACTTCAAGTTGTTTTTGGTTAACTTTCATATTTCTATAACAGCTTGGTTCCCATATGTTGTCCATTATATAGGCATTATAATCAGTTCTATAAAATATTCCATCAACTGTATTTCAATAAATCTTTTATATGTATTATTTTTCTTATGGTATCATTCTTCTAATATTTTTTTGCTTGTGCAATTTCTTGCACAGAATTAAGTTTTTGTGGATTTATTTTCATGTCGTTTTTTTCAGATCGTATGCCATGACTTAATTTTACATATTCTGTTGGTTCGGTTTGCCCGTGTAATTATAATTCAAATACACAATAAAACTTAAAAATCTCGCAATAAGAACTATAAAAATTTCGGATCGATTCCTGGCGCATTCGCCGTTTATTCAAAACCCTGATTTATCCACAAGATATCACTTCTGGCTTTTCTAGATTTTTTTCCGATGAAATTTCCCAGTTAATATCCACTTCATAACATCATAGCTAGCCTCCTTTAAGAGGAGGAGACCCCCTTTCTGCTATTTATTTAAAAAATCTGACTTCTACTTTTCCTAGTATTTTTCCAATGAATTTTCCTGAGTAACTTCGACTCCAGAGCATCATAACTAGCCTCCCCGAAGAGGAGGAGACCCGGGTCACCCCCTAACCGTGATGTTCGGGCATCGATGACCTGTGTAGCATGCAGAGGTACCCAAGGGAGTCACCACCCTCTGGTTTACGAGCTAGGTGTTCTAATGCTAGAGGCTTCGGCCGGATACAACCTGGCACCCAAGCTCCGAGACTTCTTGGTGCACGTATTCCGTGACCCTCGAAGGGGCAGGGGGCGGGATATCGGACACATTGAAGATGATGAGGGGGGTCCGCCTGTAGGGGGTCCCGGTGGATGTCCGCTCGATGGGTGACGAGGGTGACCCGAGACGAGGCTGCTTAGCTGGGATGGGAACTGACTGGTGAGGCTTAATCGTCGGACAAGGGTTAAATCTGATGAAGGGGGGTGAACTTGTATGCTCTGGAGGATTTTTTCTTTATGTGCTTTATGTCAAATTTTGACCAGATATTCTTTAGAGGAGGCTAAGCATAATTTTTGGTCAATTTTCCAGTTTTTATTGGCCACATGATTTTCTCATACTTTTGGCCTACCTCTGTTATACAATTTTTGTCTGTCATATTTTCTTTATTATTGGAATATCATCATTCATAAATGCCAATAAATTCTTCCAATGATTGTCTTATTTTTGTGTCATTTTTCTAAGATTTTTCCAAGACTTATTTCAACATTTCTATTGCCTGTATAGGTTTATCGTTTTTTTATTCGTTTTCATGTCATTCTTTTTCCAATTCATCTCCCATTTTCATGCCATTTTTTCAACGCATCATAATACCTCGATTTCATTATTTATTTCCCATATTTTCTTCAATATGGGAATGACACCATTCATCAATTCTATAAACTCTTCCATTGATTGTTTTTCTCTAAATTTTCTTTATATTTCTATTAATTTTTGTGTCATTCTTCTGAGAATTCTTTTAGTTCATCGCTCATTTTCATGCATTTTTTTCAATTCTACATACCTCCATTACTGTAATTGTTTTCCTATTATATTCATTCTGTGAAATCTACTAAACCTCCAATTAGTTGTATAATTTTTTTTGAGCTGTGTCATTCTGTGCTGAGAGTTTCTTTCTCTGTTGCATTTTATTTCTTTTGTCTATTTAGAATTGTAGTTTTTGAATCATTTTCATGACTTCAATTCATCATTTCTTACAGAGGAACTAAATTTTATTTTTCTTAAATATAATTTATTATTTTTCGTTCATGTTGATTGGATCTCTAAGCCCCTGTTTTATTTGTATTATTGTTTATTTTACTGCTGTTATTCTAAGACTTTCTAGGTCTTTCTATTGGCTATATAGAATTTTATAGCTTTGGATTTATTTTCTGATTGATTTTCCTCTCATACATTTTCTAATTGTTTTTAAAATTGACTTTTTGAATGGGATATTGTACTGCTTTGGAACAAGGATTTTTTTTGGACAGCTGCACTTCAATTCAACCAACCTCTTCAAGATGCCTTTAGCTTGCTGAAATTCAACATTCAACAGTAGAATGAGAAGAAAATTGATCATTGAAGAGGAAGCTAAATAAATTTAGGTAAATTACACTAAAAAGTGTTTATTATTAATAAATAATGTAAAATATTGTTTATTATATGTGTATGAGTCTAAGTTAGTCTCTGACTAAATTTATTTTTATTTTCAGATCATCAGATTTTTGGACATCATTGTATAAGAGCTGTAGCTGGTACTGGTACTTCTATTTTTTCTCCATGGACACATCTTCTGCACACATCTCAAGAAGACTTGCAGAAACGCTGAAAATGTTTTAAAAGTTTTTTTATGATTTTTTTTTGTATTAATAGGTCTTTTTTTGTGGAAATTGTTAAAGAAAAATTTTGAATTGTTTAATTATCGATGATAAGTTATCGATGGCATTTCCCATATAAAAAAAGACAGCGATCTTCATTTCATAGCCATCGCTGACGCCGTTTTTTTTTTTGACCGTATGATCGAAAAAAACGGCGTATATCAATATTATAAATTATAATGAAATACAAAATATCAAAATTAGAGTAGCTAAAACACGACCTTTCTTGACAATATGGTGAAGGAAAAATAATTAAATTTTTAAAAATTTTAAAATAAAAATATTTATTTTTTTATTTAATAAATTTGTTGATATTCTTATGTCAAGACCATATTATATAATACCGTATGATCGAATAAAAAAGCGTCAGCGATGGCTATGAAATGAATATCGCTGTCATTTTATATTATGTAAATTTATATGGGAAATGTCCATCGATCGTCATTTCCCAGTCAACTGGACGCCGTTTTTTTTTAGATCATATACGGTATAATGTAAAATTAAAATGTAATATATACAATTGTGTCTCTCTATAATGATCGAAAAAAACGGCGTCAGCGATGGCTGTGAAATGAAGATCGCTATTGTTTTATATCTAAAATTGTAGCGTCAGCGATGACTGTGAAATGAAGATCGCTGTCATTTTATATGTAAATTTATGGCAAATGTACTCAATCGTCATTTTCCAGCCAACTGGACGCCGTTTTTTGGATCATAATTTGTACTTATTAATATATTTTTTCTTGTAAATAAAGGATTTTTCAGCTTAATTAAATTTCAAATTTGAAAATTGTGGCGCCAAAAGTTGAACAGATACATCCGGTAAGAGCTGTGAACATTGAGTCAAGTTAAAGACTTTTGAGGTTATTTTTTTATATAATTTATCTCATATTTCTTACTATTTAACTATATAGAATTAGTTTCTTATTAAACTAAGGGATATTTATTGAATAAAAACACTTGTTTCTTAATAATTTATTAAGATATTAAAGAAATGCATGATTTTATATTTTATAGTTCATCTAATTTATGTGCGTACTTAATAAAAACCATCCATGTTTATTAAAAAAAGTTAAAATCGAGGCATCCAAGAGCAAAAAATACTCGATCGTGATTGGTCAGTTTCGGTCGCCTGGAGATTTTGAATTTTATTCTCGTTCGATGTTGTCGGATTGTTAAAAAATGCCGAAAATCTTTTTTTCTGTATGATTTTTGTGAAATTATATTAGTTTAAATTGATCACTGGCACTATAGTAAGGGCCATTTCTATATATTTTTAATAAAACAAGTACTAGTAATGTTGTTTTGTAGAAATTTCTTTTATTTCTTCTTGTAGCTACGTACTAACATTATAGTCTTTATTCTTGGTTTCGATATATTTATAGCATTAAAAATATATTTAAACAGCTTCATTTTAGGTTTATTTCATGATTTTTGTGTGTTTATGTTTGTAATTACTTATTTGTTTCTTATTTATGACAATAAATATTTTACCTTACGTAAAAAAACGATATCAGTGGAACGTATTGAGTAAATAATAACTTTTGAGAACAAAATTAAGCTTAATTTAGAAGAATTTTCCTATAAACAATTTTATTAGTAATAAATAAATTAATTTTATGAGCAGCTTAAATTTTACGAATGACTTCAATCTGGCAACGTTGGTCCTCCTTTTGTCGTTTGCAATCGAAGGATCCGCACGGTCCTCCCGTCGGTTGCATCGATTTTTTTAATTTTCTGAGGAAAAAGTGCATTTAGTGTACACAATTTATGCGTAATCTATTACTAGTGCCCTGCTTAGCCTCCTGAAAAAGTGAGTACCCGTAATTTTATGTATTTTTTGAGATATTTTAGTTCAAAATTTTTGGATTTCGCAATATCCATCATGGCAGCCTTCTTCTCAATGTTCGCCATTAAGTTATTAATTTTTAAGAATATTGTTTAAATAATATACGTAGATTAATAAATAAGTATGTAAAACTAAGGGTAAAATAATAGTACTAATAGCACTACATTTTTGGTAAATTACGTAATGTATCTTTGATTTTTTATTTAATTTTTTCGGCCAAGGAATGTTTAAATAAAATGGCCGCCTGTTGGAATTCGATGTCTTGATTTTTTGTAAATTGCTATTTTTAATTTAAATTTCTTTTTATAGGGCATACTTAGAGTTTTCTTTATTTTTTAAAAATATAATATGCGCATTTTAATAATATTTTGAATGAGTAGGTTTTTTGTATTTAAGTTTTGAATGGGTATTAGGAATTTTATTACGTATTTTTTTTATTTAAGATTCCTACATATTTATGTCTCAGCATTTTTGTAATGATTTCTGATATTGGTATTTTAAAATATATTTCTCTTTTAAAGCGCGTTATGTAATATTACATGTTAAAAAATAGTATTAATGTTGACAAACGATTTTTGCTAATTCAGTATTAGTTGTAAATTTGCATTGAAGAAATAAATCAATTGTTACTGAATTTTTATAAAAATTAAAATATTTTGAAAACAAGTATGATTATTTTGAGGTAAATTTTGACCGAATGTTTTTTGTCTTCATAGTAGAAACTAAAAATGTAATAAAATATATAGGATGTCTCATTGTTAAAAAGTATAACTTTAATATTTTTTATTTATTTGAAACACTGTAGGTTTAACTTTTAGCTCTAAATAATATGTTACAACTCTAAAAACTCCTTGTGTATTTTTATTTTTTTATGTGTTACATCATGGAAAAATTCTTTGGATTTTGACCATATTCATCAAATTTATATCCCTTTTTTCCCTAGATCATATAACATCTTTATATTTTTGACATTTTTGGTATAGTAATCAAGGAAATATCTTATAAAATATTGCTGAGGTATAAATGGAGCATCTCTTTTTTCATTTAAAATAAATATACCTATTTATATATTGTCGTAATATTTTTATAGGTGTTCGATAATATTTTTATAGGTATCCTAATATTTTTTCTTTTTTTAGGCGCGTTATATTAATACTACAACACCACACACTCCTATCCCACTCACACGAGCATTGCTAGCTCTCTGTGTTGGTTAATAAAATTTCCTAATTCAACATTAGTGAATTTCGTTAGCTGATGCAGTTGGTTAACAGTGTTTTTGTCGGTGTGGATCCCCGGCTTAAGATGACTCCAGAGCGCGGCGCGGCCTTCCCCAAGAGAGGAGACTTCTTGGGTCACCCCCTAACCCTGATGTTCGAGCATCGATGACCTGTGTAGCATGCAGAGGTACCCAAGGGAGTCACCACCCTCTGATTTACGAGCTAGGTGTTCTAATGCTAGAGGCTTCGGCCGGATACAACCTGGCACCCAAGCTCCGAGATTTCTTCGTGCACGTATTCCGTGACCCTCGAAGGGGCAGGGGGCGGAATATCGGACACATTGAAGATGATGAGGGGGGTCCGCCTGTAGGGGGTCCCGGTGGATGTCCGTCCGACGGGTGACGAGGGTGACCCCAGACGAGGCGGCTTAATTGGGATGGGAACTGACTGGTGAGGCTTAATCGTCGACCAAAGGGTCGAATCTGCATAAGGAAGGTAACCAGCACACACTCGCAGGCGGATCGTGGAAACATTTTTTTGTTTTTTCTCTTGGTCTGCCCCGCGTCGAATTTTGAAGGCAGAAAATGTCGGGAGGAGGCGAGCATAACCAGGCCTAACTTAAACCTGTTAAAAGTAAGTCTAATTTTTTTATATTACATTTAAATTGTAAACTTTTACTGTACTCTCTACCAAATAACCTTTTTATGCCACCATTTAGCAATCAAAATTCTTTTTATATAAAGTGTTGTATATTTTAGTTTTTTTTGTTGCAACATACATGAGCTTCAATTTAAAGTAGAATAACTTGTATAGTAAACAGAACAACTTTTATAAAACTTATAGTAGATATAAGTTTAAATACTAATTTAACTTGTAGTTACTTATATAACTAATTTTTTTTTTTTTTAATTTTTTTAGGACAACCCGGGTTCGCAGCGCGATTTTAAAAAACAAGATTGAAGAAGTCAGAAATTCTATCTACATGCTGCATATGATCAGTCCCAAATAATTTCGGATTGTTCCAGGCACCGTCGAATACCTGGAAAACGTGTTTATTATCAACTCTACAGGATCGACCGAAGTCCATGGAGTTGGGGGCATTCGATGTGCCCCATAGCAGTGAGACGCCACTGTTTTTTTCGCCGTATAATTATTATGGTGGGACTGAAAATGAACTTAAGCAAGATGTGATGGTGAGTTTTTATATTTTTACATTGTTTTTTTTGTTGTCTATAGCTTGTTTTTTGTTTCTTCTAGCATATGTATTTGTTAGAAATATTCTAATATTATTTTTTTTTTCTCTTACAGGTAATACAGTATGGCTTGAAGAACTTCAAAAGTCGGTTCGCGTCGTGGTTCCACAGCAGTAACTTTAGATTTCCTACATTTACTTGCATTAAGTACTCATTTTTTAACTTGCAATTTTTACATTTCATTTTTACTTTTTTTCTTACTCTATACAAGGCTTTAATAAAAAAAAGTTTTTTAGCAATAATGGTAATAAAAAAATAACTCCAAGAGACAAAATTAGGTAGCATATTGTTTTTCTATTATATTTGGAAATAACTATTTTTCGTCTTATTTTAAAATTGATAATATTATTTAATTTTTTAATAGTGATTTTAATTAAACGTAAATTAGTAAATAATGTAATTTACATTATAGTGAGAATTAAAGTATTAGTAATTTATTTTTGTTACTAAAATTAAATTCAGTTTGTTCCTGCATAAATCTTTTTAGTACTAAACTGCTTTGGAATGAATTTTTCTGGGGGACAACAGCAGGATTAGAGCCATCCTCTAGATGCCATCAGGTAAATTTATATAACTTTATATTTATCATTTTCTTTGACTAAAAAAAGTGTTTTTCTTTTTTTAGGTAGGTGCGCTAGCGTAGTCGTTTGTTGTAGCATTATATCCTTTTCCCCCTTTTTAAAAAATGTTTGTAAGACGCCTGGAGTTTGTATAAGTTAGTTATATAAGTAGTCGAATAAGAATTGGTGAGACATGGAAAATAGAAGAGGACAGAGAAGATGGAAGAGGATTGCTTTGAAATAGAAGGAAAGGAGATAGAAGATGTTTGAGGAAAGGAGGAGGACTTTGTTCGCTGTAACGGATGTTTTTTGAGTGAAATTTGGAGCAACTGTATTAAGGTAATTTTTTTCATCTAGTTACAAAAAGTAAATACTTATCACAACTTTTATTTTTTTATAGATGTTATTTGTATCTTGGACGTCAAGTTTCATTTATTTATGTATTATACAAGCATATGTATTGGTGGAAATGTAGAATGGCAGCTGTTATAACAACTTGGATGAATTATTAGAAACACCAAAGAAGTTTTGGCATAATTTAAACTGGGAAAAAGCTCACAAATTACCAATTTATTCTACAGTAGATACAGGACATTAAATTGACTTCAACAACGCAGATATCTCTCAAAAATGGTAAGTTTTTTTCACATTATTTTCTTTCCTATTAAAGTTTTTGGAAAGCGTGGAAGTTATGACATATTTTACACATAATGTATATATTTCAATAAGTTTAGGTGCAATATTTAATTTTAAATTTATTAGGAGAATTTTTTTATTCAAATCAACTTAATTTTGTATTTTGCCTATCTATATTGATATTACAATGTTTTCTTATTTATTTTAATTTTCTACATTGATACAAATTAATATACTTATTAATATTTGTTTATTTTTAGATATCTGTTCGAGTGATGTACTGGGCGTTAACAGTTGCTGTTACAAATCTGCAAATGAGTTATTACTGTACATAAGTTGGAGGAATGCCAAGGAATTTTTTGAATAAAATGATACGGAAAATCTTACCCACCAATGACAATTTTAAGATACAATCAATAGTATTTGGATTGATTGGCCTTCATTACTGTTGCGCTATGAAAATGGTGAGTTATTTTTATTTTTTTATTTTTAAGGTTACAATTTATGTATTTAACTACAAAATTGTAGGCTGCAAATTCAAAATAAAATAAGTTTGAGATTGAAAATATATTAATATATATTTTTTTTCAATCTTTGTAGTTATTTACAAATTTGTATCAGACAATTTTAATTTTATTTAGTATCTTTTATTTTTGTAAAATTCTATGTATCTTTGAAATATTTTAAAGAGTTACTATTGCGTTTATTTTTTTAATATCTATCTAACGTATTAAAAAAAAACAAAAATTTTTATTCCAAAATGTGTGAAGAAACTGACTATAAAAATTTACTTATTTATTTTTTGTATTTTTAGTAAGCAAAACAAATTGGTATTAATGGACGTTTTGATAGCTGTTTCCAGTCCAAGTTCCAGTTTTAATGGAAAATCTTTAATGGACACAGAAAAATTCCATTTACTGGATTGACTTCAACACCTGTTGTCTTTTAATAATGGTAAGTTATGCCTCTCAAGTTATTCTTATAAAATTTAAAAATTTTATAAAAATATTAAATTTTCCATCGTATTTAAGCTCTTTTGTTCCAATATTAACATGCTCTATTTTTTTCTGTTTTTTTTTTAAACTGAAACAATAATAAAAAGGATTATTAAAGGCAGGACAAAATAAAATACAGACACTGTATTACTGGTTGCATATAGCGATCTTGGAAAAAATGCAGTTTTTAAATCTGGTTTTAATAATTATTAAAGTTTCCAATAAGATAGGCACAATAAAATTACGGTATGGTAAATATAAGTTGATTTTTTTTATTTTGATATTTTTAGTACAGCAGATACCTTATTTATATTTTTTTCGATCGTTAAAACCGCAAATATTAATATAAAAATTATAATTATTTTTTATTAGAGTCTATTTAAGGTCTTTATTGTTTGTGATTTATTTAAATTGGTATAATAGCCGTATATTTATGATTTTACATAGTTCTAAACAAGTTCTAAATATTAATATATTTTTTTTTTCGTTTTTAAAAATCTTTAAAAATTGATTCATTAAAAAATTACTTAATACTTTTTTTGAATTTTAGGTATACAATGGGACAATTGCTGTTAGAAGTCAACAAGTAGTACTAATTGCAAATAATATATTATGGTGGACATCAAAAAGCTTTAAATGGAATGAAACTTGCAGAAAAAGACTCAGAAAGACCATTTAGGGCGCAGAAAAAGACTCAGAAAGTCCATTTAGAACTGTACTTAATAGCTGTTAGAGTGGATGCAGTCCTTCATCAATGGTAAGTTTTTTCAGGCGTCTCTAAATGCAAAACCTGACAAGTCCATTGAAATCAATTTTACAAAATACACTAAAACTTATTTAAAACATGAATAGTAGAAAGAATAATAAATCTACCTGACTGAATTTATCTGGTGTATTATTTCTTGAAAATATCTTTAACAAAAATAATTCTAAATAAGGAATTAAATGGTCTATAGGTCTCAATTTTCCAAAATGGGTCACTTGTCGGGTTTTGCATTTAGGCGTCTGATTTATTTATTTTATTTTTTTTTATTAAATTTCTTTGACAAGGTTGAAAATTATGATAAATTTAGCATGAACAAACTGACGCCATAATTTCTTTTTATTACCTATTTAAATTTTTTATATTTTAATTTTTTTTTGGGCTTTTAGTGAGCTGAAGAAATTGATGGTAACGGACATTTTGACAGCTACTGTCACAACTCAACGAACAAGTTGCAGCTTTGAAGGAAAATATTTGATTGGATACAGAACAATGTCAGTCGTTTCAGGATGTAAAGTTAATAGAACCAGTGTTGGGCTCGACATCTCTTACCTTTTAATAATGGTAAGTTATTTTGATCATTTTATATACAGAGATTTTCATACAACTGGTTCATTAAAAGTTTTTCACGGTATATATTTTTCTAAGTCCTGTAACTAGTTTAATTTGGACTAAGTTTCGTTTTAAAACACTTTTAATGGACTAGTTACGTGAAATACACTGTATATATTGTCATAAAGTGGCATTGATGAGCTTGAAAATTTTGAAAATGATAAAATATTGCAGAATATTCATCATACTCTGCAGTTTGTACAGTGTTAGCATTTTATTTTGCCTTAAATTTTAACAGGTTTTAACTTTTTTTTATTTTAGCTAAGCTAGAACATTCATCGAAAAAAAAAAGAAATTATAAAGTTTTAGCTCAAGTTTTAATGTGTATTTTTTTAAATGGGAGACCCTATACATTAAAAATATATTAGATGGCACATTTTTTAATTTCTGAAAGACACTCGTGCCCTTTCTTTGTAATAGTTTTATCAAAATTTAATAAAAAATACACCAAAATTATTATGTTTATTTATTTATTTTTTTTTTTAATTTATAGGGCATTTACTTAAGAGTGTATGACATTTATCATAATAAAACCGTATTAAAACTTGACTGGAAAACTAATATAATTGTTTTTTTTTTAATTAATATTAGAGCTCAAAAAAATAAAAAGTTATGGCCAGTTAAAGTGGAAAAAAATACAATGCTAACAGTGTTTTATTGGTTGCATATCTTTAAATTTATTTCAAAATTATTAAAGTTATCACCAAAATACCGCAATAAATTTTCGGGTTATTACTAAATATTAATTTTTTCTTTTTCTATATATCTAGTAAATTAGATATTTATTTTTTGGATTATTAGTAACTCATTATAATAATGTTTTATTTTCTTATCAAGGAATTTTACAATTTTTTGTATCATTTCTGAAGTTATCAGTAAAAGTTGTTTTTTAATTTTATACAACTCTTTATAACTTATTCAAATTAATATAAAAAAATGTCGATTATTTGTTTGTTATGTTACATAGTTCTAAATATTAACATAATTTATGTTATTGTCTGTTTTCTGATAGCTTTAAAAATTCCTATAATAAAAAATTATCTAATATTTTTTTTTATTTAGGCATACGATAGGACAATTGCTATTAGAAACCGATAAGACATACTAGCTGCAAATAATATGTATGGTGGTCATAAAAGAGATTTAAATGAAATGAGAAAGAGAAACTCTTGTGGCAGAAGAAATCAAGGAAAACCATTTTGAACTGCTGGTACTTAATAGCTGTTAGAGGGGATCCAGTTCTTCATCAATAGTAAGTTATTTATCTGTCTTATAAAATTTCATTGGACAGCTTGAAATGTTTTTAAATATATACAAGCGCTTTTGTTCCAATGTTAGAAAAGCCAACAACTATTAAAAATAGGCAGGACAAAATAGAATGCTGAAACTGTATTACTGGTTGCATATTGTTACGGATTCTGTGGGTCCACTAATTTAAACTCACGATAAAATACTTAACGGATTTATTTTCGCACTATATACACACAATTTATACTGATTACAACACACAATTAACTATTTAAAAAAATCCTTCGCCAAATTGTCAACATTCGCTATTCAAAATTGTTTGGTTTAAAATTACAGAACTCGTCACACACACCTTGACGATATATTAATGTTCCCACTAGAATAAACGCAATAAATACTATATACATATTTTAATAAATATAATTTTAATTAATCTTTTTTGTTTTGTTTTTATTAATCTTGTTTTCAGAAATCTTCCGAAATTAGTATAATAAAAATTTACTTAATATTTTTTTGGAATTTTAGGTATACGCTGGGACAATTGCTGTTGAAAATCCACAAGCCGTACTATCTGCAAATATTATGGTGGACATCAAAAAGCTTTAAATGGAATGAAACTTGCAGGAAAAGACTCATAAAGACCATTTAGGACTGTACTTAATAGCTGTGGAAAAGTGGTTGCAGTCCTTTATCAATGGTAAGTTATCATCAATAATATTTAAGGTCTCTGAGGTCAACGTCTATTCCTATATGTCATTTATTAAAAATTGATATCAAAACTTGTCAAAAATAATATTTAAATGAAAAAAGGTTTCAAACATACCAATTATTATTCAAAGGTGAAAACCTTAATTTAAAAAAATATGAGCTTTGAATTTTTTTATCATTTCATTCTTTAATTTTTATAATTTTTTTATAAATGATATATTGGGGTCTACCTGGCAGAAATAATTGTCATCAATTGTTATTTCAAAAGCCACTATAATGCTTTTTTTTCTCATAGGGTATATACAAATTATTAATTTAATTAAAACATAGTTATTGCATTAATAAAAATATATTTACTTTAATTTTTAGATTATAGACATTAACTTATAGGAGTTAATGGTATAGATCGTTTTATTCCTTTTTTAGTATTATTTTTATTTTATTTTTTAGATATCTCTGCATTTTCTTAACAATGGATATTCCAACAGTTGCTCCTACTCCTCGCTTTCCTCTTTCACTCAACATAAAGCAAACTCAATACTCCTCAATGCCTCACCAAGGTTCGTTAGCTTCATTAATAGTGTTATTGTTTCAATAAATTTGTTTAGTGGTTTTTATCCTCTTACTATATAATTATCTCAGGCGTCATTTTAATGTTAATTTTTTGTAAAATTTTGATAATCTGGATAGAAACCTTTTTTTTTCTTAAGCTTTTGCAATGTAAAACACTAGTTCAGAGCAATACACTTTATTTTATGAATAGGACCATTGGGCCTGATGAATAAAGAGAAGCAATTGCTTTTTCTATAGAACTATAGAACTTTTTCAATCTCACCTATCTTATATTTACTTCCATTAGTTCAGTCATTAAATTATTATTAAATAACTATAATTTGTATTCTGGATTTCGTCAAAGGGATTTTTTAAAAGAATTAAAAAACAATCTATAGGCTATAATATCATTTCCAATTTATTTTTATCTTGTATTATTTATATTTTCCTAAGCTTCTCTAAGTTTGTTCCAGATTATCAAAATTATAATTTTTATACTTGCGCAGCTGCGTCACTATTATAGCCCTATGAACACAAGTATTATTTTGGTTTTAAAGTTTATGTTTTTTAATATTTTATTTATTGTATTAACGCAAAACTAAATTTTATAGAATTTAACTAACTATATCTTCAACCGGATGATAATTTAATAGTTAATGGTCAATTTAATATTTTTCCATAAAAATTAAATGTGATTATTGAATACTAATGTCAAGACAGTAGATATGATTTATTAGTGTTTATTTTATTGTAAATAATTTTTTTTACTAAATCAATTTTGGACACTTGTGATCATATGGTTTTTTTTGCTTTTGATAATTAATATTGGTACCCTAACACAGATGTTTTAAATCAATTTATATGATTTAAAAACATTTATGTTTATATCTATTTTGTACTTAAATTTTAGTGATAAAGTTTGTTTTTTGAGCACAAAGAGCAATGCACTTCATGCATTGCTTTCTTTTTTATGTGCAGAATTATCTTTATATACAGTCTGTCCTCAGAACGTCTTTACAAGGGCAAAAACTTTTTTTATTAATATTTTCATAAAAGATACATTCCTTATAAAAATATTTTTCTTTTTAATAATTTCATTTCAATTTTTTTAACAAATATATTGTGAGCACACATTTTAAAATTATTTTTCGTAGATATACTGTGCGATTCAAGTATATTTATACTAAAATTGTGTTTTTTTTATGTATGTACCGTATGATCGAAAAAAAACGGCGTCCAGTTGGCTTGGAAATGACGATCGATGACATTTCCCATATAATTTTACATATAAAATGACAGCGATCTTCATTTCATAGCCATCGTTGACGCCGTTTTTATTCGATCATACGGTACTAGTTAGTATACCACTGTAATCCAATCAAAATTGCATAAATTAATTATTTTAGAAGAGTTAAATTGAAAATAAATACATGAATTTTAACCTTTAGTATTACTGGTTGCCTAATCGTTTTTTATGTAATGTTGTGATAATGTTCTTATTATTTAAAAAAATCTCATTTCCAGTAGTATTTTTTTCTCTCAATTTTAGTATTTAAAATGTCTCTATCTTGTCATATTTATTTAACATATCTATTAGACCTCTACTCAAACTTTATCTCCTAAAATTTATGAATTTTACATATGAAAATGGTCTGCTAGGGTATATAATATATTTATTGTAGGATCAATTGAAATATCTTAAGTCATAATATAAAAATTAACATTCGTAGATATATTTGTTAAATATATAATTTTAAGATAAAACACATTTTTACACAAAAATAATAATTTTAGTTTTATATGTGGCATATCTTTTTTCAGTTGGTCCTTCAACATTTAAAATCTTTTGGCATAGATTTCATTCCACTTTAGTGTCACAAAAAGATTTATTTTAATACCAATTTTGTATGTTATTTGGTGTATTAGAATTCTATAAATATTGTTTTTAATATTTTGTTAATAATAGTGATCTATTATAGCTTACCTTTGCTATCTGTAATAGGAAATATTTCTAAATATTTTTTGTTGAAAATAAATATTACTTTATAACATTTATTAAGCAAAATAAATTTGAAGATCCCTATTATTATCAAAGAGATATCATTAAAGTATTTCAATACAATATATTTTTTTTTTCAAACGTTACAAAACTATTAATTTTTGCGACATGATGACAACAAAGATTGTAAGTTAGTTTCTCGATATATAATTACTTACAACATATTACTTTTAAATATTTTTATATTTTTTGCAACGTTTGAAATTGTTTAAAACATTATTTGTGACGTTTGAAAAAAGAACATGTTCTATTCGGAGTAAAAATTACTTTTTGTGTCTTGTCTGTACTGTCGAACGTACAGTCTCGCCGCAAAAACTATCATTTTTACTTCTAATAAAACAATATACCGTATGATCGAAAAAAACGGCGTCCAGTTGGCTTGGAAATGAACATCAATAACATTTCCCATATCATTTTATATATAAAATGACAGCGATCTTCATTTCATAGCCATCGCCGACGCCATTTTTATTGATAATATTGTACTATTTCTGTACAAATGTTATTATCTGTTTTCTATATATTATTGTGACGTATTCCTGTATTTTTGTTATAAAAATGTTTTGTATACATCTATATTTTGTAAGCGTTTTAGAGATTCCGAGCAATACGTTTACAGTCATTTCTTTTTTCATTTTAAATATTTTTTTGTCGTATCTAATAATTATTAATCAGCTAATTAAGAATCGTTTTTTAGTAGGTAAAAATGAATAATTTATATTACCAGAGTATTGGGCCACTCTTGGGTTCCAAAAATAGTCATGTCTTCAGTTTGAGATTTTCACTGAATTTTTTTTATAAAACGTACAGGAACAGTAGACCATATTTTAAAGCCAGTTTGTAGTAATATTTTTGCTTTATATTGGTAGTATTTAAATGAAATGTTATTCAAATTTTAATTCTATTGTTATTTTAGATTTTTCCTGTACATTTTTAAACTTTCACAAATTTATAAAGTCGTATTTTTTTTAATAGAAAATAGTTTATATAACGGAAGATCAAAACAAATTATACTAAAATACATTATATGTTGGTAACTAAATATAATATAATGTCTTTCTCTGCTATTTAAATAAAACACCCTTAATGTTATAATAATATACTTTATAAATAACAAAATTGTGGCATTGTGAATATTTAGAAATTAAATATATCCAGATATTTAAAAGTAGAATATATTAAAAAAATGATACTTAAGTAATTACTACCTACTTCAAATTACTCGACACAAATAAATTACATTAAATAACATTCTTATGAGCTGATATTGTTGTTTTGTATGCATCTGGCAAGCTTTTTCTGGAATAATTTATTTAAGCACTTATCAATTATCTGAACTAATTTTAAGGCTGTAAACTGTAGTTTTGGAATCTTTAAGATATTTAGTCAGTGATGGGATTAAGATTTGTAATTGTGTAATGATTAATCCACCACTGTACTCCAGTAGAAAATTGCGTAAATTAATTATATAAAGCTCATTTTACATAGAAAAATAATCCGAAAATAGTTATCTCAATTTCTTTAAATTTTAGTATAACTGGTTGCCTAATCGATTCTTACTCATTCAAATTCAAACAACTTAAAAGTTAAAATTTGTAGAGTAATTAATATATTTGTTTATTGCTTTCTAAAAAAAAAATCGTTTAAATTACTACAGGGTGGCTCAGTGTTAAATAAACTAGGTGTTCTATTTGAGATTTTCACTTCAACCTTTTTATTACAAAAGATGCCGGTAATATTAGAGCACATATTAAAGCCATTTAAAATTTCAGTTAACCAGAAGTTTACCTTGTTATTTAATATGTTTTTTATTTATTTATCAACTATTCACTTCAATTTTTTTTGTATAATTTCAATTCATGCGATGAGCGATTAATTAATTTATGCAATTTTTAATTTTATATTAGTTTAAATGGAAAATAAACAATAAACCTTGTAAAAACTTCCATTGTTAAAATGTTTATTTAAATTGTAATCAAGGAAAAACTAACGGCTATGCTCTAAATTATAACGCAATATTTGGTATACTCATGTGAATGGTATTTGTCACTTTCTCATGAGTAATATTTTCCGTCATTTTATCATTTCCACTTTGTGTGCTTTATTGAAAGTATTGGCGCTTGCTAGGAAAAGTTTATCAATCAATAATGTTGTACAGACTGTCCAATTGAGTTTTCTCGCTCATTAGTAAGGATAGGATATTGCGATTTTTATAAACTTGATTTTTATGAAAAATAAAATTGCCACGGTCCCCTTTTAGTTTCTATGATACAGGGTGATTTTGAAAATGTTAGTTCCTATTTCAGTAGTCTAACAACTTACCTATAAATTTTAAAACATATTGCTATTGAACTTCTTTTTTAATTTCTTTAAATAGTTTTTTTTTTAAATATCGACCAATGTTTAGTTTCTATTAATGGGGCAGCCCGTATATTTGTCAGGAAATTAACGTATCTTCTCACAAGCCACCATAAGTCACAGTTTTTAATTAGAGGAAAGAGTTTAATACAAATTTTGTTATATCCTATGTCATTGTTCTTAGTATTTGTATTTTTAGTTCTTTATTGTTTAAACTTTTCATTTAAAAATTAAATAGATCAAAATTGGTTTCGCCAATTAAAAGATAATAAATAGCAGCATTGTTTTGGCATGGTCCTATGTAAATTTTTATTTGTATTATTTAAAATTATTAATTCTGCAGCTTTTAACTAAAATATACTGTTACATATATTTTGAAAGCTTGTGAAGGACGAAGATTATTTTTTTGACAAGTATACAGGGTGTGTGATGAAAATATTAAGAAAAAACTTATTCTTATGCCTCTGGTTCCACCTAATATGTTCTAAGTATATGAATCTGTTTTTATTTATTTTTTTCAGACTACTGATATAATATGAGGTGTGTGTAAAACTGCAGCACATTGTATCATGGAAACTAAGAAGGCCATGACAATTTTGTGTACTGTATCTTTGCTTTCAAGAAAAAAATAATGGGTTCATTTAAGTAACGAGTTCGACATTTAGTATTCTTTACTAATAAGCGAGAAAGCCCTTAATTGCAACTAAATGTGGAAATGACGAACCCGTTTAACATGGGTATCTCATGTTTTATAGTGTTTCTCCCTTATGTGAACGGAGATAGGAAGAAGCGGTTTTCGCAGTGGCTACTAATTTTTTATAAAATACTCTACGGTCGTAAAAAAAACGGCGTGATGAACGGCTGGGGAATGACGATGACAATTTTTGCGAACTCAAGCCCTAGACTTCGTTTTCTTGGCCCGTCCTCTTCTTTATTGTTTAATAGCGCTTACTGCCAATTGCCCTTAAGAAGGTGGTAATTTATTTTTATATTGAGTAAAAAACGATTTTTAAATGGCGTAGTTTAAAATTACAGGGTAAAAATATTTTTTGAAAATAGATTTGTGTGTCTAGAACCGTTCTATCCTTTTTTATTCTTTCCATAATTAGTGTTAATATTGAAGTTTTATGTAAAATTTTACTAAATGACGTCTAGAGATTCACCTCGGCTAAATTATCATCGATTGTCATTCCCCAGAGGCCTTTGACGTAGTTTTTTTACTTTTTTTAAATCACATGTTATAACCTTCTTAGTTTTTGAACTACAGGGTGATTTTGATAAATGCTTTTAACCGTCCCTTGTATTCAGATATAAACACTTATTGTAAATGTAAAAACATAATTCAGTGTAACGTTCTTTTCAAAGCAAATGTTTTTATCTTAAAAAAATATGTTCATATTTTTAAATTAAAAAAAAAAACTAAGCCAACTATTGCGAAAATCTCAACTTTTTCTCTATCTGCGTTCATAAGCTAGAAACTCCCTAAAGCACGAACGAATGAAATTGATACACCCTGTACAGGTTAGCAATTTACTTTGTCCAATATTTAACAGGCTTTATAATTAGCAGTGGTATAAACACTGGACTAAAAAAAATATTTTCTTTTTTTAGGCCAAAAAATAAAGTTAAACCTTTTTAAAAGCGAAATGAAATAAAAGCTAACACTATACAGAGTGTCCCATTTTGGTAGCAAATGTGGAATTCGTTTTATTAATAAAGATTGAGAACCTTGCGGTTTTCACGATCCTTACTACTTCTTTGTAAAATTTAATGTGCCAAACAAAATTCTCGCGGCCTACTTTGTTTTCCTGCTACAGGATGTTACTAAAAATGCAGTAGTAAGAGCTGTAGTAAGGAACTTGTGTGTCTGTTTTCGCTGTTCTGCTCTCCGCTCCTGTATATGCTTAGCTTTATACTTTATGTGGAATCCAGTGTCTTAGTTTTTTTCTTAATATTTCTATTTGTGAAATATCGACCATTGTTTAGTTTTTTTTAAATAGGACGCTTCATGTGTATTTATCTAGAAATTAATTTGTCTTTTTACAAGCTTCCAAAAATTCATTTTATACTAGCCTCCTAAATATTTGCCATGCACACAATGCTTGACTGTCATATGATTATATGTTTTTTCTTTGTTTTCTTTACTGTATATTTTTGAACGGCGTTGATTAATCCATTCAAATGGTCTTTTTAGTTCTTATCAAATATACAGGATGTCTTATTTAAAAATTAACTAAACATGGTCTTGATAGATAAAAAATAAGCCTGCGGATTCTACGTAAAAGGTTCTATTTTAACGATTCGTCTACATGTTATGCTAACGATATACGAGGGGTGTATGAAATGCAGTCTTCTTATTCTTCTTATCGTCCTGTAGCATGGAAATTAAGAAGGCTATGTTGATTTCGCTTAAAAGTAACTCAAATTTACACAAACCGCAAGATTCAATCTTTACTAATCAAAATATGTAGTTTGGAGCGTAGCGTTTAGAGTTAACGGCGTTAGAGTTTTGGGTTGATGACATTTGATTTTTGGGTTGATGACATTTTATTTTTATATAAAACATCATCGATTGCCATTTTCAAGCCAACGCTGACGCCTTATTTTTGCGATAAATCTTATTTGTTGTTTATTTTCCTGTAGCAGCACATTTTTCGAACTCGCTGTAAGAAACTTACAGCAAGTTCTTATTTCTTAGAACTTGCCGGAAGAGACAGCGCGTTCTAAAGGCCGGTTTACACGTTGCTGCTGAAACGCATAGTGTAACGCTGCACTAAGGCGGGTTGACGCGGTCCAAGTGTACTTAGACCAAGTGCTGCCATATAAGTGTAGTTTATGGATGCTGCGCGCATCTCACTTGTACACTGTTTGTATCGTATCAATGTTTTATCCAAGTCGAGTTGGAAAACTTCATATCATCCTACAAAGCTTTCCAATTCGACTTTGATAAAATAGAATCAGCTTACAAGTGAGGCGCGCACACCATCCACATAAATATACTTTTATGGCAGCATCCAAGTGTAACTTAGTCCAAGTCAACCAGGCTTTAGAACTTGCTGCAAAAAACTTACAGCGTGTTCTCAGAACATGCTGTCAAAAATACCTAATTCTTTAATGTAAATTTTAATACCTTATTCCTCTCTCTTTAATGTAAATTTTATGTACCAAATAAATATACGCAAAATAATGAATTTAATATTTGTTTTTTTTATAGTAAACAATTTATTAAGCACACTAGTTTATGTGGCGCCCCCTAGTGTCAATGTACCGAACTAAACATATGCACGTAAGTTCCGGGCATTAACACCAGAGGGCGCTACCAGCATTTTTTTTAGTTCCGGGCATTAACACCAGAGGGCGCTACCAGCATTTTTTTAGGTCCGGGCATTAACACCAGAGGGCGCTGCTATCATTTTTAGTTCCGGGCATTAACACCAGAGGGCGCTGCTTATCATTTTTAGTTCCGGGCATTAACACCAGATGGCGCTGCTTATCATTTTTAGTTCCGGGCATTAACACCAGAGGGCGCTGCTTTCATTCGTAGTTCCGGGCATTAACACCAGAGGGCGACACAATCATTTTTTTAGTTCCGGGCATTAACGTCAGAGGGCGCTGCTATCATTTTTAGTTCCGGGCATTACCACCAAAGGGCGCCACATGCACAAATTAAAAAAACAATTATTTTCATTTCAATAGGTTTATTTATTTATAATAAATTACTACATAACATGGATTCGAGAAGGATGGATTTAAACAATGATTATTTATTTTATACTGGATGATGAAAAGTGCCTATATACAAGAGTATTTACATCGCACTTGGACCGTGTCAACAAGCCTTTAGTCATAGTCTCCTAAACTCCTAAGGTCTAAGGAGGCCATGACTATTTAGCTCAAGGTTGCTTATGAGCGAGATATCTTCAATTGCAACCAAAATGGGACACTCTGTACATGCCTCAGGAGTATCCATTTTAGTTGCAATTAAGATGGCCTGACTTATTAATAGAACCTAACAGTTTCTACAAACTTGAGTTACATTTAAGTGAAACCAACATAGCCTTCGCAGTTTCCATGCTAAAGATGATAATAAAAATGTTGCATTTCAGACACCCCTCGTATCTCACTAGCCTGATATGTCAAAAAGATAGAAACGCATTTTTATAAAACTATTTACGTAGAACCCAGAGGCTTATTTAGTTTTTCTTTTAAGAATTTTATAGACAAAGTATTGACCAATGTTTACTTTGTTTTGGACACAATGGGACACCCTGTATATTTGCGAGGGAATCTTTTTACAAGCTTTTCAAAGTATTTTTTAATGACACAGTGGCATCTATTTTTAATAAGCTTTTAAAAGGACGAATTAATTTCGTAATATACAGGTTGTCCCAATTAAAAATAAACATTGGTCAAAATTTCAAAAATAGAAACTAATAAGACCACTGGATTCTTCGAAAAAATCATAAAAATATAAATAACTGTGATACGAGGGGGTCTGACATTGCCTCATTTTCAAATTCGCCCCGTATCAAGAATACTAAATGGGCTAGCAAATGTAACTCATGTTCGTAAAAATCGGAAGTTTTTTTACGAATAAGCCAAAAAACCCACTAACTAAATGGAATACTATACAGGGTCCAGCAACAAACAGTACGCCGAGCATCGATAGAGGTCGTTTATTCAAGAACTTAAGGATTTTACTGCACAGACGCATTAAGTGCAGACTTAAATTGTGTATAGTTTGTCCAACGAGAGGGTACATGGCAGTGACAGTTATGTGAGTCATTTTAATCCACAAGTAAATTGTACTTTCTGTCATTTTTTGGAAATCGTCTGTCAAAATTTTCCCAAACACGTTGAAGAGATCTTACTGAATACAAGAGAAGAGCGTCGCCAGTCCATGGCCTAGAAGGCGCAGTAAAACAAAATCCTCGTTTTTTTTTGCAAATTTCTCAAAAATTTACCCTTAAGGCAATTTTTTAATCTCTAGCTTACGCTCTGCCCACCCTTAGCTACGCTCTTGCTGGAACATATTTCACGAAAATATATTCACTTGTATACAGGATATCTAAAAAAAGTGCGAGTGTAAAGTATTCCTTTCTTATCACTGTAGAAGTTTTGATAGTTCCAGAGAAATAAACTAACCAATAAAAACATATACATTTACAATATATTTTAAAAAATAACTAAAAACCTACAAATTGACGCCTTGAAGTTAAAACTATACTCAGTGTTTACAGTTGGTTCACACTAACTTTATCATGAATATCGTAATCGTACATTGTACAGGGGGTTCAAAATTCGATGTCGAACTTGCTAAAATTTCTTATTTTTTAAAAGGAACGCACTGAAATATTGACACGACTTTTTCACCCAATAGTTTTTAAAAAAACCCAAGAAAAATTTCTGTATGTTTTTAACCACCTATTAGCATATTAAACGTATAGCCCTGTATAGTTATAACATTTATAATCGTTAGTACAGACCACCTGTAGTAAATACCAAGCATTGTTTCTATTTCAAGCCTTGTATTTTTAATTTTTTTAGAAAATGGCTGCAAAATACAATATGATCGAAAAAGAAACCGCGTCAGCGATAGCTGTTAATTATATGGGAAATATCGATGTTCATTTCCCAGCCAACTGGACGCCGTTTTTTTTATCATACGGTATATGTACAGAGTTTTCAGAAATATTTAGTGCGATACCAGCAAGTTTTCCTATTGAAGGTAGAAGAAAACTTTAAATGTAGGACATGTAAGGTTTTACCTAAATCGCCAGAGAGTGAAATAAAAATAAACAAAAGACGATCAGAATTATTCCAAAAAATTCTATAACTTAATTTTTTATCGCACTAAATGTCTCTGAAAAACCTGCATCTATATTTTATGTACTTATTTCTCTTGAACTATCAAAACAAGTTTAGTGTAAAAACTTAAAAACGTGTAAAAGAGGGCCATTAATACATCCACACTTTTTTCAGCACCCTATACAACTGAACATAATTTCCTGAAATACGACCTAGTGCACGTTTATGGTCTGCACTTAAAATTAACTTAAGACGCTTTGTTGCAGGATCCTGTATATTTTTTACTGTGGTTATCAACACTGTCTATGCCATAGGTCTATGCCAATTAGACAAAAAGCCTATATCGAAATACAGGGCGACCCGGTATATTAAAAAGACCTAATATAATTTTTTCTGTTTGCGATTTTCACCCCAATTTATTTTACAAATGTGGCCAATGGTAGCGCACATGTTGAAAATATTTTTACACATGTACAGGGTGATACAAAAATATTTTTGCACTAATGTTGTTATAGTTTTCCCTTAAAACTAAAAAAAAATTATCTATAATAATTTATAGAGCTCATACTTTTTGTACCGTTTTTGTTTAAGATTTTACTATTAATTTAAACTGAGTTATTTTTTAGACTTTATATCGTTGGATAAGGTTGGATAATAAAGTTAAAAATTATTTTTGACTTCAATTAGATTTGATATAGAAGCATGACACAGATTTTCAGACATTTTTAAAACTTGTATTGTCCAATTTTCTAAATAAAATAAATACATATAGTTTTGAAAAAGACACTATATACTTCAATTTGAAAAACAAAATAATAGTGATGTTATTTAAAATTTGAAAATTTCTATAGTAAATCTACAGAGCAAACAAAATATAAACCTTCCAATTTAAAAAACTGCTAAGTGTAAAATTATAGTAGAATCACCGTGTAATATCTATTAAAACAGTTTGCAAGAAAGAATGAGGAAAAGATGTTAACTTGATATGAAGATTTTTCAGTATACTGGATCACCCTGTATACAGTATATATTGTAAATTATCATATAAAATTAAAAGAAATATATTACAATTATTTAATAAAAGAAAAAAAAATATAATATGTAACTGATAGTTGTTGGAGGTTTTAAAAATATTTTTTAGAAAATATAGGCAACCAAAAAATCATCTTAACTTACAAAAACCCGAAAAAAAAATTAAAAGTTTGATAACCACAGCAAATAGGACACAGGACACAATAATATTTATAATCAATATTAGGCGCATTCAATCAAATTGAGGAGTGTTTTATCTTTTTTTCTTTTAGCACAATCAAAAACATCTAAAAATTAGAGCAACAAAACCAATAATATTATAATTTAACAATTACCTTACTCTGCAAATTAAATTATTTAAATATTTGTACTGAAAAAAAAACACCTTATATTGATTATATTACATATAAAAGCAAATTGTAATATTAAGAAAAATGCGACAGTTAAGTTTTACATAAATAAAGAACAATTAGAAACAACTGCAAAACAACAATTAGACGTACATGTAGCATCCATATATTTATTAACAAAATATAATTTGATATTAATTATACTGTACTTTATTAATAGATGAAAAAATAAATAAATATATATTTTTTATTAACTCTGTTTTTTTTTATTGTTATTCTAATGAGGTAATTTTCAATATTTTACGCTAATCTAAATTTTGTATTAAGAAACAAGGCAAGTAACAATAGTAACAATAAGCTATTTAATTATAAGCTATTAATTAAGTACCTAAAGAAAAATGTATTAGCGAAAAAATTACTCTAAACTGAAATAAGAATGATTATAATATTTAAATAATTAATGTTAAATCAACAAAATGAAATATTCAAAAAAAAATAATGATTGAATAGTTATCCGACTTTATATTTAAGAAGCGTTTGCAAATAACTTTAACGTCAAACACAAAGTTTTTAAGTTGAAATATCACACAAAATATTAAAAAAGATGCTATAATAAACAGATGGTGCCCCATGTACTTCTAATTAGTTAACTACAAAACTTCAGGTAAGAAGAGTGAATATGAAATAAATGCGATAATAAATATTATTTAAAAAAATAACTGGTTAAAATAAATTAGTTTTGCTCATTTTATATTATGGCGAATGCGCTAGGCTATCCTGGAATATATTTAGTTAGATACAATATGAAATATTCAACTAAACAACTAACTGTCTGTAAAAAATAAAAGAATGTGTAATATATTTTTGATATAAAAATGTATATTTACTTTAGTATACAGGGTGTCCCGTTTTAAAAATATATTTCATACCAATAATATTAAAAAAAATTGACAACTTACAACATTTTTGCACTGTTAAAATTAAAAACCATGTGTGACAATCTTTAAAATCAGAAAAAAATGTGCTATTTAATACACTCCTAATATACAGGGTGTCTTATTTAAACATTAAACATGTTTATACCAATAACTCTAACAATTGAGAGCTTTTGCTAATTTAAAATTAAAACTTGACCAAAAAAATTAGGACAAACAGCAATGTTATAGGTATGTAAAAAATAAAATAAAGTTGTCAAGTTAATTTGTATTATGTTATGACAGATGCGCTAGATTTTAGAATATACAATAAAAATCGGTATTAGCGACTGTTTCGTGACACACCCTGTACAAAAGTCTTTGTTGAATGAAATGCGCAACTAAAAATGTCAGTCCACGTGTGCAAGCGTTTTTACGACATATTATTCCTATTTATTTATTATCGAATTTGTTCCATTTCGCTGTATTACAATTATTACATTATTATTATTACAAATACATACAAAATGGCTTACGTTATATAGTCTGTTCAACGAGCCGAAGAAGACTTTGACAGAAGATATCCTTAAAAATGACAGCAAATACAATTTACCTGTTAATTAAAATGACAAACACAACTGTCACTGTCAGGGATCCTCTCGTTGGATAGACTATTACACATGACATAAAACAATGCAAAATAGTAGGTATATCGATTTATTAGGAGTAAAAATGATACTTTTTGTGGCGACGCTGTACGTTCGACGTTACAGGCGAGGCACAAAAAGTCATTTTTACTCCAAATAGAACATACTATTTTTTTCAAACGTCACAAATAATTGATGCCATGATTTAAACACAAAGAACGACGCAAATAAAATAAAAACATTTAAAAGTAAGTAATTATATATCGAGAAACTATGATTACGCTAGTTAAATTTGACACTTAATGTCAGTTTAATAATATATTTTTTCGTATTTTTATGCCTAGGCATTAATATATTTTTTTATATTGTCAATCACTTCGCAAAAATTAATATTTTGTGACGTTTGAAAAAAAAAATTTTATAATGATAAAAATTGATCAGTCATGAAAAAACATCTGTCCCTAGGCCAGTGGCGCATCTACAGACTGGATCTGGGAGGAATAATTGCAATATTTAACTAAACTAGTAGATTTGAATGAAATTTTTGCTAAAAAGTTTTTTAGTAATCGTGGAAAAAAAATAAACTTGGAATTTTAATTATTTTTATTTTATTTATAAATTTCTTTCTGGGAGGGGTAATTATTCCCTTTACCACCCTAACCTGTCTAGGGTCACGCCCCTGTCCTAGGGTACCAAAAATAATTCACAAAAGCAAAAAAAAACTATATGAACACAAGTATTAACAAAATGGATTATTTTACTAAAAATAATCAATCCAGAACTTATAAAAAATGATTAAATCGACCATTAAACTATTAAATTATCATCTGATCGTAGATATAGTTAGATACATTCCATAACATTTAGTTTGTGTTAATACAATAAATAAAATATTAAAAAATATAAACTTTAGAACCAAAATAATACTTGTGTTCATAGAGTTATAGTGACGCAGCTGCGCAAGTATAAAATTTATAATTTTGATAATCCGAAATAAATGAGTAGCTTAGGAAATTATAAATAGTATAAGACAAAAATAATTAAAGAACTACTACTATAAAAAATTGGTATTGATACAAATTAATAAAGAATGTCTTTAATTCGATTAAAACAATTTAATTCATAATTACAATATCTAATGACCTTTAATGAATGCAAAAATAAAAGATAAATGAGATTGAAAAAAAGCTTAAGAGAAATTATAACAGATTACTATTATATTGCTCAACATATTTTTCATAAAGATTAATGCATAGATTTTAATGATTTAAAATTAATCAAACATGCCTCAAACTAGAGGCGATTAGATAATAAATAGAGCATCAAAATATAAATAAATAAAAAGACAATATAAACAGAAATAATGGTCCTATTCATAAAATAAAGTGAATTGTTCTTAACTAGTGTTTTATTTTGCAAAATCTTAAGAAAAAAAAAGATTTTTTTCCGGATTATCAAAATTTTACAAAAAATCAATAACACTAATATGACGCCTGATATACTTAAATAGTTAAGAAGAGGATAAAAACCAGTAAACAAATTTATTGAAACAATAACAATATTAATGAAGCTAACGAACCTTGGTGAGGCATTGAGGAGTATTGAGTCTGCTTTATGTTGAGTGAAAGAGGAAAGTGAGGAGTAGGAGCAACTGTTGGGATATCCATTATTAAAAAAATGCAGAGATATCTAAAAAATAAAATAAAAATAATATTAAAAAAAAAGAATAAAACGAACTATGTAAAAATTAAAATAAATATATTTTTATTAACGCAATAACTATGTTTTTTAAATTAATAGTTATTTGTATATACCCTATGAGAAAAAAACAGCATCATAGTGGCTTTTAAAATAACAATTAATGACAATTATTTCTGAGAGGTAGACCACAATATATCATTTATAAAAAATTGGTATAAAAATGTATAAAAAATTAAAGAATGAAATGTTAAAAAAATTCAAAGTTCATATTTTTTTAAATTAAGGTTTTCACCTTTGTATAATAATCGGTATGTTTGAAACCTTTTTCCTTTTTCATTTAAATATTATTTTTGACAAATTTTTATATCAATTTGTAATAAATGACATATAGAAATAGACGTTGACCTCACAGACCTGTGCAGCTTGAATATTATAAAAACTTATCATAATTTTCAAGCTTGTGGATGAAATTTAATAAGAAAAAAAAGAAATAAATAACTTACCAGTGATGAAGGACTGCGACCACACTAACAGCTATTAAGTACAGTCCTCAATGGTCTTTCTGAGTCTTTCCCTGCAAATTTCATTCCATTTAAAGCTTTTTGATGTCCACCATAATATTTGCAGATAGTACAGCTTGTGGATTTTTAACAGCAATTATCCCATCTTATACCTAAAATTCCAAAAAAATATTAAGTACATTTTTACTATACTAATTTTGGAAGATTTTGAAAACAATATTAATAAAAAACAAAAATAAAAAAGATTAATCAAAATTATATTTATAAAAATATATATTTATAGCGTTTATTCTAGTGGGAACTTTATCGTCAAGGTGTGTGTGACGAGTTCTGCAATTTTAAACCAAACAGTTTTGAAATGTTGACAATTTGGCGAAGGATTTTTTTAAATAGTTAATTGTGTGTTGTAATCAGTATAAATTGTGAGGAAATAAATCCGGTAAGTATTTTATCGTGAGTTTAAATTAGTGGACCCCCGTAAACCCTAACTATATGCAACCAGTAATACAGTATCAGCATTTTATTTTATCTTGCCTATTTTTTATAGTTGTTGGCCGTTCTAATATTGGAAAAGCGCTCGAATATTAGAAAATTTTAAACATTTTCAAGCTGTCCAATGAAATTTTATATAAAATATATAAATAACTTACCATTGATGAAGAACTGGATCCGCTCTAACAGCTATTAAGTAACAGCAGACCAATTTCTTCTGCACAAGTTTCATTCCATTTAAATCTCTTTTATAACCACCATACATATTATTTGCAGCTAGTTTGGCTTATCGGTTTCTAATAGCAATTGTCCTATCGTATGCCTAAATAAAAAAAAAAATATTAGGTAATTTTTTATTATAGCAATTTTTGAAGCTATCAGAAAACAGACAATAACATAAATTATGTTAATATTTACAACTATGTAACATAACAAACAAATAATAGACATTTTATGTAATAGTTATATAAAATTAAAAAAAAAAAAATTATTGATAACTTCAGAAATGATACAAAAAATTGTAAAATTCCTTGATAAGAAAATAAAGCACTATTATAATGAGTTAACTAAAAATAAAATATCTAATTTACTAGATATATAGAAAAAGAAAAAATTAATATTTAGTAATAACTCGTAAATTTATTGCGTTATTTTGGTGATAACTTTAATAATTTTGAAATAAATTTAAAGATATGCAACCAGTAAAACACTGTTAGCATTGTATTTTTTTTTTCCACTTTAACTGGCCATGTTTTTAATTTTTTTGAGCTCTAATATTAATTAAAAAACAATTATATTAGTTTTCCAGTCAAGTTTTTTAATACGGTTTTATTATTATAAATGTCATACACTCTCAAGTATCACCCAGTTATTGGTAAACTGTATATTTTAAATTGAAACGAGTAAAAAGTGAATAAATTAAAAAAAAAATAAACATAATAATTTTGGTGTATTTTTTATTAAATTTTGATAAAACTATTACAAAGAAAGGGCACGAGTGTCTTTCAGAAATTAAAAAATGTGCCATGTATAGGGTCTTCCATTTAAAAAAATACACATTAAAACCTGAACTAAAACTTTATAATTTCTTTTTTTTTCAATGAATGTTCTAGCTTCTAAAATAAAAAAAAGTTAAAACCTGTTAAAATTTAGGGCAAAATAAAATGCTAACTGTACAAACTGCGGAGTATGAATATTCTGCAAAATTTAATCATTTTACAAAATTTTCAAGCTCATCAATGCCACTTTATGACAATATATACAGGGTATTTCACGTAACTAGTCCATTAAAAGTGTTTTAAAACGAAATTTAGTCCAAATTAAACTAGTTACAGGTATAAAAATATATACCGTGAAAAACTTTTAATGAACCAGTTGTATGAAAATCTCTGTATATAAAATGATCAAAATAACTTACCATACTTTACCATTATTCAAAGGTAAGAGATGTCGAGCCCAACCCTGGTTCTATTAACTTTACATCCTGAAACGACTGACATTGTTCTGTATCCAATCAAATATGTTCCTTCAAAGCTGCAACTTGCTCGTTGAGTTGTGACAGTAGCTGTCAAAATGTCCGTTACCATCAATTTCTTCAGCTCTCTAAAAGCACAAAAAAAAATTAAAATATAAAAAATTTAAATAGGTAATAAAAAAAATTATGACGTCAGTTTGTTCATACTAAATTTATCTTAATTTTCAACCTTGTCAAAGAAATTTAATAAAAAAAAATAAAATAAATAAATCAGACGTCTAAATGCAAAGCCCGACAAGTGACCCATTTTGGAAAATTGAGATCTATAGACCATTTAATTCGTTATTTCGAATTATTTTTGTTAAAGATATTTTCAAGAAATAATACACCAGATAAATTCAGTCAGGTAGATTTATTATTCTTTCTACTATTCATAATATTTTAAATAATTTTTAGTGTATTTTGTAAAATTGATTTAAATGGACTTGAAATAACTTACCATTGATGAAGGACTGTATCCACTCTAACAGCTATTAAGTAGAGTTCTAAATGAACTTTCTGAGTCTTTTTCTGCGTCCTAAATGGTCTACTGAGTCTTTTTCTGCAAGTTTCATTCCATTTAAAGCTTTTTGATGTCCGCCATAATATATTATTTGCAATTAGTACTACTTGTTGACTTCTAACAGCGATTGTCCCATTGTATACCTAAAATTCAAAAAAAAGTATTAAGTAATTTTTTAACGAATCAATTTTTAAAGATTTTTAAAAACGAAAAAAAATATATTTATATTTAGAACTTGTTTAGAACTATGTAAAATCATAAATATACGACTATTATACCAATTTAAATAAGTCACAAACAATAAAGATCTTAAACAGACTCTAATAAAAAATAATTATAATTTTTATATTAATATTTGCGGTTTTAACGATCGAAAAAAATATAAATAAGGTATCTGCTGTACTAAAAATATCAAAATAAAAAAAAATCAACTTATATTTACCATACCGTAATTTTATTGTGCCTATCTTATTGGAAACTTTAATAATTATTAAAGCCAGATTTAAAAACTGCATTTATTTCCAAGGTCGCTATATGCAACCAGTAATACAGTGTCTGTATTTTATTTTGTCCTGCCTTTAATAATCCATTTTATTATTGTTTTAGTCAAAAAAAAACAGAAAAAAATAGAGCATGTTAATATTGGACCAAAAGAGCTTAAATACGATGGAAAATTTAATATTTTTATAAAATTTTTAAATTTTATAAGAATAAGTTGAGAGGCATAACTTACCATAAATAAAAGGCAACAGGTGTTGAAGTCAATCCAGTAAATGGCATTTTTCTGTGTCCATTAAATTTTTTCCTTTAAAACTGGAACTTGGACTGGAAACATCATTTAATAACTCATTTGCAGATTTGTAACAGCAACTGTTAACGCCCAGTACATCACTCAAACAGATATCTAAAAATAAACAAATATTAATAAGTATATTAATTTGTATCAATGTAGAAAATTAAAATAAATAAGAAAATATTGTAATATCAATATAGATAGGCAAAATACAAAATTAAGTTGATTTGAATAAAAAACATTTCCTAATAAATTTAAAATTAAATATTGCACCTAAAGTTACTGAAATATACACATTATATGTGTAAAATATGTCACACTTTCCAAGCTTTCCAAAAACTTTAATAGGAAAGAAAATAATGTGAAAAAAACTTACCATTTTTGAGAGTGATCTGCGTTGTTGAAGTCAATCTAATGTCCTGTATCTACTGTAGAATAAATTGGTCATCTGTGAGTCTTCTCCCAGTTTAAATTGTGCCAAAACTTCTTTGGTGTTTCTAATAATTCATCCAAGTTGTTATAACAGCTGCCATTCTACATTTCCACCAATAGATATGCTTGTATAATACATAAATAAATAAAACTTGACGTCCAAGATACCAATAACATCTATAAAAAAATAAAAGTTGTGATAAGTATTTACTTTTTGTAACTATATGAAAAAAATTACCTTAATACAGTTGCTCCAAATTTCATTCAAAAAACTTCCGTTACAGCGAACAAAATCCTCCTCCTTTCCTCAAACTTCTTCTATCTCCTTTCCTTCTATTTCAAAGCAATCCTCTTCCATCTTCTCTGTCCTCTTCTATTTTCCATGTCTCACCAATTCTTATTCAACTACTTATATAACTAACTTATACAAATTTCAGGCGTCTTACAAACATTTTTTAAAAAGGGGGAAAAGGGATATAATGCTACAACAAACGACTACGCAAGCGCACCTACCTAAAAAAAGAAAAACACTTTTTTTAGTCAAAGAAAATGATAAATATAAAGTTATATAAATTTACCTGATAGCATCTAGAGGATGGCTCTAATCCTGCTGTTGTCCCCCCAAAAAATTCATTCCAAAGCAGTTTAGTACTAAAAAGATTTATGCAGGAACAAACTGAATTTAATAACACAGTAACAAAAATAAATTACTAATACTTTAATTCTCATTATAATGTAAAATTACATTATTTACTAATTTACGTTTAATTAAAAATGACTATTAAAAAAAATTAAATAATATCAATTTTAAAATAAGACGAAAAATAGTTATTTCCAAATATAATAGAAAAACAATATGCTACCTAATTTTGTCTCTTTGGAGTTATTTTTTTATTACCCATTTATTTTTGCTAAAAAACTTTATATTAAAGCCTTGTATAGAGTAAGAAAAAAGTAAAAATGAAATGTAAAAATTGAACATTAAAAAATGAATACTTAATGCAAGTAAATGTAGGGAACCTAAAGTTACTGCTTTGGAACCACGACGCGAACCGACTTTTGAAGTTCTCCAAGCCATACTGTATCACCTGTAAGAGAAAAAAAATAATATTAGAATATTTCTAACAAATACATATGCTAGAAGAAACAAAAAACAAGCTATAGACAACAAAAAAAAACAATGTAAAAATATAAAAACTCACCATCACATCTTGCTTAAGTTCATTTTCAGTCCCACCATAATAATTATACGGCGAAAAAAACAGTGGCGTCTCACTGCTATGGGGCACATCGAATGCCCCCAACTCCATAGACTTCGGTCGATCCTGTAGGAGTTGACAATAAACACGTTTTCCAGGTGATTCGACGGTGCCTGGAACAATCTGAAATTTTTGGGACTGATCATATGCAGCATGTAGATAGAATTTCTGACTTCTTCAATCTCGTTTTTTAAAATCGCGCTGCGAACCCGGGTTGTCCTAAAAAAATGAAAAAAAAAAAAATTAGTTATATAAGTAACTACAAGTTAAATTAAAATTTAAACTTATATCTACTATAAGTTTTAAAAAAGTTGTTCTATTTACTATACAAGTTATTCTACTTTAAATTGAAGCTCATGTATGTTGTAACAAAAAAAACTAAAATATACAACACTTTATATAAAAAGAATTTTGATTGCTACATGGTGCGAGAGAAAAGTTATTTGGTAGAGGGTACAGTAAAAGTTTACAATTTAATGTAATATAAAAAAATTAGACTTACTTTTAACAGGTTTAAGTTAGGCCTGGTTATGCTCGCCTCCTCCGGACATTTTCTGCCTTCAAAATTCGACGCGGGGCAGACCAAGAGAAAAAACAAAAAAATGTTTCCACGACCCGCCTGCGAGTGTGTGCTGGTTGCCTTCCTTATGCAGATTCGACCCTTTGGTCGACGATTAAGCCTCACCAGTCAGTTCCCATCCCAATTAAGCCGCCTCGTCTGGGGTCACCCTCGTCACCCGTCGGACGGACATCCACCGGGACCCCCTACAGGCGGACCCCCTCATCATCTTCAATGTGTCCGATATCCCGCCCCTGCCCCTTCGAGGGTCACGGAATACGTGCGCGAAGAAATCTCGGAGCTTGAGTGCCAGGTTGTATCCGGCCGAAGCCTCTAGCATTAGAACACCTAGCTCGTAAACCAGAGGGTGGTGACTCCCTTGGGTACCTCTGCATGCTACACAGGTCATCGATGCCCGAACATCAGGGTTAGGGGGTGACCCAAGAAGTCTCCTCTCTTGGGGAAGGCCGCGCCGCGCTCTGGAGTCATCTTAAGCCCGGGAATCCACACCGACAAAAACACTGTTAACCAACTGCATCAGCTAACGAAATTCACTAATGCTGAATTAGGAAATTTTATTAACCAACACAGAGAGCTAGCAATGCTCGTGTGAGTGGGATAGGAGTGTGTAGTGTTGTAGTATTAATATAACGCGCCTAAAAAAAGAAAAAACTTAGGATACCTATAAAAATATTATCGAACGCCTATAAAAATATTACGACAATATATAAATAGGTATATTTATTTTAAATGAAAAAAGATATATATTTTTAAAAAATAAAGAAAACTCTAAGTATGCCCTATAAAAAGAAATTTAAGTTAAAAATAGCAATTTACAAAAAATCAAGACATCGAATTCCAACAGGCGGCCATTTTATTTAAACATTCCTTGACCGAAAAAATTAAACAAAAAGTCAAAGATACATTACGTAATTTACCAAAAATGTAGTAATATTAGTACTATTATTTTAACCTTAGTTTTACATACTTATTTATTAATCTACGTATATTATTTAAACAATATTCTTAAAAATTAATAACTTAATAGGGAATATTGAGAAGAAGGCTGCCATGATGGATATTGCGAAATCCAAAAATTTTGAACTAAAATATCTCAAAAAATACATAAAATTATGGGTACTCACTTTTTCAGGAGGCTGAGCAGGACACTAGTAACAGATTACGCATAAATTGTGTACACTAAATGCACTTTTTCGTCAGAAAATTTAAAATATCAATGCAACCGACGGGAGGACGTCCGAATCCTTGAATTGCAAACGACCTAAACAGGACCAGCGTTGCCAGATTGAAGTCATTCGTAAAATTTAAGCTGCTCATAAAATTAATTTATTTGTTACTAATAAAATTGTTTATAGGAAAATTCTTGTAAATTAAGCTTAATTTTGTTCTCAAAACTTATTATTTACTCAATATACGTTCCACTGAAATCGTTTTTTTACGTAAGGCAAAATATTTATTGTCATAAATAAGAAACAAATAAGTAATTATAAACATAAACACACAAAAATCATAAAATAAACATAAAATGAAGCTGTTTAAATACATTTTTAATGCTATAAATACATTGAAACCAAGAATAAAGACTATAATGTTAGTACGTAATTACAAGAAGAAATAAAAGAAATATCTACAAAACAACATTACTAGTACTTGTTTTACTAAAAATATAAATATAGAAATGACCCTCACTATAGTGCCAGTGATCAATTTAAACTAATATAATTTCACAAAAATCACATAGAGAATAAGATTTTCGACTTTTTTAACAATCCGGCAACATTGAACGAGAATAAAATTCAAAACCTGCACGCAACCGAAACTGACCAATCACGATCGAGTATTTTTTGCTCTTGGATGCCTCGATTTTAACTTTTTATAATAAACATGGACGGCTTGTGTGGTTTTTATTAAAATTTTAGTAGAATATGCTTCCACAGATGCTTCTTAAATTAATTAAATTATCGATTTGTCTTTATTTGTATTTATTCCCTCCAGTATAAAATATCATAGAAAACTTATTTTATATTGAAATTATCTGGTACGCACATAAATTAGATGAACTATAAAATATAAAATCATGCATTTCTTTAATATCTTAATAAATTATTAAGAAACAAGTGTTTTTATTTAATAAATATCTTAATAGTAAGAAATATGAGATAAATTATATAAAAACAAATAATTTCAAAAGTCTTTAACTTGACTCAATGTTGACAGCTCTTACCGGATGTATTTGTTCAACTTTTGACGCCACATTTTTCAAATTTGAAATTTAATTAAGCTGAAAAATCCTTTATTTACAAGAAAAAATATATTAATAAGTACAAATTATGATCGAAAAAACGGCGTCCAGTTGGCTGGGAAATGACGATTGAGTACATTTCCCATAAATTTACATATAAAATGACAGCGATCTTCATTTCATAGTCATCGCTGACGCTATTTTTTTTCGATCATATAGTACGGTATTATTTATATTATTATTTTAATATTTCGCACAACACGTGAACGCTTATTATGTATTTTCATAGTCAATAAAATTAAATAGAAATAAAACTCTAGATTCCTACAGTTAATCTAATTGCTTGATTATTTGTGTTATTATGCTACGTTTAAAAAGTGCTTTATTAAAAATTCGGAAAATTAAAAGGGCTATGTGTCCAAGTTTCTTCTTTTTTTAATTTTTAAAAGCTGTAGCTCCATATCATATTCATAATAGGTTTTTGTTAACATTCCATTAAAACTACAGAGGCCTTAAAATGGCTTTTTAGCCTCCGTAATTAAAACTGTAGAATCAGCTTCAGCAACATTAACAGTTACCTTGTTAAGATTTTTATATTCTTACACCTAGTTTATGCCATTTTTTTAGCATATATGATTTATAAACCATATTTTTCCTAATAGAAGGATGGAAGGATATGCAAGATTAATATATTATATTATATATAACATTTATTTTCCAGACAAAGCATAATATAGTATTAAGATTAAGACATAATTAATGTTAAGAAAGATCTTAATATAAATCACAAACTCACGTCTTAAGTTAGTCTAGTAAACAAAGGTATAAAACTAATAAGATCAAAACTCAACCTTCACCCTATTGTCAAAATTTGGCATTATAGGAAACAAGAAATTACAGTAAATTACGAAAAGAATATCAAAGTACACGATATTAAATACTGTAATGTATTTTACGACACAAACCATCTCCCTTATAAAGAGAAAAAGATAAAATATAAAGCTTATTTTAGTCTTATCAACACTCTTCACTCTTCGATAAAATATATGTCTAAAATTGCTATTAATCCACTAACTTGATATTTTTAAGAAATTATGATACAAACATAATCAATCCACGGATCCACACCTTTGTTTATTAGATTTATCATGATTTTATAACGGTTCAATTTATTTAAGACTTACCAAAATATTGATTTAGATCAGTTTCAGGATTTCGCTAATATCTTGGCAACCTTGGAAAAATTTTAGTTCAAAATTTTCTCACTTTCTCCACAATGGCGCCACCTGCATTCTTCTTCTTTTTCGTATTTCAGGTCTTAAACATGGGCAACCACAGATCTGATATGGATATTCTTCTTCTTATTCTTATATGGCTTGAACTTATATTGGTCATCTGTCTTGAAAAAAATAATCAAAAGGAGAGTGACCGAATTACAATCTATGGTTAATTATTAGACAAAGACATCATCAAAAATAAATAAGGACAGCAAAAGTAAATAAATTTAAGTATGTTCTGTGTATGGAGGGTTTTTTTAACTTTAAATTAAAAAATGATGAAATTAAAGAATGCTGAATACAAATTCGTAGTGCCCTAGGCAAAAATCTACGCATTTTCAGAGGTATTATCCGAGAAAAGAACCATATACAAAGTGGTGAAAATACAAGATAGCTTACTCGTATTCGTTAACGATAACGACCAAATGGACTGCAACAAGTTAGCATTAGCTATGCTTAGTCAATTTAGTGATGTCTCCAGTTGTACTACTTTGATGGAAAACATCATGGAACAGGCCGGAACCAACATTTGCCAGGAGACTGTCGAAGAAACTGAACAAAGCAGTGTTTTTAAGTTTTAACTAAGATAGCCGAAGACAGACTATTAGTGCCTCTTGTAGAAAAAAGATTATTAGAAGAGATTCAACAGCATCCTGAGAAGTTTTAGTTTGTGTTTAGTTTGTTATAGTTGTGTCACATTTATTTCTCAATGTCTAACAACAGAAAGAATCGAAATCAACAGTACTTACGTTTTCAGTAAATTAGGCAGGACTTCAGAGAGTAACTTAAAACAAATTTTATTCATTATTACTTCTTTTTTCTTCGAAAAAAGTAAAAATTTCTGTAAATCAACTTCAAAATATGCCGGGTCAGCTGATTTTGATTGATAGCCATAGACAAGAAATTTTGATCATACTTCTTTAATCTTTGGTAGGATTTATGTAAGTTGCTCTAATTCTGTTTTTATTCTCCAGGTTTTCGTAGACATGACGTCAGAGCAAGACCTAGGTTTTTGAACATCTTCTGCATCCAGTCTTTGAAATTTTATTCATTACTTCTTTTTTCTTCGAAAAAAGTAAAAATTTCTGTAAATCAACTTCAAAATATGCCGGGTCAGCTGATTTTGATTGATAGCCATAGACAAGAAATTTTGATCATACTTCCTTAATCTTTGGTAGGATTTATGTAAGTTGCTCTAATTCTGTTTTTATTCTCCAGATTTTCGTAGACATGACGTCAGAGCAAGACCTAGGTTTATGAACATCTTCTGCATCCAGTCTTTGAAAGTTTTTATTATTATCTCACATAAAGAGAAATAATGTTATACACTATTTATAAATACATTTAAAGCCAATAAGAACAAATTAAAAAAGGAAATTATTGATTTCATTATTGATAATAAATCCCGAAATTAAAAATTCATGGCTATTGCGTACCTAAACATACGTAAATATAACAAAAAGAATGTTTTTTTTTATGTAATATTATATCTGATTATGGTTATGCCGTATTTACAGAACTTGATTTAGTCTTGTAACTTCCACTAATTCATTTTTAATTATATTTATATTCAAATAAAATAAAAATAAGTTTTTATACAATTCAGTTTATTCCTTTCAAGTTCTTAATTGAGTTTGAAGATGTTTAAACGAGTTTTATTAATCCTGTGCTTACTAAAATCTTGTTCAAGTAAATTAAATGTTTTAGAGGCAGATAATGTTAAAAATATGGGCAAATATGTGACTTTATACAATAATTATACCAGATGTAACATTATTTATGTACCCTATCGCAATTATTGTGATGATATTACAAGTCTCTATATTCAGCATAGTGTTTGCACGAAAACTATATCAAACTACACTAATATGGACGAAAATATGGTTGATTTAACATCAACAGTGACCATGGCTACTTTTTTGACCATCTATGATTTTCGAGTATTCATTCAGAACTTGATAGTATCAAATTTTTTCGAAAATATTGGTTCTTTTAGGTTTTTTCTATGCCAAAACAATATAGATATTCTTGAAGCATCCAAATTTGCCTGGAAACATGGTTTGTTAAATTATATTTTTATATTTTATGATACTTCCATGAAAATGGCGTCATATAATCCTTTTCTGGATAAAATTACAGTAAAAAATGTTGAAAATAATGAAAAACAGGTAGAAGAATTTCCAGACAAGTTAAAAAACATGAACGGTAATCCTTTAAAGGTACTGAGAGTGCTGAATCTTATCCCAAACACCAGCAAAAAATTGTTGTTCTTCACACAGGATTTTGATGAGGTCTTTGCCTCCTCTTTGGAGAAGTACTTCAACTGTACCATAGTAGAAACAAAGGTAGAAAATAATCTTGATGCTCTGGGAGTTTTGCAGGCCGTATACAAAACAAAAACAGAATTTTGTATCAAGACATTCTTCAAAAGAACTACTTGGTTACCTTCCTTGATTGAACGTACTACTACCTGGTCGTACCCTCACACAGAGAACCCCTGGCTTATCTTGGTACCTCAGAAAGCTGACAAAGGACGATATCCGATAAGATTAGGCTTTGTTCTGAAGCAGTACTCGATGACATTGACTATAACATATTTTGTAGCATTCTTGAACAAGTATTTAAATTCAAACAGAGTTAAGGAACCTCTAAATTTGATTTACTTCGTATCTGTGATTTTTAAAAACTCTGTACCTCACAAAACAATGAAAAAATCGTTTATTTTAGCCGGGTGGTACCTAACTTCTGTGGCAATGAACGTAGTTATTGAAGCAAGCATGTTGGATAGAATTCTGTCATTCAAACCATCTTACAAAATTTGTAATCTTCAAAATCTGATTGATAGTAAATTACCCATCATATCTTATGTAGATTTTAATATGGATCAAATGATAATAGTACCAAAATCAGAATGGGTACAAAAAATACTTACTGGAATAGACGGAACATCAGTTTTTGTAGGCCCTTCCTATGAAATCGACTTGGTCAAAAAGTATTTCTCCTTCATGAGACTGGAATTCAACTACAGAATTCTGGAACAACCCTTGAAAGCCAGTGCTGGAGCATTTGCATTTAAAAGAAGGTCTCCGTTCCTGAAAAAAATAAATATGTTAGGGCTAAGGGTCAAGCAAATGGGAATAAGTAGTATAACAATGCCGAGAAATAAGATTATTGATGTGAAGCATGCGATGCTGGGGTTTCACAAACTGGGTTCTTTTTTGATATGTCACTCGATTGGCTGTGTCCTAAGCATTGTCGTTTTTATGCTGGAATGCTTGTACTGGAGATTGGAATTGTGTATTCAAAAAAAGAAGAAAAAATAGTATGAAATATGTCGAAGAAAAGTTAAATTAATAATTATAAAATGTTCGAGCTAAGAGAAATACAAAATTAGGATATTGTTTTATTATTTCTGAAAGGTAAAAAATATATCAATATTATAAAATATAGAAAAATATAAAGAAATAAAATTAAAATAGAAAAACGAAATTTATTGACAATATGGTGAAGGAAATTAAATTAAATTTTTGAAAATTTTAAAATATTAAAAGATTTATTTTTCTGTTCAACAAATTTGTTGATATTTTTATGTCAAGACCATATTATATAATATAATTTAAGATTAAACTGAACATATAAAATTGTGTCTCTCTATACAATATGATCGAAAAAAAATCGGCGTCAGCGATGGCTATGAAATGAAGATTGCTGTCATATGGTATGTAAAAGTATATGGGAAGTTCGTTTACATTAAAATGGAGGAAATATTAAAAAAAACTGAAGAAGCACAAGCGTTACTTTCGTGAATCCATTTAACAAAAGGAATATAAATAATAACTTCAAATATATGTCACTCGATTGGTTGTGTCCTAAGCATTTTTTTGTGCTGGAATGCTTATATTGGAAATTGAAATTATATATTAAGAAAATGAAAACGAAAATTGAAGAAGAAATTAGGATTTTAAGAGGAAAATAAGAAAAAATGAAATTAATAATTATAAAATAATGTTAGAACTAAGAGAAATACAAAATTAAAATCATTTATTAGTATTTTTTATGTTAAGAAATATATCAATATTATAAATTATAACGAGATATAAAATAATAAAATTAGAGTATCTCATAGACTTAGTATTTTATTCTATATAAGGAGTATCTCAAAAAGAAAATTTCTGGACAATATGGTGAAGGAAATTTTATTAAAAATTTGAAAATTTTAAAACAAAAAAAATTATTAATTATCCTTTTATTATATAAATGATACCAATCTTCATTTTATAGCCATCGCAGACGCCGGTTTTTTTCGATCATATTGTATAAAGAAATACAATTTTTGTTACATTTTAATTTAATTTATAATTATATAGTATGGTATTGTCGTAGGAATATCAAGAAATTTGTCAACGAGACAAATAAATCTTTTTATTTTAAAATTTTCAAAAATTTAATAAAATTTCCTTCACCATATTGTCAAGAATTTTTTTTATCTGCTCCAATTTGATTATTTTATATTTTATTATAATTTATAATATATTGATATACGATCGGGAATTATAGCATCTTAATTCCCGTTAATAATATCCCAAGAGAGTTATAACTACCTACACGATATAAAGGTATTTTTAGAGTATTTAATTCAAGCGCTTCATATAAGTGGATAAAACTCAACAAAAAATATATTTCTGTTCAAAATCGATGTTCAACAAAAAAAAGTACAGCTAGTTTAATTAAAAAAAATCAATATTCAAGTCGTACACCATAGGGGTACTGTTTTTCTCAAAAAATAAACGAATCATCGACCCTTTAAACTACTTTTTCAAACTACCAGCAAGTACCAATCCTGCATACCAAGTACCACCTACATAAAAAAAAATATATAAGGCATTTTTTTCCCCGACAAATACACATTCATTAAACAGTTTCAAGCAGTACCAAATACTATCACGTTTAAAACACAATGAGAAAAAAGATATTTCTGCTGGCTGTCAGTGTGTTTATTCACGTTTTTTGTGAAGACCCAGGGCAGTTCTTTTTGACAGCTGCCAAAAGCGTACCCAGAATAGGGCGAAGTCCTAACAGGAACCCCAATTTGGATTTCGAAAAGTTCTTTTTGAAGGCCTCCAAGTCGGTGCCTAGAATAGGAAGGGGCAACGACGTGAGTATACAGTGCAGGCAGAAATGGTTGAAACTTCTAGTGAACATAAATAGTTTTTTGATATATCATAAATATATAGTATATAACTATTTTATTTATAATTTTTTCAATCTTTTTTTAACAAAATAAAATAGATTAATCATTCTTCTTGAGAATAACTAAAAATTAATTTAAAAAATATTATTTTTTTTTCAGAACCCGTTTAATATGAATCAGAATTCTTGGGAAGGTCCTATTAGATGTAAGTACTATACTGTACAGGGTGAAAATTATTAAGTGTCAAAAATACTCTTTGAGAGTTGATTGCTTGTTAAAAAGTTTGTTTTTATACAGGGCGGGTCTTAAATAAGTGTTAATATTTTCAGGGCTGGTAGATCTCGTTAAAAGAAACATATTTTTTATTTACCGTTTTTCAAATAAGTCCAAAATAACCGAATTATTTTAATTTAAAAATTAAAAAAAATATATTTTTTTAATTTTACTTTTTTTATTTAAACTTTACTGGGTTTTCTTTCATATTATGTTGCCATATTATCAAGAAATTATGTTTTTTAACTAAAAACTCAACAACAAGATTTTTTCAAAAAATTCCAAATCTTCAAATTAAGAAAAAAACCTTATATACCTACGTGTTTGGTATCGAAATATACTTCCCCTAAAATTATTTGCACTTATTTAAGACACACCCTGTATATCACTAATCAAATCGAGTTTTTAGGTGAAATTCATATTTGACTTTGTTATATACAGGGTTTTCAAATAGCTACTCCACTAGCAATATTTTAGATACTATAATTTTTTAAACAAGCAGTTACTTCCTCATTTTTTTGCACTAATTTTCTAACTCTCTATGGGATTGATGCACCTAATTTTTTATTTAAGTAATGAAAATATTGAATTAAAATAAAATTTTCTCCCTTTTTTGTTAGATTTAACATGGAAAGATCTGGATAGTTTTTTCGAGTATCATCCTGATTTGCTTGCGACAGCAGATTCAAATTATTTGCGCTTGTTTGACGAGGATTCATCTGATCCCTCAGAAGTACGTGTTAAAAGATCACCATTTATTTACGCTAAGCCACAGAAAAAAAATTAATAGCTTATTTACAAAATTTATGTTTAATAATTATTCTTACTACCTATATTATATATTATTATGTCGAATTGTGAAATAATAAAATAAATAAGTATATACATATCTAATAAATTAGTTTTATTTTGTGTAATAAATTGTGTCAATGATAATTTTATACCATACTTATGGACATTTATAAAAGATGGATCTACTAAATTAGTGTCCCGTCATATACTGTGTGATGCATCAGAATACGACACATTTTGGCTTAAAATCATCTGGGGAGATAATATTTGATCTTTTCAAAATTTACATTTTTTTATTTCTTATTTTTTTTTTATTTCCCGTGTTCCGATATACAGGGTGGTCCGAACTGTATTCCGGAAACTTTGGCAGCATATTCTGCAAATAAAAATAAGTAAAAAACTTCGTATAAATATGTCATAAAATGATTAGTTTCGGAGATACAGAGTGTAGAAGATCTGATGGAGCTGATTTTTGAATTTTTTAATCTACAGGGTGGTCCAAACTGCGTATTCGGGAAACTTTGGCAGCATATTCTGCAGATAAAAATAAGTAAAAAATTCGTATAAATGTATGTCCTAAAATGCTTGGTTTCGTAGATACAGGATGTAGAAGTTTCATTTTGATTTCGATATTTTCCAAATAATTTCCGAAATAACGTCAACATTTGGATGAAAATTGGTGGCTGGGAGTTTTTTGACATGAGAAATTTGATTTTGATGTCAATATGATTCTGATTTGTAGGGAGCGCCATCTACATGTATTTTAACTATTTTGAAAAGTAATAACTTTTCGTCCGTACCTGTATAAAACTCAGCGGCGTGCGGTCCATGGAAGCGGGGGAAGCACCCGCCAGGTGTGTCTCACTCGGGTAAAAAATGTACACGTACTGCCAAAATATCCTTCCACTTCTATATAAGCGACTGCCAATGACTATGAAGAAGACTGCCTATGACTGCCATGTAATTATTATAGGCGACTGCCATAAGACTGCCAATAACTGCCAGCGACTGCCAAGAAAATGTACATGTAATTCCAATAGTGAGACACCCCTCGCCGCTTCACTAAACTTTTTAAAGATAAAAAAGATAAATAGTTACACGTTAATAATACTATTATTTTATAACAAAAGATATTTTAATTTGTTAAAATTATTTATTTGAAACCTTACATAAACGTAGTAAATTTCATTAGCCTTTTACTGCATGGATGCGCGGCTGGAAATCGCCGCCGGTCGCCTATCCCTCCTTTAAGTAGGTGTTATTGACCTCGAACGCAAACGACAAATGTAAGCCGGAAAATCGCGCACAGTTGCCAGCCACGGCAGCGATCATTCGGCCGCCTTCCGCCGCTTTTAATTTATCGGGACGGGTTCGCTTGCGATTTTATAGGTAATATTGTATTTTTTTTCGGATTTTACTTAGTGTTTACTGTTTCGTTTGTATTGTGATTAAGAAAATGTAAAAGTAATGTCTCGAAATAGGTTTTTTTTTACCGATTCGCTTCCCCGCACGCCGCTGATAAAAACTACTGAGTAAAAAATATACATTTCCGTGATTTTTTACGTAAAAAATATCTCTTGGTAAAAATCGCTACGAGCAACCGTTCTCGGGATATTTAGTCTGGAAATAGTCAATATATGTCGTTATTATTGGTAAAAAATAAACACGTTGAGTTGATGACAGGTATTGCTAATTTCGATTCCAAATATCTCGAGAACCGTTACTCGTAGCGATTTTTACCAAGAGATCTTTTTTACGTAAAAAACGTCGTAAATATATATTTTTTTACTCACCAGTTTTATACAGGTACGGACGAAAAATTATGTAGGTGGCGCCCTCTACAAGTAGGAGTCAAATTGACACCAAATCCAAATTTCTCATGTCAAAAAACTCCCAGACATCAATTTTTATCCAAATATTGACGTTACTTCATAAATTATTTGGAAAAGATCGAAATAAAAATGAAATTTCTACACCCTGTATCTCCGAAACTGAGCATTTTAGGATACACATTTATACGAACTTTTTTACATATTTTTATCTGCAGAATATGCTTCCAAAGTTTCCAGAATACAGTCCTGACCACCCTGTAGATTAAGAAATTCTACATTATAGGTGCAAAAGAACACAATTTAAACTTGAAAAAAAGATAAAAAAAACAAGACTAAACGAAACCAAGTTCTACAAGTACGTAAAAAAACACGACAGACAGTATACAATACCCAGAGATAGAGGGGAGACTCAATATTCCAGAAAAAATGCCCACCCAAACGTTAAGCACGCCGTGTCTATCCCGGTACCCCTCTCATCCCCACCAACGCAAAGGTCTGCGCTGCCATATTAAAACAGGCGTCGTGTAGGCCAATAGGAAGGCGGTAATTACGCGCGCTGAGCAATGGCGCGCTGCGATAGGTGGGAGTGGAATAAGCCGGAGGGAGGGGCTAAAATAACGATCGATAGAAATAGGGGGTAGGGTTTAGTTCGGCTACCGGAGTGTAGATGGCGCTATGATTCCACGGTTCTGTCTTCTGGTTATGTTGGGGTTGGTTTGTTTAATATCAATACGGATATAGATATTTAGTATAATCCTTTATCTTTAATTTCCTTCTTCATTTGTGTAAAAATACCTAGCCAGATTTACATAAAACGTTAAATGCCGAACGCTTATTTTGCATAATATCACACGGACACTTCTTGAAGAACTTTCAATAGATAAAAATTAAAAAAAAAGAATTCAAAAGAGCTGGTGAGAACAAATGACAGCCTCATTCAAAGATAAAGAGTCGTTATAGTCTTGGTTAGTAAAAAACTATACCTATATATACCTACTAATTGACAATAGATCCGAAATTAAGTTATTAAGGCAATAATTGGAAAATTATTATTACTTATAGTCTGGGCAAACTCACCTTGCGGTTCTGATGGCAATTGCCGTATCGTTAATGGATAGTTTGGTAACAATTTGACGCGACCGTTGTCGTCTAATTCGTCCTAATTCGTTTTCGTCGTTTATCATTGTTTATACTAATTTATTTAAATTGACGCGATTTTGAACGTAGCTTGGACGAAACGGTGTTGACAAAATATGAGGTTATAAGCGATGGAATCATGTCTTCAAGTTGAATATACCGTTTTAATTGTACCAAAATAATGATGGATTTATTCTATTTGCGTGATCAACAAAAAAATATTATTTGGATAATGACAAATTTTGACGGTTTTACTACATTTTTCCATTTTCAAAATAAACTATTATAGATACTGTGAAATTCTTAGGACTTGTAGAAATGAGACTTGCACATCGAAGCTTTATCAAAGAAACTAAGCAATCAGTTTCTGAGGAACTTAACTTATCAACCTCTAGAATAGTCTATTATGCCCTTTTTGAGTCGCATCTTTGTTATGCCCTTCCATACTGAAGTAGGTACTTGCTGCGCGACAAAATTTGATCGTATTTTCAAACTTCAAAACAGAGCAGTTCGATATTTATTGGGACTGAACAATAGAACTCACTGCCAGAATTTCTTTAAAAATTTCAAAATACTGACTCTTCCTTCTTTATTCATTTTTGAATCCGTTTGCTTAATCCACAAGCACATAAATATCTGCTATTCCCGAAAGGCCAACTCACAACTATCCATTTTGGAATGCGGAGCACGATCTTTATCTACCAATCCCGAGCTCAGAACTAGTTCTGAATACCGTACAATGCCAAAAAATGTACAATCATCTGCCTTTGAATATCAAGTCGCTTTCATTCTTTCCCGCATTTCGCAAAGCTCTGAAATCATACTTACTGGAGAGAGCCCTATATGCGGTAAACGACATTTTTGTTGATGTTTAATCATGAACAATTTTGAATTTTAAAATTTTGATCATCTCACACTCTGGTTAATGGTCTAGTATTTAATGTTTAATATTTTGTAACTCTTACATGATTATATCTATTGTAAATTTTTTTTTGACACGCCTTTTTTGTGTTCTGCAACGTCCAATGTAGTCATTTTAATGACATACATTTTTTTGAATTGTATGATTTGTATATTTTTTGTGCTTTTATTTGTTTTGTAAATGCTTTTTCGATAAAGCTTTATTTTGGTTTTTTAAGTATGTATTCGTTCATATATTCTTTCTTTTAAATCTTCTGATTGCCTTTAATATTCAGAAATATTCCGTTATTTAAATACCAAAAACAGGTACTAACACTAATCCGAAATAAAATACATTCCGAACAAAACAAACATTCACTAAAGCTTCCCGAAATAAATAAAATAAAAACACCATAATAATATAGCAGTACCACCGTCAATTTTACTCTTTATTTTTTACCATTTCTATTGAATGGAACCAAACTCAACCGCCCAGAACCACTCTTCCCATCCAATCCACGTCGCTAGGAACCTCCCGTTCCATTCTCGAGGTACTATCTCGGTCCTATGGCGTCAAGTCAATTAAAATCGACTGGTGGTACCGATAAGGAAGACGCGATAAAAAACGCCGAACTGTGGCTACCGGTCTTTAAGGTACTGCCTCGTCACTTCTAACGTTTCGAGATTCATTAAAGCGGGTGACTGTGCGGTTCTGGGACCGGGTACCGCCGCCGCCGCCACGGGGGGCACGGTGGTACCTGATGGGCTCCCGTCGACACCTCGCACAAGGCGCCTCGATGATCTTCTTGAATGTTTGAGAGATTTTATGGCGCTAGAATATTGTTAACTTTCGTACTACCGTATAATAAAAAAAATTGGTCGTGTTTTTCCGATTTAGCTGAAAATTTGAATGCGCGTATAAGTAAATGAAAAAAAAATGAAGAAACACATTACTAAAAAATGTATTAATCAATAATAAACATGTAAAAAGTAGAAATAAATATGTAAAAATAGATTAATTTTTTTATTGCTATATGGATTATTTTTCATTAAAAGTCATTGGTAGGACTGAGAAAAAACACAAAATTTTCATGCATTTCAAAAATTATGAAAAATAATAGATGATTCCATATAAGTTTGGTTGTGTGTATATATTTAGGACAACTAAAACACAGCTCGGGATCTCTACTACAACAGAAGAATGAAGTTAGCATGGAGTACTTATGGAAGAAACTCAGTCATACTGATATCTAGAGTACCACTTTATTGACTTACCCTATGATATTTTTAAAAACGATTCTTAACAAGTTAAAAAATCAAATATAGACACTTTTTTTAATATTCTATATACCTACGTCCTCGACCATATTTCTTTTCATGCGTTTAACTTTATCCGCCTGAAACTATTCTCAAGGCGTCTAGTAATGATCGTCTTCCTCACAAACACACACACACACACGATCACGAGCAGAATCGTGTGACACATTTTCTATGTCCCCGTGTGTGCGACCAAAACAATCGAAAACCGAAAACAATGCCTATCACGGCCAATTTGATGCCGGCGGCCGACTGTGACACGAAACGTCGGCTGAAGGGCGCAGGAGGTCGTGGCCATAGATCGTGAACACACATCCTAGACACCTTTGAAACAATATTCTTATGTCAAACTTACTTTGTCATTTTTTTCCAACCTTAGAAAAAACAAAATCCAAAGAATATACCTAGCTAGAAATAGAATGGACTCTGCCATACTGAAAAATGGTCCTACAGAAGTGGCGCCATCTATTGAGTAGGGCTTGTTTTAAATGGATCGAAGCGCGGGCTTTTTAAATGAGCGTATTTATTGAATTTTACTCTAAAATAATTAAATTTGATTATTAAATCTTATTTTTTAGACAAATTCAACAATACTAATAACAAGTATCGTTGTGATGTGTAAAAAATAAGATTTAACAGTATAATTTATACAATTATTAAATAAAATTAAAGCCAAACATGTGAAATATTATTTATTATTTAAAGTTTTTATTTATAAGTCAAATATTTAAACATCGTTTATTATAATAAAACAAGACCAACGTAATACGCCCAAAGTTTTGTAAATGGAGTAAATATAAATAGGTACTTAAATGATGGCAAAAATAAAAGAATTACATTACATTTTTAGGGCCACGAACAAAAGGAATTTCTAATTAAAACGCATATAACAAATTATAGTTTGAAAAATCATTTATATTATATTTTGATAATCATCATAGATAATCATTTATTTGATAATATTATGATTGGCGCTATGACAACGACAATATATTTTGAGAATTTGACAATAATATGGCAATGGCCGTTGGAAACTATGGAAACTATAAAAAAATTCTGATTTAACGCCATCTGGCAATAACTAGTAGCAATTTCTTAACCTAAAAATTAATTGCACTACCACCTAGTGGCTAGGGCTGGAACTATTTTATTTAAGATTTCCGTGGAAACGGTGGAACCGCTTTTGCTATTTCACTTTCCCGCCCCTGACAAAACCCTCAAAAATGACGCTGTTTTAGGATCTCAAATCTAATGATTAAATATCCATCATAAAAATAAAACAATATTTTTCTTAGATAGGTACAACGAAAGTTAACGACTTATTTTATCAGATACTAAACCAATGAATACAGAATAAGAAACAAAAAATGTAATATACCAAATACCTTGCGAAAGCGATAAATTTTACATTGGTTTAGACCGACCTAGACCCGTAAATGTTCGAATTAAAAAATATTAAGATTATTTAAGAAAGGGAGATCTTCACAAATCTAAGATTTGTCAGCATTCATGGGACGCAGGGCACAGAATAAATTTTAACAACGCCAAAATTATAATGAAAGAAGCGATAGCTAAAAGAAAAATGAAAGAGGTTTTTTTAATACAATCTAATAAAAATAAATGTATTGCTCATGCATCTGTAGATGTTAGTAATGTATGGCAATCGCTTCTTTGATTTTAAATACATAAATAAACATAACATACCTACGTAAAAATTAAAAAGAATCATACAGAAAGTTTGGGGCTTTTACCGTATTAAGTAATTGTTTACTTTGAAGTTTAACTTGATATAATATCATTTTAACAGAACGTCAACGGTTTTTGTAGACGTATCTATTTAAAAAAAACTAAAGTGTTCTCGAAAAGTTGAATTTAAATATTTTAAATAGTTTTTTTCTTTATTCTTTGTATTTTTTTGCTTCCGACGACGGAAAGAGATAAACTTTCCGAAACCTTAAGCATTTTTTTGTTCGTTAGGCAAATTTGTATATCTGTAAACCTAACTTCTAACAAGCAGCGTCCGTTTAGGTTTAACGCAGAAGTGTTTACAAAAAATAACTATTTTATTTTGTAGATTTTCTTGCAGTGGCGATTTTTTGGAGAAACGTAGAGTCTATAGGTATTTTATGGTCTATGGTCGATGCAGACATGCTTGTGGAGAGGCAGGAGGAGAAATAATCGTAATGGGGGGTGAAGGGGGATGTTCCGTCATATTTACCGTCGTCGTTTCGTTCGGTGCGCCACTGATCTGTCAAGCGGATCGTATTGACATGCAAATGGATCGGAGCATAATATACAGGGAAGTCTTGAGAGTGTGTGCGTTCGGCTGGAACTTTGAAGGCTTCCTGATTGCTGAGAGGAGAAGGGAATAGTACTGTAACATCTAGCAGTACTGTAAAGTCACTATAATTAAGTATATAGATCAATGCAATTTAGATCAAGCAATATCATAAAATCTTCATTAAAAAAGTTTTTAAGCAAATTATGACACTTTACAGGACTTCTATAACTAAGCACTATCTACTTCTTAGATATCGTATGAGAATGGAAATGATTAAAAAAAACAGTTGGATTTGGAACTTTTGCTGTTACAAAAAGCAAAATGAAATTAGCTAAAAATAATGTTTAAGAATGTTAATCACAAGTTTGTGTATAGCTCTGGTAATAAATTAAAACAACTATTAGTAATCATAAAGACAAAACACCTCCACTGTAAAGTTCGGGTATTTATGTAATTCAAAAATATGTTGGGCATCTAGAACTAGAAGATCAATAATAACTAGATTTAAAAAGCATATATGGCTCAATTAACAAAAATGATGATAGAACAGGTAAATCTTGTGTTGCTCGATATATGTTTTTGATAAAGATCATTGTATAGATGTCAATAATTTAAAATTAATGAAACTTTTCTCAAATTACAGGCAATTAGATGCATTTGAGAGCTTCAAAGTAAATACATTTAAAGACAATATAAACAGAGATATTGGTCCAATTTCTTCAAGTTTTCTGTTCTTATTGCGCTAGTTTAGTTAATTTACGTTTTATTAGCTTTGTCTCGCTTCGATGAAGTTTTTTCTGTCTAAAAGACGATTCTTACCCTGTATGTTTACTTATTTATCTGAGGTCTATTATGTTTTATTCTATTTTTTTAACGTCCAAACGCACATACCTTCACGCAAGTCAATTCCCATGAAATGGCCTCCTAGTCTATACGTTTTTTATATGTTTTTCGCTTGGTTTGGTCCTCTCCAGGGAGGGACTATCCCCTGGAGCATCCGTCAACGTGGGGGCTCCAGTAATAGGGCGGCGTCGCCCAGGGCGGTCACGCAAACTTAGTTTTGCTGCGGCATTAAGTGAATATGCTTCTAAGCAATGTAAGATCGTCTGATGGACGTTTTTTTTCGTGATACCGCTAACAATGATCATGTATGTATGTTTTATATGTACGAGTATATGCATAAAATCAATAGAGGTTTTATTAATTCAATTATGACCATTAATGAGGCCATATAATATGTTTGATTTTATTTGATTTATTAGCATTATTTTTGATTTTACAACGTTTTTTTCTCTCAATGTTCGTTTTGTATATGTGGGTTTTTGTATTTGTACAATTTTCGAAGTCAGATGGCGCGACCGTCATTTTATGTGCGTTTTTCCACGATTCGTGCCACAGTATGGTTGTGTGTGTGTGTGTTTTCGTGGAGCTTCCGTGACCGAAACAATTATATGGAACGCTGGTCTCTGGTCCGAGGTTCGTATAGCGCGAAGACCAGAGAGAATAGTAAAAACCGCACTGGGGAGGAACTTTTCTACGTATATATTTTACCTTCGGGCGTTTTTAGGTTTTCCGCAATGGCGTTACCTGCACCGATGCCATGAAAAAAAAACGACGCCATAACATGAACTCAGTACGACTGAAAAAACGTCTAAAAAATCTACTACAGCTGGAATCTTCCAAGAATTTAATTCAATTTTTATTAGAAAAAAAATCCAAACATGATATCTATACAAGTAGGAGTCATATTGACATCAAAATCAAATTTCTCATGTCAATAAACTCCCAGACACCAATTTTCATCCAAATATTGACGTTACTTCAAAAATTATTTGGAAAAAAATCGAAATAAAAATGAAACTTCTACACCCTGTATCTCCGAAACTAAGCATTTAAGGACATATTCATCTATACAAACTTTTTTACTTATTTTTATCTGCAGAATATGCTGTCGAAGTTTCCGGAATACAGTTCGGACCACCCTGTATACAGGGTGTCATTGAAATGGTGTAAAAAAAGTCGGGAGGTGATAGTACTCCTAAAAATAGTAAAAAAAGTTCCTATAACCTATATCCACCCTAAACTTATAGGAACTTTTTTTACTATTTTTAGGAGTACTATCACCCCCCGATTTTTTTTTCACCATTTCAATGACACCCTGTATTAATAGGAACTTTTTATTTGACATTAGTTTAAATAAATTGTGTTCAAATGTCCGAAACAAAAAAAAAGAAAAAAAAAGAAATAACAAATGCAGGTCCGTATTTAAAAAAATTAAGTTGGCCTCTCTCTGACTCACAAATTATTAGCTAATTATTAGCTAGTCGTTATAAAGTGGCAATGAGAATGCGCAATTAGTTTTTTGATTTTCTAAAAAGTAACTACAGAAAAAGATATATTTTCAAAAAAATTCGTTTTTTTCCAAAAAACTCAGCAATCCTCGATATTTTTAAAACTTTGGTGGCATCTTGGTGAACATCCCAAGGCGCAACTTAGCCCCAATTTAACTATCTTCGTATCTATTACGGTTTCCGAGATACCAATGCTCGTACCTCGAATTTGAAGCATCCTGTATACTGGCTCTCTTGCAAATTTAATAGATTATTACCTATGTTGACATATTATAAAAAAAATATATGTTTTAACTAAAAACTAAAAAAATTAAAAAGAAATTTTCAAAAAATTCCGTTCAAAAATTTTTGCACTTATTTAAGACTCATCCTGTATATAGCCAGATATAAAGTCCTTCGCTGTACCTAACCATGAAATGTAAAGGACCAGAGTCGGCACAACGCCAAACGGGCTCTTTTTGTTTCGTGTTGATTCAATTCATTAGTGGGGCCCCCTAAAATGATGATAGCGCAGATTTCCAGCTCGAGATAACGAGAGGAGTGTAAGGAGGAGTGAGGAGGGAAGGGAACACCCGGACGCGATGACGAGGCGCTTGGTGAAAGAAATAAAAAAATGGTGAAAAAAACTGAAAGGTGAGAATTGAGCTGTTAAAGACAATGTAGACAGAGGTCTTTTGTGGGATTCACTTGAGAGATTTGGCGCCATGTAGAAAAAAAAAACGATTTTATTTTTATTATTAGTACTACTAGAAGGTTTCTTTCATTTATAACCCAAGAAAAATTGTGAAAAAAAAGAAAGAAAATTATTTTTTCTTCCATATAACTGTTAAAATTGCCTTATATCTATCAAAAATAGCAGATAAAATAGAACTTTAACAGCGAGGATAGGTTAAAAACTTTATTTCTTCTCGCACGTTTTTTAATTGCTTCCATTTTTGAAATTTTTTCTATTCCTTTTCATAAGTTATTCGGGATTTAAATGGAAGTAGTTTGGATATGGCTTTTGTCGCCTCAGCCTGAATATCTGTCGGTAATTTACTTATTTCGTTTTGAGCCATATCTGACTCCAATTCAATCAGCAATCGACACGAAAGAGAATTAAAAAATATTGACTCAAAACTGACAACTAAAGAGACAGCTTTATTTATTTGTCAAACGCCAACCCAGCACAATATTTTTTCTACTCTTAATAAATTCCTTGAAATAATAATTTCTGAATATTTTTTAAAACGTAACTCGCTATGGAAAATCTATTGTTTTATACACGACGATAAAATTGCATTATCGTCTCACGAAATTAATCTTTTCGGACAATAACGGAAATAAAACAAAAAGTTTCTATGAACAAGTTACAGCCCTCAAAAGCTTAATAGTTATTTTTATACAAGACGATAAAATGGTATTTTATCGTCTTGTATAAAGAAATATATAAATATAATAACTATTAAGCTTTTGAGGGCTGTAACTTGTTCATAGAAACTTTTTGGTTTATTTTATCTGTAAAATCACACACAAGTTATATACAATATTTTTTGACACCCTGTATAAATAACGTTATGCAATAATTAAAATGTTTCGCTAGACGTTCAATTTGCTTTCTGACATTTCGAAAAATAAACAAAAATAAACGCATTAGAATAAAGTAATCAAGTATCCGCGATACCCGGAGGAAACAAATGCCGCTAGTAACTGTCTGAAACGTCGTCGTTTGTTTTTACGCCGCCGTCTTGATTTTCTTCCATTCCTATGACAAGTGAAAGTCGATTTGTATTTAATTCAACGCGAAAACGTGAGCTAGAACTGACCAGGAATGGTGTTAGAAGGATTAGCTATTTTGCAAAAATAAAACAGGGTGATTATAGATCACTAGAAGATCAATAATAACAATTGAGATAAGGTAGAGTACATAAATCTTGTGTTGTTCAACATTTTTTTGATAAATATTGTTGTATAATGTGTTGAAATGGTTCCTCTTATGCAATCTTGAGTACTACGATGGAATAAAGGAGTCATGAAGGAAATCCAGGGTTTTATTTGGAAAAAAATGGTACTTACTACATTTTGACACCAGAAGTGGGATCGACCTACTAAAAATATCACAACGGTTTTAAATTTGTTGTCTGTGAATTATCAGCAGTGTTAGTGAATAAAAAGAATGAAAGTACCTATACAAAAAATATATTATATATAAATACAAAATTAATCAAACAAATCTCAAATTAGAAGGAAAGAAGTTATATTTTTCTATTTTATAACTACCAAGTAAGTCATAAATTTAATAGCATCAATTCCTGTGACAAATGATCTGTCAAACATTCAATTAGCAACCAATTTACAGATTTCTGTCACGTATAACGAGTAGAAACAGCGACAATTTTGGCCAGTCATGCACTCTTTGGGTAGCCGTATCCCGATTCTCACCACTAGAAGGATTTCTTCTGACAAATAGTCTTAGGATGACTCGGTTATTTTGTACACAGGGTCCCAAACGTCTATTATACGTCAATTAGTGCTTGTTAAAAGTAAATTTATCAAATATTTATTGAGATGTATTTATTATGTACCTTCTTGAGGCTGACATGTTTTTTCTTCGGTGTGAAATCGATATATTCAGATATAATCTTTGCATTATTATTTATTCTTATTATTAAAAAATAAATATTTTTTTTAGTTTTAATCATTTTTAATTGAAAATTAACCAAGGTATGTGTTGATATTGTGTTGAGCCATATTATGTGTTGAGCCAAAAAGACAGAATGCTCAGAAGACATGGTTCTGTACGCGATTTTAACACACGTGCTAAAGTTTAGGGCTAAACGAAATCATTTTTTTGATCAAATGGATGACAATGAAACAAAGTCTGAACCATTTGCACCAAGCGAATTAGATTATCAGCCATCTCAGAAGTCTGATTCTATCGATTCTGAAAGGATAGTTTGATTTATCATTATTTTCACTATTACTACATCAATAAGTTAGGTTATTTTTCTTACAAATACTTAGATATCTGATATGTTGTTGATCTAAATAAAACAGTACGAGAAAGAAAAATCTTATCATTTTATATAGATGTAATGTAACACATTCTAAAAGGCCACACATGAAATATCTTCTTCCCTTTATCCCGCCTATATACCATATTTTTTGTAAAAATCGAAGAAATCACTATTAATAGACAATGTGACGTCAACAAATCCCTTAATGACGAAGAAGAATGTACCGATGAACCAATTTATATCTAAAAAAGTCCAAAAAAGTATAAAGAAACATTCTAAAAAATGTCCACAGTTGTATTTTGAGTTACTTTAGTTTGCAGTTATACAATTTAAAATATAATACAGCATTGTGTCAAGGTTTCTCCTCTAGCTTGTTTTATGTTAATTAAGTAACAATAAAAAAACTTTAACTCTCATTTTCTCCATAATTATCTTCTAGGACTTGATCCAGTTCCACTTCTGTACCCCTCAAATATAACTCTTTAAAGTTGTGGAAATTTTTTTTCGTTGCATTTTTAGCCGACCATACTAATAGGTATGGTAGGGTATTAAGATCGGCAAAAAAAGTTTTTTAATTTCACTCAAAATTAGTTATTTGGGTCATAAATGACCTAAATACAAAATATTTTTATGGTGTCTGTCTGTCTGTCTGTCTGTCTGTCTGTTTTTTTTTATTAGATTTAAGAGGTGAAGGGGGAACCCTGCAACAGGTACTCGCCTGGTAAAACCTCCTATGTGCCAGACGAGTTATGTGGGATTTTTACCTCACTAAAACCTAACCTACACCTCTGTCCTCTCTCCAGGAACGTTCTTTCCCCGGCGGCACTCTTTGTAAATACTACTTCGCCGGGGCGTTCTTATTTGGTGATACTGCTGTCTATTCTTCGTAGGTGGTGCGAAGATCCTTGAGTATGGTCTCAGCATACTCCGCTACCTTGTTCCATGCCGATTGACTCTTCAGCATGCAGTCCACTATATTTTCTGGGCTGATGGGCAAGCCCAGATTTCTCTCGAGTTCCGTCCTTATCTTCTCGTATAGAGGGCATCGGAAGAACACGAGCTCCGCATCTTCGGTCACCACGCAGCAATGGTGACAGTTCGGGGAGTCACTTCTCTTGAATCTGTGCAAGTATGCCCGAAAGCATCCATGCCCAGTCAAGAGTTGGGTGATGTAGAATCCAACCTCCCCGTGCACACAGGTGATCCATTTGGTGACATCCGGGATTAGTCGATGTGTCCACCGACCTTTCGTCGAGCTGTCCCATCTCACTTCCCAGAGACGATGACCTTCAGGCCTCTCTTCTTCACAGAAGACCTGTCGCTGCTCGGCTTTCTTCTTACGGTGTTGTCGCTGGCGTTCTCCCGCCAAAATGTCGATAGGCAGGCATGATGCCACTCCACTCACTGCATCCTGTGATACCGTCCGGTATGCTGACGCCACTCTGATCGCTGAGAGTCGGTGGACCGATGTCATTGTCCTGCGATATGTTTTTAGTTCGAGCGATTCTGACCACACCAGTGCTCCGTATAGCAGGACGGAGGTAACTACTGTTGCAAGTAATCATCTCCGGGATTGCCTGGGGCCTCCGATATTGGACATTATCCGTGAGAGTGCGCCCTGAACTGCCCCCGCCTTCTTGCTGACGCTGGAGATATGCTCCTTGTAGTTGAGCCTCTCATCCAAGACCACTCCAAGGTACCGGATATGGGGTTGCGACTTGATATCATGGTCTCCTACTTTGATGGTGATGGTCCCCATTTTCTTCCGGCTACTCACTAGGAGTGCTTCAGTTTTATGCTCCGCCAGCGACAGGTCTGCTGATTGCATCCACTGTCTTATCCTCCTGATGGTGATGGAGAATGCAGCTTCCAGCTCCTCCAAGTATTTCGCCACAAGGACAACCGCCACGTCGTCCGCGAAAGCCACGAGTGTTGTGTTTGTCTGTCTGTCTGTCTGTCCGCCCGTCGGTAACACGATATCTCAAAAACCGCTAAACCGATTTTAACCAAATTTGGCACAAAAGTACTATGGCACCCGAGAATCTGGCCATTAGTTTTTGGTGGGGGTGGGGTTTGGTAAGGGGGTATGGGAGGGGTAAGGGGGTTTGTAATAACATCAAAATCAGTCGCAGTCGCATAAGTCGCAGTTTTTGAGATAAAAAAAAAATTGGAAAAATTCCTTTACTTTGAAACTAAAAGAAAACCAACCAAACCAAACCAACATATTTTAGTATGGGCGGCTATACGTGCCTCCCGGCGCCAATTTTATGCATCTAATTGTAGGTTTTACATAAAATGTCATATTGTACTGAAAAGGCACTAGGACAACGAAAATTTTATTTATTTTATGAAACTTTTAACAAACATTCTTTTGGAACCAAAACTCTGGGAATAACCAAGTGAAAAAAAAACAACACATCCGTTCAAAAGGTGGTACTTTTCTACAATACAGATACACCGAAAAAATAAAAAAGTTACCCAAACAACCCAACACAGACACGAAACAAACGAAGGAAACGGAGATCAAAGTCTGAGCCGTTTCTTCCTTTGAAGAAACGAAGAAACCGTCAATTTCGGATCACGCGAGCTCAACCCCGAAGGGTATACCCGATGTTAATAACAGTCCGACAGCCGAAACGTCTTGCGACTCTAATCGCGCAAAAAAATACGAAGAATGTGCCCTTTTCAGCCCTTTTATGTCGATTCTATGGTCCTTTGTGCCCTTGAGCTATAATAATAGGGTTCGATGTTGTTAAAATCGTATTTTTCCATCAAAATATTGATAATCGTTGCGAAAAAGGTATTTTGAAACTGCGATCGAAAAAAAAATGGCGTCAAAGACGGCTGGGGAATGACAATCGATGATAATTTTGGCGAGGTCCAGCACTAGGTGTCATTACTAATTTGGCGTTTCCTGCCTTAAGAAATTTTTAATTTATTTTTGTATTGAATAAAATTGATTTTTAAATGATGTACCTAGTTTTAAATTCTAGGTCCACACCATAATGTTCAGTGAGCGAATCAAATCTTGTTTATTTCGTGGAGCTGCTCGTTCCACTTCAATCTTCATTTTAGTCCCCATATGTTTTCAATGGGACTAAGGTCTGGCGAAGCTGCTGGCTATGGGATTGTTGCCAGATGGTGTTCTCGCATCCAAGTTTGAGTATAGGCAGACGTATGGCATCTTGCATTATCCTGCTGAAAACGCCAACCCTCTGAATATAAAACATAAGCCGTTTTAAGAAGAAAACAATTTAAAATATCACAATATTTTGCACTATTAACAATTCCATCAACTATACACAGAGGTGTAGCACCACGCTGAGATATTGCTCCCCAAACCATTATTTTAGTGGGAAATTTTGAAACTTGAACGGTAACATTTTCTTTTGATAGGATTTTTAGGTGGTTTCCACCAAGCTGGAAACAACTTTCGTCAGAAATAAAAACATTATTAAAATTATCTTCTTAAAAACGTTGACAAAAATCCATTCGGCAGCGAAGCCTTTGTAGAGGTGTTATTGCAGGAATTTTTTTTTGGTTTCCTTGATATGCAGCCTTGTCTTTTCAGTGACATGGGGACGGTTTCTCGACACACTTTTAATTTTCGCTGACTTCCAAATCTATTAGCCAATTTGCGAAACCCTATTTCAAAACCTTTTTTATTGTCTCATATACTGCTTTTTCCGAGTTCAGTCAATTGCACGAATTTTTTAACGTTTCGAACCATTTCTCTTTTTTTTTTATTTGCGACATTATTTCTCAAATCTTAAGCCGGTTTACAATCAACAATATTTGACAGATGGTGTTGCCATACGATTTTGGTCATAGCCTACTATCGGCACAACCTACGTGATGGATTACTGTTGTCTTAGAGTGTTACAGAAAAAAAAAACATTAAAATAATTAGGAAAAATATAAAATTCCGGATATTTTCTAGGCGGACTATATTTCTACTACATTGGCATCAAAAAATAAGGGACCGCATCTCAAAAAAAGCATAAAATCGGAGTCGGCGGATACATGCACGCAATTTTCTTTCTAGGGCTGTTTAAGGTCGGCAGGAAGAGATTACCTACACGCTCACAGACATTTGGCGTCACTCTCGCGACCACAAAGGGCCCGCTTGACCGAGAGAAAGGGATCGCCATTGTAAGCGGGGCCCTATTATTACCCAGACGAGCCGCAGAGACATTCGAAAGGGTCGAAAAATCAGCCTGATGCCTTTCGGGATAGTAGAGAGAAAATAATAATACACATACAAAAAACTTTCATGTTTTTTTTTAATTTTCTCTAAGACAGTACGGAAATTTGGACAAATATAAACGGGATTAACCATTTTAGAAGAAGCAAATTTTTTTATGAAAAATGTATTTTTCTCAAAATGTCAATAATAAAGAAGTTTTTCCTCTTACAGAGACAATCCGTATACAAGCCCTATAACATAGTTTTAATGAACAGTGCTTTCCATGAAATCAATAAAATGAAAAATATAGGAAATAATATACAGGTACTGATTTGTTTCGAAAATCGACAACTATGAAACTATGAACCCTTCCTGGACATAAACGGTAAATTGTGAGACAGGAAATTGTAGAGATAAACAAGCCCTATAACATAGGATACAACATTTTAATAAACAGTGCTTTCCATAAAATCAATAAAATGAAAAATATAGGACTGATTTTACTGATTATACTGATTTCTTTCGAAAATCGAAAACTATGAAACTATGAACTCTTCCTGGACACAAACGGTACATTGTGAGACAGGAAATTGTAGAGAGAAACAAGCCCTATAACGTAGGATACAACATTTTAATGAACAGTGCTTTCCATAAAATCAATAAAATGAAAAATAAAGGAAATAATATACAGGTACTGATTTCTTTCGAAAATCGACAACTATGAAACTATGAACCCTTCCTGGACACAAACGGTACATTGTGAGACAGGAAATTGTAGAGAGAAACAAGCCCTATAACATAGGATACAACATTTTAATGAAAAGTGCTTTCCATAAAATCAATAAAATGAAAAATATAGGAAAAAATATACAAGTACTGATTTCTTTCGAAAATCGACAACTATGAAACTATGAACCCTTACCGGACACAAACGGTACATTGTGAGACAGGAAATTGTAGAGAGAAACAAGCCCTATAGCATAGGATACAACATTTTAATGAACAGTGCTTTCCAAAAACCAATAAAATGAAAAATATACGAAATAATATACATGTACTGATTTCTTTCGAAAATCGACAACTACGAAACTATGAACCCTTCCTGGACACAAACGGTACATTCTGAGAGAGGAAATTGTAGAGAGAAACAAGCCCTATAACATAGGATACAACATTTTAATGAACAGTGCTTTCCAAAAACCAATAAAATGAAAAATATACGAAATAATATACATGTACTGATTTCTTTCGAAAATCGACAACTACGAAACTATGAACCCTTCCTGGACACAAACGGTACATTCTGAGAGAGGAAATTGTAGAGAGAAACAAGCCCTATAACATAGGATACAACATTTTAATGAACAGTGCTTTCCATAAAAATCAATAAAATGAAAAAATATAGAAATAATATACAGGTACTGATTTCTTTCGAAAATCGACAACTATGAAACTATGAACCCTTCCTGGACATAAACGGTAAATTGTGAGACAGGAAATTGTAGAGAGAAACAAGCCCTATAACATAGGATACAACATTTTAATGAACAGTGCTTTCCATAAAATCAATAAAATGAAAAATATAGGAAATAATATACAGGTACTGATTTCTTTCGAAAATCGACAACTATGAAACTATGAACCCTTCCTGGACACAAACGGTACATTGTGAGACAGGAAATTGTAGAGAGAAACAAGCCCTATAACATAGGATACAACATTTTAATGAACAGTGCTGTCCATAAAATCAATAAAATGAAAAAATATATGTAATAATATACAGGTACTGGTTTCTTTCGAAAATCGACAACTATGAAACTATGAACTCTTCCTGGACACAAACGGTACATTGTGAGACAGGAAATTGTAGAGAGAAACAAGCCTCTATAACATAGGATACAACATTTTAATGAACAGTGCTGTCCATAAAATCAATAAAATGAAAAATATATGTAATAATATACAGGTACTGATTTCTTTCGAAAATCGACAACTATGAAACTATGAACCCTTCCTGGACACAAACGGTACATTGTGAGACAGGAAATTGTAGAGAGAAACAAGCCCTATAACATAGGATACAACATTTTAATGAACAGTGCTGTCCATAAAATCAATAAAATGAAAAATATATGTAATAATATACAGGTACTGATTTCTTTCGAAAATCGACAACTATGAAACTATGAACCCTTCCTGGACACAAACGGTACATTGTGAGACAGGAAATTGTAGAGAGAAACAAGCCCTATAACATAGATACACATTTTAATGAACAGTGCTGTCCATAAAATCAATAAAATGAAAAATATATGTAATAATATACAGGTACTGATTTCTTTCGAAAATCGACAACTATGAAACTATGAACTCTTCCTGGACACAAACGGTACATTGTGAGACAGGAAATTGTAGAGAGAAACAAGCCCTATAACATAGGATACAACATTTTAATGAAAAGTGCTTTCCATAAAATCAATAAAATAAAAATATATGTAATAATATATATGTACTGATTTCTTTCGAAAATCGACATCTATGAAGCTATGAACCCTTCCTGGACACAAACGGTACATTGTGAGACAGGAAATTGTAGAGAGAAACAAGCTCTATAACATAGGATACAACATTTTAATGAACAGTGCTTTCCATAAAATCAATAAAATGAAAAATGTAGGAAATAATATAAAAGTACTGATTTCTTTCGAAAATCGACAACTATTAAACTATGAACCCTTCCTGGACACAAACGGTACATTGTGAGACAGGAAATTGTAGAGAGAAACAAGCTCTATAACATAGGATACAACATTGGAATGAACAGTGCTTTCCATAAAATCAATAAAATGAAAAATATAGGAAATAATATACAAGTACTGATTTCTTTCGAAAATCGACAACTATGAAACTATGAACCCTTACTGGACACAAACGGTACATTGTGAAACAGGAAATTGTAGAGAGAAACAAGCCCTATAACATAGGATACAACATTTTAATGAACAGTGCTTTCCATAAAATCAATAAAATGAAAAATATAGGAAATAATATACAAGTACTGATTTCTTTCGAAAATCGACAACTATTAAACTATAAACCCTTCCTGGTCACAAACTGTACATTGTGAGACAGGAAATTGTACAGAGAAACAAGCCCTATAACATAGGATACAACATTTTAATGAACAGTGCTTTCCATAAAATCAATAAAATGAAAAAATATATGTAATAATATACAGGTACTGGTTTCTTTCGAAAATCGACAACTATGAAACTATGAACTCTTCCTGGACACAAACGGTACATTGTGAGACAGGAAATTGTAGAGAGAAACAAGCCCTATAACATAGGATACAACATTTTAATGAACAGTGCTGTCCATAAAATCAATAAAATGAAAAATATATGTAATAATATACAGGTACTGATTTCTTTCGAAAATCGACAACTATGAAACTATGAACTCTTCCTGGACACAAACGGTACATTGTAAGACAGGAAATTGTAGAGAGAAACAAGCCCTATAACATAGGATACAACATTTTAATGAACAGTGCTGTCCATAAAATCAATAAAATGAAAAATATATGTAATAATATACAGGTACTGATTTCTTTCGAAAATCGACAACTATGAAACTATGAACCCTTCCTGGACACAAACGGTACATTGTGAGACAGGAAATTGTAGAGAGAAACAAGCCCTATAACATAGGATACAACATTTTAATGAACAGTGCTGTCCATAAAATCAATAAAATGAAAAATATATGTAATAATATACAGGTACTGATTTCTTTCGAAAATCGACAACTATGAAATATGAACTCTTCCTGACACAAACGGTACATTGTGAGACAGGAAATTGTAGAGAGAAACAAGCCCTATAACATAGGATACAACATTTTAATGAACAGTGCTGTCCATAAAATCAATAAAATGAAAAATATATGTAATAATATACAGGTACTGATTTCTTTCGAAAATCGACAACTATGAAACTATGAACCCCTCCTGGACACAAACGGTACATTGTAAGACAGGAAATTGTAGAGAGAAACAAGCCCTATAACATAGGATACAACATTTTAATGAACAGTGCTGTCCATAAAATCAATAAAATGAAAAATATATGTAATAATATACAGGTACTGATTTCTTTCGAAAATCGACAACTATGAAACTATGAACTCTTCCTGGACACAAACGGTACATTGTGAGACAGGAATTGTAGAGAGAAACAAGCCCTATAACATAGGATACAACATTTTAATGAACAGTGCTGTCCATAAAATCAATAAAATGAAAAATATATGTAATAATATACAGGTACTGATTTCTTTCGAAAATCGACAACTATGAAACTATGAACTCTTCCTGGACACAAACGGTACATTGTAAGACAGGAAATTGTAGAGAGAAACAAGCCCTATAACATAGGATACAACATTTTAATGAACAGTGCTGTCCATAAAATCAATAAAATGAAAAAATATATGTAATAATATATACAGGTACTGATTTCTTTCGAAAATCGACAACTATGAAACTATGAACTCTTCCTGACACAAACGGTACATTGTGAGACAGGAAATTGTAGAGAGAAACAAGCCCTATAACATAGGATACAACATTTTAATGAACAGTGCTGTCCATAAAATCAATAAAATGAAAAATATATGTAATAATATACAGGTACTGATTTCTTTCGAAAATCGACAACTATGAAACTATGAACCCTTCCTGGACACAAACGGTACATTGTGAGACAGGAAATTGTAGAGAGAAACAAGCCCTATAACATAGGATACAACATTTTAATGAACAGTGCTGTCCATAAAATCAATAAAATGAAAATATATGTAATAATATACAGGTACTGATTTCTTTCGAAAATCGACAACTATGAAACTATGAACCCTTACCGGACACAAAACGGTACATTGTGAGACAGGAAATTGTAGAGAGAAACAAGCCCTATAACATAGGATACAACATTTTAATGAACAGTGCTGTCCATAAAATCAATAAATGAAAAATATATGTAATAATATACAGGTACTGATTTCTTTCGAAAATCGACAACTATGAAACTATGAACTCTTCCTGGACACAAACGGTACATTGTAAGACAGGAAATTGTAGAGAGAAACAAGCCCTATAACATAGGATACAACATTTTAATGAACAGTGCTGTCCATAAAATCAATAAAATGAAAAAATATATGTAATAATATACAGGTACTGATTTCTTTCGAAAATCGACAACTATGAAACTATGAACTCTTCCTGGACACAAACGGTACATTGTGAGACAGGAAATTGTAGAGAGAAACAAGCCCTATAACATAGGATACAACATTTTAATGAACAGTGCTGTCCATAAAATCAATAAAATGAAAAAAATATATGTAATAATATACAGGTACTGATTTCTTTCGAAAATCGACAACTATGAAACTATGAACTCTTCCTGACACAAACGGTACATTGTGAGACAGGAAATTGTAGAGAGAAACAAGCCCTATAATATAGGATACAACATTTTAATGAACAGTGCTTTCCATAAAATCAATAAAATGAAAAATATAGGAAATATAATACAGGTACTGATTTCTTTCGAAAATCGACAACTATGAAACTATGAACTCTTCCTGGACACAAACGGTACATTGTGAGACAGGAAATTGTAGAGAGAAACAAGCCCTATAACATAGGATACAACATTTTAATGAACAGTGCTGTCCATAAAATCAATAAAATGAAAAATATATGTAATAATATACAGGTACTGATTTCTTTCGAAAATCGACAACTATGAAACTATGAACCCTTCCTGGACACAAGTTCAAAACAATTCTACCTATATTGAAAATATTTCGAAGTGGTCATAGATTTCCTAAGAAGATTAGTAAACCTAAAGTACCTGTTTGTAGACAGTACGTTACTGATCGCATCTCCAAAGGACATCGAAATATAGACCGAAAGGACTTAGGGCATAGATCAGTTACAAATCCTCTTAGCATTATGTCAATAGGCATTTGTGTTGAGCATGCCTACCGATATCTCCATTGGTTAAAGGTTGTTTGGGTTGAGTATTTGAACCAAATGTTTCAGTCTAATGAGTTTCTCTGCTTGAAATTAAAGAAAAACAGTTGTGTGCTGTTGAAGTTGCAAAACATTTCTCATTAACTCTGTCTTTCTGTCTTTTGTTTATCAGGTCACCCATGTTTTTTTGGTGAATTGCTGCCCGAATAGAAAAACGAAACACTTTTATACAGGGGTCCCAGAAATAAGTGCAAATATTCTGTATATATTCTATACTAACGGCCGGCAAAGGTTAGTCTTGGGTCGAGATTTCCGTATGTAAGAAGAGTACAATGCGTTTATAATGTACTGAACAAAGAGAGGACAGTAAACATGTTGCCAAACGTATGAAATAAACCGAAAAACTGTGCACATCGCTAAGAGACGTGGAAGGGGATATAGCAGATTTGTCGCAGTTGACCGGTCGACCCAATCAATACCTCTGTCAGTGCTTAAAGTTCTAGGGAAAGGTGTACGTCATGCGTTTAGCTTCACGATTTAATTACTTCTCGTGATACTTGATTTGTTTATTTATTAACGAATCGTTGTAATTTTCCCTATAGCTTGATTTTTTTTAAGTGCACGCTAGAAACACTTGCATTTTTGGTAAAAATAAGTGGAATTGAGTGGGTGTTCGATAGTGGTCGCGCTATTAGAACTCTGAATTCAAAAATCGATATCTCCAAATCTATTAGAAATAATAGATTGTAGTTTTTTCAAGAACTTTGTTAATATTTCTGCTGTATTTTCTTTGTAGACAGTATGTGAAAATCTTTATCAATAAAAAAATTACACGATTGCTAAAAATTGCTATGCTCTAAAAATAAATGGATGGATTGTTTACAATTTTTGAATGGAAAAAACAACCTTATCGAATTTTTCTTATGTGAACATATTGTAAAATATCCGATCTTAAAAATAAAAAAAGTTTCAATATCTAAAGTGGTTCTTGAGTTTTGGCCTGTTATGTGTTAAGAAGTTGAGTTTTTAAATTATCGCGATTACTGACGTTTTCTCGTTATAAAAAAATGACACCCTAACGATATCCTTATAACTCCATTTCAGATGCTCAGAAACATTACAAACCTAATGATTTTATCTAGTTATCTATTGAAAAAAAAAAGTCTTTTAAAAATAAGCGGTTTGCGATCGTGATTTTACTTTACTTGATAGGGAAAGGCGTATCGGCAACGCCGCAACAGCATCCGTCGCGCGTCGCGTCGGTCGGTCGCATTTCTCTCACTCCGACTTAATAAGATCCCTATGCGATTTACTTCCACACATGTAAATGCCGACCCAAAAGTAACAGTTGCCAGCACGGTATATAAAGCGAGAAAAATCTTCGTGAGAATGAAATCATTTTTTACAAGACGAGACCTCAGTGCGGAAGTCGGAACTCGAATGGCCAGATGCTACGTCTTCTCTGTGTTACTCTATGGATGTGAGAGCTGGACACTGGATTCACAGACCGAAAAGAGAACAGGAGCCTTCGAAAGGTATGTATACAGACGGATGCTGCGAATTTCATGGGTACAAAGGATCACTAACGATGAAGTACTCCAGCGCATGCAGAAACAAAAAGAGATACTGAACACCATCAAGGAAAGAAAAATGGAATACCTGGATCATGTGATGAGAGGTGGTAGATACGAAATACTGCACCTCATAATAGAGGGCAAAGTGCAAGGGAAAAGATCAGTAGGAAGACGCCAGAACTCACGGCTAAAAGATTTGAGGAGATGGTTTGAACGCTCGTCTGCGGGAATCTTCCGGACTGCAGTTTCCAGAGCCACAATTGCCATTTGGATCGCCAACCTTCGGCAGGAGAGGGCGTAATAAGAAGAAAGTCTTTTCTAAAAAGAAAATTAAATTTAAATCTTTTTCTATTTCGGAACAAACATTTAAATCACAGATCATTTTAAAAAAGACTTAAAGTCAGCTTTCGAAGAATGACTTAAAATCAAATGACTTACTAGTAAAAATATAATAAATTTAAATTTATTTTCCCCGAGAGTTGACTGTAGTAGACCAAACTGGCCTAACGACTGAACAAAGGTAGTACCCCTGGTAGAGTTCCCCGCGGCACCGCGTCGGACAGTACCTGGCCGGCCACGGCGCCAGCTGAACACACCTACGGCCTTTTGAAGGGGGCCGAAGCCGCCGCCAAAGACCCGGAGGCTCCGGTACCACCGTCGGTGGTACCATCGCCAGTTACGTATGCGAGGTCGCTAACTGACGACTAACAATGATTTATTTAGAGCACGTTGGTGGAATTATATTCGATATGTTAATTTTTTCGAAATGTTAAGATATAGAGTGGTAGCAGTAGCACCGTGTTGGTGCACGGGCGGATCCAAGAACGAAAAAGGGCATCTGATGGTGCTGGAATTGATTGGAGCTGTCCAAAGACAGTTTAAGTTTAAACCAGTCCCTTAAAGAGTATATTCGCTGTGCCATAGAGTGCTGGACTGTTCGGGTCGCTCTCAGGGGTTGGGTAAAGCGGAAGGAAGTTGGTGCGGCCGAAGGAAATACCTATATGTTATATATATTTCAGAAACCTGCCTAAGGGCGCAAACATAGTGAGGCGGCGCTGCTCGCCAGGATGCTAGCCGTGATACATCCTACGCGCACTGTTTTAAAACGGTGAGTAAGTGCGCGTAGGATGCATCGCGACTATCGTACAAACATAGTGCGGGGCATTTCATCTCGATGCGATGCGCGCCATTCACCTCGCCATCCGGCGATGCTGAATCAAACATGTACAAATTTATGCGTCAAAACATACTGGAGCCTCGCCACGCACCTAGATGTTCAGCGCGATGCTTCCTAAAAAACAAAATTTTGTTTTTTGCGAGAAGCGGACGCGGATGCCTGAAACTTTACATTTGATTGGTCGGTTTAGGATCACAATTCGTCGAGCATATGTCGAACTAGAGTCGGGTGGAATAAAATGTTCACAATACTAATATATTTAATTTATTACCAACAATGTAATAACCTTGATTCTACAGGGTCCGTCTGTAGTTCTAATAATAAAAAACTTATGAATTTTGTAGTCCAGACATAAAGTATGTATTAGGATGTATTTGAAGAAAATATTTGAACTTCTAAAGAGTGGCTCAAAAAAGTGTGAGTGGATCGCGAATATTTTTTTAAATGGAACACCTATATACGGGGTGGCGCAACTCATTCGCGTCGGTTGATTATGCGAAAACGGAACTATGTAGAAACAAAATATTTTATGGGCATATGTGGGAAGACCATGTGCATAATTTAAAATTGTTTTGAAATGTACAGGGTGTGTCAGAACTAAGATTTACACCAAAATTATATTTTTTCTTATGGAACAGCCGATATTTTATTTCTTATTTGGATCCTTGGACACAACATTTAAATATGCATGCTACAATGGAATAGATTATCAACACCCTGTACATTACTTTTCAGAATTAATTCTTGTGCTGAGTTTAAAGATAGAGAAATAAACTTTACTGAAAAATTGTATTGCTGCCTTAAATTTATACAGGGGTACCAAAAATTGATGATTTATTTTAAATATTTATTTTACATAAAAACTTTGTTATTTCAAATACGACAACCTATTTTTTTAAATAAATCGAAACAGATTCAAATGCTCTTTCAAACTACATATATTAGGGTGTCCTATACCTATCTAGCTCAGATTTTGAATAAAGAGCAATTTTTCAATAAAATGGCAACAAAGAGGGCTGATGTCGTCATGGCAAGTTTCTAGTGACAGTAGCTATTTTCAAAATCGAAATTAGTTTATGGACTTTACATATTGATAGCAAGTACTTTAAGCACTAGTTGATTTAAAAGAGTATACCATTAATATTGCAAATTATATTCTATCCTCTCATAGTATATGTCTTTTTAATTTTTTGATAATGTAACGAGCACTTTGTTTACTCACTTGTTTCGTCGAACTGCTTGAAACCATTTTTGCTTTTGATCAAATCGGTGTGAGAAACTATGAAGCTATAAAATTTTGTTTCGGGAGAGTTGAATATCCGGGAAAGTTGAGTTATTGAATGTAATTGCACCCAACAACGCCCTAATTGCGCTCTCCTTTATGTGTTAACATTTTTTCGGCAATTTTATTAACATTTGAAATTGTCACAACACAGCACGACGCTGACGCCTAGTTCGAATTCTCTTTCGTTTATTTTTTACCACCCGAAACAGCGTTACATCAGACAAACCTGGTACCTCAGTGTTTTATCTCTTTTTTTCACAAAATTCCAAACACACGTGCCTTGATTAAGGTTTGCAGAGCTTCAGCATTTGCTATAAAATAGAGAGCAATTTTTTACAAAACCATAGAAATTATATATCACCGTAATCACAAAACTTCAATCTATTTCCGTATTGTAACGGAATTTTAAATTATGTCTTTATTTTCGGGAAAATTTAGTCCAAGTATAAGGAATATTTTGTTATATAAAAATAAGGAAGTTGTCTAAAAATGTGCTACAATACGGATATGGTATAATCCTTTATCTTTAATTTCCTTCTTCATTTGTGTAAAAATAGCTAGCCAGTTTTACATAAAACGTTAAATGTCAAACGCTTATTTTGCTACTTTTTCAGACTAGTGAAAACTCTTAAGTTAATACTGATGAAAAAGAAACAAAGAAATGGCATCTTTGAATCAGTAGAATGATATACCGGTGGTTTATAACGAGGATTAAATTAATAGGGCGAAAGTATAAGTAAGACGACACCAACATTAATCTAATTGAATTTTTTCGACCTCTTTGGCATCGCTAACACAGATATAGGAGATACATACACCTCCGCTCCGCATCTTATTTAAACGAGACATCCTTATTATCTTGCATACATCTCTTAGCAGCCGGAACAGCCCTATTAAAATTATTCGTGTCTTATGTCATATAATAACAACAACAACAACTAGAGTTTGACTATAGTTTGCACGCTACGATAAGTATCTTGTTCTTGTTTTTTTTCTTAATAAATTTTTAAACACTTTGTATAAGGTAGTATTATTTTCAATAATTGCAACACAATACAGAGTGTCTAAAATTTTATTTTAAATAATTACTAGCTTTAAACGGCAGTACCTTGTTTAATTTAAATAGAACACCCTGTATATTTTACGAGAATCAGATGCACAATTTAATTGTCTATCAAATTGTAGTATACGATTTTTTACCTATCTCTTCAGATTTTCGTATTCTTATAATTTAGACCTCATTTATCAATATACCCATGGAATATTGACATTTTAGATTATTTTTAAAAATGTAACAAATTTTTAAAGAGTACAGGTACTAATATTATCAATATAATTCAAAACTGTTTAAATATTTGTAAAAGACGAACAATTAATATGATCCCAGTATTCGAACTACATTAATTGGCTGTTTGCCTTGGTTAATATTTGCTCCAAATACTAAAAAAACTGAATTTTAACACCTGTATTTAACACCTTATAAATTTTATTTCATTTTTGACGAATGCTTATTATAATAATAACCCTAGATTAAGATTTTTTTTTTTAATAAATGGGCTCTAATAATATTACCGGTTTGTGCAACTGGTTCTCCTAAAGTATACAGGGTGTTTCATTTAAATTAAACAAGTTATTGCCGTTTAAAGCTAGTAATTATTTAAAATAAATTTTTAGACACGCTGTATAAGGTAATATTATTTTCATTATAGCAACGCAGAATTTAGTAAATAGAAAAACTTCAGTACAATATTTAGTTTTAAAAACTTAGGCATCTTCACAAAATCGTAAATATTTCAAAAACGGTAGGATTAAAATGCGGTAAACCTTAATCAAATTTACCCTTATTTGAATTGTAGAAACTAAAAATGTAATAATATACAGGGTGTTCCATTTAAAAAATAAAACTTTGATATTTTTACTGTATTTGGGACACTCTGTACCTTTAGCAGTCCTCCAATGATACAATCACTCAAGATTGCTAAAAATCCAATCATTTGGCTACAATGCTCCGAGTCGAATGAGGTGAATATCGCTGTATAACATTTTGTTTGTTTATGTTGGATCAAAACAGATTAATGTATATCAGGTAATGTATATTATTTACGTATCCCTGTGATTTGTGGTAACATTACAACTATGAATCAACAGATATTTTAAAATTCGCATATGGATTTCTTTTATACAATAAAGTCAGTGTTGACCATTAGTAGGTACCGAATAAAATGATAAATACCTTAGGATCGGACAGAACAAACACAGACCTACCGCGGTAGCTACAGATTAAGGACACAGCACAAAGACCAGCCGACATAAAGATTAATCTTTTTTCCTTTTCTATTACAAATCTCATTTGTTTCTAAAAACCGTAGCCCCGATACACGAAGAATATTAACAGTGGAAGAGAATTGGTACCTTTTTTACCTGTTCGAAAACTCCAATTTTCGAAAATGTCACACACAGACCTCGAAATTCGACTTGGATAGTAGACGGGCGTGAAGAACCAGCTTTAGATCGAGGGGCTGGCGGACTGTCAACCTGGAAAAAGGAACAGAAAATTATTACTCAAAATTTTGACGCCCACTTAGCGGGTTTTCGAAAAAAAAAAGAGAATAAATACGCCTACAGTGTTGTTTGAATGTTCTAAGGGGTCGTGGTAACACATAAAATACAAAATAGCTGTTTTTTTTGGGTTTATTTATGTATAATAAAAAAGTCACTAGGATATAAATCCGGCGAATACGGAGGGTGATCCAGCAGGTAAGCATCCAGAGGTTAATGCATTGTTGTAAAAAAATAAAAAACTTGTGGTAGGTACCTTATTCTTTCAACATCCATTAAATTGCCTCAAATTTTGTAATGCAAAAATTCTAGCACCTATTTTACGTGTATGGCGGGTTTCAGTTAAACTAAAAGACAGAGCGGCGGTAAATGTCAAAGAGTATGATAAACTAGGGCTCCAGGTACTTAAGGGTGCGTTTTGTAGAGCCCCCTGGTGTTTTACGGTGTGTCGACACGAGAGCATTATGTTGGGAGAAAGATTCTTTGATCCTCACCCAGATACCGATAGCTGAAGTATCTGCAATGTTTGTTTTTATTTTTATTAATATTGTATGGAGCTCTGTTTTAAACTAGGTAGGAATAGATATTTACGATACAAGTGAGTTAATAGCATCATTAAGACACTCGTGTCAAAGTTAGGTTAGGTTAGGTTATTGATGTCACTAGTTTAAAAAATGAGCGATTCGGAAAGTATTCCCTCTGGCATTGAAGAAGAGGCATTCAGAGCCATTTCTGGATTGCTTCCAGCAAGATCGAAACAGAACTATGAATATACATACTATAAGTACGAAAAATGATACTATCAACTATCGACTTATTTTTTTTTAAACCAAACTCAAATTCAAACTGTAGACCATTAGACACAACCATTAGAAATACCTTGAATTGATCGATGTTATCCTATTAAAAATCGCGTTCGGTTTTTAGATCACGATACTCGTGAAAAACCAGCTACGATCAACCATCGTTATTATACCCCCCACTCTACCTATATTTTTTGTTCTTTGGCCCAGGGGGGTGACAGTGAAATAGGAAAATTGGAAACAGTCATTAGTGTCATTCCTGTCATTCTCCTCACAACAAGTATGGCCGCCTAGACAAGGACAGCATTGTTTTTGTCTAACTATTGTCTAACTTTACAGTTTAGAATTGACAGATTTCAGTTTCAGAGACAACTTCAGATTTGTTCTAGAACAAATTAGAAAATATTCGACGCCATTTTAATTCACACAGTTTAGTTTCGTTTTGGAAGTTCAATTTAATATTTCGGCTGAAATTTATAAATATAAAGGTAATAAAGTATATAAAATATATTATATTACATGAAGAATCATGGAGAAAATGACGTTTCTGCAGTAGTAGGTATGTCCCATGTATATGAAAAATAGGTAGTAAATAAACACTGTTTTTACATTTTATGCAAGAAAATGGTGTTATAATCTCTTCGATCGGCGATTTTTTTGAAAATGGAAACAATTTACAGCAAGGTAAGATCATTTTTAACTATAGCCAACATTAGTTATCTCCAGTATGTGCGATTTATTGTCAATAATGCAATAAATCGGACTGATAATCTGATTATTTTATCCGACTAAAAGTCTCTTTTTGATTTATAAGCCAGGTCTCTTTGGGAATCATGGACGCTTTTTTTAAACAATATATTTATATTTTATACCTATTGATATTTTTACATTGTTAATTTTAGTATAAAAAAATTGTTTTTCTGTTTTCAGGTTTTTGTATAAGGCTCCCGTTTTCATGATCCTGCCCCCGTTTTCTGTCCGTGATGGCTGAGAATACGTGTATTTATTTACAAATTACTGTAAGTCATGCTTATACCTTACTAATTTACCTTAAAATTGCATTTAATTAAGTAATTGCTGTAGAAATCATTCAATTCTTTATTTTTTATATTTATTTAGTCACGTGGTTCATATTTCAAATAAATATGTTTGAATAAAATTTCGTTTTGTTTTATTTATATTATATTTATGATAAGAAAGAGTACAAATTAATTACATATAAACTAAAAGAGGGCCCGCCATTGAATAACCGGAAACGGAAATAAAAATGAAGCCATCATGTCAACCTGTCAATTGGAAAATTAGTTCTCCAGACGACAACGAAGGCTTTCGGTTGCGTATCGTGTTTCCACGATTTAACACAGAGTTGACACTTCTTTCTAGTTAATTATTTTATGCTTTGGACTACCTTTGCATTATCCCTATCCATGTCAAAAGGCGTAGTAGGCCATGCCAGACGTTTGTATTCCAAGGCGATCTAGATAGATTTTTCTTCGTATAAAAAATATCTTTTAAGAGTATTTCTTTCGTACGTTAGTGTATTTTAATGTGTGTTTTAAAGAAAGGCACATACTGTACTGTGAAATGTGGGTCGTCGGCCCCAAGTCGCTAGTCGTTGGTCCCATTTAATTTACGGTAGAGGCCGGACGCGTCTACATCCAGCCGAAGAGGCGTTGATGCCTCTAAAGATCCTGTTAAAAAAGTATTATTTCTGCTTTTGAGCGAGCCGACTCTGGCGCCCATCGTTAAAACGATTAATTTGCTCAACAGTTCGTTTATGGCCTCGTTTTTGCGCCGGCAGACGCGACCACTTGGTTGCAGTAACGTTCCTTCGGTTTCTTTCGGCTTTTGCGATATATGTGCGAAATAGGGTCAAGTCGAGACTGAAAAAATACTTAAAAATAATTTTAAAGAATCAAATCAGTTACTCTATGAATAATAGAATGTGGAGTACCACAAGGCTCAGTACTATAGGCCCTATTTTGTTTCTTCTTTTTATTAACGACATTGCTAACATAAACATCAATGGTAAAATATGTCTTTTTGCGGACGACACTAGCTTCACTTCATAGGATTATATAAAATGACTTAATCACCATTAAATCTTGGTGCGATTCGAACCTCCTGAGTCTCAACATTTCTAAAACTAAAGCTTTGTCGTATAAAAACTCGCTGCAGCCTTTTGTACTTAACAACACCACCACTGACGTCGTAAAATCTGTAAAATTCTTAGGGCTTGTTGTATTGACAATTCTCTGAAATGGGACATGCATATCGACGTTTTGCCGAAAAAATTAAGCTCTGCCTGTTTTTGCATTAAGATCTGTTTCTAAGGAGCTTAACTTGTCAGTGGCTAGAACTGTTTATTATGCACTTTTTGAGTCGCACCTCAGATATATGCCCTTCCATTCTGGGGTACGTGTTGTGCGACTCAATTTGACCGCATTTTCAAGCTCCAGAAGAGAGCTGTTCGATATTCACTGGGACTAAACAGCAGAACTCATTGCCAGGACTTTTTTAAGAAATTAAAAATATTAACTCTTCTTTATTTATATTTGAATCCGTTTGCCTAATACGTAAGCATGTATCAGCCTCTCAAGAAAGGCCATCTCACACTTATCCACTCAGGAACGCGGCGCAAGATCTTTATCTACCTACCCCACGCTCAGAGTTAGTTAAAAGTTCAATATTATACAAGTCGAAAAAAATGCACAACCACCTGCAATTTGAAATCAAATCCATAACATAATTTTCTTCATTTCGCAAAGCATTGAAAACTTATTTACTAGACAAGTCATCGTCTTGTATAAAAAAATAACTATTTCCTCTTGTAAAGACAATGCGGGGACATACTGTAGTACTGAAGAGTAAAACTGACACACAAAAATATGAAATAAAATTTATTATCCATATAACACACTTTAAAGTAGTTTTATTGACCAATTTACCTCTTTTTCTATATATTTTCGTGCAAATCCAATTAAGCATATTAGAAACCGGTCCCCAAGTCTAATTACCCCCATCCCTTACCCCTCGTACCCCTCAAACCTCGTCTAATTAAGGTTAAGTACCCCTCCGCATCCCCGACATCCTCGGGGCTTAGAAAAAAATCCATAATATCCATTTTAATTAAATTAATCGCCCGGATTACCGATATTTAATAAGCGACAAGCTATTAAAACTGCGATAATTATTTTTATACGGTACGGTTTTGACGGTTTGTTTATTTATTTGATTTATTTTTGGGTTTGTGGCCGATTAAAGTGGTTTCTTTTTGAGGATTGATTTGGTGAAGATGTTTGGTCTGTAAAAGTTAGAAAAAACGATAATTTGAAAAATGTATTTAATTTATTAGATGGATTTTAGTTGGTATAACCTAATATGTAGTTAAATTAACTATTGTACTTTAAATCAAATTAAAACCTGATCCAAAAAGTTATACAGGGTGGGACAAAAATTAATATTGAACATTCGTCACTTTCAAAAGTATGTTATTATTAGTAGTGGGAACTATCGAATGAATACTATCGAAACATTCGATAGTTGCAATTCATTCGAATAATTCGATAGTTAGTAAGAAAACATTCGTTGAAAACTATTCGAATAAAAATTATCGAATAGATCCGTCATCTGCCTTGAAATATTGTATTCTAGTAATTCGGCAGCAAAAACCATTCATTTATAAAATTCATTCATTTATGAAATTCATTCATTCGTCAGGATCGATTATAATAAAATATTAACTGAATTTTAGTTGTCGCCCGGCGACGTAGGTTTCTTTCCGAGACAGCGGTCGGCGGCAATGCTATGAAAGAAGCCGGCATCTTTGATTTTTTGCGGAGTCAGATATAGATAAGGACACATTATTTTTTTATTGAGGTGCTAGTATTTACACAGAAAATACATTATGAAAGGCGCTGTTGCCATATTTTGGTATTAGTTGATATTAGCAAAGAATATTATTGTTTGGCTTTAGTTAATTAGGGAATATATAGAGATACTATATATTCTGCATTTTTTTATTAATATTCTGTTGTTACACTGCAATAATACTTGTTATTTTGGATGTAGTAAAATTATTTTTAATGTTTTTTAGCAAAGACTGGTTTAATAAATAATAATAACAGTAATAATTTATTATACCTATTAACAACAAAATTTAAAATCATTTAATATAAATATTTTCTTTTAAGTAGTAGCAAAATATAAACAACAAATTAGAGGTTAAAATTATTTATATTAGATCCTATTTAAAAATAATATAGTCTCTAAATTTTTTGGCAACGTTGGTTTATTAAATAATAATAATTACAGAACTAATTTGTTATATTAACAACACATTTTAAAATCATGAAATATAAACATTTATTAATTTTCTAAGCATGCAGGGTAATGGAAGGAAAATATAAATAAAAAATTAGAAATCAAAATTATTTATATTAGGTGCTTTATATTACTATTTAAAAATTATATTTACTTTTACTGGCATTTACTTTAAAAAATAAATGAAATATTTTTTCTTCGCAAAAAACTACATGTAAAAGAATTAGCATAAACAAAATATAAACATCGTTAACTTTTTTTTTAAATTGGCACGTGTAAAACTTTCATTTTAATTTTCTCACCCCATAGTTTGAGTTCGATAACCATTTACTTAAATATGATTATACAACCACATTACTTAAATATGATTATTAAGTTCAACTAATTCATATTATTAAAACATCTAAAATAAAAATATGTATTTTTAAAATTAATTGTAAGTTCATCTAATCTCTCTTAAAAATTGCTACTTCTCAAAATTTCCCATTAAAAAATAGACCATATACCATATAAAATTAAATAATTGAAAGATCGGACTACGGAAAACCACACAAATTTTCGGAAAAATTTTGACCACCTGCACATGCACACAATCGTCAATAAATAAAATTAAAAAATAACTACTATTTTAGTATTTTAACTATTTATACGGCGAAGTTATAAAAATTTGGAAGAACTAATAATGCACCGACGCATACAAAAATCAAACGAATACTAAATTTCATTTATCAAAAGCATTCGATAGTCGTGGCTCAACGATAACCATTTAGTCGCACGGCGAGGTTGTCACATATGCTTTAGTATACAAATGAATGAATGATTTTATTCGAATAAAACCATTCGATAGTTGAAATCATTCATTCATTAACCATTCGATAGTCTAATTCATTCGATAGTTCCCATCGCTAGTTATTATTTTATTTTAAAGGGAACACCCAGTATATTATTCCGATATTCAATGGAGAATTCATGTCTCTTCAAAATACTATAAGGTTGCCTACCCCTCAAACAAAAATTTTACTAGATATTTTCTTTATTATTTGATAAAATCTAGGTGGCTGTGATATGTCTGACGTTACTTCAACATAGCTGGTTAACATTTTGTGTCAGTTAAAACAAAAAAAATTCTCAGAAATTTGCCGAAAATGCAAACTTATCCTACATCAGAGAGAATTGATATGATTTTATTAGTTGGTGAATGCATTGTGCAATGCCTTTTAAAATAAAAAAATCCTTCTGAAAAGACAATCATTTTATGCAATTAACAGGAAAGGAAGCATTTTGAGCATTTCATTTCATCTAGCTAATTTTTGTCACATAAATTTACAAGAAAGAAAATCCAGAAAAGATCTAGTAGTTCCCAAATTTAAGCAAAAATATTTTTTTTCGAAATTTTCAAATTAAAGTAACTCGGTTATTTTGGACTTATTTGAAAAACGGTAAAGAGAAAATATGTTTTTTAGATCGAGATCTACCAGACCTGAAAATATTTTCAATTATTTAAGACAGCCTGTATATCAATTTAAGGCATGCTAAAACAATAATGATTTTTTTTTGGTCACAGCTGACAGCAGTTATCACTGAATTTGTTTATTTTTTAGTAGAAATTTAAGATATACCTTATCGGTTCAAGGGGTATAAGTATCTCTTCCCGTCGCTAGAAGAAAGCAAAATACTAATTTATACACTCGTTTTATTTAATTTTTCTTTTTAGATTTTTTTTTAGTTTATTTTTTATTTATTTTTATTATTTTTTTTAATTTTTTTATTTTGATTTTTTATTATTTTATTCTTTTAACAGATCGTCAAAGGTTTATAATAGATGTAAAAAGGTATCTACTACAAAACCTAAAGTGTTCTTGAATACATAGTTGTATTTAGATATCATAAATAGTTTTTTTTCTCTATTCTTTATGCTTTTTTGCTTCAGACAACTGGAAAAGACATACCTTCTGTGACGTTGAGCATTTTTTGTCGGTTAGGCCAATTTGTTTTACCTATTCGGTAGTCGTAAAATACTACTGACCAATAATTGTTTTTTTTTCAGATTTTCTTCTATAGTGGCGAAATAAAAACAGAAACATTTTTAAAAAATCAAACCAAGCCACCGAGGTACAGCCATAATTTAGAAGAATTTAGGTTTGTGTTAGTGTTCAAAAGGAAAAAAAAACTATCAATGTAATTAATACCAAGAATAAAGATAAATTAGATAAAAAAAACTCCACAAAAATCAAAAATATTTATTGTATATAAAATTCTACTGAATTATTTATAGTTTTCACAAACACCCAGTAGCCTCTGTAGGTACTTATTATAACATAAGCTGTATAACCAAAACAGAACTTCAGAGAGACATTTCTAGATTTACTTTTATATATTTTTTAAAGAGAATAAAAGAAATAAATCTCATATAAATCCGATATCCTTACTTTGATTTTTAACTTTACTACAATAAAAAATGAAATATATCTCATATACACACTAATTATGCAAAATTGAAACCATCGTCATTTTAAAAATCAGAATATTGATAGGTACATAGCTACTAATCAGTAATTCTGTTAGTAACAGTAGAATTTCGAATTAATTAATAAATTAATTTAATTTTTATTTTTTACAGAGTTTTAGTTTATTTATTTCTTATTTTTATTATTATTTATTTTTTGGTTTTATTTTTTTATTTTGTTATTGTAACAGAACGCCAGCGGTTTATAATAGATGTATCTGCCAAAAAAACTGTGGCGAATAGTAAAACTATAAGATCACAAAACATTCCGTCCACCCGTCCAAACGCTACAACTTATCTTACGTCGCTTAACTTCAACAATTAAAGGGTGTTTATATAAAAAACTAGGTCGTTGTTCTTCTTATTATAAGTTAGAGAGCAGAATTAGGTCTAAAATCCACCACAAATTAAAATAATATCTACTAAATATATCGAAAAATAAAAACAAAAATTTTTGAAGACACCAAAAAAACGATTTATTTTATCACCCTTATAATAAAAAAAGAGACGCTCCAAAAAAACCGCACCCCTGCAGAGCACCAGCTTCGTCGCCAACCCTAAACCGTCTCTTAAGGTCGGAACGCACTAGGCGGTCGCGGTTCTTCTGCACAGCGCCGCGACGTCATGCCTAACCTCGCCCAGGCAGTCTGTCCCGCCTTCTCACCAGTCCCCGACCAATGGAAACGCGCGTAGGAGGCGCCAAACAGCGACCTCTACCGACCGCCGCGCCACAAGCTAACCATTATATGATTATTCTTCATTATAGTACCTACGCTCGCTGGAGGTAGATGGTTGAGAACAACCGGGTAATTTCCAACCGTTTACGCGTGAAAAAACGACGACCGGGCATCATTACACCCCCCGCCGGTGAAGCAGTACCCTAATTTCTATCGGAAAGAGACGGAGATAGTGCTCACTGGATTTTGTAGCAATTATCCCGTCCGGCCGCGACGTTTTCGATCGTAGCGCCTCTACGTCGATTCGGACAACTACCCGGAGAGTGCTCACTGGATTTTATAGCAATTTTTCGGTTGAATCACAGTGCCGAATTTGTACCTGCATCGTTTCTTGCGAGGATGTGTTAGTGAGGTGTTTCCAGATATAACGCTTCGTCCCGATCCCGGCGCCAAGGTGGACCACAAACCGTTCACCACGCTCAACTTCACGGACTTGGGGTCCCCCTTCGGGGGACCCGGGGAAGAACCACCTGGAACACCTACAATGGCCAATGAAGCCCATCTAGGACCTCCAACGCCTCACGACGGAGGTGCCTCGACTCCTGTCTCAAAAAGCGCGTTTATTGAGTTACAACAACACGGTTACGGGCCTCTAAGAACGACGTACCAACATCACTTTAACACGCCGACCGGTCAGGGACATGGGGGAGGTCCAGGTGGGCACGATACGGGATTCCCGAGTCCCAGGGGAGCTCTGGGAGCTTATCCGTTTCCGCCGATGCACCAGAACTCATACGCGGGGTACCACTTGGGGTCGTACGCTTCGAACTGTCCGCCATCGCCAAAAGATGATGGTGAGTTTGAGTCAAGGCGGTGTTGGTGTGGAAATCATGTAATTTTGTATGTTTTTTGATGTGTGGTAAAGTGATTTTGAGGATAGTGTTAAAGCCTGGAAGTGATCATGTAAAAGCATCAGAAAACTTAAGTATCATTAGACTTATTTATTAACTAACATCATATTTTAAAGCTCTATCTAACTTTCTCTTGTTGATCTTTGAAACTGCTGCTGTAAGTAAATGATACAATTTCGAATCATTTTTCTCTTCTTCTTCTTCTTTTTCTTATTTGAGATCTTTCGATCTGTTAATTTTAAGGTTGCTTCTGTTAGGAGTTCTTGGGACATGGACTGCCAACTGTCTTTCCATCATTTTGGAGGTTTTCCCGGCTGTCTCTTACCCATGGGTTTTCCTTCAAGGAGTTTCCCTGTTTTCTTCCATGCGTTTTATGTGTGCGAACCGTTGTTGTCTGATATTTGTGTTTGTAATTCTGTCTCTTCTAGTCTTCCCCATTATGGTTCTTAAGTTCTTCATTTCAGCGACTCTTAACATGCTTTTGGTCTTGTTTATTTCCTCTCGGATTTCTATGCCATATGTCATTATTGGTCTGATGTAGGTGTTATAAATTTTAATTTTGCTGTCTGTTCGCATGAAGGGGTTTGTCCACACTCAGACATCCTGACATGGCCGTTGCTCTGTTTATCTGGCTTCTCAGATCTTTCTCTGGATCATGATGAATCTATTCCTAGGTATTTGAATTGTGATACCTGCTCAATAATTTTGTTTTCTACTACCAGTTTGCATCTTACCGGATCTTTATTAGGAGGATTTAGTTTTTTTCTGTGGAGATAATCTATGAAGCTGTCTCTGCATATCGTCCTCTCTCTCCGCGATAATGGCTGCATCATCATATACATTTAATCTTGTTTTCATAGTTGACATAACTTACTTCTTAGATCTGCATGTACATGATTCTATTTCTTTTTGTCTCAACATCTTTTATATGTTTCCACGTCTATTGCTATTTAAGAAAGTTAATTCTATAGACCATGTCCATGTTCCACTGCGATGTTTTCAGGTCTATTGTGGTCCTCTTTTGATCCCTTTGAGACTGAATCCTCCATATAGCTATTTGCCAATGGCCTATCATTGCCTAATACAAAGAACTACTCATTTGCCAGACTGCCGCCCCAACATACAATATGTTCTGTCGTTTCTATTAATCTTTCAATGCCCTATTAGGAGACACACTATAGCTTTGACTATCTTTCTGTCTTTGCTGATCTGACTTCTGTTATCTAGGTCTTCTGTCTTGTTCAATTTTTTTTTTCTCTTATTGTGATTGCAAACAAATCGTCGTTGGTAATGAAATTATGTATTTTTTGAATTTTTTTTTGATGTGTTGCAAAGTGATTTTAAAGGATAGCGAGTAGAAGAGTTTTTTGGTGAAGCTACAAAAGAATCAATCATTACTCTTGATATTTTACTAATAATATCTTTTAAAACTGTAACTTCTCCGTATTCTTCTTGCTAATCTGCCTTAGTGGCTTCTCCTGAAGCTAAATTATACAATTCTGAGTGGTTTTCAAGATCTCAAAACCTCCCAATATTCCACCCTGTACTTCATTCTTCTTCTTTTATTCCAATTCTTTTTATATAGAATCATTGAAACGTAGTAGTACAGAAATCTAATAATTTATCATCAAGCCATTGAAAATCTTATCTTCGCCATATTTTCTAAAATTCTGTCTGTTCTGTATACAATATTTTATGAATATCTTTCTGTAATTTCTTGTTTCCTTCTTCTTTTCTTAGTTTATAATTCCACTCTTTTGGTCTTCATGTAAATCATTCTTATTTCTTTTCTCCCAACATCTCTTCTGTATCATCATCAACATCTGTGTCATAAATTTGAAGGTATATTCTCTCTCTTCTTGCATATTTCTTCATTTACGTCTGTGTTTTGTTGTCTTGCTGTTTGATACAATTTTGTTCAAGCTTGTCTTCTTTCTTCTTAAATTGTAGTCATATCTTAGATTAGGATAACTTTTTAGCCTGTTTACATATTTTCGGTACCACTATGTATTTTTTTGCTGTATGTATTTTTTTGCATATTTGGTCAGTACTTGTTCTGTAGACCTTGCTTGTTGCCAGTGTCTGTATAATCCACTCCAGCCTATTTTAGTCCTTCTTGGATGTTCTAGACAACCATCACTCTACGGATTTGTTCGCTATCTAGAGTTTCCTGACGAATTCCTAGAATTTAAAGGTAATATGATGCCGCAAGAATATCCTGCAATGCAATAAATGGCAAATTTATTTAATCTATTCAAAATTTTAGTATAACCTGGACATCTGGACTATATAGATCATATAGACCATATAATCGTAGTCTTATAGAACATCAAAGAACTCATCTTTACAGGATTATGTTTATTATAGAGAACACCACACAATCATAATGTTATGCCATCAAAGTCTTGCCATATTCTTCCAGTCATATTCAAGTCAGTATCCAATTCTATACTTAGGTCTTTCTGTACTTCATCATTCTCCTTTTTCTGCCATCTCATCTTCTATATAGAATCAATATAATGTAGTTAATAATAAATTTACCAATTTGTCTTTAAGGAAATGTAAATCTTCTTAATATTTCAAAAAGATTTGTCTATACATTTTCTTTTACAAATTTCCGTATTCTACTTTACACATTCTATATATTTTTTACTTGTATTTCTATATTTCATAGATATTCTTCCTGCAGTTTCTTTATTGCATCTATATTTCAATGTCCTGAACTCTTTATAGAGGTTATAACTATATACCGTATGATCGAAAAAAAACGGCGTCTAGTTGGCTGGGAAATGAACATCAATGACATTTCCCATATAAATTTACATTTAAAATGACAGCGATCTTCATTCCATAGCCATCGCTGACGCCGTTTTTTCTGGATCATACGGTAGTACATAGCTGGTATTGGTTCAAACTGTTATCATATAAAGATATCATTTAAATGGAGTAAATGGTAGAATTTCAAGAAATTTTTAACCAAAACTGTAGAAAGTTACTTATTCTTTTTGTTGCTCTGTATTCTTTAGATAGAGTTTGTATCTAAACTTCCCAAATTTTTCTTTATTTTATCTAATAGTTTCTCTTAAAAACAACTTTTTTTTATAGTCTTTTAAGTGTTACAAATAGAACAATAGCTTTTGCTCACTAAATCATCAGAAGTATGAGAATTACTAAACTTTTTCAGTTTACTAATATGAACTTCTTTGAAGCTGAATATTGTTTGTTGCACAAAAGTATTTTATTATTCTCTATCAAATTCATACAAGATCTTTTTCAACATATTTTAGTGACACCACAACGGAGTTTTCAAAGGCTCATCCGTCCAAACGCTCACCTAATCTAACGTCGCTTAACTTCAGCGATAGCCGGGTTCTTTTAACGTACCTAGGTCGTTGTTCTAGATACTTTAAAGGTCCGTAAAGGTTGTTTGTTTCCGAAATAAACTGTTAAATGCCCTTTGAAAAGCTTCGATGTTCCATCTACCTGCATTGGCGATACGGTCGTTTGGATATAATTAATTTAATTGACTAATTAGCGCACTAATTGCTTAATTTGACGCAGGCCGTCGTTAAAAGTTACGAAATATAATTTCTAGGTGAATTTACTACCAACTTGGAAAAAAATATGTTTACATACTCACCATTATTTCGAGTAATTTTTGTTTTTAAAATTTAAAAAAAAGTTTTTTTAATAATAATATAGTATTATAGTATACAACAATTATTATATTTCTTCTGTTACAGTTTTTATTAATTCATGTATATTAATTTTAAACTATTCTTAGTAGTATATTTTATTTTCATCATTATTTTCAACTTCCTCACATATTTAGATAGTCTCTTTGTAGATAGGCTCATTGTTATCTATTGCTGGCTATCGGCGGGCCCAAGTTATCCCTGCTAATGTCATGGTTCCATCTCAGGTTCGGTCTTCAGATCTATTTGTGGTCTTTTTCTGATCCTTAAGTTACATTCTTCATAGTCTAGGCCCTTGGAGACTGAACCCTCCATATAGCTCTATGTGAATGACATATCATTGCATAGTACAAAGAACTGTCAATCCTATAACCCTCAGATGCATGTTAACCTTACAAAATGCCCTATATACTATTATTATTAATACCATTATAGACCCAAACTACAACTTCGACTGTCTTCCTATCTTTGCTTATCAGGTCTAAGAACTTTTTTGCCTGTATATTTTGTAAATAATATGAGTTTTATTTACAAAAACAGTATAATAATTTTAAAATACCATATGATCGAGAAAAAAACCGGCTTGGAAATGACGATCGATGATGGTTCTCGTATGATTTTACATATAAAAAGACAACGATCTTTATTTCATATCTATCGTTGACGCCGTTTTTTTTCGATTATGTTCTACTTAAAAGTTAAAAAAAAATAAAAAACTTCAAAATACGTGGTATTCAGCACAATTTGTGGTGGTGTGATACACTTTTATTAATTAAAAAAAGCCCAAAACACACTTTACTAGCATATACATATTATACGTGTTATTGATTTGAATTAAAAATGCTTCTTAGTATGTTTTGTTGACTAAAACTGTTTTGATCTTTCCTTGTGCATCAAGCCTTAGTGTATATAACAAATATAAATCAACTTTAATGTATAGAATTTTCAGCCATCGTTCAACGTCACGTTATATATTGTCGAACTCTCTCAATCGTTTGACAACCAGATGAAAGACATTGGTGACGTCATTACAGAATTTCATAAATCACCGCATATTCTTTTTAGTAATTGTCATTTTCATTTGATTCGGGGTTATAATTTTATTGACGGATATCGATCAATGTCAAAATTAAAATATGATTATCGCTGTAAAACAAAATTCCAAATTTTTTACTGTAAAAATGCCTCAAAGATTTAACCAAAACGAACAAGAGCTCATTGCTGCAAGCTTATAAATTATTTTTCTCGAGAAAGAGACGCTGGTAGAACACTCTTACCAGTGATCGCCGTATATGAAGTAAATACAATGCAAAGGTGTAATATTCTTATGTAAAATACGAATTGATAATGGTTTTAAATAATATAGCGAGTTGCTGATGCTTTAGAAATAGGAATTTCAACAGTCCAAAGGATTGGAATTAAAAGGATCGTATATAACTGATGAAGAGTTCAAGAAAAAATGAATAAATGCCGGAAAAAAACGGAACCCTCTCAATCAAAAATATAGGAACGTACTTAAAATTTAACACACCCTAAAACTCATATTTGACAAATAATTATGACGAAACATTGAACAATGGCTAAACAGTCTTTATATTATCTGTAATCCCTTTATACCATACAAATTCATCAGTAAATAAAGAATACAAGGGGCAATAATATTCCCAAAAGATATTAATTAAAAAATGAATAATTTAATATCAACATTATTAAGACAAATCTAAGTACTTAAATACTTTATTTATAAACCTTTTGCAACTTAATAGCCATTCGTTACTTATAAGGCAATTTGATTAAGCATAATAGCTTAGAAGCAGAAATAAACGTCTGTTTTGTTTAAGAAATTTACTATTTTTGTCCATAAATTTTACTCAAGTAAATTAACAATGATTTTATTAGAATTCCTGGTAATTTCAGTAAGATTTGTTATTCTTTTAACGCATTAAAATATGTTATATTTATAATAAATATATTTTTTCCATAGCAACTGTTAAAATTGCCTTATATCTATTAAAAATAGTAGATAAAATAGTACTTTAACAGCGAGGATAGGTTAAAAACTTTATTCCTTCTCGCATGTTTTTTAATTGCTTCCATTTTTGAAAATTTTGTATTCCTTTTCATAAGTTATTCGGGATTTAAATGGTAGTAATTTGGATATGGCGTTTGTCGGCGTTGAATACCATTTTATCGTCTTGTATAAAAAATAACCAATTTTTTAATTTATACATTCTATAAAATATATTCTATAAACGCTTTTATAGAATATAAAAGGCTTTAAATTAATAAATCTAAATTTATACATTTTTTCTATAAATTATTTTTGTTGATCAACTATTTTTTTCTAGACCATCTACAGTATGTCCGCGGATTGTCTTTACAAGAGAAAAAACTTCCTTATTATTGGCCTTTTGTTGTCAAAATACGGGGACATACTGTATATATTAAGCAATAATAATTAGATTTTTATTACATATTTTTCTAACTCCATGATAAATAAAACAAACACTTCTGTGTGAATTTATTTTAATTTTTTATTTATAATTATTTTCATATATACTATTATAAAACCATCGATCTTCTGCTTAATAAAATATAGACTAGATTATTGGCAGAGAGCTCCAAACTGCAATTCTACAATAATTATGCGGGAAAACAAATAATTATTACCTTCTCCGACAAATTACACGTTAATATTAATTTATTATCGCAGCCAGAAGTTGTTTTGACATTGATGGTATGCCATTTTGTTGTTGTTATTAAGAAAAACACACATAATTATTTTGAAATCAATAATATTTTAAATTAAAAAAAAACAGAAATTTTTTAGAAAATATTTTCAGATTTCATGGTAACAAAATAAAATATTTTTTTCTTTTTATACTTTATAATATCTCTCTATCATTTTACAGATTCATCTCTCAATTAGATTAAATAGTATAATATTTTTATTCAATTCAATTGACATATTTTTTCTTAGTAATTGTTTCATCGTTATTCATATTTTCCTTTGTAGTGGTTTTTATTAGAGAGATATCATATTCATTAAAGTATTAGTTACTAGGAATTTTTTGACTAACTTACTATTCCATAGTATCAGTGAAAAGATTCATTTTGAACCACATCCTCTATGATTTGTTGATTTATTCTTGTGGAATAACGAATATCCAAAGACACAAATTATAAGACACAAATTTTTAGGGGCTTCTTGATATATAGTCGGTGAATTTAACAATTGATATATATTAAATATAAATCATAAATAGTTGCTATACACAAAAAAAACATCCGTTTTAATCAGAATCCAATTGCGCGAGTGATTCAAGAGAAATCCAAACCAAACCAGCATTCAAGCTACCGAAGTATATTCTGTATTATAAACATTCTATCTATGGAGATTCCTGAGAAAACCACAGAACAGCATCACTATGATCACGACTGATGTATGTGTCGGCAAACATACGCTTAGAAACCACATTTAATCACAATAACAGAGAAAAAAGAATGAGTAAAAAAATCAGTGACGGGGACACGATTATGTCATAAGTTCTCGACTAGTAAAAATATAAAAATGTCGTAATATTGAATTATCAATCAATAAACTTGTATTTATTACTTAAAACTTGTTATTTTATGTCTGAAATTTGAATAACGCCTTTAAATAGTGATGGATATAGTAATACAAGTGTCATACAATGTACTACAGTACTCAGAAGCTATACAAAGTGGTCCAGAATTTTTTTCTTTTCAATTAATTTAAAAATATCGTTCACAATGATGAAAAAAAATTCTGGCCAAGTTTGAGCTCTTAATATTAATATTAGGAGGTGTTTCATCGTGATTTTCTGTTTCCCATTTAAGCAACACGCGGAAACAATTTTTTTGGAATTTTATTTCGTTATAACAAATCAGCGTATTCTAAGAATCTTTACATATTCTTGTAGGAAATTGAACGGTCTTCAAAAAAGGTCTGATATGATTTTTCATTTAATCCACTCGTTTGAAAGTTATCGAAGGTTAAAGTTCAACTTCAAATCGTATATGACAACTTCCAAAATAAATTTTTTATAGGTATTTTATCACGAAAAAAATGGTCCAAAAACCTAAAATATTTTATTTTTCGTAAAGTTCATCAAGTGTTCTTTGGTAAAACATTATTTTTTTTACGAAATACAAAAAATAATCGCAAGAAAAAATATGTTTTTTTCTATATTTAATAGTGGTACCTGATTTTTTTTATCTGAGTAATTACTTAAAAAAAATGAATAATTTTTGACGCTCTCTAAATTTTTAGTTTATTGTCTAAAAAAATAACAGACCATTGCAAACCCTTAATATTCACAATAGACCTTGCCTCAAAGGCGGCTCATTTTTCATTTAAATTACATGGGAATTTGCAAATATTTTTTTTCTTTCGATCTTGCTCCCTCGCAGCCATGAATTTTAAGTTGAAAAATTTAGGAATTTACCGAGTGGTTAACTTTAACCGTGAATAACTTTTGAAGGGGTAGGTTTATCGAAAAATTGTCAGAGACCTTTTTTGCAGAGCGTTTATTTCTGTACAAGAATGTGTGAAGGTTTATAGCGAATATTAAGGGTTTACAATGGTCTCTTGCTTCTACTCGTTCTACATCTTCTTTAAATTCTGTGAACGTAACAATGTTAAAACAAAACAAAATCTTCGTTATCATTTTAATTTTTGACAATTACTCCTCTACAAACTTCGATGCTCTATGCACTGATTCACGACTATTTTTAATCGCAACGCATCTATCAATCAATATTATTATGTATACATTTCCTTGAATTTTCCTCTACGAGCGGATGAAAAATATTTAAAAAAACATACGTCCATTTTACGCGAGCACGTGAACATGATGTTTTTAGTTTTTTTTCATGTTGGAATGAATATATTCGACAAGCTGATGGGTTGCATTCCTTTGACAAATACCAATTCTTACAGGAATTTTTTTTGTAAAAAGTTAATTGCGTAGTTGTTTTATCAGGTTTTTTAAATAAATATACTGTATGGAAAATTATAAGAAATTTTACTTAAAATTAAATTTTAATTTTCACTTTTTTTAATATATTTTTGCTGATAGAGTATAAAATATATAAAATATTAAAAAAAAGTATAGAATACAAGTAGTATAAAAAAGTATAAATAGTATAAATATTCATGACTCAGGATTTTTCAAAGGGTCATTTCCCTTCAAGGAGTGAAATAAATTTAAAAAAAAATATTTTTTTTAAATTTCGGAGAAACGGTAAGAACTAGGAAAAAAAAGTTCAAATAAAAGTTGTGGCGCGTCAAATTTCACATAGAAATGATCTCAACACTTTTTTTGCTCAGATCAAAGTTAACCGAGATAGGGTGGCTAGAAGCTAGGGGATGATAGTAGAAATTTAAAAAAAATACAAGTTGCTAAAAAAATCATATATTTAACATTTTTATTCAATTATTTCGGAGAATTATAAATTTCAATTAAGATTTTTTTTTAAATTCACCTGTTAGCAAATTTCAGAGAACGGTAAGAACTTTGAAAAAAATGTTTCAATAAAAGCTCTGTCCTCTACCTTCTAGTCACCCTATCTCGGTTAATTTTGATCTAAGTAAAAAAAGTATAGAGACCATTTTTATGTAAAATTGGTCGCTCTACAACTTTTATTTGAACTTTTTCTTTCTAGTCCTTACTGTTTCTACTACCAAAACCAAGAACAGTTAACCTAATAGGACTGCTCATTCAGCCAAAAGTGTCAGCCAGGTGCATGCGAAAACTGCTCGCTTTGTGACGTCATTGTAGTCCTTGTCATGGTTATTAGTCCTTATCCGACAACCAACAATACACACGCGTGCATTATTGGTTGCCGGATGCAAAACGTTCATTATTTAGTTTATTTATTTAAACACCTTATATGTATGCAGTATAGAAAATTGACTGTATAAATCGTATTAAATACTCGGATAATGCATTTTTAAGAACAGCAGCTCCCAGCATCACCTTTTTCAGGCATTCTTTTTAGAGTACTTCCATATTTTGCTTTAAAATAATTAATAAACAATATCGTAGGCACTTAGTAAGCACTTTGTCACAATCCGCAACACAAAATGAACGTATTTAAACACTCTATAGGTCTAAAAACTTTAGAAACATTTAAAATTGTCAAAATAATGAACTCAAAATTTCTCAGCTGTTATTTTTATAAGTTTACCATAGGCAACTAATAATACACACTATCATGACAAGGACTACAATGACGTCACAACTGTCAGCTGAAGCGCGGGAAGAGGCGAATGTACGTCTATGAGCAATCCTATTAGTTTATCGTTCTTGTACCAAAACTTCGTATTTGGAGGTCTATTTTCTTGGACTATCGACGGCTGCTGGTTATCAGGTTCTTTCCCTGTATGTATATTGTTACTATAGGCATACCTTATTGCCCCGCACAGTTTATATATTCTGTAAGGACCAATTAGATCTACTATAATATTATAAAACATATCGTATATCACGTTTTCCCCTGGACCCTTCAATTGATAATGATCTTCATTTCATAGCCATCGTTGACGCCGTTTTTTTTTTCTCGACCGTATAGTATTTTGTTTATTGCAATGTCATTATTTTACCTCGGATTAGAACTTCTACCGACCTATTACGCCAGTTTATGGTATTTTTTTGTTATTCGAACAAATTATAGTCCAATTAATCGCATTTTGATGTTTGACAAGGTACTTTGCGTCGACATTGGCGTGTATATCGTGTGTGTAAGGTAGTACTGGTACTCGTTTTTTTCCCTGACGACGACAACGATCAAAATACGACGTTTCTGTACTCGCTGCCGATGCGATAAACCGTTTTATTGAACAATATTAACCTTCGTTCGACCGATAGCGTCGTTAGAACATGGTAATTCACTTTGAGAGTTACGTACTAGAACCACCACAGAGTACTACTCGGACATGTGTTAGCGTGTTCCTAGTAGGCTAAGGCCACCCGGCGATGAACTCTTTTTTTCCTATACGTATTTGTTAAAAAAAAACTTTGTTTAAAAAAATAGTACCGGTGACGACCAGTGGTACTATTTTAAAAAATATTCATTCGTAATGGTGATGATAAAGCAAAGCAAGAATTTCCATTAACATACAAACTGGATAAATTTTTCTCACATTTATGTCAGCATGAGAAAAAACAATATGGCGATATTATTATATAACTTGGTAATATTTGAGGGGTAGTTTCATCTCGTTGGAATTTGACTTTCGAAAAATCCGTTTGCCAAAAATAAGCTTTTTACGTCAAGCAGTTTAAGCAGAATCGTGATTAAGAAATTACCCAACTTTTTGGAACACCCTGTATGATTTTTTAAAAATTTCAAAATATGTAAAAAAACCAAATAAATTATGCTTGTCCAAGCGTTTTCCCGAAAGACAAACCGTTTTTTAAATAACAAATATTGTAATATTTGAGGGGCGTTTTCACCCTCTTGGAATTTGAGATTCGAGAAACCCCTCCTTATCGAACCACACAGTCAATCCGTTTGCCAAAAATCAGCTTTAAACGTCAAGCAGTTTAAGCAGAATCGTGATTACTCAATGGTCATATTGTATAAAACACCCTGTATAAATTTATAAAAAATCTTAAAATATGTAAAACAACAAAATAAAATATACGTGTTTAAGAGTTTTTCCGAAAAACTCACCGGTTTTTAAATAAAAAATATTCTAATATTTGAGGGATAGTTTCACCCCCTTAGAATTCGAGTTTCGAAAAATCCCTTCTTATCGAACCTCTACACCCTAAAGTCAATCGGTTTTCCAAAAACCAGCTTTTTACGTCAAGCGCTTTAAGCAGGATCGTGATTAATCAATGACCAGATTTTTAGAAACACCCTGTATACATTTTTAAAAAATCGTAAAATATGTAAAAAACAAAATAAAATACACGTGTTTAAGCGTTTTTTCGGAAACTTGACCGTTTTTTAACTAAAAAATATTGTAATATTTGAGGGGTGGTTTCACCCTCTTGGAACTGGAATTTCGAAAAATCCCCTCTTATCGAACCTCTACACCCTAGAATGAACCTGTATGCCAAAATTGAGCTTCTTACGTTGAGTGGTTTGAGCAGGATCAGTGAGTTAGTTACTTAAGGATTTTATATATTAGTATAATTTTTTCAGTGCATTTTTGATGCCGTATTTTTCGATCGTATGGTACGATTTCTTTCACTTCGTTCTGATTAATACAAATACCTACTGGCACACAAGCGTATTGATTATCAGTAAATAAGACAAAATAGAAGAAAACCAAACTAACTTAAGTAAAAAAAAATGGTGAAAAATAATATTCGCATAAATTCATATAGCTATACATGTTGGATAGCCAGAGTTTCGTCAGACGTATGTAATTTTCGTTTCGCAAAAGATCAAAGGCGCCGACTACAGAGAATGTAGCCAGCGTTCATTACATATGTACGTACAAATAGAATACGTACTGCCGAGTACTGCGTTTGAGCTGTCTAGTTTTCCGCTTTTTCTGCATCGTTTGTCTCATTCTTTATTATCTTATTAAGTTTGTATAAATTTAATGATTTATTGCTCTTAGAAAAATGCCAATATTTTATATAATTATTAGTGGAACTATAAAATATATTTCTACAAAGTTTATTTCATTAATTTACCAAACAAATCCTTCATTAGAAATTAGTTGTTTTTTTCTAGATGATATAATAGTTATTTTTTATACAAGACGATAAAAATTTGTTTTTTTTTTCTGCTTTCTTTGGTTTTATGTATATTTTGACTTTTTTTATATTATAATATAAAAAAATTATGTTCAAGCAACAACACACTCTCAAATAGCCTAGAAGAGTTATATAGATTATAATTAATTTATATCCATTATTTTTAACTTGTCTTTTTTTCTAAATGTTCTAGAAAAATGTCTGTCTTTGGAGAGGCCTACGGGGGGCAAAGGCAAGAAAATGCGCAAACCTCGTACCATTTACTCCAGTCTTCAATTGCAACAATTGAACAGGAGGTTCCAAAGAACGCAGTACCTAGCATTACCGGAACGGGCCGAGTTGGCGGCCAGCTTAGGGCTCACTCAGACACAGGTGAGTCAAACCATATTTAATATCTTAGATCTTATAGTAATAATTGTATCAGGGATAACTTCCATTTTTCCTTGATCTTGAACCTTTGAACCAAACATCTTGAGAACGGTTGCTCTTACCAAAAGACATTTTTATGTAAAAAACTGCGAAATTGTATATTTTCTCACTCAGTAGTTTTAAACAGACTCGTCCAATGCTCGTCAGACGCGCTAAATTCGACATGTTTCGAAATAAATAATAATAATAATAAATAACGCTTTATTGTACAAAAAGCCAAAATAGCTTCATCGACAAAGCATTTACAAAACAAACAAAAGCACAAAAAATATACAAATAATAAAAAATATCATACAATACAAATCAATTCAAAAAAATTTACGTCATTAAAATTACAAATAAAACATGCATGAACATTGCAGAACAAAAAAAGGCGTATCGATAAAATTTTACAATAGGAAAATTGTAAATGAATATAATCATGTAAGAGTTATAAAATATTAAATATTAAATGGGGCTAGACTTTTAACCAGTGTGTGAGATGATCAAAATTCAACATCAACAAAAAGTGTGAGATGACCTTTTGTAAATATCAGATATGTGCTTGCGGATTAAGCAAAGGGATTCAAAAATGAATAAAGAAGGAAGAGTTAGTATTTTGAAAATTTTAAAGAAATTCTGGTAGTGAGTTCTACTGTTCAGTCCCCATAAATATTGAACTGCTCTCTTTTGAAGTCTGAAAATACTATCAGACTTTGTTGCGCAGCAAGTATCCCAGACTGGAACTCAAAAAGGGCTTAATAGGCTTTTCTAGACGTTAAAAAGTTAAGTTCCTTAGAAACTGAGAAAATAAGTGCACTCTTTTATTTTTATCTACTGAACCCATCCAGTATAGAGACTTTATAATATAAAGTACCTATACAAACAGAGAAGATATACTATATCTACTTCGTTATATAAAATCCACACAAACCAAAACAAGAATTGACAAAACCAAATCGTTTTTCGTTATTGTCGTTACGGCTTTAAACGTTAATCAATAGAAAATCAATTCGTGCTGCCTCATTGCCCACCTCAATCATTTATTACAAATAGATCGTCATTAATCTCCATTTTAGATTGTAATTGTTTCCTTTCCTCTCACTCCTCTACCTCTTTCGTTTTTTTTCTTTCTCTAAGCTTACGAAACTTCCCCATGCAACAAATTAAAACGATATTACTACCAAAAAGAAGCTTTGAAGAAAGTATCAGTTTAATGCGATTGTTCGCTTTAATATTCCGTGAATTTGGTGAATTTTTAATCACGTCGGCAACATCGGAAGGGAATCTTTGTTAAAAAATTGATTGATCGAATTTTAATTTAATAGAAAATAGTTTTTAAATTATTAGTTTTAAGTTTGGAAAAAATGTACTTGATTCTTTTGAAAGTTTTTTATAAAATAAAAGTAATAAATATAGTCTAAATATACAGAGTGTGATAATCATCCACAGACTCAAATTGCTTTAAAAGACATTTACACGTTAGGTACACTATTTTTTGACACCTTGTATACCCAAAAAGAGAAATAAGAAATCTGAAAAAACTTATGTCTATTTTATTGCACGTTTTTTTATTCTAGTCCCTCAGCTTCCTAAACTCGAAAAAATATCAAATTTCATCAAATTCTTTTTTTTTCTTCTTCGTTTGGTTGAATGGGCAAAATGATCCTTAATTCGATATAAGTGTAAACAAATCCTGTATCACTGTGTCTCCTTTACACTAATCTAATTAAAAAAGGATAGTGTTCGTATCCAGTTACGTCCTTTTTACCTCCGTTAGGGTACGGAAGCAGATTGTTTTGATGTGTGTATGAATTTGTGAAGGTTATGTCTACACTACGATGGCTAATAAGGCTCGATATAATTAAAAAAACGAAGAAGTAGTTCTTTATTTTATTTTAGGATAACTTGTAGATATATGAATTTGGTTTGCTGAATAGAAATGGCGACAAATGCGACTGCGGTGCCTTTCAGGACATGGAACATCTTCTTCAATGTCCTGCGTGTCCCCACAGATGTACCCTCGATGACCTATGGCTGGCTAAACGGGAAGCATTGGACGTAGCCCATTACTGGGTTAAAAAACTAATATTAATCCGGACACGAAAAAGTAAAGTAGTTTATCATTGCCAAAAATAAGAGGTCCCAGACCGTCTAAAAGACGCATTTTAGCAAGCGTCTTACGCTCACAAATATTGTATCCAGCGCCGGCATGGTATACAGCTACTAGATATCAGAGTAGACTGGTGAAACTAAGGAGATTACAGAGGTATTCCTCCGATTGATCTCCTGATACAAGAGAGATATGAAGTCTACAATGATTCGACAAAAAGCGAAGCCAGAGCGCAACTCATGGAAAAATGGCAGGAAGGATGGATGGGAGGAAGTCAAAATATCGAAATCCAGCTGTAACCAAGATGCTTTTGTTATATAATAAGTGGAACACTGGAACAGTTTGAACTGGATGACCAATTCTACAAGTCTTATTTAATCTAGGGCTAAGTTCGACTTTCTTTTCTCATATATTTCCTCCTTGGCGACAGAAAGCGGCCGCGAAACCGTCGAAAACGCGGCATTTCGACGGCGATTTTTTCCGCCTTCCTCGGGAATGTCGGCGTCCATCTGCTGGCGGACGCGCGGAATGCGCGGGCGCATTTTTCGGGCTCGAAACGTCCGGGCAAAAAGCGGCGCGCGGCATCGCATCAAAGCGGGACGATCTCGCGGGCATTTTTACGGCGAAGAATGGGGACCGATGGCCTTAATACCTTCTCCTTACCCCGTCCCTGGTGCCTCTTTATGATCGCCACATTGATCTAGCAGCAGTTCATCTCTTCTCGTTAAACTGGGTAATGTTCAAAAAATAATAGAGCCATTGCCGCTCCAAAAAAGGACAAGTTCAGCCACAAAAAACATACGAAATCATTCCAATTCAGCTTTATTATTTAATTTAATAGACAATTCAATTAAGTCAGTTCTTTCGTTAAATTAACAAAACCCTGAATTCAATTATACTTAGGTATTACTCAGTTATATTCTAAAGCTTCATTCGGTAGAATAAATTAGTGGTTTTATTATACTTTATACTACTTAAGAACTTACAATCATTGACAATGTCTAAAACACAAAACATCCCCCTTTAGAACTTTTTCTTTAATGGCTATAAAGAGAGTTAAAGACTAACCGTGCGAACAAATACTAGAGGCGCCATCGGTCATCAAATGGTGTAAAAATTAACCATCTAATTTTGACACAAGGAATCGTGCTTATTTTTTTTTTAATTTTAATTCAATTTTCATTGTTTTCAATATATTATTAGATTTTGTTGTATTTTGCGAATGTATAAATGTTTCTTTAATATAAAGTTGCATTATATTAATTTAAATTATATGTGTTACATACATATTTATAGTTATTTTTTTATACAAAACGATAAAATTCAATTTTATCGTCCATATCCGGCGCGTTTGGATATGGCGCATAATTTACGCCATATCCAAACTACTTCCATTTAAATCCCGAATAAATTATGAAAAGGAATATAAACATTTTCAAAAATGGAAGCAATTGAAAAACGTGCGGGAAGAAATAAAGTTTTTAACCTATCCTCGCTGTTAAAGTGTCATTATCTAGTACTATTTTATCTACTATTTTGGATAGATATAAGGCAATTTCAATAGTTGCTATAGAAAAAAAATTAAAATATTATGACATACAGTGTGACCCACTCAAGACCGGGCACCCTCCATAAAATCTGTGTTTATAGTCCGATTTTGATGATTTTTTTTCAAATATAAAGTTTCAAAAAATGTACTTTAGGGCTCAATGTCATGTTATTTCACAAAAAACAAGGCCTACTTAATAAAGTTTTTGTGGTGAAAAATTTGAAAAATCATATTAACGATTTTTTTTCAAAAAATTTGAGTACACCCCTACATTCGGCATCCCCCAAAACAGTTCTGTACCAAATTTCGTTTAAAAATATTAATTATTAATAATTCTGCAGTTAAATTAAATAATTCCCTATTTTTGCCAATTTAACGATGAGTTATCACGTAACCCTTGAAAAAAACAATCCACAACAATGGGTTTTATCAGCTGTCTTGCAGCGTAGAATTGAATATTAATTTAATAGCACGCAGAAAAGTGTTGTATCAAGAAATATTATTTGCATTATGGAACAATTAAATATTAGGGATAAAATTGAAATTATTCGTTTAGTGGGTGATAACTATCTTCAAGCAGGAGAAGCTGCCAGAGAATTTAACAACAGACATCCCGACAGACCTGCAGTAAGTAGAAGCACGGTTCAACGAATAAATAGAGTTTTTAATGAAACTGGTTGTGTGTCAAAATACTTACTAAAAAACAGAAGGCCGGAACATTGAATAAATAGGCGGAATGAGGAAATATTAGAATATTTTCGTAACAATCCTCGTGCAAGCATTAGAGGCGCCAGTGTTGATTTGGATATACCAAGGGAAAATATTAGGAGATGTTTGCGAACTAATAAAGTTAAACCCTTTAAACCAAAGATTTTACACACTTTGGAAAACGGAGATGATGTTAGACGATTAGAATTCTGCTTATGGGCTCAAGCAGAGTATTTAAATAATAGAAATTTCTTAAAAGAAATTTTATTTAGTGATGAGGCAACATTTAGTACAAACGGAGTAGTATCCTCTCAAAATTCGCGATTCTGGGCAGTCGAAAACCCTGAATGGGTGATCAATACAAGAAGACAGTATTCTCAGAAATTAAATGTGTGGTGTGGCATACTTGATGATAGAATCATTGGTCCATATTTTTTGAGAGAAATTTGAATAGTCCAACGTTTTTGAATTTTCTGATTAATGACTTTTGGGATGCAATACATATTTACTACATTCAACTCAACAACCAGTCCAAATCTCACGCTATCCTTCCTTTTCGTACCCCTCAAATCTAATTTAACTTCTCGCCGGTATCATTAATATGGAAACCATCACCCATCGAGCAGTACCAAAGACAGTACCCGGTTTAATTCGTGAACAAAGCGGATGCCGCTGTGCGGAACACTTCGGTAGCCCCGGCGAGGCAGCGACAAGCCAAAGAAAAGAAACATCAAGGCGTTAATTTAGACAAAAAGTCTTTGGGTAGTACCGCGCGAGTAATAAAACGAATCGAATGCGTAATTGCGCGAGTCTAATCCGAAATTGCGTCTCGCACGGTGGTACCGAGACGAATCGTGTTCGTTTTGGTGTGGTTCCACCTTGTGCGCTCCGAGTGGTACTACGCGGTGGTACCGAAGAGTAAAAGCGCAGTAGCCGGCATGAAGATGAATTAGGAAATTAGCCGTCTTGACTTCCGGTAATGGTTATTAACTAACGTTTTCGAACAGTGTCGATGGGAATTTTGTCAGAACAGTGTTACTATAGTTTAACAATGATATACAAGGTGTCCCATATAGTAAGACTGTACACTACATCATTAAATTCTTATTCCGTCCACTACTGAACAAAAACCTCTCTCAACTCTAGCCATTTCTTTCTATTTTGTGCCACTTGAATCCAGTTTCCTCTTAATGTCATCTGTCCATCGACTAGGAGGTCGTCCTCAGTCCTCTGCTTCTATAGACCTCGTGTCTTGCTCTCTATTCCACAAGTCTCTTTGTCCACCGACCATCTGTTATCCTAGACACACGTCTTGCCCAATTCCATTTAAGATGTAAGACAGATATCACCGCATCTCTTACTCCTGTTCGATTTCGTATGCTATGAAGTGTAACTCCCAACTTCGTTCGCGTCGAATTAATCCTTTGTAATGATGATGATAAAGCAAAGCAAGAATTTCCATTAACATACAAACTGGATAAATTTTTCTCACATTTATGTCAGCATGAGGAAAAACAATTTGGCGATATTATTATATAACTTGGTAATATTTGAGGGGTAGTTTCATCTCGTTGGAATTTGACTTTCGGAAAATCCGTTTGCCAAAAATAAGCTTTTTACGTCAAATAGTTTAAGCAGAATCGTGGTTAAGAAATTACCTAACTTTTTGGAACACCCTGTATGGTTTTTTAAAAAATTTCAAAATATGTAAAAAAACAAATAAATTATGCTTGTCCAAGCGTTTTCCCGAAAGACTAACCGTTTTTTAAATAACAAATATTGTAATATTTGAGGGGCGTTTTCACCCTCTTGGGTTTTGAGATTCGAGAAACCCCTCCTTATCGAACCTCTACACCCCACAGTCAATCCGTTTGCCAAAAATCAGCTTTAAACGTCAAGCAGTTTAAGCAGAATCGTGATTACACAATGATATGAAACACCTTGTATAAATTTTTAAAAAATCTTAAAATATGTAAAGCAATAAAATATAATATACGTGTTTAAAAGTTTTTCTGAAAAACTCACCGGTTTTTAAATAAAAAATATTCTAATATTTGAGGGGTGGTTTCACCCCCTTAGAATTCGAGTTTCGAAAAATCCCTTCTTATCGAAACTCTACACCCTAAAGTCAATCCGTTTTCCAAAAATCAGCTTTTTACGTCAAGCGCTTTAAGCAGGATCGTGATTAATCAATAACCAGATTTTTTGAAACACCCTGTATACATTTTTAAAAAATCTTAAAATATGTAAAAAAATAAAATAAGATATACGTGTTTAAGCGTTTTTTCGGAAACTTGACCGTTTTTTAAATAAAAAATACTGTAATATTTGAGGGGTGGTTTCACCCTCTTGGAACTGGAATTTCGAAAAATCCCTTCTTATCGAACCTCTACACCCTAGAATGAACCTGTATGCCAAAATTGAGCTTCTTACCTTGAGTGGCTTGAGCAGGATCGTGATTAATCAGTATGTCAGTCACTTAAGGATTTTATATATTAGTATAGATATGCACTTGTTCCATAAAAGTAATGTTTAAACTACCACTCAGTACTAGGTTTGTCATGTATCATGTCTTTGATAAGTTAATTTTCAAACCGACTTTTTCGGAAGCATCATTCAGCATATCCAGCATATTCTGTGCTTCCTGTATGTTGTCTGTTATTAAAACAATATCATCTGCAAAACAGAGATGATTTATCAATTTGCGCCATCGATGTTAATTCCTGTTGAATCCCAGTTTATAATTTTTAACATACTTTCTAGCACAGCAACGAATAGTTTAGGGGAGAGTGTGTCGCCTTGTCTTACCCCTCGATCGGTATTAAATTTGTCTTGTTAAACCTAAAAAAAAATTGTATTCTATCGGCACAAAACGAAACACTTCTTTGCGACTCCAGCATCCTTTTGACCGGTTTTTTTCTTCAAGAAAAGATGTTTTTCGATTAAGAAATCGTTCTTTATTATCTCGGAAACGTTTCGCGAGAGAGGTATTGCTCCTCAAGGAAAACAGAAAAAAAAAACCGTATAAAGTTCTGATCGGGCCGGGGAAGCCTTATCGTGTCATCTTTGGTTATTTTCGTCGAATCCGATATGGCGGGGCAGCAATTAAAAAATAGCTTCGCGGACACCCATAAATCTTAATATCTTTAATCTTCTATTAATTTTTTAATGCGCCGCGGCCGGCCGGCCGTCTGAAAAAGGGACTCGGACCCTCCGGGACTGAGCTCCTCCCGAGAGACTTTTTTACGGCAAAATTCGTTTTGGGGCACCTTATCTTCAACATAACCTATAAGGTCTGTCTTGTGTTTGTCCCGATTTTTTTATTCGTTGGAGCGTATAGCATTAATAGAGAAAATTTTATACGGCTGATTCCAATATAGATCTAAATCAAGGATAGACAATCCGTATCGGTACATGGACTTATTATTAATCACCATATACAAGCAAAACGTAAACAAACTCTTTGTCTCTTTACACTTTGATTTGGTGACACAATAATTTATTTTTCAAACTTGCAGCTTTAGGATCTTCAAAAAATCAGAAATAGAGTGTTCAAAAGTATAGTGTTTAAAAAACTCGACCAACTATTGTCGACGACATATTTACGCAGATACGACTTACAGATTAGTAACAAAAGAAGACAGATTTATCAAATAAAAAGACACACTCATTTTTTCTTCATCTTTTTTTTATGATATACCTATAATTTCCCCCAAATCGATACAACCCACCTATACGTTTGTCCCTGCATAATTTCCCACAGATTAATAATAAATAAGCTCCTAGTTTCCTTTAACGTGTTTAGCCGAAAGGGTTAAAATTCCCCCCTTCAATAAATGATGGGCTTTCCTCGGCCCATGCGGAAAACCGACCGCGGTGTTTTTCCAGACTGTTTTCCATGAAAAATTAAACGCTTCTCACCTGTGGTTTTGACTCGGGCTTTTGAGAGAACGGGGAAGTTTGAGTTTCCTTTTCATTTGCATTTTATTTCGTTTGAAATTTACATGAAGCACCACGGCTTTTCTATTTTTGTTTGTCTTTAATGGTTAACATCAAAGAAAGTGGGAAAGTTTAATATTACTATGGAAGAAGGGTTATCATGGATGTTATTATGTGTTTTTGTCTTTGTCTGTTAAAGAGTGTTCAGCGTTACGTCATCATTATTTCTCAAATACGAGTTTTAGGGTGTGTCTGAGATCAGTTCATATTGTTTAGAAAATTATTGATTGTGCGAGTTCCGTTTTTTTTCGGCATTTATTATTTTGTGTTATTTTGGACTGTTGAAATTCCTATTTTCAAAGCATCAGCAACTCGCAATTGCATCGTCGAGCGGGACATAGGAAATCCCATGTAAGTTTTAATGGGGTCAATTATTGGCTTCCCTAATTATTTTAGAGAATAATTCTATTTAGGTTTATTGAAGAGCACTAAAACCCACATTCAAAACAATAACTTTAGATATTTTTGATTAGCCCGTTTACGAGTTATCGCCGATTTCTTTTTAAATATTTCTCCTTTCTTATGGCTATGGAAATTTACCTATTTAGTGCTTTATTATTATTATTAAAAACTCATACCTACATCGAACATATTAGCCATGAATGACACTACCGAAGAAAAAGTATTGATGATTAAATGGTATTATCAAGGAAATAGTTATCAAAAGGTGTCGGATATGTTTGCTGCTCTGTATCCGAATTGACCGATACCTGGAAAATCTACAATCGCAAGGAATATCCAGATATTTGAGACCAAAGGTACCCTAATAAATAACTACAGATGTGAAGGAAGGCAGGAACAAAGAGAAGATGCAAGAAATGATACCGACTTGGAAGTTTTATTGTGCGTGGAAGAGAACGATGGAAAGATCAGCACAAGGAAACTTGAGGATGAAATAGGAATAGATGACACCACAGCTTTTTGAATTTTGAAACGACATAAATACTATTCCTTCAAATATGAAAAACACCAAGAGCTACGAGATAGGGACGAAATACGGCGACAGGCTTTTTGTTTTGATATGATGGAAAGAGCAAACACGGATAGGGAATTTTTAAAAAACATATGTTTCACTGACGAATGCACGTTTACCTTAAATAATGAACCCAATGTTCAAAATTATCGATATTGGAACAAAGAAAACCAACACAGGTTTGTCGAAACAATGACGCAATATCCACAGAAAGTAAATGTTTGGGCAGGGATTCGGACAATATTATCGGGCCATTATTTTTTACGCGAAATTTAAATGCAGAATATTATTTGGAACTACTCGAAAATCATATTTTATCTGCTTTACATGATGCCGCTAGGGAAAATCAGGAAGTTTGGTACCAAATGGATGGCTGCCCGGCAAATAGTACCCTGGCTGTTCGGGAATATTTAGACAATAGTTTTAACGGAAACGTTATTGGCCTGAATCATACAGTAAATTGGCCAGCAAGGTCTCCTGATATGTCGCCAAATGATTTCTTTCTCTGGGGCCATTTAAAAAACAGGATATACAAGGATAAAAAATACCCAAATCTAGACGAGTTAAAAAGTGCTATTTCTGCCGAATGCAATAGAATTTCAGTTTACCAACTAGCGAATGTAAGAAGAGAATTTTATGATCGCCTGGGTTATTGTCTAGCAGTCGATGGGGGAATATTTGAACGTCTTCTTAAATCCTAAAGCTCTAACAATTTAATAGTACCTAAATTAATAAGTTATTGAATATTGTAATAATACTATAATTAACCTGCTTGTAATTGATTACTTTATTTTACTTTAATTCATATTAATTTGTATTTATAAATACATTTTTAAGATTTCCGATGTAGGAATGAGTTTTCAATAATAATAAAGCACTAAATAGGTAAATTTTTGAGATGACAACTTCATTTGACAGTTATCTTTTACCTTGACTGGTGCTCATAAGTAAATACAGGGCCATAAAAAGGAGAAATATTTAAAAAGAAATCGGCGATAACTCGTAAACGAGCTAATCAAAAATATCTAAAGTTATTCTTTTAAATGTGGGTTTTAGTGCTCTTCAATAAACCTAAATAGAATTATTCTCTAAAATAATTAGTGAAGCCAATAATTGACCCCATTAAAATTTACATGGGATTTCCTATGTCCCGTTCGACGATGCAACACTCGGTATACGGCGCCCACGGGAAAGAGTGTTCTACCAGCGTCTCTTTCTCGAGAAAAATCATTTATAACCTCGTTCATTTTGGTTAAACCTTTGAGGCATTTTTGCAATAAAAAATTTGAATTTTGTTTTATGGGAACAATCAAATTTTAATTTTGACATTGATCGATGTCCCTTAATAAAATTATAACCCCAAATCAAATTACAATGATAATTACTAAACAGAATATGCAGTAATTTACGAAATACGGTAGTGACGTCACCAATCTCTTTCATCTGATTGGCAAGTGATTGAGAGAGTTCGTTCAACGTCACGAACGATAGTATTACATTCTATATTTTAAATATGGCCAAAAATAAATAAAATATAATACTTTAAATTTTTTGGCACCTCAGTCTCAGTGTATTTCAATTATTCTTGATCCTTTCATCGTATTTTTCATATATTTTTTAACATTTTTGCTTTTAACCGTATTCCAATCCGTCTTAACTGCTTATTTACCGTATGCAAGCCCAAACTAGAACACGCTGTACAATTACGCGGAAACGAACGGAATATCGTCTATTTGACGACTGGGTGGCGCTAAAATGGCGGAAGGCGACGTCCAATTACCTCGTCTGTCCTCTTTCGCGCGTCCTCCCCCTGAAACCGGACGGCTGTCAGTCAATTTCGCCAGAAAGTCTAGCCTGGCGTCGGTCAAGACTAATTGATTGCCTTCTAATTTAATTGGTGTAGCTGTATTAAGTAATAAATGGTGGCGGTCTCATGTTAATTTATATTATTTATTTATTAATAATGAGAAAATATTAAGTGTAAGTTGCTTACACAAAATGGGAAATAGAAAAAATATACAGAAAGTGTGGTTAGATATAGCCATGCTTTTTTCTTTACGGACTAAAATGGTACTTATTATTTATGGTACGATCACCAAACAGATGTCAAAGGTTAAAATTACACACATGTTTGCGTTCAACGTCAGTACAATTCACTGTACCTTTTGCTTGACGTATTTTCTTAGTACTACTCCTTTGTCAAGTGTGTAGTACCGCTAAAATAAAGGATGAGTCGAGGCAAAAAAGAACCATAGCCTTCGGTTCAGGTGTTGTCGTCGTCTCTAAGCTTATATGGTACCACACCATGTAGGAAGGTTCAGGGAAAGATGGTTCTTCCTAGAAATGGTCGGCCGTGGGTTGGTTCACTATATACCGTGTATGTCTTGGAGCTATATGGATTATACGTAAATTCATTTCATTAATTTTGAGAATATACCAAGATTGTAGCCAGTACGGAAAAAGTCAAAAAAAATATCATTTTTGAGGAATTTTTAACTCATTTTCGAAGGCCTTAAAAACATAGTCATAAAATGATGAAAATTCCAGCATTTGTAGGAAATTTTATGTAGATTCAGAATATATACACCTTTGAAGGCTGGGCAACATTGGGTTTGTGAGAAAATTATTTTTTTCGACCCTTGTTATTCAGCTATATAAAGAAGGTTAAAATGTCCTCTACATCCATTACTGTGCTCATAAGACTACAATGGGCTATATTTTCTTGTTCTACACCTTTTAGTTAGCAAATAACAGCAGTTTTAACAAATCGGTGACATGACGAAAATCGTCAATTTTCATAACCCCAAAAAATGTCTATTTTTTTACCCATTTTCAAAGAATCTAGAAATCATTTTATTAATTTTATGGAAAGCACTGTTCATTAAAATGTTGTGTCCTATGTTATAGGGCTTGTTTCTCTCTACAATTTCCTGTCTCACAATGTACCGTTTGTGTCCGGGAAGGGTTCATAATTTCATAGTTGTCGATTTTCGAAAGAAATCAATACATGTATATTATATCGTATATTATTATTTTTCATTTTATTGATTTTATGGAAAGCACTGTTCATTAAAATGTTGTATCCTATGTTATAGGGCTTGTTTCTCTCTACAATTTCCTGTTCACAATGTACCGTTTGTGTCCGGGAAGGGTTCATAATTTCATAGTTGTCGATTTTCGAAAGAAATCAATACATGTATATTATATCGTATATTATTATTTTTCATTTTATTGATTTTATGGAAAGCACTGTTCATTAAAATGTTGTATCCTATGTTATAGGGCTTGTTTCTCTCTACAATTTCCTGTCTCACAATGTACCGTTTGTGTCCGGGAAGGGTTCATAATTTCATAGTTGTCGATTTTCGAAAGAAATCAATACATGTATATTATATCGTATATTATTATTTTTCATTTTATTGATTTTATGGAAAGCACTGTTCATTAAAATGTTGTATCCTATGTTATAGGGCTTGTTTCTCTCTACAATTTCCTGTTCACAATGTACCGTTTGTGTCCGGGAAGGTATCACAGTTTCATAGTTGTCGATTTTCAAAAGAAATCAGTACATGTATATTATTTCGTATAATTTTTATTTTATTGACTTTATGGAAAGCACTGTTCATTAAAATGTTGTATCCTATGTTATAGGGCTTGTTTCTCTCTACAATTTCCTGTCTCACAATGTACCGTTTGTGTCCGGGAAGGGTTCATAGTTTCATAGTTGTCGATTTTCGAAAGAAATCAATACATGTATATTATATCGTATATTATTATTTTTCATTTTATTGATTTTATGGAAAGCACTGTTCATTAAAATGTTGTATCCTATGTTATAGGGCTTGTTTTTCTCTTAGAAATATAGTAAACATACAATTTCAGCCATTTGTCGAACATTTTATGTACATTCTGAATATATAGAACCCTCTATAGGGCTTAAACGTTTTGGTTTTGTGAAGAAAATTGTTTGTGTGATTGTTGATTGTTGTGTCATATTTTTCTGATCTCTACAATCTCTCCTAGTAAATAAGTTTTAGATTTTTTGCAGTGTATACTAACTACATTAATCTATTTATTACTGCTGCTATGTCTACCATAACCAGACCAATCAAAATGCAAATTTCGTGATATTATTTCATTTGGGTTTCCATTAGATGCAACATAAAAGAACAGTTCGTTATTCACTAACTGCGAAGAAAAAATCAACACTTCAAAAGGTATTTTTATTACCCACAGCTATTATATAATTATTATTATACGAATCGGGGATGTTTTGTAGACTTATTATGTTTCTCTGTTGTTTTTTTTATTTGATGAGTCTTTAAAATCACATAACAATATAAATTCTTGCTCTAAGTTAGGGCAAGAATTTTCAATATGTTCCTGGAGTTTTACAAGAGAGCTTTTTTATTATTGACATTTTGAGAAAAATGCCATTCTTTTTTTTATACTTTCATGTTTTTTTTTAATTTTCTCTTTTCGTTTTTTTATTTTTTTTCTTCTTAGAACAAGCAAAAATTTTTGTGAAGAATACATTTTTCTGAAAATATCAATATTAAAAAAACTTTTCCTCTTGTAAAGACAATCCGGGGACATACTGTATATAGATATGTTATAATCGACAGATGAGAACCCACAACTATATGATACACTTTTTAACAAAAAGAAAACGTTCCCATGCAGAAAAAACTGTCCTCCTGATGTAACTCACTCTCTGATAACATCTCTAAGTAACTTAAACCGGGGTTAGCCAATTCCACCCCCCAATAACCCCCGCCTATGGGTTCGTTAGCGACCTAGGTCGTATGTCAAAGGTTTTCGGTTGCCTGTAATTATCTTGGCGCGCGTTAGCAGGGGCGTACTCTCCCCCCTTTCGGTCAAGACGAAGGGGTGTAAGAGGTATGGGAGAGAGTTTATACTAGACACTCTCTAATAAATTCGTTTATAGAAGAATCAGCTGTACCTCGTTATCTAGGTTATCGTTTTATTAGGGCTAATGCAGTGAGGGAGTGATGATATACTGGATGATTTAATTTGTATTGTTAGTACAGTCAACAGGGAATAGTTAAAGAATGTGGGTATCTCCGATACAAGCACAATCAGAAAGAAAAGGGCGAGCAGGATCACGCGCAATGTGGACGCACCTTTAGAGTCGATCCAGATTTAATGTTGTATTTTTTGGCTATTCGCAACGTTCCTTTTACATATAGGGATTTCTCAGTGTAACAATTCTGTAGCAAATCCGTTTTAATATTATTTAATTCAACATTTAATGATGCTTGTTCACTGACAAACGAAATCAGACATCTGACAATATTTTACCGTTCATTCTCTCGCCTTTCTTCATTTTTTCCTTTTCAAAATCACACGACACTAAATCAGGTAAAACGGGTGGCCAGGTCGGGCTACACAAAGGTGCCCCAAATGCAAACACGGCGCGGCAACCGGCTTCAAGAAATCGATTCATCAGTATTCGAGAGGTGCTCTCACTTTCGGACACCTCGTTTGTCAATGCGACGGCGGCAGGAGTCTAATCGGAACGTCGCGGGTACCGCCGAGTACCCTAGACCATGGCACATCTAGATACGTATCATTTTGTGCCGTATCAATATCAATTTATTGATATTGATACAAATAATAAGTTTCATACAAAGTTCTAAAAGATTTAAGCAAATTGAAGAGTTGAGATACCAGAGGTTGTTAAAATATAAGCATTACTTTATTTCATTTTTCAAAATTAAAAACAACTCGGTTATTTTCAAATTATTTTAAAAATGCCAAAAAAAAATCTTTTGTTCAGATCTACTATCCTTTCAAATACATGCAATTCTTTAAAATACACCCTGTATAGTGTTGAAGTCAAGATTTTAGGAGACGTATCTACAAGTATACATGGTCTAAAATTCCAGGGACCCAAAAAACGACAGGGTACCTACGTCTCAATCGCCAACTGTCTTTTAGTTTCTTGGACACATACCCTTTTTTTTAAATTACGCAATCTACTAAAAAAATAGAAAATATTTTCTAAAAGAAGTTATATACAGAGATGAGGATTTGTTATAGATGATTTTTTTTTAAATCGACTTTCTAGACAGTGTGCTTTGAACCAAACATTGTTTTTGACCATGTAACAATATCGATCGTCGTAAAGAAGACAATCCTCCTCATTCCGCCTCATTATTTATGGGTTTTAGGGCCATGGAAACATGGGAAAGGGCCGCTTTCCTTTTCGAATAAATATGAAATTGAAATAAATGCGTCAAGTGGGCGTGGCGCGGGGTATTATTCCCATTCGGAGTGGCTATTATTTATTATTAATTGCCCTTTCGGCTTGTACGGGCCCTTAGGAATGAGGCTTCGATGTAGATTCAGCCAAGGAAAAAAAACAGAAAATAGAATGTCATGAATATTACCCAAATATAAGAATAACATTAATCTGTTTTGACTCAACATAATATGCAGTTCATTGCAAATAAACTTTTAGTCACGTGATTAAGCTTGACCGGCACAGCGTTGCCCAATTTTACATATTTTCTTTTAATCAAAATATTTTAGGAAACAAGAATAAATAAATTGTAAATATATAAACAGTTATTTTTTACATCAACCAAACTAACCTTCTTAACAGCACTTAAGGAACATAGAGGTCTATTACTACCGCTTTCCCGTTCAAAATATTCTAATAAAGTTGCCATGAGTTTTTTACGGCTATTAAGTTATATTGTACACTTCGCACTAAAAGGGGTTCTAAAAGGTGTGCTACTAATACTTTTTAAACTTAAAGTAACACAATTAATTTAAACCAAAAACTTGTAATATACAAAAAAAGTTTCAAAACCATTGACAATGTCAGGAAATAAATAAATAAATTCGGCAACTTGACATTTTTTACAGCAAAGCTACCACCTGAATCGCCAGAGCGAAATTTAAATTCCAGTTAGCCAGCCCGGCGCCGTATATGGGTTGGTAACAATGAATTTAAAAATCACGCCCTCGATTACATAACTAAAAGTTTGATTGGTATCTGTTATATGCCCTTCGATAATAATTTTTTTAATAAATAATGACTACCTTATCATTTTTGTGTTTTCATCTTTTTTGTATCTTGTGTACCCTCGTTTTTCTCTCTATTTATATAATTTCGATGAAATAGTTACTATACTACTGATAATTTGTGTTCGTTCAAGCTTGATTAAAACATAATAATACCATTATTTCCACCCAATCCAAAATCCATTAGAATAAATAACGCACAACATAAGTAAAACAACAAGAAAACAAGGCACTTATCATAATAAAGTTCTAATTTTTCGACCAAATGTCCAGTATTTCTGTAAAAGAGACATATAAAAGCAATAATATTAATACCAACCAAAGCACTCTCTTCAAATAAACGAATAAAATAAATACCCTGATGATGAAGATATAGAAACGAGGGGCAAACAAAAGTCATTTCGATAAAATACTCATCGAGACCGTATATAAAAAAGGTCGGATATAGAGACGCAGAAAAAATAATATTAACGACAAATTACCTGTCAGGATGGGTTAATAAAAATATGAACTTGATTGCAATTCAGAGTGATAAATACGTAAACATATTATTAAATTATTCTAAAAGTATTTATGTATGGTGTAGATTTTCCGTCAAATTAATGATTATCAAGTTCGAGAAAAATTTTAAGACATCAGAAAAAGAGAAAATACCAACTTAATGTTGTGGAAATTCATATCGTATCTGTATAAAAGGCTTTGAGAGATTTTTTATTACCCTAAGGTATGTCTACCATTTTTTACGAGTTACAATGCCCTCTACAGGCCAAGAGGCAGTCCATCCAGGTGGTCAAGTTAGAAAATTTGCACCTGCTTTATACATAGCCACGATACAGAAGGCACATCAAAAGGGTTCAAAATTTTGCAAAAACCTATAAAAATAACATTCATAATCTTTTTTTAATAGCAACAAATTTGTGGTTCTAATTATGAAGTATTAAAATTTAATACTTATGAGTTTACGATCATTCAAAGTGTGTAAAAAATACAATAAAGGCTGTATTCTGTTGCAAATTACTTGTTGTCTTGTTTTTCATGTTTTCTTTAAATGTTCCTGACTTTAAGAGACAATATGGCTGCATGATAAATTTAAATGGACCTAAAAAGTCATTCTATTTAGTTGATGAAATTTATTTACCTTTACTGCCTACCTTCATTGCTTTTGGATGTAAATACAAAATATTGTAACAAATTTTAGAAATTAAATGAGAATTTCACTCACCAATATTTGCTTGATTTCTCTCACATAAATGACATTGATTGACAAACAAAACCAGAAAAACCAGCCTTCTCGCACTGGTTATTTTGGTGACAGTTATAGCCGAATTTTTCAGGAACCGTGTTCCGTAATAAGAAAACTTTCAGGAAACCGATAGAAACGGAACATAAAACCATAAGCAAGGTAAGCAACGGAATACACCCTTAGTTTTTGTAGCAATATACCTACAAAAAGTCAAAGACATGCCACATATTTTTTTTCGTTGTTGAACCACGAAGGAAGAAAGAAAAAAAAATGGTTAGAGTACCAACGGTCTTGTTTCTGGCCGTTCCATAAATTATCCCATCTCTACCCCTACTATAATTAAATATGAAAAAATTACAACTTTTTATTATTGTCTCGCTGCACTGTGAGTGCCGCGCGCACTATACAAGATTTATTGGCCCGATATAAACTGCAAGATAAACAGTCGCTGCGGTGGCCTCTCTACTAGGGATGGACACGAGTAAATTCGATATCATGTACTCTAGATATCGATAAAAAAAACCGGCATATTATCGATACAAAATTATTTTTTTGTCCTAAGCACAGGAGAACTGTTTAAATTTGGCAATGATAGGCCATAAAAATTCGGAGTACCCAACAAATGTCTTACCACTACTACAGTAGGACACTATAATGTCCTACCCCACAAAACAAAAGCACAAAAAAATATACAAACAACAAAAAATACACAGTACAAATCATACAATTCAAAAAAAAATTTAAGTCATTAAAATTACAAATAGAACATATATGGACAATTGCAGAACAGTAAGCAGTAAATAGATATAATTTTCAGAGTTATAAAATATTAAAATTCAAAATTGTTCATGGACTTGATATTCAAAGGCAGATGATTGTACATTTTTTTGGCATTGTACAGTATTGAACCTTTAACTAGTTCTGAGCTCGGGGTTGGCAGATAAAGATCGTGCTTCCATTCCTATGTGGATAGTTATGAGATGGCCTTTCGGGAATAGCAGATATGTGCTTGCGGATTAAGCAAACGGATTCAAAAATGAATAAAGAAGGAAGAGTCAGTATTTTGAAATTTTTAAAGAAATTCTGGCAGGAGTTCTACTGTTCAGTCCCAATAAATATCGAACTGCTCTCTTTTGCAGTCTGAATATACGATCAAATTTTGTTGCGTAGCAAGTACCCCAGAATGGAAGGGCATAACGAAGATGTGACTCAAAAAGGGCATAATAGGCTATTCTAGAGGCTGATATGTTAAGTTCCTTAGTTTCTTTGATAAAGCTTCGATGTGCAAGTCTCATTTTAACGAGTTGTATACAACAAGTCCTAAGAATTTCACAGAGTGCACAACGTCAATAGTGGTGTTATTAAGTACAAAAGGTTGTATAGTACTTTTATATGACAAAACTTTAGTTTTTGATAGGTTGAGGCATAGGAAGCCTAAGTCTATATTTCTTACATAATTTTACCATTGAAGATAGATGTCATCGAATATATGTCTATTAAAAAGCGGTGATGTGTTTTGATCACTATGTAATATATCGATGCTAAAGCTAAGGGCTGGAGAATTCATTTGAAATCGGTGATTCACTTGAATGTCTACGAAACTCAAATTTAAAGTATCGATAAGTAGTGTGGTATAGCTTCATTCCTATTCTACTACAAGAGCACCACAAGCGACGGGTACTATAGGTACCGGCCGGTAGTGCGGGGGGGACCAAAAAAAAGAAGAAGTACCGCGGGGATGTGAGGTGGGGGGATGGTACGGCCAGATAATCGACGTATATGAATATGGAACAAGTAGCCTGCATATTGATGGTATAAAGTTGATATAGAGTCTTTAAGAAGGTGGTAGGAAGAAGAAATTGCATTTTTTATGTTCGGTTAATATGCATAAATCTACAGGGTGTCCTTTGAAATGTTGGAGAAGTTTGTTTTTAACAAAGCCACAAGCCTGTAACTGAATGTTTAATTTTTTTTTAAAAATCCATTCTGAGTGTTATCCGGCTTGGAGAATAATTTCATAACGAATTTTCGTTATACCAAACATAATATTGTATGATCGAAAAAAAACGGCACCAAAGATTGGTCAAAAATTGTTCAAAACACCATGATCGCCTTTACTAATAATATGAATACGAATATGGCTTATCGTTGATGGTTGTCATAAATAACATATTTGCCTGCAGTAGTTTCCAAGAAATATATTTTCTTTTTTTTATAATTTTTAAAATTAAATAAAATATAGTTGTGTAGAAGATGGAAATATAGAAGAAATCCTTAAGTGTTTTCTTCGTTATACCATACGACATACGATCGAAAAAAAAGGCGTCATAAAAGGCTGGGTGTATATGCCAGCTGGATTATAATATAAAGAGTTATATTGCTTTAACTTGATGTTTGCATGGAAAGGGCCAAACGAATGAGGCAATTAAAATGACGTAAAAAATACTTGATCCATCAGGTTTAATAGTAATAAAATGTATTATTATCTCGGTATTTCTAGTGCATTGAACGCAAAACGATACCTATACCTCTAAAGGAATAAGAACATGATAAAATAAAAGTCTGTAACATTGTATACATAATAGAATTCAAAGATTTATCGTTATTTTCGATATTTGAACGCCAAAAGTCAGGGGCGCATATACGGGAGCGGTAATGGGGTAATTACCCCTCCCAGAAAGAAATTAATTTATTTTAATTATTACTTTCGAAAATCGACAACTATGAAACTATGAACCCTTCCCGGACACAAACGGTACATTGTGAGACAGGAAATTGTAGAGAGAAATGAGCCCTATAACATAGGATACAACATTTTAATAAACAGTGCTTTCCATAAAAACAGTAAAATGAAAAATATACGAAATAATATAAATATACTGATTTCTTTCGAAAATCGACAGCTATGAAACTATGAACCCTTCCCGGACACAAACAGTACATTGTGAGCCAGGAAATTGTAGAGAGAAACAAGCCCTATAACATAGGATGCAACATTTTAATGAACAGTGCTTTCCATAAAATCAATAAAATGAAATATATAGGAAATAATATACAGGTACTGATTTCTTTCGAAAATCGACAACGATGAAACTATGATCCCTTCCCGGAAACAAACGGTACATTGTGAAACAGGAAATTGTAGAGAGAAACAAGCCCTATAACGTAGGATACAACATTTTAATGAACAGTTCTTTCCATAAAATCGGAGATGAAGAACTAACCTCTATAAAAAAGTTTCAGATACTGGCTCTTGTCAAAGTCCTGAGACTGTGTGATTAGTTATATAACTCAAGAAAGAGGGACACTACATCTACAATCTACAAATACAGTTGACTAAAAATGGTAGACTAATAAATTAGAGTAACCGTGACTAAGACTCATTTAGGCACTTGAAAACTCTCCTTATTCTCCATTGCACCTGTATAACTATCTCTCTCCTGTTGCCACCATGTTCCAAACCCATTCTATACCCTTCTCACTCTGTCTCATGCCCGGGTATGGCGATTCCTATCTCCTGCGCGAAATTATACGTTCGGCCGAGAAAATATCGGCGGATAAATTCCGATAATTATCGTTATTAAGGTCGGAATAAGCGGCTTTATGATATTTGTTTGTAATTTTTCACGACGGTCCCGAGTATGCAATTTTCCGGTAGTCGTTGCTGCAGCATCCACGGGGCCCTAATAGCCCCCGCGACGGCAGAGGGGCCAAGAACCGAGAGACAAGATAAAGAAAAAAATTATGAAGAAAAAAAGAAAATTTTGAATTTCGATTTTTTTTTCATTAAAATAATATAACTAGGATGTACACAGGGTGTCCGTTATTTACAAAGTTGATCATTAGTCTCACGACGCCCTCTAAATTTTTAGTTTATTGTCTAAAAAAATAACAGACCATTTTAAACATTACTGCTTGACTACTTAAGATAGCTATTTTTTGTTTCCGATAGTTAGTTTCAGATAGACATTGTTTCAGGATATTTCTTGCAGAGTCCGCAGTAAAGACTTCCTTGGTATAGTTTGAGGCTGTTCAGATTGCGCTTGACTACCATAATAAATATGTCTCGTTGTAATCCGCATTTTCTTCCAGCTGATGTTAATGCAGATTAGGTCTTTGATGTTTATAGGTTTAACAGTAAAAAATGTTTCTGAAGACAATAAAGTAATACAAATAAAGCTGCAAATAAATAGTAAAACAAAAATATGATCGTAAAAAACGTTGAAATAATCTTCGTTGGCAATTAATTAGAACAACAGCGAGACCCATGGGTTTATGGGCGATTAAAATTTCTTTTATAGGCCACTAAAGGCGCTCGTAACTCGTTCTCTGGGCATTCGCCATCTGACAGCTGATGAGGCCACCGTTGTTGCCCCCCCCCCCTTAATAAAATACTTGCAAAGTACGGGTCTGCCTGGTTGGAACATGACAGAAAAATTTGATTATAAATAAATGCCTTTATTGTCAAAAAATTTTACAATTTATAGACAAAAGTAAAGTAAATAAACAAAGTAAACAAACAAACAAAAGAGAATACAAAACAAGTATACAAATTACATTGTCAGTCTTACTGTTTAAAATAAACATTTATAAATGTTTACAGTGTCAAAGAATAAAAAAATAAAAATAAGATTCAAAAATATTTAGTAAGTTTATAGTAAATATAGTAATAGGAAACATTAGACCAGTGTTTACAAGATCAAATTCTATTATCAAAATATAAGTCATTTACGGCGCATTAAGCCTTGGTCTAGGTCTAGTAAATAAGATGTCAATGCTTTGCGAAATGAAGAAAATGATGTTATGGATTTGATTTCAAATGGCAGGTGATTGTGCATTTTTTTCGAGTTGTATAATATTGAACTTTTAACTAACTCTGAGCGTGGGGTAGGTAGATAAAGATCTTGCTCCGCGTTCCTGAGTGGATAGGTGTGAGATGGCCTTTCTTGAGAAGCTGATACGCATGCTTACGTATTAGGCAAACGGTTTCAAATATAAATAAGGAAGGAAGAGTTAATATTTTTAATTTTTTAAAAAAGTCCTGGCAATGAGTTCTGTTGTTTGGTCCCAGTGAATATCGAAGAGCTCTCTTCTGGAGCTTGAAAATGCGGTCAAATTTTACAGATTTTACGACGTCAATGGTGGTGTTGTTAAGTACAAAAGGCTGCAGCGAGTTTTTATACGACAAAGCTTTAGTTTTAGAAATGTTGAGACTCAGGAGGTTCGAATCGCACCATTTGATGTAATCCTATGAAGTGCCGTGACGTCCTTGTTGCTCCAAGTGAAGCTAGTGTCGTCCGCAAAAAGACATATTTTACCACTGATGTTTATGTTAGCAATGTCGTTAATAAAAAGAAGAAACAAAATAGGGCCTAGAACTGAGCCTTGAGCTACTCCACATTCGATTGGCTTGCTAGAAGACAACGTGGTATCCACCCTCACAAGTTGATTTTACAAATTCTTTTTTTATTTACAAAAGGATTTTACAAATAATAAAATTTCTACTTCTGTAAATGATACTTATTACCTCTTTCTTCTTATAAACTATCTTATTTAATCGAAACAAATAGTTAATTTAAAAAATATAGAAATAGTTAATTTTAATCAAAAATAAATTACACCTCTTTCCCCTTAATTCGATTTATTAAAAACTGTTAAACTTAATTGACCATCCTCGTTTTTTTCTAGAATCCGACGCACAAAATCGATGTTGTAAACACTCGTACGTATAGTTTTACGCGTGATTAACTAGGGGGCGTTACTAGCATGTTGTTTTCACCGTAAAATATGGCCGTTGTTTCTCTCTTTTTACTCGAACCCACTACAGCTAGAGTTTCCCTTTAACGGTCACTTTCCCACATTACTTTGAAAATGCTAGGAACATTTTTTTTGGGCAGTTTCTACCAGTCCGCCTGACGGAACATTATGGAAAAAATTAAAAACCCGTTCATCTGACGGAAGTTTACTATTTTCAGTTAAAGTTCCGTTGCCGTAACTGGAGACACTACCATTTTTTCGATTCCTTTAAATATCTGAAAAAAGAGTGTCGGTGTGTAGTATGTAATGCAAAAATAGTAAAAAAAGTTTAGAGCTCGTTACAAATCGAAAAGTTGTTTTTCCTGCTTTTGTAATTATCGAGATTTCTATACGTAATTAATGTTCTAATTAAGCGTTATTACTCAATTAAAATACTGGTGCAAGTGCATTAAAAAATTTCAGAATATATAGAAATAGAAGCGGGGAAATAGACATTACTATAACTTTTTTCTAGTTGCTATATCTATTTTTTTTTAAACAGGAAAATGAAGATGTATGATAATTTGTAAAAAAGACAAATAATAGTGAGTACTCAAGTTAATTTAACAAATAACTAGCTTTAGAGAATATAACTTAATTAAAATTCGTTACCTAAATTCATTCAAATAAAGCAAAAAATAGCACATGCACATTAAAAAAAGACTCCAAAGGTTGTCTTCTTTCTGTCTTATCTTATTTTTGGGTTGGTACAGCCCAGACGGATCGTAGGCAGCAACTTAGCCAACAGCGATTTTCAAATTATACAGGACGATACAGAAAAAATGTACACACAGTGGAATACATTTGAGTATATATTTAATTCAAAAATACGCTCACCGGCACGATAAACAGATACCTTAAAATATTGTTTTTTTAGTATCTCCTAAATTAAAAATGAAACTTTCTATCTGTCAATTATACGAAGGAAGAATGTTGATATTTTGGTGAAAATTTCAAACACCCTGTGGAATATGTTAACAATGCAAGAAATTTAAAAAGCTTAGCTTTTTCATTTAGGTAGGTCTTTTTCCGATAGTTTTTTTTTGTAGATCGGCAAAAAAAAGTTTTTTTAATTTCACTCAAAATGAGTTATTTGGGTGATAAATGACATAAATACAAAATATTTTCATGGTCTGTCTGTCTGTCTGTCTGTCTGTCTGTCCGTCTGTCTGTAACACGATAACTCAAAAACCGCTCACAACCAATTTTAACCAAATTTGGCACAAAAATACTGTGGCACCCGAGAATCTGGCCATTAGTTTTTAGTGGGGGTGGGGGGTTGGTAAGGGGGTATGGGAGGGGGTTAAAAATTTAAAAAAGTCAAGGCAAACTCCAAAATTACAGTAGCTAGCGAAACGCGGTTTTCAATTTAAGATTAGGAATAATATTTGCAACAAAATTTGTAATAACATCAAAATCAGTCAAAGTCGCAGTTTTTGAGATAAACAAAAATTGGAAAAATTCCTTTACTTTGAAACTAAAAGAACTGCCTACCAACTTTTTATTAACATATTTTAGTATGGGCGGCCATACGTGCCTCCCGGCGCCAAATTTTTTTAATTTTTTTCTATTTAGAAAGAAATACTAAAAAGTTAAATAATTCAGCTTCGTTTCCCTCGGGAAAATTTACTGTCTATTTACACGATATGGTAGCTTCAGAAAATGCCCATACCTCTAATAATTTCTTTTCTATTTGTTCTGCTATAGTCTCTACATTTGCCAGGTTGTTGAATATTCATCAGTGACAATTTATCATGCCATTTTCTTTAAGCGATCGGCAATAAAAAATATAAAAATATCTTCCTATACAAGGCGACTTTTAAATAAGCTCAACTACCGTTTGATCGAAAAAAAAAACGGCGTCAAAGAGGGCCGGAGAATGTCAATCGATGGTAATTTTGTTGTTGACTGTAAAAAAATACTTTACATTTTGAATCGAAATATTCGTCCCTGACATTATTTTTCCCTTTTTTGTCTACACTATTATTCAATTCGACTTTGAAGCTTTCCGTATCACGCTAGAACGCAAAATAAAAGTCCAGGCTTTCCCAGCACACTCAACCAACCGAATCGCACGTAATTACCGACCACAGAAGCAACAAATCAGTGCATGTTTCATGTTTTCCACACAACAACGGGACGGTAGCCACCATGACAATTCACAATCATATTCGCGTTTTACTTTACATACCATCAGTCTAAAATTCGTTTATTACTATTATTCTTCTATACAGCGTGTGTAAAAATCAGTATACTGTACTTCAGTTGGATGATGTTGCATATAAAGTAAAAGAAAAATTTTCTATGAACATAAATATGTTTTAAGATACTTCCTGAGGAAAACAGCTCTTGAGAGACTTTACAGCTTTTTCTTGATCATGCAGATAATGTAGATTATATCGAAGGATTACAGTTCATCATCGCGATCATATAGACCTACTGTGTCCCCCTTTCCATTAACATGTGAGTATGCATAGCAAATTAAAAGGAAAAATATTCACCAATATTCTTAAAAATAAACAAATTATATTATTCTTATCTACCCTTTTGAGGGCCGTACTACGCCACTGTAGCCTGTTTTTACAAGCACGCCAATGGCTTCGGTCGTGCGGGGCACAGAGGAGTCTCAGTTCCGAAAAGAATAATTCGGGAACGCCCAGAGGATTCGCAGGCCATGTGTCTTGGAAAGGCGCCAATATCAACCTTATGTTGCATGTACTCAAGGCACAATTCGCGGTTTCTCATAGTAAGTTCGTATCGTGATCTTAATAATACAGGATGACCCAAAAAATAAATCGCAATCGAAAAGAATCGAAAAATAAGTATATGGCTTGAAAAAGGATTCAACTCTATTAATACTCCTGTATAAATATATATTTGCTACCACACAGGTCTCAAATCTGATAGAAATCTTCAAGAGAACAATAAGTATCTGACTTGGAGGTCTCCGAAACGCCTTGACACCGGCCTTAGCATCTGTAATTTTCATTAATATCACTCATCATCATCATAACCATCGTTCTAACAATGTAGGTACACAGAAAAATCGCTATATAGTTGCCAAGGGACCAAACAAAGTTTTTCCTTGAACAACAAACTAAACGCAAAACGCGCTGAATTCTTCAGGTGTGAAGCCGGCTTTATTGAATGGGTATTGTTGTACGTAGAAGCGACATACGGTTGCGTAATGTTGTTGGTTTATTTTTTTTCTGTTTGTTTGCCTGTAGAGGATCTCACTGTTAAAATTATGAGTACAAAATAAAAAATAATAATGTTTTTATGGGTATTTTTAACAATAGTACTCACTTTCATAACCATAGTACCTATTTAAGCAAAATTCAGGTAAATAGAATCTCTGGTGCCACCCATGTAGTACCTATAACAACTACAAAAGCACCCACAGTGACGTTTCTCTGAATCTTACGATTTTGGCACTTCATAATTGACAGTTCGAGGACTTAAATTTGACCGTAACGAGAATTTTGAAACAAAAATGACACTCGAAGGGTACTTGATGAAATGGAAGTTCTAATTGATTGTGAGAGTGGATTTTGAACTGTTTGCTTTGACATGGGTCTATTATTTTTTTATTCTGAAAAAATAATAAAAATGTTCAAAAGAAAATGGTTAAAACGTTTTTTACCCATTACTAACTTTTTTTTATTTATTTTCAGGTAAAAATTGCTGTTCTTCTTCTGGTGGTAGTTGTAAGTACGTATTAATATCAAATCTATAATATTAGTATTGTTGGAATTTTTACACGTAAGTCTCGTTGCGGTGTTCTTTACAAAGTTGGTGATGGTTTAATTTAGACCTTTGACATGATGTATAAAGTGGTTCAATGGGGTTAAAGGAGTCTCAGAGCTTTGAGAAAAGCCAGTATCTGAGACGATGTTAGTTCTCCATCTCCGATATTGGTACTAATATATAATTCTTGCTTTGCTTTTGGAAGCATCAGTATACCACGTTATGGATGTATCTCTGAAATGACAGTTGGTTAAAAACGGTGCCATTTTTGTATATTCTTCACAAAATACTTTTCCTCTTTTCCCACAAAAACGAATTTTCAAGTGTGCAGCTACAGCTATAACCAAAACAATCGAATAACGCCCTGGTGTCTCGAAATTGGATAGAGCAGAAAAGACGTTCGATCTAGATAGCGAGGCGGTGGAAAACAAATGCCTGCCGTTGTTAGATCTTCGTGCACGGCGCCTGGCGTTTGTTTTTCACGGCAATCTAGATGTACCTTGCCTTTTACACGTTCGATTGTTTTAGTAGCGTGCGTGTCTACGAGACTGGAGACGCCCCCGCGTTGGTTGTCTTGAATTTTTCGACAAGAATTGAGTTACATTTAAGAAAGAGATGATTTTTTTGCCAAAACATGCATTGGTTGTCAGGAAGAAAATACTAATTTATCACAATAGCTACTTTGGCTTTTTGAGGAAATTGACTATGTATGGAAAAAAGTATTTTTTACACATTTTCAAAGGCGTTAGAAACATAGTAAAAATAGAAACAAAATTATGAAAATTTCAGTATCTGTAGGAAATTTTCTGTAGATTTAGAATATATACAGCTTTATGGGCTTCGCTACCTTGGATTTCTGAGAAAATTAATTTTTTGAACCCTTGTTTTTCAGCTATTTGAGGTAGTTTGAAATTTCTCCTACGTCCATTACTGTGCTCCTAAGACTAGAATGACCTAAATTTTCTTATTCTACACCTTTTAGTTAGTAAATATCAGCAGTTTTAACAAAATCGGTGACTATATGGAAAAAAGTCCATAAAATGCTCATTTTTTTGGACTATTTTTTACATATTTTCAAAGGCGTTGGAAACATAGTAAAAATAGTCAAAAAATTATGAAAATTTCAGTATGTGTAGGAAATTTTCTGTAGATTTAGAATATATACACCTTTAAAGGCTTCGCTACCTTAGATTTGTAAGAAAATTAATTTTTTGAACCCTTGTTTTTCAGCTATTCGAGGTAGTTTGAAATTTCCCCTACGATTAAAATGACCTAAATTTTCTTATTCTACACCTTTTAGTTAGTAAATATCAGCAGTTTTAACAAAATTGGTGACTATATGGAAAAAAGTAGTTTTTACACATTTTCAAAGGCGTTGGAAACATAGTAAAAATAGAAATAAAATTATGAAAATCTCAGTATGTGTAGAAAATTTTCTGTAGATTTAGAATATACACACCTTTAAAGGCTTCACTACCTTGGATATGTAAGAAAATTAATTTTTTGAACCCTTGTTTCTCAGCTATTTTGATGTAGTTTGAAATTTCCCCCACATTTTCAAAGGCGTTGAAAACATAGTAAAAATAGTCAAAAAATTATGAAATTTTCAATATTTGTAGGAAATTTTATGTAGATTCAAAATATATACACCTTTCAAGACTTAGGTACCTTCGCTTTGTGAGAAAATTAATTTTTTGTACCCTTGTTTTTTAGCTATTTTTGATGAACGTTAAAACGTCCCCCACGTCTATTACTATGTTCGTAAGACTATAATGACCTATATTTTCTTATTCTACACCTTTTAATTATCAAATAATACCAGTTTTAACATAAATCGGTGACATGACGAATTTTTTTAATTTTAATTTTGCTTAAGAGTATATTACAACACAATGAAAGAGACATCATTTTTATTCCATCACACGGTCTATTTTATCGATTATTACCTATTTTACCATCGTAAAATAAACGACTTGATTGAAGTCCTAAGGCATAAGACATGATAATAACGCAAAACGCAATAAAGACCACAAAAAATCCGCGAAATGACAAACAGTAAAATATTAAAGCATATTTTTCAAGGTTTCCAGCGTAAATAACGTTAATAATAAAAAAGGAACTCGATATAAATAATAAATAGAAAAAAGAGAATATTATTTCCGTTCAACTTTCAAACGACCTGCAAAGTGACTAATACGCAGCACTAGGCATGTTTCGAATGCATCGATATTTCTGAATATCGATACTGTTTGAATTGGCAATTAATGACCATTGTAAACCCTTAATATTCACAATCAACCTTGCCCCAAAGACGATTCATTTCCCATTTAATTTACATGGGAATTTGCAACTTTTTTGAAAATATTTTTTTTTCTCTTGATCTTGTCCTCTTGGAGCCATGACAATTACACATTCTCGTATCGAATTGAACGCTCTACAAAAAAGGTCTCTTACAATTTTTCGATAAACCTACTCCTTCAAAAGTTATTCACGGTTAAAATTAACCACTCGGTAAATTCCTAAATTCTTCAACTTTTTTGACAAAATTATGACTATTTTTGAAAAATTTAATCTATTACTGTAAAAATATACAATTCTGATGGTATTAAGGATGGGAATTAAGAAATCTTCAAGTCTAATGAAGTTTAAACCATTTAAGTATAGCTGATTTATTTTAATAAATATTCTTTAGTTGGATTGTAGTAACAATTATTTTATACTCGCTTACAATCTGAATCAGAGATTGTTTTTCATCGTCACTTCTAGATAAAATATTAATGTATTCTTCTGACAATTTAACAGCTTTCTGCTTCTTTACGGTACGTTATCGGATCCGGACCTAGAGGAACTAAACTAAATAAAAGACTAGTTTACGTACGAACGGATCGGGCCAGCGCGATCGATGCTAGGCAGGAGTGGGGAGTGCCAGCCGTATTCCCCCAAGGAACTAGAATTCCTTCCAAGGAACTAGAATTCCCACCTCTATAAGGTGTTCTGGTGTTTCCCCATTTTCCACACAAAATCTGCATTCGCCGTTGTTTTTCAGTTTTAGCCTACTGAGGTGTTCGTTGAGGAGACAGTGTCCGAAGATTGTTTTTACTTAAATCAAGGAAAACCTTTGATTTTTCTCTGTCGTAAGTTCTGAGGAACTTTTTCGAGTGTCTTAGACCATTGGAGGACACCCATTCCAAGTTACGGATGGAATCTTCCAGATTCTTCAGTTCCGCTTTCAGTTGGTTCCCGTTTGGAAAACAGAACGGTTCTGGTCCAGTTAGTGGAGTGGTCGCTCCTTTTCTAGCTAGATCATTTGCTTTTTCATTGCCTTCTATCCCTTGGTGAGCAGGCACCCAGAGTAGGAGGACTTCATTTTCTTTGCCTAATTTGTTGAGCTTCTCTAGGCATTCTTTGACCAACTTCGAATTGATGGTTACTGAGTTGATCGCGTTAAGTGCTGCTTGACTATCGGATAGGATGGCAATTTTCTGTTTTCGATAGTTCCTATCTAAGATAAATTGTTTTCTCAAAGTTGCAAATTCTTGGTACGTCATCCACTGGGAGTTGCGGAGAAGTGGAATTTTCTTTTTGAGGGTGTTCCAAGCCCCTGATTTTGAGGGTACTACTATAGATTAAAATATCGATAGTTTTTAGAAAATCGACATCCTTACACTAAGTCGGACCCGCTCAATTCAAGTTTTATATCCTATGTAGCTGGTACTACGACTAGGTAGTACCACTACCTAGTACCGGTCGGTGCTTTTTTCTTTGCGTTTTCCCTCCATTTCCTTGGCTATTAATCAAGTACTTAGTGCGCTCATTAATTGGCTGCAATTAAAATGAGCGCGAGCGGCGGATGTACTTTGACTTTTCCTATAGCCTGTTGGCTGATGCGGTACTACCTGAAAATTGCGAAAAGCGAAATTGGTTTTAGTACCCGGAGCGTTAGAACCGAACGATGAAGTTCTCTGGCTTAATGGAGATCGTAAAAACCTTTGACGTTTTTGTTTATACAGGGTGTCACTTGAATTAGTGCAAGAATTTGAATAGGTGATGGATCTACAGAAAACAAACATACAGTAATCGCAAAACATTTTCCGGTGCACGTCATTAATCATATCGACTTTGACACTAAAAGAAATTTTGGAAAAAATGTTTAAATTTGTTGTGTAATTTAAGATACCGAGCAGCTCTTCATTTTACTTTATAGAGCAAACGATTGTAACAGATATTTTATTTAGATTAAAGCTGCAAAAATTAGTTTAAACCGAATTTTATTATCGCTACGTTGGTTACATTGCGCCGTATTCGGCAACGTTGTCGTTTATTATTTGACAATTATCATAATGTCAGTCATTATTTTGTGTAATATCGTGTTGTTGTTGAATTTTTGTGAGTAATTCCCGTTTTTTTGCCTATTTTCATAGTCTTCTTTTTAAGCACAAACAGTCCTTTTAAGAACTAACTTTTCGAGTTTTTGGTTTGCATTTCTTGAAATTGTGTGTTGAAAATATGCGGAAGTATTTAAACAGTCGAAGCAAAGAGCTTGTAGCTTCCCTGATAGACTATTTTGAACAAGAAAGTGACAATAATGCCCGGACCCCATTAGCCAACACGCTACCCCACGTCATGTGGATCAGTGCGTATGTTTTTCCATTTAATTACATGTATTGCGTACACACTAGGCAACATGACACGCCATCCGACGCTATAACACGCTATGACACGTGTGATGGTCGATTTGTCGGTCCCAGATCTCACCGACGTGTGTTACGGCGTGTTGTTCCCCGCTTGCCTCTCTAGTCCCGCAGCTATCAACTTTTGTAGTTGATGTAGGGATGCTCCAAAAATAAAATAAATCGATATTTTGAATCGATTCAACATCGGATATTACAAGATAGATCCAGAAAAAATCGGCAACAAAAGATTGATCCCCAAAATATTGATTTAATAATATCGATATTCGATTCTGAATATATTGGTGTACTGGTATTATGATTATAATCTAATATCGGTATGGGTATCGATACTTCTAATTCGTGTTAACACGTGTTACCTAATGTGTACAACCATTCCCACGTCGCAACACGTGGGATAGCGTGGCATCATGTCGGGTGTTGGCTAATGGGGTCCCGGCTTAAAGGACCTTTATTAGCCTTGACTGCAGTCAGAGAAGTAAGTTTGATTGATAAGCACATTACACCACTTTCAAAGTTATTTCTATGTCAGTTTTTATTAAATTCTGTGATTATTAGTTTGTGCATTAACAGCACCATCTTACTTGTTATTACCACTTAAGGCGTTGTAAGATGCACATCAATAAATAAATAAATAACCCCATAATAACGCTTAGAATAATCTTCATAATGGACTAGTTTTTGCCAATATGTAATAAGTAAAATAAAACAAATAAATCAATTAATTACTATAATATTAGTTATTAATTTAAAAACAAAACGTACCAATCTTTAAAAGATGACATAATGAATATATTGTTTGTCAATTTTAAATTAGGATTCATCTCATAAATCCAACACAATCCGGCAGCGCTGTCGCCATCGCTTCTCACTCAAAGTTTATCACGTGCATCGGAAATTGTTTTGCGATTACCATATGTATATAGTTCTTTAGAAACTTCTAATGCACGTTCAGCCCGGGACACCATGTATACAAAAATTGATAAAACCCAACAGCATTTAATAAAATTAAACTCGTCCCAACCACTTAAACCATCAAAAATTACCCATCGTCATTGACCTCCGTCAAAAACATGTCTGCCACCCTCAATTCCCATCAAAAATAAACTTTGAAAAGAGACGGGGATAGTCTCAAAGAACCGTAATAATAATGACATACGACAAATTCGTCGCGCAGCTTAACATCGGCGACAGTTGCGCTACGAGGGTACGGCCGAAACGTCAATTTGACGTCAGGTTAACGACGCGTACCAGCAAGTTCAGCCGCGCGTGGAATACGGGTACTTTCGGAGGAATGCCTCCAGGGGGAACAGCGTAGGTACGCCGGAAGAAGGGCTAGGACTTCCGGTGAGAGGTACTTCAAACTGTGCACGCGAGACACAGCGGGTAGGAGAGGGAGGGTTGTATGTCAGTTAAACTGCCCTTTTTACCCGATTATCGGTCTGGTCGTTTGATTTTAATGGGTCTTTAATTCGAATTTATAGGGTCTTTGAATTGTTTTATATCGAATCAATCATTTGTTAGAGCCTCGTATTTTTGTACCATGCGATCGAAAAAAAACGGCGTCAAAGACGGCTTGGGAATGACAATCGATGCTAATTTTTTGGAGAGGTCTAGAAGTCCTAGACGGTCATTCATTTGGACTGTACTCATTTTTTTAGATGAGGGCTTTAATTTTTGAATATTGCTTAAAATTTTATCAAAATCGGCAAACTAGACTAAAATACAGGGTGTCCCAGAAATAAGTACAAGTATTTTAAGAGGTGGTAGATCTCGATAAAAGAAACATATTTTCTCTTTATCGTTTTTCAAATAAGTCGTCCAAAATAACGGAGTTATTTTACTTTGAACATTTCCAAAAAAAAGATTTTTGCTCAAATTGTGAGAAAAGAGATCCAGTGGTCTTCTCTGGATTTTCTTTCATGTAAATTTAATCTACTACCTATGTTGCCATATTATCAATAAATTATGTTTTTTAACTGAAAACTAAAAAAAATTCCAAAAATTTTTTTTGCGAAAAAAAAACTCATAAGCGTGTTTCTGGGGTTGAACTATACTACCGGTTAAAATACTTGCACTTATTTCTGGGACACCTTGTATATTGAACTTTTAAATACATACATGAAAATGTTAAAGTGTCCGTGTATCTTTTTAAAATTTTCAAACTTAAATAGTTCGACTATTTTCAATTAATTTTAAAAATGCTTGATTTTAAGACACACCCTGTATATAAATTTTTAGACTACAATAAATATTTGTTTATAAAAATACGTCACTTACTTCTTACAACATTGCTCGCATCAGTACTATCATCGGCGAATCTATCTGAAATAAATATTAGAAAAATATTTTAATCATAATGAACAAAGAAAAGTTAAGTTATGAATTACACTTGTAAAATTACCAACTGTAAAATCGAATATAAGTTTTCTTTTTCTATAGTCTGTCTTTAAGGAACACTCTGTATAATTGAATTAAAATTCAATATAAAGTAAACACCCTATTAAGCAACCAAAGTGACTTATCTAAAAACCGATATCTCTATAACACTTTTCGACGCCCTTCACTTGCACACAACGACCCTTCGTTACATTTTCTATCCCTTCACATCCCCCTCCCTCGAAAAATAAAAGACAATCTGGCCGCCGCAATGTCAAAATAATCAAGGCGAACGCGCCACCGTACAATGGCAACGCTGATTGAATAAGGATAGTTAGCGTTTTTGGGGATGCGTCCCATGCAACCCTAACTGCGTAATGAGGGCAATAGAGGGGATTATAGCGACGGGGGGTAGAGAACTGAATTAACCGAGAATTTTTCGAGAGAGATAAAAAAATTGTGATTTTTGAGCTGTATTCTTGAAGTTTGAAATTTTTATACCAGAACTATACCTAATAATCTGATATTGTTGTATATTATATATATCCCAAAATATATCTGTTATTTTGACACCCGAAATCCTAACAAATCATTTCACAGACGATGAGTACCCAGTACGACAGACGAAGTACCAACAAAGGACCCCAATTACCCACAGAGTCATTATTTATACTTGTGCGTTTTGACAATGCGGCAATGATTCTCACACGGGCGACATCTCGTGAAAGATGGATGCCCGGGTACCGATGGTACTTCCGCTTGCCGAGGTCTCGGTTACGCTGGGCTGCGCGCAACCACATAGAAGAAGGTCGCGGAGGAAAGCGACAGCAGGCGATTTCCTGCCCATGGTAAAAATTGCGAAAAGCGAAATTGGTTTTAGTACCCGGAGCGTTAGAACCGAACGATGAAGTTCTCTGGCTTAATGGAGATCGTAAAAACCTTTGACGTTTTTGTTTATACAGGGTGTCACTTGAATTAGTGCAAGAATTTGAATAGGTGATGGATCTACAGAAAACAAACATACAGTAATCGCAAAGAGGATGCACGTCATTAATCATATCGACTTTGACACTAAAAGAAATTTTGGAAAAAATGTTTAAATTTGTTGTGTAATTTAAGATACCGAGCAGCTCTTCATTTTACTTTATAGAGCAAATGATTGTAACAGATATTTTATTTAGATTAAAGCTGCAAAAATTAGTTTAAACCGAATTTTATTATCGCTACGTTGGTTACATTGCGCCGAATTCGGCAACGTTGTCGTTTATTATTTGACAATTATCATAATGTCAGTCATTATTTTGTATAATATCGTGTTGTTGTTGAATCTTTGCCTATTTTCATGGTCTTTTTTTAAAAATTGCACTTTCAAGCACAACCAGTTCTTTTAAGAACTAAATTTTCGAGTTTTTGTATTGCATTTCTTGAAATTGTTTGTTGAAAACATGCCAAAACAATTAAACAGTCGAAGCAAAGAGGTTGTAGCTTCCCTGATAAACTATTATGAACGAGAAAGTGACAGTAAATGTCCTTTATTACCCTTGACTGCAGTCAGAGCAGTAAGTTTGATTGATAAGCACATTATACCACTTTCAAAGTTATTTCTACGTTATTTTTTATTAAATTCTGTGATTATTAGTTTGTACATTAACAGCACTATCTTACTTGTTATTACCACTTAAGGCGTTGTAAGATGCACATCAATAAATAAATAAATAACCCCATAATAACGCTTAGAATAATCTTCATAATGGACTAGTTTTTGCCAATATGTAATAAGTAAAATAAAACAAATAAATCAATTAATTACCGAAATATTAGTTATTAAATTAAAAATAAAACGTACCAATCTTTAAAAAAATTTTGTCAATTTTAAATTAAGATTCGTCTAATAAGTCAATCCATCACAATCTGGCAGCGCTGTCGCCATCGCTTGTCACTCAAAGTTGATAACGTGCATCGGAAATTGTTTTGCGATTACCATATGTATAGTTCTCTAGACGCACGCTCAGCCTGGGACACCCTGTATATACCAAAATTGATAAAACCCAACAGCATTTAATAAAATTAAACTCGTCCCAACCACTTAAACCATCAAAAATTACGCATCGTCATTGACCTCCGTCAAAAACATGTCTGCCACCCTCAATTCCCATCAAAAATAAACTTTGAAAAGAGACGGGGATAGTCTCAAAGAACCGTAATAATAATGACATACGACAAATTCGTCGCGCAGCTTAACATCGGCGACAGTTGCGCTACGAGGGTACGGCCGAAACGTCAATTTGACGTCAGGTTAACGACGCGTACCAGCAAGTTCAGCCGCGCGTGGAATACGGGTACTTTCGGAGGAATGCCTCCAGGGGGAACAGCGTAGGTACGCCGGAAGAAGGGCACGGACTTCCGGTGAGAGGTACTTCAAACTGTGCACGCGAGACACAGCGGGTAGGAGAGGGAGGGTTGCATGTCAGTTAAACTGCCCTTTTTTACCCGATTATCGGTCTGGTCGTTTGATTTTAATGGGTCTTTAATTCGAATTTATAGGGTCTTTGAATTGTTTTATATCGAATCAATCATTTGTTAGAGCCTCGTATTTTTGTACCATACGATCGAAAAAAAAACGGCGTCAAAGACTGACGAATGACAATCGATGCTAATTTTTTGGAGAGGTCTAGAAGTTCTAGACTGTCATTCATTTGGACTGTACTCATTTTTTTAGATGAGGGCTTTAATTTTTGAATTTAAAAATATGCTAAAAAGTGAAATAATCTAGTTACATATTGCTTAAAATTTTATCAAAATCGGTAAACTAGACTAAAATACAGGGTGTCCCAGAAATAAGTACAAGTATTTTAAGAGGTGGTAGATCTCGATAAAAGAAACATATTTTCTCTTTATCGTTTTTCAAATAAGTCGTCCAAAATAACGGAGTTATTTTACTTTGAACATTTCCAAAAAAAAAGATTTTTGCTCAAATTGTGAGAAAAGAGATCCAGTGGTTTTTTCTGGATTTTCTTTCATGTAAATTTAATCTACTACCTATGTTGCCATATTATCAATAAATTATGTTTTTTAACTGAAAACTAAAAAAAATTCCAAAAATTTTTTTTCCGAAAAAAAAACTCATAAGCGTGTTTCTGGGGTTGAACTATACTACCGGTTAAAATACTTGCACTTATTTCTGGGACACCTTGTATATTGAACTTTTAAATACATACATGAAAATTTTAAAGTGTCCGTGTATCTTTTTAAAATTTTCAAACTTATATAGTTCGACTATTTTCAATTAATTTTAAAAATTCTTGATTTTAAGACACACCCTGTATATAAATTTTTAGACTACAATAAATATTTGTTTATAAAAATATGTCACTTACTTCTTGCAACATTGCTCGCATCAGTACTATCATCGGCGAATCTATCTGAAATAAATATTAGAAAAATATTTTAATCATAATGAACAAAGAAAAGTTAAGTTATAAATTACACTTGTAAAATTACCAACTGTAAAATCGAATATAAGTTTTTTTTTCTATAGTCTGTCTTTAAGGAACACTCTGTATAATTGAATTAAAATTCACTATAAAGTAAACACCCTATTAAGCAACCAAATTGACTTATCTAAAAACCGATATCTCTATAACACTTTTCGACGCCCTTCACTTGCACACAACGACCCTTCGTTACATTTTCTATCCCTTCACATCCCCTCCCTCGAAAAATAAAGACAATCTGGCCGCCGCAATGTCAAAATAATCAAGGCGAACGCGCCACCATACAATGGCAACGCTGATTGAATAAGGATAGTTAGCGTTTTTGGGGATGCGTCCCATGCAACCCTAACTGCGTAATGAGGGCAATAGAGGGGATTATAGCGACGGGGGGTGGCATCAGCGGGGGGTAGAGGACTGAATTAAGAGGGAATTTTTTGAGCGAGATGAAAAAATTGTGATTTTTGAGCTGTATTCTTGAAGTTTGACATTTTTATACCAGAACTATACCTAATAATCTGATATTGTTGTATATTATATATATCCCAAAATATATCTGTTATTTTGACATCCGAAATCCTAACAAATCATTTCACAGACGATGGGTACCCAGTACGACAGACGAAGTACCAACAAAGGACCCCAATTACCCACAGAGTCATTATTTATAGTTGTGCGTTTTGACAATGCGGCAATGATTCTCACACGGGCGACATCTCGTGAAAGATGGATGCCCGGGTACCGATGGTACTTCCGCTTGCCGAGGTCTCGGTTACGCTGGGCTGCGCGCAACCACATAGAAGAAGGTCGCGGAGGAAAGCGACAGCAGGCGATTTCCTGCCCATGGTACTCATTCAAGCCAGAGAAACGTCATTAATCATATATAATTTTATTGCGGGTACGATGTGGTACTACCAAGAAAAAAGCAAACAACAGAAAAAAACCCTATCAAGTATTATTTATTTAATCTATAACCTAAGAGGGTGAAACTATCCCTCAAATATTAAAATATTTTTTATTTAAAACCCGGCGAGTTTTTCGGAAAAACTTTTAAACACGTATATTTTACTTTGTTGTTTTATATATTTTAAGATTTTTTTATAGATTTATACAGGGTGTTTCATAAAATATGACCATTGAGTAATCACGATTCTGCTTAAACTGCTTGACGTTTAAAGTTGATTTTTGGCAAACGGATTGACTGTGGGGTGTAAAGGTTCGATAAGGAGGGGTTTCTCTTAATTAATTAATTAATCTTAAATTCCAAGAGGGTGAAAACGCCCCTCAAATATTACAATATTTGTTATTTAAAAAAGGGTTAGTCTTTCGAGAAAACGCTTGGACAAGCATAATTTATTTGTTTTTTTTTAAATATTTTGAAATTTTTAAAAAAAATTATACAGGGTGTTCTAAAAAGTTGGGTAATTTGTTAACCACGATTCTGCTTAAACTGCTTGACGTAAAAAGCTTATTTTTGGCAAACGGATTTTTCGAAAGTCAAATTCCAACGAGATGAAACTACTCCTCAAATATTACCAAGTTATATAATAATATCGCCATATTGTTTTTTCTCATGCTGACATAAATGTGAAAAAATTTTATCCAGTTCGTATGTTAATGGAAATTCTTGCTTTGCTTTATCATCACCATTACAAATGATTAATTCGACGCGAACGAAGTCGCTGGTACACGCTAGTAATTTATATATTTATAATTATTTTATTATTGTTCCCTCATAATACTTTGATTAAAATAAAATATGGAAAAGTGGGCAATCCTGTGCCGGTCAAGCTTAATCACGTGACTAAAAGTTCATTTGGTATAAACTATATTATATATTAGATTATTCAATACACTTATGTATCTGCAATGTGTTGAAATTGAAGCCAAGGCAGAGAGAAAAAATTCTATTTTCTCTGGAAAAAATTAACTCATATTCACATCAACATCACCTGTAATTAAAAAGATTCTTCTTCGTTCGTCGCCCACCGGCGACACACATTACACGCGCCAGCCTCTCGGAGGAGGAAGACGGGTTCGAGATTCGAAACGTTGTGTGATTTATTACCTCGGAGCGGTGACAGCCGCGCGGCAAAAGTCAAATCTAAATTCTAATTAATTCGACCCACCGTGAGTATGAGAGAGAGCATCATCAAAAACTCATTATCAGCGCTGTGGGAATACCCTAATTCTGAAATATCATCATCCTCAGATATTTAATCTTTTTGAAGTGACAAATTCTTGTCACAATTTAAAGAAAATCTCAGAAAACACAGGCATAATATACACAATAAATAAGACAATAAAATAAACTGACCATCAGATATCGGTCATTATGACCAAAGTTCAATCTACTGAGATGTTTATTGAAGACACAGTCACAAATTACCTATAACAGATGCAAAAGAAAGCGACTGCATCGGAAACCGCTCGGCAAACCCCGCACGCCTATTGAGTGGTGTAAATACACCAGTCGTTTAGTCCGGAAACCTATTCTGTGTCGTATTCGCTTGCTGGAATGACATAGTGCGTGGTTATATGTTTCTTTTTAAAAACGGGTGTAGGATTTTTGTTGAACTTTTGAACTGTTATTTCTAAGTTTTGGTAATTTGTATATCTTATTTAAAATGGGATACAAATGTGTTTATTTATAAGGAAAAAAAAAAGATATTTATAGTATAAAAAATTAATTTATTTAACAAAATTTAATTAAAAATGTGACAAAATAGTACCTTTCTATTGGTTCTATCGGACTTTTTTCGACTATATAAATCTTTATTTGTAAACTTTAATAGATCAAATATTTTCAATCTAATAAATCTTTTAATGATCTAAATAAGAGGAAATTTCTCACATGGGTGGTCAAATTCTATAGTTTTCATTATATCAAACAGCCTCTGAGAAATGTTTTCAACTCAAAATGCCTTTAATTATGTTTGACTACATCAGTTAAAAGGGTCTTCAAATACATCAATGTGATATTTGTCTAAAATTTGCAAAAGAATCCGAATCTCTGGATAACTGGAAATTATTTACCCATTTAAAAGCCTTTGATCATGAAAGTGGAAAAATTTGTTCATTTTATTTACTGGAAATGGAAAAATTATTTATATTAAATTTTGATGAGTTTTGCACTGAAGAAAACATTCAGAGGCTGTTTGATATAATGAAAACTATAGAATTTGACCACCCAAGTGAGAAATTTCCTCTTATTTACATCATTAAATTATTTATTAGATTGAAAATATTTTATGCATCAAAGTTTACAAAAAATAAAGATTTATATAGTCGAAAAAAGTCCGATAGAACCAACAGAAAAGTAACTATTTTGCCACATCTTTAATTAAATTTTGTTAAATAAATTAATTTTTTATACTATAAATATCTTTTTTTTCCTAATCTCCTACGAACTGATATAATATGACTAGCAGTCTATTAAATTACTGTGAGATTATATGCCTCGATAACATATTGGTGCAGATTATTTTCACCCAAACAAATCATAACCCAAACTATACATTGATGCGGATTGTCTATGAACTCTTTCTGAAGGTCACAGAAACCTGAACGCGTAATTCGGTGTTCTTTCGCATCTGTTGCAGTTAATTTGTGACACAGTGTCCTGTGGAAAGCCCTGTTACAATCCGAAGATTGTCCTTACTGAAATCAAGGGTTAAATAAAAAAAATAAATTTGGACAAATTGCACTAGTCAAAAATACCGGAGAATCGAAAAAAAAACCGGTGTCACAGTGGCATTTATATCGGAGAAAGTGCATTGCAGAAACTTCGCAGATTATATTTTTGTAAATAAAATTCAATCAAAAATTTCAGCCTATTGTTCCACACGTGTCTTAAATGTTAAGGATCTATTATTAGATAACATACCACCTGTATATAACTGACTCTACGTGCACGTGTTTAAATAGCATATACATATTTTTAGGTATGCAGCTTATTTCTCTTTTCCTTAAAAAAAATCTAGAATTGTAGCTCTATACAGGGTGAGTCTTCTCTTTATCGTTTTTCAAAAAAGTCCAAAATGACTGAGTTATTTAACTTTTGCTTAAAAAATATAAATAAATAAAAAATAAAATTTTGCTTAAAACTGTTGAAAACCACTGGATCTTTTTTTGGGTTTTCTTTCTCGTAAATTTAATCTACTACCTATGCTGCCATTTTATCGAGAAATTGTGCTTTTTAACTAAAAAATAGTCCAAAAAATTCAAAGATGTGTTTCTGGGGTCGAAATATTTGCACTTAGTTTAAACTCACCTTGTATATTTGGACAAGAAGCACGTGTCAATATAAGTTAATTAAAATAACAAAACGTGCAGTAATGGGAGAAAAACACGGGCATCTAGTTAGCCATGACAAACACAATTGCATCTCATTACTCATGGTGTTATAAAACAATAGAATTACTCAGGCTTTGGTTTTCTGTCTTTGTTTGTGTTTGTCTTTTTCTATATTGTGCTTTTTTGTTTAGATTTTCACAATTCAATTGCTCTGCTTTGATCAATTATTATTATTGCCAATTCTCTAAATTTGTCGATTCAATGTTCCCTTGTGTTTCTTGAGGAGGTGGGCAAAGACTGAACGAGTCGTTCATTTGAACGAGTATTAAAAATGAATCGTGAGATGCTAAATATAAAAAAAATGACATCAGCGATGGTTATAGAATGAGGATCGCTGTCATTTTATATGTAAAATTATATGGGAAATGTCATCGATGTTCATTTCCAAGCCAACTAGACGCAATTCTTTTTTCGATCATACGGTATTATATACTATTTATTATGATTATTAAATCGGAATTAAAATATGCCTTTAAAAATATTAAGTTGGTATTAAGAAGTCTGTAATAAATAGTATATATGAATTGGATTGATAATTTAATATTATTGGTAAAATAATAATCAATCCAATTACGGCCAGTGTCAGAAAGTGTAGAAAAATAAACGAAAGAACTGTATATATCTTTTTCTGGTCTCTTAAGTAATTGTCCGGCCAAATTATTGCCACTTACGATTCTTGTTTTTATGAAACGTAAATTGTGCATATGGTTCGTTCAAATGAACAAATAGTTGAAATGGGACATGCATATCGACAAACAAGCTCTGCCTGTTTTGCATTAAGATCTCTTTCTAAGGAGCTTAACTTCTCAGTGGCTAGAACTGTCGTTTATTATGCACTTTTTGAGTCGCACCTCAGGTATGCCCTTCCATTCTGGGGTACGTGTTGTGCGACTCAATTTGACCGTATTTTCAAGCTCCAGAAGAGAGCTGTTCGATATTCACTGGGACTAGACAGCAGAACTTATTGCCAGGACTTTTTTAAAAAATTAAAAAAAATAACTCTTTCTTCCTTATTTATATTTGAATCCGTTTGACTACTACGTAAGCATGTATCAGCTTCTCAAGAAAGGCCATCTCACACTTATCCACTCAGGAACGCGGAGCAAGATTTTTATCTACCTACCCCACGCTCAGAGTTAGTTAAAAGTTCAATATTATACAACTCGAAAAAAATGCACAATCACCTGCAATTTGAAATGAAATCAATAACATTATTTTCTTCATTTCGTAAAGCATTGAAATCTCATTTACTTGACAAGCCTTTCTACGCCGTAAATGAATTATATTTTGATAATCGAATTTGATCTTGTAAACACTGGTCTAATATTTGCTATTACTATATTTACTATAAACTTACTAAATATTTTTGAATCTTTTCTTCTTCGACATTGTAAACATTTATAAATGTTTATTTTAAACAATAAGATTGACAATGTAATTTGTATACTTGTTTTGTATTCTCTTTTGTTTGTTTACTTGTTTTGTTACTTTGTTTGTATTTTATGTACTTTACCTTTGTCTACAAATTGTAAAATTTTTTGACAATAAAGGCATTTATTTTATTTTAGTAGGAGTCGATTCAATATGAAAAATTGAATCGTTTAATTCGATTCACTAAAAATAATCGTAATGCCTATCACTAGATACTTCCTTGTATATTGAACGAATCATTGCTCTATATTTCTGAGCAGCGCATGTATGGAATTCAGACTGATCTTATCGATACGATAAAAATGACAGACAGTTCGATATAATATTCGTTTTCTGTTAACTGTTCTCTCCATTCATTTTTTTGCATATTATATTAAATTCACTTACTGCAAGCAGTGAGCATGATGGACTACGCCACTCGCTGGGTTTCTTGCTGGGCAAAAACCGAGGAAGGAAGGTATAACGGGCTACGAAACGGCGCTTATCTAAATCTCATCGACACATAAACAGGTTTATTAACAATTTCTCACGTTACACGAGCTGGATGGTACCTTTTTGGCACCTGTGCCACAGAGAAACGGTCTTTGAGTGTTTTAACATATTTTTGAAGTTAGGGTTTCGACAAGTTTTTAAAAATTCCTCCTAAAAATACACATTTTTATGCAAAAGTTCGTGTCGTCTGTTTTTGTTTGCATGTTTTGTTCATTATTTATAAATATTTACCAGTAATTCTCGTTGATTACTGGTTTGAAATAAATATGACAAAGTCCTCCAATGAAAATGCGAGTTGCTTAACTCTACTAATTCTAATTTTGAGCTAGATGCTTTTCCTAAACCGTTATTCAGAAGCTACAAACCTACCGATGAAAATATGCGTGATAATTTACTTGATGGAATGCTAGAAAGGTTTGTTTTTCTAAAAGATTGCATACAAAAGGCCATGATTGATCTCTCCATATCAGTAAATTTCAGTGACTACGATTTTGAAATTCTGGACGGAATTGTTAAGTGCCTAGAACCTGTAGCTAGATATTCTGTGCTATAAGGTTAGCTGTGATGACACTATGTAGATATGAAGCAAATCTCTACATTGCTGATGCTAGCTTTAAGTTTATATTCGAAGAACTTTCAAAAATCAATGCGCCTTTAAGCCAAAACTTACAGGAAGCATTGAAGCAACGAATAAACGAGCGAAGAACCCTTGCCTCCAGTGTGCTTAGTTATCTCTGTAATCCACACACTAAAATATATAGAAAGTTTAAGCAATCCTTTAGATTTTAATCAGTCTAAGCCAGATCCCAAAGAAATCTTAAAGTTCATTGACAAATTGGTGCAAAGATTATTAAGTGGAAGAGCAAGTGTGGAAGAGCAAGAAGCTGTTTCAGATGAAGACGATGTTTCGCTGGCGGAGATAAGAAACAGAAATAGTAATCAGGTTGAGAAAGTTCCATTGGCAAAAAGGTTAGACGGATTTATTGAAAGTGCAATATCTGCTACTGCCTCAACAAGTACAAGAGCAATCATACAAACGTCATTAGCTGCAAAACCAGATCGATTATCAAAAGTTATAAAACGAAAATGGTCTTTTTTGAGGATGGCGGTTGTCGAGGACAAATTTGCAGCTGTGTTGACGACCATTTACTGACACCAGCGTCCAAACGGAGAGATATGATAAATCCTTAAATGCTCTCGTGGCACTTAAGTCTTACTTTGGACAAAAGTGATGTGTCTCGTTATATACTTAAATTTTTTTAGTTTATATAGATTTTTATAGTTTTATATTTGTCATGTTCGCATGAGTTCATGTCAATTTGTTTCTGTTTTTTTTGTTTTGATTTTTGTTGGTTAACCATTTAGCAATATAAATAAACCTGAGTTCTGAGTTAAGTTAATTTAATTTCTTTTATTTTCTCAAGACAGATCTAATCGATATTAGATAAGTATACTGTGTATTTTAGTTTCGGGACCAGTTTCGGGATTCCCGGGACTTGTCCCGGGACCTCATATTTGGTCCCGAAGTCCCGAAAGCATTTTTGGTCCCGGGACTTGGATTCCCTACTTGTGAGTGAAGTAAATCGGTAAAGTTAAGTAAATATTTAAGTAGCTTTAAAAATATGTACGCCAATGAATTAATTAATCATTTTCATTTTATTCAACACATAAATATATCATAAATTATCATGTAACAAGAACGGTTGACAGTGTAACACGCACCACAATGCAAGCGAATACTTGAAATAGTTTTGGCCAAACGAAAAAACCATTTGTTTCCACCAACAACAGGTTCCCATGATAAATAAATTCCTAGTAAATTAACATTAAAATATTAATAATGGTTATAATCGATTCATTTTGTTAATCCGTGAGAGGTAAAAATTTTGATGAATTACTTATCTATAGTTTCAAATGTCCCAACCTTGATCTGAAGGAATTAGTATGCACTGATTTTTTTTGGATAGACTTTGTTAATTATTGTTTCAGTATCAGAATAATTAATAAAATAAACAACAACTTGGTTATAACCAATATTTAAATATATCGTTTTTATACATATATCAGTGGAATTAAGCTTCAAACTGGCTACGTTAAACACATAATTTTTAGTTATTTTTTATACAAGACGATAAAATTCGCGAGTGAATTAATTTCGGGAGACGATAATGCAATTTTATTGTCGTGTATAAAACAATATTTTAAAACAAATCTCATACAAAATTTAGAAAAATCAGATCAATTTACGAAAACCGATCTTTAATGTGCTAAAAAAATCAACAAAATTGGTGCATTTTTTTCAAAGTTACAACTCGTTGAAAATGAGTAAAAAAATCGCTGTGGTATTTAATTTGACGGGCAGTTTAATAAGAATATTTGCAAATATTATTTTTTATATTACTTATTTATTGCTAGGTTTACTGTTAGAAACGGTCTCTATATACATTGTAAAGATAATAAATATTTTCAAAGTCGGCTGCATAATAATATGCGATGACCTACATTATGCAAATGCACCAAGTAAGCCTGATGCGTTGTTTTAACTTTTTTTCATGAGGTTGAGTCAATGTGAATGTTAACTACAGATCTCTAACAATTCAATTTTCATCAAACTTGGATTCCTTTTTGACACGGATTTGAAAATTGTGATCCAAAATCTTCTGTTCTTCAACTATTATTAAATTGTTTTTTTTATGTAATAGAAAATATTACTACAATAGAGTAGTCAACTTTTTCTTGTACCAGGAGCCAGGACTATCACTTAGTGTGATTCTAGGATTGTAGGTACTTGATGAGCTGTAATTTACTAGACATCAAACCATTAATTTGTTTTCTTTTCATGATAAAAATAAATCATCAATATTGGAAAATTCTGACAATATAACAATGCCGAACAACATTAATCACCTTCAAAAGTTACATAATATTTCAGAATGTTTTTAATCATTCTACGTTTTTATTATTGAACCCCGATGCATCTTATTGCATATCTGTTCCTTTTTTGTGGGAGATCGTACCGCCTGACCTTGAGAAAGATGTACCGGCACCATTGTTTCCTTAACACCTCAGATCCCCTCATTGAAAAATGGTACCGATTCCTTCTTGCACCAATGCGTGCGAATTTTTGGATAATCCTATTTATTTATCAGGTTCAACTTAAAAAATCTTCAACCAAAGATGAATTAATCTTATTCTAAGGTACCATGTAGTACTTTAGTTTTTTTGTTAGTTAATTTGAAAAATTTATTTTTATTAAAAATAAACTACCGGCAACATTGTAATAAATAAGATACAATGGAAATATACGTGAGAAAAACTGGACATTACAAAGAACACCGAACCTGTTAAGTGGACAGGGTTGTCACATTTTCCAATATTTCCTTAAAAATGGGTACGTTCTTCTGAATAAATATATTTTGGTCGGAAAATTCAGAAAAAACTTACAGTACTGAAAGTATCGATGTTGCCAAGTTGTTGAAAAAATCACAAAAAATACGGTAGGTATTGAAAGTATTAACGTTTTTTTAAGAATTTTTAACAGGGTTGCCAAGTTTCCGAAAAAATCTTAGTTTATCAGAAAAATAAAACAAAAAATGCGGTATTGAAATAATTTCAGCGTGAGCAAGCCGAACGGTACCACTAGAGTACCACGCTACATTAAGCCTAACGCCCCGAGGGTTACGAGCGCGAACGGGAGCCCGCAAATAATAAATCTAAAGTAGCGTATCCTGGCCGACTATTTTCCGCACTGTTAAATTTAGTTAGTACCAGTACCAATCTGAGATAGATATATTAAATACCGCTGGTAGCTAAGCTAATACATTTTTTCGTACACTACAATAGATTAATAGATAATATGAAAAGATTCTTTCTGTTCGAGAAGTATTTTTCTTGAAAATTGAATAAAAAATATCCACTTTTTTTTTAAACTTTTAATGATCTCTGTATATTTTTAGCTCCTCGGCTAATATCGCGTCTGGATTCGGCTTTTTTCGTCATCAATCCTCGCTGTTGGTTTGCGAAACAACGGCAACAAGGGAAAGTGGTTCAAGGAAATGTCACAACGCGCGACCTTTTATATCGTTTGTACCGTGGTACTATCTCACGACGAACCACGAAGCGGTGGCACTTCGGTACTTTGTTCTACGCGAAAAAAATTGATATTTATTCCCCATTTCGTACAATCATATTAGTAATTTTTTAACATTATTTTGCTCATAACCGTGCACGTCACCCTATTTAAGTTTAAAAATGTATTAGTTATATTTTTTTGTTTTATGTTTTTATAGGCATTTGCATCTTTAATCGAAAATTTTAAGTTTTTTTTTCAAATTTAGTTAAGTTGGTTTTGAGGTTGGTTGATGTTGTTTGATGTAATTTTCAAGCTACCTATGTGGTTTCTTTTTTTTTCGCTTGTGTTCATGTTTACTTTCTCATGACTTAATAATTTGATATTATTTTCATTTGAAACTCAATTTTTTATCGGTTTTACTTTTGAGAACCATTCCTTGCTTGCTAATTGGCGAACTCCACAATCATTGAACGAAAATATTTTATAGTACGGTTCCGGAAATGAGAAAGATGCATATATTTTATTTTTCGCCAGAAATTGTTCAATTTATTAGAATAAATATGTGTAAATGCAAAAAAAACTTTTTTCTTGAAAGCAGTAGCACAATTTTATAAAACGGGCCATTAAAATACTGTGGATAACGCAAACGACGCCTCGCGAATTGAAACGATATTCTATTGGTCTGACGTCACCCGCCGTTCTCGGCGACGCGCGATGGCCAGCAGTAGCGTACTAAGACATTTTTGTTGCTTTTAGCGTTGATTGAAGAAGTTTTTTATGCTTTTTTGTGCAGTTATTATTTGTATGTGTTGTGTGTTCTGAGAATTTTTTATGTAATGACAGATTCCGGGTTTGTAAAAGCAAAATCAGATAACTTGCCAAAAGTCGATGCTTTTATGTTGGCTGCTTTTATAAATACAAATTCCCAATTTATTGGTGCTGAATTACGAGGAAAAAAACAGAGAGGTATGTAACATTTATTCTTTGTAGTACTGAGACATATTTAAGTATAAGTAGGTACCTACTGTTACGAACTTTTATATAGTTATAAATTAATGTTATAAACTTATTTTTCAGATCAGGTAGGGAGACGTATGGAGATAATGCTGCAGGTTATGTAGAAGTGAAAAGAGACAAAAATATTTGTTTAGTACGTGGAAAAATAACTCCAGAGCATAGCGTGAAAAAGAAAGTTTTTTATATATTGACACCCCCTTACCCTTGTTATTTTTAAAGATTGTTTTTTACGAAATTATAGGAAATAAATTGTTTATCAGTAATAAAAATATTATACAAGGTGTCCCATAAGCAAACGCCAAAATTAAGTTACTTTTTAAGTGAAACACCCTATATATTTTTGGATTCTTCGGAAATTTCTAGATATTCTAGATATATTTCATGTATAATATCCTATACCTATCTTCAAATGTTTACGAAATATTGACAGTTGAAAAGCGAAAAATACCTACAATTTTCTGCACCACCTTTTTTGAGACATCCTGTATAACTAGAATTAAGTTAAAAGAGAGTATATGAAAAACCATGCAACTTTTTTATTTAATGTTTTCTTCTAAAACTTACAGTTAAGGCTGTATGTGGGTGTCAAAATATAATGAATAACCCTGTACATTCAAATTTCATATACGTATGTAAGACAATATACATAAATATATGAACTTACATCAAAATGATCTTCACAACAATAAATCGTAAAAATAGAGGATAATTTAACGTTTTTCTTTTCATCTCTTCTCATGGCCTTGGACCATTTTTTTTCTGTTTTCGCTCATCATTACTATTTATAAATATCACTAATTACTAATTATGTATTAATTAACACAAATAACTAAAATTTTGACTCGGATTCAACAGCGTTTAAAAGCAAACTGTGTAAAATAATCACGCGTCTGGCTCCACTCAACCAGAAGAACGGCGGGTGACGTCACAGCGGCAAGGCGCGGTAGAGAGCGTTTGCCCGGCCATTTAAATTAACAAGATTTAATTGTTTTATATTAGAGGCATTTCTTAACCGATATCAACGATTTTTTTTGTTCAATTTGTAATTATATGAACTATTTTTTAAAACCATTATTTAAAAACATGCATTTTCCTCATTAGGGTTTAGAAATTTTTGGCAGAGAACCGGGCCTCGGTAACAATGATTAAAAAATATTTTTTGTTATGTGAGAAAGTCCTTTGATACTTTCTAGCGGTGGAAATCAAACTCTTCTAAATAAGTAATGATGCTATTTCTTATTGTTCTTGCTTCTTTTCTCGTTTGGAGTTGTTATTATATTTATTATGTTATGTTTTAATGGATATTTTCTTTTTTAATTCAATATATTTTAGGGCTTTTGTTTCAAATTCAGTTAAGTTGGTTTATGTTGCTTGATGCGAAATTTAAGTTACCTATAGTTTTTTTTACTTGTGTTCATGTTAACTTTTTCATGACTGATTACTTAATAATTTGATATTATTTTCATTAAAAATCTCAATTTTTTATCCATTTTACTTGACAAACCATCCCTTGCTTTCTGATTGGTGAACTGCACCACTATTGAACAAAAATTAGTTAGTACCGAAAGTACCGAAAAAAACGGGAAATCCCGGTTCCGAAAAACAGCTCCGGATCCGAAAACCCTACTGAATAACACTTTTGTATAGTGTAGAATGTTTAGGAGGGGAGTTAATCACCGCGACCTTAAAAATCTATTGTGTGTTCCCCTTTCTTGAGTTATAACGAGTTATAACTCATCCTACAGTCTCAGGGCTTTAACAAAAGCCAGTATCTGAGACGGCTCCACAGAGGCCAGCTCTCCATCGTCAACATCAGACGGACCAAAGTTCATGGCACGAATGGTCGTCGTCTCGGCGCACTCAGTGATAAGGTGTTCCGGTGTTTCCCCATTTCCCCACAGAATCTGCATTCGCCGTTGTTTCTCAGCTTCAGCCTACTGAGGTGTTCGTTGAGGAGACAGTGTCCGAAGATTGTTTTTACTTAAATCAAGGAAAACCTTTGATTTTTCTCGGTCGTAAGTTCTGAGGAACTTTTCGAGTGTCTTAGACCGTTGGAGGAGACCCATTCCATGTTACGGATGGAGTCTTCCAGATTCTTCAGTTCCGCTTTCAGTTGGTTCCCGTTTGGAAAACAGAACGGTTCTGGTCCAGTTAGTGGAGTGTTCGCTCCTTTCCTAGCTAGATTATTTGCTTTTTCATTGCCTTCTATTCCTTGGTGAGCAGGCACCCAGAATAGGAGAGCTTTATTTTCTTTGCCTAATTTGTTGAGCCTCTCTAGGCATTCTTTGGCCAACTTCGAATTGATGGTTACTGAGTTGATCGCGTTAAGTTCTGCTTGATTATCGGATAGGATGGCAATTTCCTGTTTTCGGCCTGAGGGATACTGGGGTAGGTGCCCATTGGTTCGGAGTATTTAGTTTTCGGCCAAAATACTCCTATCCCTGTCCCGGGTTTGGTTTTGGAAGCATCAGTATACCACGTGATGGTATGGTCTTTTATATACTGAGTAAACGTTTCTTTCTTCCCCAATCCTTTTTATTACTCAATACTACAGCGAGGTGTTTCTCAAAGTTGTAAATTTTTGGTATGTCATCCACTGGGCGTTGGAGAAGTGAAAGAAGCTTTTTGTTCGAAAAAAAAGATCAACGCAATTTTAAGAAAGTACCTGCAATTCTTTAATTGTTGCTGTCTTATATCTACACGGAAATTTGCGGAATTACTTGGATATTATTCATATCGTTTTGACTAATTCTCTCAGTGAGAGACGTGGTTTTTATCGATCATTCCGGTTTTCTATATATTTGAATCAGTCAGCCGTGCTAGCCGCTTGTATTAATTGTCCGCCAATTAATTTATACGTCCGATTAAGAGCTGCTTGGTACTACTTACAGGTGCAGGCGAGATATCGGTCAAGTTGATACAGCAGCAGCAGCAAATGTCGGTTGCGTAACATTCCTATCGCAATATAGAATATCAATTTTTTCGTTCGATCTCTCTGATATTCTATTATTTCTTCTTATTTTGTTTCGAGAGCTTTCATATTACTATTATTAATAGAAGGAAATATATGTTTTGGTTCTTTATTTTCGTCGTTGATTAATTCCTGGGTTTCAATCAAAGTTTGATAAAATATTTAAGGAAACGAAAATAAATTAATTATAAAAAACTGGTAATACAAAACTAAAGTGTCAAAACGAATAACAATGTCAGGAAATAAATAAATAAATCAAGCAACTTGACATTTTTTACAGCAAAGCTACCACCTGAATCCCCAGCGCGAAATTTAAATTCCAGTTAGTCAGCCCGGCGCCAAATATGTCCTTGGTTAACAACAATAAATTTCAAAATGGCGCCCTCGATTTCATACCATTAAACTTTTAATGGTATGAAATTATGAAAAAAAAAATATAAAATAAAATAAATTCGCCAAAATTTATTGTAGACCTGGTAAGCAAAGACATCAGAAAGACTGTCGAGCTGTCTTTTCAGGTTTATCGTATTTTTTTAAACCGAAATAAAGGTTACAGAACAAAATTTAATTAAGCTGTGTCTACACGGTCGACCGAATCCAAAAAAAAGCGGGAGTTGTGCGTTAAAAAGAGACGAATTACCTAATCGGACGGATCGGACCAATCAAACAATTAACCGTTAACAACTGGATAATAAACGATAAACAAGAGGCAACGAGCGAGACCACAACCGAATAGAAACAATTACGGGTGCGTGGAGCCAAATAATTACAAAAAAAGACACATACATGCATAGAAATTAGAAATAGCTTTTTTACAGCTACATACGTAATGCTAACATTACTGATTTTTTTTTAAATTTTGAAACTGTCAAATGTGTCAATTCCTTTCACTCATAATAACCTTTCCTACTGCCTTTTCTATATCTTCGTTAACTGAGTGAGTCTCCAGTGTTAAAAGACTCTTCATGATAGGTACCTGACCTATCATGACACCTGACTTTTACTGTATAGTAATATAGTATATAAATAAATATATAGTAGCTTTGTCTTTAATATGCCTGTTCCATAGAAGAGGATAATTTAAGAGGAAAATATAAGATGATTCTGGACATCAGTATCCAAAACGTAAAATTTACGTAAAATAGAAAAAATAAAAAATAGAAAAAATAAAGAATAGAAAAAATAAAAAATAAAAAAAAATAGAAAAAATAAAGAATAGAAAAAATGAAAAATAGAAAAAATTAAAAAAATTAAAAAAAATAGAAAAAATAAAAAATAGAAAAAATAAAAAAAATAGAAAAAATAAAGAATAGAAAAAATAAAAAAAAAAATAGAAAAAATAAAGAATAGAAAAAATGAAAAATAGAAAAAATTAAAAAAATTAAAAAAAATAGAAAAAATAAAAACATAATAGAAAAAAAATGGATGGGAAATAAAAAAAGCAAAATCCGGCGGTTCTTTTTAGCCATCGACAACTCTGTTGCATGTCCGGCTTTTGCGATGCGTTTCATTCTGAGCGAAGGTCGACCACGCAAAACGCTTCTGCATACTCGCCCGATGCACTTCGAACGCATTCGTCCATAACCGGCCATTTTTTACAACCTTGGCTAAAAAACTGGGGAAAAAAAAAACGCTCTCGGAAGCATCATTTTTTGTCTAATACGTTACTATGATAGCTAAAAAATAAAATAAAACATCGACGAAAGCGCTTTTAAATTAAAAATAACTGCAGCAGATTCAGTTATATTATTTCTCACCAGATTTTAGTTTTTACCGTTTACCCTTTTAAGAACACTCTCACAGATATATAGCCTGTATTTATCGACCGGCTACTGGTATTAAATTAATTTAAATAATATAGGATATAAATACGAACAGGTTGAATTTATCAGCGCGGAGATAAGGTTGAAATCTGTTGGAAACAAAAAGGAACATAAAGAAAAAACGAAATATCAAACAGTTTCCTGTTTTGTTATAACCGTGTTTTCTCTCTTCACACACACAGACTCGCCAACACAGGTTTTAATACTTCGCTGGCATTTAATCCCATCAACAACAGCAGTCAGCAAAAACGGCGAATATTAGTTGTTCTTTGCCGATTTTTATTTTTTTTTTCGATTGGGAATTTCATTTGGACGGGTTTTGTCAAAACCCGAACATAAATACATAATATATTAATTTTAATAAACCTAAAATAATGTATTAACTATACTCATGGTATAAAATTTTAAATATCAAAAAATCTATGTCATATCTAAACCTCACAATAGTAGAAAATATATATTTGTAGTATAGTTTATGCAAAAAAAAAGCAGAGACTTCTGCATACAATTATATAGAATAAAAAAATAAACTTCGAGGAAAAAAACAGAATGAAATGGTTTGTAGCTGAGTAGTTAAAAGATCCATCTTGATTTATCTATCGATGAACGTTGTTCTAGTAGGCCATGAGGGCACCACTGCCGTTTCCTAGCAGACTTCGAACGTGGTTCCGCGACGAATTTATTCTTATTTCCACCTGCAGTACCGGCGCGATGGCACCATCTTCCAGGAAGTTCGGATCCTGCTTCTCGCTATAGCTCGTTTCTTTGTACCTGCCGCTCGAGGAGACTATCAAGAAAGTACACAGAGAGAAATTTATATTTTTATATTGTAGTCTCTGAGAAAAGTCACAGGATTCGAACTGGCTTGCAAGAATATTCAGTGTTTATACATTTGATATCAAAAATGTCCTGGTAGTTGATTTAAAATGGCAAGCTAGTTGATTTAAAATCTGTAGTCGACTGGGCCATGTTATATTCAAGTGAAAGGAATTCAAATTACTTGATCAGTTGACTTGACTCGTATAAACACGCCTTTAATCAGCACTGTCATCTTCCTTGTTCTTTGATGAGTTATATTAACCATTCAAGTATAAAATGATGTTTAATTTTGCAAAAAAACATAAAAATACTGTCTTTAATTATTGTGAAATTGAATATTTTTTTCCTGTGTATATTGAAACCATGGTTTTAATGTGTGCGGTCTATAAAATCGCCGGTTCTTCCTTGCTCTATCTGCGAGCTTAAATTCGGGGAAAGGTTTCAGTTTACGACGTGATGATACGTTGCAATCAACCAGAATTAGTCACAAAGTTTATTCCGAACTAGTTAATCATTAGACCGATTTTTCTTCTATTTTATGAGATTTGTATTAATTAGTATTAAAATTAATAAATATTCAATAATGAATAGTTCTTTACGAAAAATATTTTTTCCATATCCCAACTTTCAGCTTGAGGAATAGAAAGAAATCGCTAGGAACTAAATCTGGCGAATGTGGAGGCTAGTTTTGGCAGTCCAAACTGTAATTGGTGAATTTTTCCCATGATAACCACACTGGCCTAAAATGGAACATTGTTGTGGAGAAACAAATTTTCTTTTTCTTCATTTGTGGAAATTTTTCTGTGATTTCTATCTTCAGTTTGTTAAGTATTGATGCGTAGGATTCTCCAAAAATGGTTTTATCCTTTCTGAAGATAATATATTGAGAAAATTCCACAGTTATCCCAAATTTAAGTATTAATTATTATTAAGATATTTATTTAATTAGTAATTAGGATCTTTGCCAGAAAAATAGTTGATGACCTTTCAGCTTGGGGTATAAAAAAATGTTACTAGGAACTAAATCCGGAAAATACGGAGGGTAGTCTAGCTATTTAAGTTGTTAACTCGAAAATTTTGGCTATGGTCACAGCAAAATGGCTATTTCAATTTCAAACGTCAAATACCTGATTTTTGAATAATGCCTTTAGATGTCTACATGGCTCGAAGTACTTAAGCCAACTGACAAATTGTAATGCACCAATAAAAAAACAATAGAATTAATATAGTTGATTTGATACGGTCAGCTACGTACATACAGTCTCTGTCCCATAATACAAAGTGACTTTATATATTTTTTTTTACCTATATTTACCTCCGGTCTATATATTACGTCGCCATCGTCAGGTTCGTGGGAGAATGATTGCCGCTCCCTGTACATTGTGGCGCTGAGCGATGGGCTGTGTCGTCATGCGTGAACCGGAAACGGAATAAGAACTTCGGGGCGCAGCACCATATAGTTTATTTGTCCGTTTTTGACGTTTTTGTGACCGTTGGTCCGGAGACTCTTTGTTGCTTTTAATTTTATATTACTGGTTACACATTTTTCATTTTATGTATTTGACAAGAATGAAAATATTGTTCTGTCATAGCAACCGTAATAATATTGTTGTTTTTTGTACTCTGCGCCAACTTGTGCAGGCCCATTGTTGCTCCGAAGAGAATGTGTCGCTTGCGTTCCAGAGCCTCGCAGTGACATAGCATGTGCTCTGCTGTTTCAGAGTCTTTATCGCAAAGACTTCTTTGATACAGGTTAAGCTTGTTTAGGTAGCACTTAACAGATCCAGATCAGATCCTTTATTATTTCAAAATTAGGCTTTGGTTGAAGGCCTTGCTCTTCTTCTTCTTTACGTGACGTCTCTTTCGTGGAGGTTGGCGATCACATTGGCAAAATCTTCACGATTCTCGGCTTTCCTTATGAGTTCTTCAAAAGTTAGGTGAGTCCAGTTTCTCATGTTTCTCAACCAAGATAGTTTCTTCCTGCCGAGACCTCTCTTTCCTTCAATCTTACCCTTAACTATCAATTGTAAGACGTGTATTTTTCATTTCTCAATAGGTATATGCCCTAAGTATGATGTTTTTCTTATTTTTATTATATTGAGCAATTCTCTTTCTCTGCCTATTCTGTTGTAGACTTCGCTATTTGTGATATAGGCTGTCCATGGAATTTTAAGCATTCTTCGATATATCCATGTTTCGAACGATTCGAGGCGATTCATCTCTTGAACTTTCTGTATCCATGTTTCTGCTCCGTATAATAGGATTGACCAAACATAACACTTAAAGAGCCTAGTTCTCAACTCAAATTCCAATCTGGGGTTCTGGAAGACGTTCTTCATTTTTAAAAATGCATTTCTCGCTTGTTCTATTCTGGTTTTTATTTCCAGAAGACGAAATGCTAAGGGACATGGGTATGCTCGAAGCTGGAATGCGCCAAATCGACGTAGCTAGAGCATTAAATGCAACGCAAAGTGTAATATCGCGATTAAGTGCACGCTACCGTGAAAGTGGTGATGTTGCTGAAAGGCACACAGGGCGACATCGCATTACTACCCCTCAGCAAGATCATTTTTTACAATTAAATGCTCGACGCCGACCGACTCTTACAGCACCAGAGCTTAGTTTAATTCTCCAGGAAACACATAATGTAACCGTTAGTCCTGACACTGTTCGCAATAGATTAAGAGAGGTCAACTTAAGAAGCAGACGCCCCTGGAGAGCTCAACCCTCAACGAGAGGAAATCGAGAGGTGCGATATTTGTGGGCTCAAGATCATATTCAGTGGTCGAATGAACAATGGGCCAATGTTCTCTTCACGGATGAGTCACGCTTTGAATTCATCCGGATTCGAGAAGGCTTAGGGTATGGAGAGAACCGGGAAATCTTATTCGGTTGGATCATGTTCAGGAAGTGCATCCTTATCAAGGTGGGACAGTTATGGTGTGGGGAGGAGTCCAGTTAGGCCGAAAAACCAATCTCGTTTTTCTTGAAAGGTTTCTAACAGAAATCACATATCGTGATTTAATTCTTGAGCCTGTCGTATTACCATATGCCAATGATTTTGGGAGAAACTTCATTCTCATGCATGACAATGCACGGCCTCATACAGCCAGAATGGTAAGTGAGTTTACAATGCTCATCAATTAAACATCTCCTGACCCCAACCCCATCGAACACGTATGGGACGCGGTCCAAAGAAGAGTTTTGAGAATGGGTATGCCTCGTGAAACTTGTAGGGATCTGGTTTGGGCCGTGAATGCAACGTGGCAGGCTGTACCTCAAGAAGAGATCGACAACCTGATCAGGAGCATGGAGAGACGATGTAGGGCTGTAATGAACAGTAGAGGAGGCTATACCCTTTATTAAATAAAATTGGTTTTATCTTTTTTTTTTTTAATTCACAGTTTAGAATAAAAAAAAATGTGTGTATTTTTTTGAGTTCAATAAAAATCAAGGTAAATTTGAAAAATTCGGTAAATTTCGCATTTTTATTTCCAATAGGTCCTGTAAACTATTTGTTTATTTTAATTTTATTATATCAGAAATGCAAATAATAAAATTACTGACGATGGCTGGATAAAATTGTAATATCCCTAGACTTTTCCGGTGCGTGTGTTATTGCAATTATATTATACTCGATCGTATTGCAAAAATTCATTTGAAATCATTTGAAATGGTCTATCTCTCTGACTATGAACAGAAATACCAACTATCAATCGTAGAGAAAAAAAAACAAAAATACAAAAGAATAAAGACGGAAAATACGAAGCGTCAGACATTTGAAACGATCATTAATCATTTTCAAGCTCATTCTATCTGTGAACCGATTAGATATGCTAATGATTGTTAATATTTAACTAGAGAATAAGTAAGTAGCGGTAAAAATAAAAGGTTTCACTGTCTGTTAGTTAAGTACTATCTATAGTTATGTAGCTAGGTTAATTACATCTCTATTCTAAAAATTATAACACTAAAAAGTAATTTTTACCTACTTAAAAATTAAATTATTTATTTTTTTTTATTGCTTTGTTTTGGAGTTGAAATTATTATTATTTATTTATTTATAATAGTACTTGTTGACCCTGCTATACAACTTCATTCCGAAATACATTGAAGTAAAGTAACATGATATTTTTCAATTTTATAATTTGTTAAGTTTTGATTTTTTAAACACTTAAACTTAATTCTAAACCTAGAAACTAAAGTTATTCTGTGTGCAATAAAATCAATAAGAAAATGATTGATATAAACAAACAAATAAAAGTATCGACACCTGACAAATCCGTAGTTTCTTCTGTGACCTTCGTTTGGCACAGCTGAAAAATATCTATATTAAAAAAATACGCTTGGTACTGAATGGATAGTGAACGGAACTGGTATGGAGTAGATAATTAAAAACAAATCAAGGTACCACTCGGTTGGCAAGAATGAATTTTTAAGCTGCCGGAGATTTTTTCTTCCAATCGGCTTATGAATAACTAATTCTATAATAACAACCTTTAATGAGTTAACGATCAAGCTGTAGTACCCGATAGTACTATAGAAGGTAAAGAAAATAATAATTCACAACAGAGTATTATTATTGCATAAGATATTATTGAAGCATTTTGCAAAGACTTCTTTAATCTCCAAAATTTGCCAATTTTAATACACAAGATAACTGGATAAAAGAAAGAATGTGTGCACTATGTATTTCCGCATTGTAACGGAATTTTAAATTATGTCTTTATTTTCTAAAAATTTAGTCCGAACATAAGGAATATTTTGTTGATGTTTGACCATAAAAATTTTAAAAATAAAAAAGTTGTCTAAAAATGTACTACAATACGGATATAGTATAAAACTTTATCTTTAATGTTCTTCTTCATTTGTGTAAAAATATCTAGCCAGTTTTACATAAAACGTTAAATGCCGAATTATTTTGTTACTTTTTGGGACTAGTGAAATGGACTCTTAGTACTACAAAGCTTCATCTAAACGAGAACAACTAACACAGGGCAATTAAAAATAATAAAAAAAAGTTTCGTAAAGCAACTCACAACCACGACCACGGTCTGCAGATTCATCTCCTGACTTCGGATGACTCTCTCGCTATCTCTGTCTCTCTCTTTCTCGGGGTGTCGACTGTCCGTTTTGCCTTAATTGCGTTTACGCCCTCTACCGTTCGGTTTCAGCGAAAACGAAAGTTCCAACCCTCCCAGCAATTAACTTGACTGGTTAATATTTTAATGCACTTTTCTACACACACACGTACACATTATTCACAAAGGATTTTGTTAGCAAGAAAGAGAGATGAGGTAAGAGCCAAAGCTGTATGCAAAAAAGAAGAAAAACTTTAAATAAACGCGAATTTTTTTGATATTTTCATGACTGAAACACGTTTTATTTGTGAAAGCGTTTCGAAATTGACAGTTTTTGATGTTTATTTGAGATTCGAAATGACATTCTCTTAGGCACTAGTATCTAAAAGTGATACTTATTTAGGCACTAGTGCCTAAAAGTAAGAAATGAAACGTTAGAAACAATGAAAATATTTATTTATTATATCCAACTTTTCGTTTCTAAGAGAAATGCAAGTTGTAGGAGTCGGAATAAGTAAATTTTTTGTACGGTCAATGCTGGTAGCTTCTGCTTCTACGTGAACTGCTTTTAATTTCTTATTTGGCGTATCTTTCTGTCCCATGATTCTTTTTGCTATTTCGGTTTTCTGTTCAATTGAATTTTCAATGTAACCTTCAGCAACCGATCTTGATCGCCAACCTCCAGTCGCTTTAAAACTGTTACGTCCGCTCCTGAGTCTGCCAGCCGGAAACAATGACCAATAGAGAGTCGTTGGAGAGTCCAAGAAATTCCGCTATCTTTTTTAGCATACCCCCAATTGTATTGATTCCAACTGGTAGGGTACAGCATTGATTTTTTCGATACGTCAGGGAAAATCGCTGATGTGTCACATTGAATGGTCGAAGTTTTGCGTACTTACGAAATACATGTAAGAAATTGATACCATCTATTGGTCCCTCAGTAATCGTAAACATTCATGGAAAATGAGTTTTTGTATTCGGAATCTTCACACTAATAAATGACTGACAATCTTTAATGGCATCTAGGTACGGTCAAAAACGTGATTTCTTCCCTCCTACATGCTCCAAATACGATTAAGACAACTTTAGCTAACAGGAATTCTTTGTCATAGGCTTCTTTCATAAAGCGTTCTATTTCCAGTTTTATAAATACTTTTGATTTATTTGCCTGATGTGAAAATGCAATGAGGTTTGTGAATTTGCTAATATCTACGTTTTTGTTCATGCTGTTACTATACCATGATTCAGAGAAAGATCTGAGAAGCCAAATAAACAGGGCAACGGCCATGTCAGGATATCTGAGGCCAATAGTGTGGACAAACCACCGTCCCCATGCGAATAAACAGCAAAATTGTAGATCTTTGAAATTGTAGAATTGCGCGACCTTGTAGATCTATAACTCATCATACAGTCTCAGGGCTTGGACAAAAGCCAGTATTTGTGACGGTTTTACAGAGGTTAGTTCTTCATCTCCGATATCAGTCGATTAGATTCCGAAGATTGTTCCTACTCAAATCAAGAAAAATCTTTGATTTTTTCGGTCGTTACTGTGAACTTATAGACACAAATATGGCAGATTACGATAACGTAGGAGATGGCAACATTGTAAGGCAATATTTCAGAAAAATATTGTTCCATGCGGCACTAAAAAGTTTTCAAAATTTCAAGGAAAATATCAAGAAAAATTCAAAAAAATCAAAATTAAACTTATTTATGAGACAGCCTGTATATAGAACCAGTATTTAAATAAATTGCCTAATAAATTCATAAGATATTTGTCATTTTATGCCAACTAACGAGCCAGAAATACTTCAAATTATTTCCACCGACTAAAAACCATGTAATAAACACATTTTTAATTATTTCTTGCAATAAATTCTAATAGTAAAACAAGAAAAACCAATATATTCTAATAACCAAGCCGAACCAGTTATACATATAAATCTACGTTCATTGAAAAATGAAAATGTCACAGAAAACTGTAAGAAAATAAACTAATTTTCCCCATTCACAGCAATCATAATTTTGCATTTTACTACCTGCCGAACGCGTATAAATATTATAAATGTACCTACCGAGTGACAATTTGTTATAAACATTACAAGCTCGAAACTACGAACAGGAGGAAAGCAAATAAAATAAAAAAAAACGCGTAAATGCATTTTATAACCAGGGTTGGGTATGTAATTTTTTAAAAATTTACTTCATAATTTATTACGGTAATAAATTATTTTTGCTTCGTTTCAAACTTTAACAGGAGGAAAGCCAATAATGTACAGAGACGCGTAAATGCATTTTATAACCAGGGTTGGGTAAGTAAACATTTAAAATTTACTACATTATTTATTACTGTACTAAATAATTTTTGCCCTATTTTATACAATTGATTGTTTATTATTTATTACAGAGATTAAAAAAAGTATTGCTATTATGCCTTGTAGTTTAAAAAGTATAATATATTACACAATAATCTAGAGAAACTCTTGCCAATATACAGGGTGGTCCGAACTGTATTCCGGAAACTTCAGCAGCATATTCTGCAGATAAAAATAAGTTCGTATTATGAATTCATTCATAATACGAACGAAATTTTAAAATAAGAAACAAGCAAAAAAATATACCTAAATACGTTTATTTATTGTAAAGGCTTCCAACAAAAAAACGAGTTATGTGTTCCAGTTCCGACCGAAATCCTTCCGATTTTCTTTTTAGAAATGCAATTAAATGGACGTACTTAATAATATCTGTATTTTTCTTCACTGATATAACTGAACGTAGCATGGAATAATATACCCAAAGTGAGGAAGCCTTCCGATGTTTTGAAAGATGTTCAAAATATGCCAGGAGAACCTTTTCGTTACTACTATTCTTGATCCCTTTCCCTTTACACCAATCTTCAAGTTTTACATAGGCTTGCTCGTACGTTTGTCTTGATTTTTCTGGAAGTAGGGAATCGACTTCAATGCCTTCGATATCCGGAGGGACACTTTCAGAATCAGAATCACCCATATTAATATTATTTTTTGCTTTTTGCTAAAACTGAACGTTTAACACAAAATTGAACTTCAATAATTGAGTTGTCAAAGTCAAAATGGAAACAATCAACAAGCACGGTTACCACGGCGCGGCGTCGACTAATATAGGCACCTGATAATTTTGAATTTTAATTTTTATGAGGATATCTCTGATATTTTCAATTAAATCAAATCTCTTTGGATCATCAATACGAACTTTTTAATGAAACGTTACACGCGTTTCATTATGATGTTCGTAGCGAACTTGTATCATTAATAACTATTATATGCATACATTTGAGTAATGTCTGTATAAGTAGTGGTTGTTGGATAAAAAATAAATCAACCCATCCCTGCTTGTAGCAGCTTAAACGTTCAAGGTTCCTACGTCGTGTTACGTACCCAATGGTAGGTACCTAGTATATCTCTATCTATCTGCATAGCGTAGACCCGGGTACCACTTCCTTGTATCGGCTCTGGCATTTTTTACCTCGCCGCTAGTACCTATATTCGCGTTGTGATTTTATTAAATGCAAATAAACACGCAAGAAAGAGATAGATGATGCATCGATGCATTGTGTTTGCTTTTGAAAAAGACCGTCAGTCGGGATTGTTGCCAGATTGATTTTTTAATCTTTGAATCTAAGAAAAATATTTATATTCTATACAATGTTTCTCTAACAATAAGTGTAATAGTTTTTGAGGGTTGTAGTATTGATTTTAGGTTGTATTCCGTTGTAAAACCAGGCGAACCAGACCGATAAACTACGGGAAAGAGCGGTTCCTGAAAAACATCGGTTTGATACGGAACGGTTTGGTAAAATACTGGAAACGTCAAATGTTGACGTTTTCTAAATTTCAATACCTTTATTATAAAATTTATCTTTTACGTATTTTTAATGTACAGCTGGTTCCAATAAAATTGAATACGATTTAAAACATATTTTTATTATTTCGGGCAGTATATTCTATGATACCAGTCCCCGATTTCTCTACTCATGTCATACTGACGTTCTGAAAAATTTATTTGCAACTTTGTCAAAAGCAAAGTTGTTTTATACAATGTCACAATAACCTTAACATGTCAAAATACTTGACACATAAATATACACTGCCCAAATATTCTAAAAAATGTGTAAAGAGTCGTAAAAAGTATTCATTTTTTTTGGAACCAGCTGTACCTACCTATTCTCTGCTTTTACGTTTGCTCCTTCTTTTCAATGGAGTTTAATATTGAAAAGTACTTTATTAATAAACTGTTAAACTCGTTAGAGAGCTCAAGTGAAGATTTGCAGGTTCAATATTAAAATAGATCAATAATAAATAAACAAATCTAATCAATATTTATAGTTTTATAGCTTACAAAACATTCACGATTACTTGTTGTCTTGTTTTTCATGTTTTCTTTAAATGTTCCTGACTTTAAGAAACAATGGCTGCATGATAAGTTTAAATGGTCCTGAAAAGTCATTCTATTTAGTTAATGAAATTTATTTACCTTTACTTTAGAAATTAAATGAGAATTTCACTCGAACTTCCAATATTTGCTTGATTTCTGTCACATAAATGACATTGATTGACAAACAAAACCAGAAAAACCAGCTTTCTCGCGCTGGTTAGTTTGGTGACAGTTATAACCGAATTTTTCAGGAACCGTGTTACGTAATAAGAAAACTTTCAGGAAACCGATAGAAACGGAACATAAAACCATAACCAAGGTAAGCAACGGAATACAACCTTAGATCATTTTGATTTTAAAAATGACGTATAAAGACGTAAAGCTCTGTGACGGTATGATGAGTTATAACTTAAAAAAAGGTTATAGTAACTTTCCCCCTTCTATATAATCTACATTTAGATTTAAAAAAGATATTTGTACAAACTGGCAACATGGCTTATGCATAATGCATCCCCGTTACTACAGGCACACAGGAGAGAAATAACAAGAGAAAAAAAAGAACAAGACAGTCGAAACAAAAAAAAATAATAAAAAATGAGAAAAAAATCAAGATTCTCTGAGATGTATAGCCGAGAGTACCTCTTTCTCTTCCGTTGGCGTTCTTCACCGGGAAGATTTCTTCTTGGCACCGGTGGTACTAATTAAATATGGCGTCAAAGTAATCGTATCAAAACAGAGCGTGTGGCGAAAATTGCAATTTCCTGAAAATGCGACGCTGTCAAGTTTCCTAGGCGGAGATTATTGGAGCGGGACGAGAATGAAAAAAGAACGTTAAAAAAGGAAGAAAAAACATAAAATATCATATACAGGGCCGGACTTATAGAGCGTAATATTAATAAATAGTATTTTTTTGGAGAGTGTCGTGAAAAATACTGATATATCGTAATCGCAAAACATTTTCCAATGCAAGTCATCAATCATATTGACATTGACACTAAAGCCTCTGAACCTGACTAAATGAAATTTTGGCAAGAATGTTTAAATTTGTTCTATAATTTAAGATACCGAGTTTACTTTACAGAGCAAATGATTGTAGCAGATATTTTATTTAGATTAAAGCTGCAAAAATTAGTTTAAACCGAATTTTATTATGGCTATATTGGTCACATTGCGCCGTGATCAGCAATGTTGTCCTTTATTATTTGACAGTTATCCTAGTTGTCATTATTTTGTGTAATATCGTGTTGTTGTTGAATCTTTGTGAGTAATTCTCGTTTTTTTGCCTGTTTTCATAGTCTTTTTTTTTAAATTGCACTTTCAAGCACAAATAGTTCTTTTAAGAACTGAATTTTCGAGTTTCTGTATTGCATTTCTTGAAATTGTGTGTTAAAAATATGCCGAAGCATTTAAACAGTCGAAGCAAAGAGCTGGTAGCTTCCCTGTGTTTTTTAAATGAGAACGTTTGAATGAGAACGTGACAATTAAAGATCCTTTAAAAAATGTCTATACCTATGTGGCGGATTCATATCTCCAAAAAATCCTATATGGGTATTTCGTCACTGCAAGAAAATCTACAAAATAAAATATTTAATTTTTGTTTGTGTCCAGGAAGGGTTCATATTTTCATAGATGTCGATTTTCGAAAGAAATCGGTACATTTATTTTATTTCGTATATTTTTCATTTTATTGATTTTATGGAAAGCACTGTTCATTAAAATGTTGTATCCTATGTTATAGGGCTTGTTTCTCTCTACAATTTCCTGTCTCACAATGTACCGTTTGTGTCCAGGAAGGGTTCATATTTTCATAGTTGTCAATTTTCGAAAGAAATCAGAACATGTATATTATTTCATTATTTTTCATTTTATTGATTTTATGGAAAGCACTGTTCATTAAAATGTTGCATCCTATGTTATAGGACTTGTTTCTCTCTACAATTTCCTGACAATTTTCTAAACTTTATTTTTTTCTGCTTTGTCATTATTAAAATAGAAATTTTAAATATAATTTTATTATTACCATTACCTATTAATTAAAAAAACAATAAAATCTGGTAAATAAATAAATTTATTGGTTTGAATGAGAATAAAGTACAGGAATAGATAATTGTAAACTTATTAAAATATGTAAACAAATAAAATATAAACGAATTGTAATATTGTAACTTGAATGTAAAGATGAAAATAAAAATACTATAATTAGTAAGTAATAAATAAATAAATAAGAAATTATAAGCTAATATTTTTTACCATAATTTTTACCTAAAATGATATCTGAATAAATATATTTCTATATATATATATATATATATATATATATATATATATATATATATATATATATATATATATATATATATATATATATATATATATATATATATATATATATATATATATATATACATAGTATATATATATATATATATATATATATATATATATATATATATATATATATATATATATATATATATATATATATATATATATATATATATATATATATAATACTATTGTATATATATACTTTATTAAGATATATGTATTTAATCATCAAATTCTTGTGAATTAAGTACGTATGACAAAATACAGTCAGAGTTGGCTTGGAAATGATGAGCGATGAAATTCGATTACATATAAAAATCATCAGTTACCTTTTTCATGCCAACTATGAAATAAACATTATTTTGAAAAATGTTGCTCATGGAATGGAACGCACAAGATTGATTAAGTTAAAGTTATTTTTTCTAATACATTATATATTGAGAAAATGTTCATAATCTTGCTTGAAATTATCCTGAATCCGGTCCTGTGGATCTCTTGACGACCACACGACTCAAGACGTCCCCTGAAGACCCGTCAGTCATTCCTACTCAGTCCATGCTCTTCAACTCTGCGTTCATTTTTAAGCCACGGGGCTTATAACGTGAGATAGACAAGGAGAAACTCTGAGGGATAAGGTGTACGAGTGAAAGGGATATAGGCAGAGTCGTACGCAGGAAACTGTATTAGGAAAATTTTAGAAAAATGGCTAAAATAGAAGATTTTTTTTCTTTATACAGATACATTCAAAAGAAAGTAGCATTGAAACTAAAATAAAAACTAATAATGGACACGAGAAGACATTTTTAGTGAATGCATATATCTTATTCACCCATTTTCAACAAGAATTTCTTCGAGGAGTCTTAAAAGCCTTCATATTCCTTCAGCTTCACAAAAAAATCCAAATCTTGTGAAAAATCACAAAAAATTAATCGTGCAAGACGCCATGACCAGCTGACTTACCAGATATGTTTTCCGTTTACTTATTCACTTCTTTTCAACATCAACAACTTTGGTTTAGTTATGGCATTTGTGTAATAATACGTATTGAAAGATAAAAATGTATCTATTAATTTTTTGTTAAATATTAAAATCTTTCGAACTGCGAACTTTTTGACAGCAACATTGCTTAAAACCGAGGCATCCTTAATTAAAGATCGTTGAAGTGAAAAACCAATGTAGGAAAAACTATAAATGCTCCTTCTACATATATTTTAACAATTTTTATTGTGGAAAACTGCCAGAAATCTTCATATTGTCTTCTTTTTGGATAAAAATCCTTCAGCCCTTCAATCAAGGAAATTTGACTGTAAAATCCTTCATATTGAAGGAAATCCTTCGATTCTGGCAACAAAGTGGCATTCTAGATTTGAACATGATTGAGTTTCTTCCATTCTAACTTAGTTATTCTGTTGATTTCTTGTAGTAGAGATCCTGATATAATAAAAATAAAAAACCTATATTTGATTTATAAGAAATATCTTCATGTACGCCAATGTTACGAACACTGCTTCTCGCTGCAAGACCTTGTAACGTTTCCTTCGTGATTTTCTGCTAGCTTTTGGAGGCTGCCGAGGCTGCCTCCATATCCACCTGATCTATACCCGCGTGTGCGACAGTTCCGAGGGATTTTCGCAATTATTTCTCAATAATATCTCAAAGAAATATGATTAATTACCCTGAACAACTATATTTTATAAATTTCTTGTCAATGAAACTTTAGTAAACATTCGATCACATTTTCTAAATCAGATTCTTTAAATTAAGTATTAAGTAGAAAAATGTTTTTATTATTTTTTCTCCTCTGTGTTATTTCGTCTGAATGGGACATCTGGGTTTTTCGCTGGTAGACCTTGAATCGGCTGTATTTATATGGGAAAAAATGTGTTACATAGTACCATAGCCTTTGTTCCGTTTTATGGTTGACGTGAAATCGTGGAAATGCAAAACAGATTAAAGGAAAAATTAACGAGTACTACCTAGATACAATGCCGATACCAAAAACAGCTAAAAATGTATTTTTAATATAATTTTGTTTGGTTTTAGTCTACATATTAAGTGGAATTATTGATATACTTTTCTAACTTTCTGTGTTTGTGTTTGATGTCTTCTTGGTTTATCTGCATATATGGTCGGCTTTACGACGAAAACTAAATATTTATTAATTCTAGTATTTAGCACAGGGCAATTTTTTAAATGAATAAAAATGAATAAGGTATAATATTGATTTATGATATCCTGAAATTGCCAAAAATCGATATAAGTCCTAGACTTTTTGAAAAGATATAGGAAGCAGCATTAAAAGCGATTAAAGTAAGTAGGCGTTCGTCTTTTTTCTTCCTCATCATATTAAAGAAAGGAAAGTCTCATACCTCGGACATATCCTTAGAGGAGACAAATATTACATTCTAAGCTGATTCTACAAGGAAAAATAGAGGGACGGCGAGGCCCAGGAAGAAAACAACTTTTCTGGCTAAGAAACATACGGGATTGGTGTAACATCAGCGACGCAGCCACCATATTTCGAAGAGCCGAAAACGGCAGTCTACACATTGTATGAAGAGTACAGGCAATCGCCAACGTGCGGCTAAGCACAAGGCACAGGAAGAAGAAGAACGCTTTGGAGATCTCCCTCTATAGGACGTTTCCCATTCGCTTGTCCCTCCACAATTAGTTTTTCTAGGCCATTAGTGTTCCTGGATATGTGGCCAAAGAATCTTAAGTATGATTGATTGATATCGACAGTCTAGATTCGATATTCAGTTGTTCGAGTATTGAAATGTTTGTACGGTATTCGCAGCATCCGTCTATAACACCACATTTCAAAAGCAATCTTTCGCCCCTCTCTTATTCAACTTATACATCTCTGACCTACCAGATACGCAATCTAGAAAATTTTGTTACGCAGACGATATAGCCATAGCAACGGAACATGAGTCGCTATATCAAACCCAAGAAACGCTTACAAAGGATCTCGCATCCTTGAATGCCTATTTTATAAAATGGAGACTTCAACCCAGTGCAAATAAGACAGAAGTGGCTACCTTCCATCTTAATAACAAGCTGGCGAATACTGAAATAAGCGTCCAGTTTGGTAGCACCACTCTGAGTAATAACAAATATCCAAAATATCTGGGGATTACTCTAGACCGTACACTCTCATTTCGAAGAAAACACCTAGAAAATGTTGCTGGGAAAATCAGAACACGAAACAACATTATACAAAAACTTTGTGGTACTTCGTGGGGTGCAAAAGCAACAATACTTCGGATCTCCGCCCTTGGTCTGGTATTCAGTGTGGCAGAGTATTGTGCACCCCTGTGGTTGAATAGCCACCACACAAATCTCGTAGACAGACAGCTGAACAACACCATGCGGCTGATTACAGGGACAATCAGATGCACACCTAGTTACTGGCTTCCAGTTCTGAGTAACATCCTACCTCCAAATCTACGCAGAAACGAGGCTCTTCTTAGAGAATTTGATAAAATAATAGCTACCCCAACGCTACCTGTTCATGAAACACTTCCTGCTTTACAGGTGAATAGACTTAAGTCGAGGAATCCACCTTTGCGAACAGCTGAACAACTAAAAAGCAGTAACTACAATTCTCGAGAACAGTGGCTTCAGTTATGGAGAGAAATGGCCGATGCGCACCTATATTCCTGGTTCAAACATAACTATTGCCAGACACCGTGGGGAAAAATACCTTCTCCAGAATGTGATTGCGGATCCCCTCACCAAACCATCCATCACATAACTAGAGAGTGCAACCTACGCGCTTATGGTGAAGACTGGAGGGACTTTCTGGAGGCTTCTCCATCAGCTTTGGAATGGATAGGGCATCTAGATGTTAATATATAGTGTTCGTAAATACGTTTTTTATGTTGTCTTTTTATATTATACTTGTTTTTTTTTATATTTACATTGTAATGTTTTCATTTACATTGTAGTTTATTTTATGTCTATGTTTAAGTGTCTGGTTTTCTTGCATGTATATGAGCCATACGATAAATAAATAAATAAATTTCAAAAGCAACGATTTTTCGTTTCATTGCCAACTTCAATGTCCAGGTCTCTGAGGCATAAGTGGCAATGGGGAAAATAAGGGCTCCTAGTAGTCTGAGTTTGTTGCTAATTGAAATGGCTGAATCTTTCCATATTTTATTGAGTTTGGTCATGGAATTGCGTGCTATACACAGTCTTCTCTTGATTTCTGCGTCACATCCTCCTTTGTTTGATATCAAGGAGCCTGTACTGTTACTGCAATGACATAAATCCGAAAATAGAAACAATAGAAGTTGTACGTAACAGTGTTATTTTCAGTGTTGATATTCGATGAAAAATTAGAGAAAAAAGCGGAAAATATGAAGTGCCTTGCGCTCGGCTAGGCATAATGGATGGAATAACGTCGTTTTATAGGGCAGTAAAATCGGCGACATAAAACCGGCGCAGTTTCTCACGCGAATCGTTAAAGTCACGGAGGAGGAACGTTAGACAGCGCCGCGCTCCGGAAAAAATGCGCCGCAATAAAAAAATCATATAAATGTGCCTCTCCTCGGCGAAATGCCGTTAATAATTCAGGTGCCCGTAAAATTATTATCTTTAAAGGCATAAGCGGCATAAAGAATGTCCGATAGTCCAATGGAAAGAGATTCTTATAATTCAACCTCTTTAAAATAAATAATATTGATCAGTTGGTAGTATTGTTATGTGTTCTAGACAGTGGCGGATACAGAGGGGGGGCCCATGGGGCCAAGGCCTCTCCTAAAATCTATAAATTGGGTTAATTATTAGGCTTTTGGGTTAAAAATGGCGCTCTAATAAGCATATTCTACATTACTTTTTATTTGGGCCCCCCCCTAAAAAATATCCCGGGCCCCCCCTAAAATAAATTCCTGTATCCGCCCCTGGTTCTAGACAAAAAATAGTTATTTTTTATACTAGACGATAAAATGGTAATTTATCGTCGTTTATAAAACAATGTCAGTTTGGAGTAAATATTTTTTAATTCTCTTTCGTCTCGATTGCTGATTGAATTGGATCCAGAAATGGCTCAAAACGAAATAAGTAAATTACCAACAGATATTCAGGCTGAGGTGACAAACGCCATATCCAAACTACTTCCATTTAAATCCTGAATAACTTATGAAAGGGAATAGAAACATTTTCAAAAATGGAAGCAATTAAAAAACGTGCGAGAAGAAATAAAGTTTTTATCCTATCCTCGCTGTTAAAGTATTATTTTATCTACTTATTATTTTTGATAGATACAAGGCAATTTTAAGAGTTGCTACGGAAAAAAAGTTAATTTTAAATACCCTATATATTTTTAGTACATTATGCCGGAATGTTATCATTATGCAGATATTAAAATTCTGTCGGCAGCTCTTTGACCAAGAAATTATTAAAATATAGTCAATATCATCGAATTATTCTGATTAAATTTCATTAAATTAAAATCCCATAAAAATCAACAGGAAATAAATTATTGTATCTCTAAACTCCAACTGACAACAGCAAAGTTAATAATAATGAATAACTTGAAATAGCCCGGCGCTCTCGCATATACCTAGTTAAAATCGTTTACGTCAATTAAAAAACCATCTCTGGAAACTGTCACTTGTCATCTGTCAAAGCGGCGGCCGACAAGCTAGCGGATACAGTGGCGCCGCCACAGGCTAATAAATTCAGTTAGTTACTTTGCGATAATGCCTAATAGGAACGGGACTTCGTTATATATAAAATTATTCCGTTTTATTTATAGATAGAGCAAAATAAATAAATAAAATTTATATAGGAATTCTTCGGCCAGGTGACAACGGCTTTCTTGTGCTCGTTTTATATGTATGTACGTATTATAGCAAAATATCGAAATTGAGAATTTATATGTCCGTACGCTGAACAGTTGCTGCTTCCGTTTTACTTTTGATGAAAGTTAAGGTGGGTCGTAGACGATAGGACCAGTTGGAAGGCAAGTCAGTGACTCAGACGGGTTATATTTTTTTTTTCGACAAAAGTCAGTAAAATTTTGATTTTTACGCTCTCAGTGTAGAGCAAACAACATTTGTTTTCATTATTGGGTTTTAACTTTATTACAGTCAAGAGATGAGGGGGTGCGAGACTGATCTTGGTCTTGCGGTCTTGGTCTTGGTATTGGCTATAGGCCAAGATAGTTCTATAGATCTGCAAGACTGATTACTGTTATGTATGAAAAAAATGTCCATTTTTTACTATTTTTTATTCATTTTCAAAAGCCTTAGAAAACTAGTAAACACAGTTATAAAATTGTTAATATTTCAGTATTTGTAGGAAATTTTATGTAGATTCAGAATATATACACCTTTAAAGGATTAGATGCTTTGGTTTTGTGAGAATATTAATTTTCTGAATCCTTGTTTTTGGTCTATTTTTTACTCATTTTCAAAGGCTTTACAAAAATAGTAAACACAGTTATAAAATTATTAAAATTTCATTATTTATAGTAAATTTTATGTATATTCAGAATATATACATCTTTAAAGGTTTAGACATCTTCGTTTTGTGAGAAAATTAATTTTCTGAACCTTTGTTTTTGGTTTATTTTTTACTCATTTTCAAAGACCTTAGAAAAATAATAAACATAGTCCTAAAATTATGTAAATATCAGTATTTGTAGAAAATTTTATGTAGATTCAGAATATATACATCTTTAAAGGTTTAGAAATCTTGATTTTGTGAGAAAATTAATTTTCTGAACCCTTGTTTGTGGTCTATTTTGTACTCATTTTCAAACGCCTTACAAAAATAGTAAACACACTACTAAAATTATGAAAATATCAGTATTTGTAGGAAATTTTATGCAGACTCAGAATATATGCACCTTTAAACGATTAGATACCTCGGTTTTGTGAGAAAATTAATTTTCTGAACCTTTGTTTTTGGTCTATTTTTTACTCATTTTCAAAGACCTTAGAAAAATAATAAACATAGTCCTAAAATTATGGAGATATCAGTATTTATAGGAAATTTTATGTAGATTCAGAATATATACATCTTTAAAAGTTTAGATATCTTGATTTTGTGAGAAAATTAATTTTCTGAACCCTTGTTTTTGGTCTATTTTGTACTCATTTTCAAACGCCTTACAAAAATAGTAAACACAGTACTAAAATTATGAAAATATCAGTATTTGTAACAAATTTTATGCAGACTCAGAATATATGCACCTTTAAAGGATTAGATACCTCGGTTTTGTGAGAAAATTAATTTTCTGAACCTTTGTTTTTGGTCTATTTTTTACTCATTTTCAAAGACCTTAGAAAAATAATAAACATAGTCCTAAAATTAGGGAAATATCAGTATTTGTAGGAAATTTTATGTAGATTCAGAATATATACATCTTTAAAGGTTTAGATATCTTGATTTTGTGAGAAAATTAATTTTCTGAACCCTTGTTTTTGGTCTATTTTTTATTCATTTTCAAAGGCTTTAGAACATAGTCCTAAAATTATGAAGATATTATCATTTGTAGGAAATTTTATGTAGATTCAGAATATATGCACCGTTAAAGGATTAGATACCGTGGTTTTGTGAGAAAATTAATTTTCTGAGCCCTTGTTTTTGGTCTATTTTTTACTCATTTTCAAAGGCTTTAGAAAAATAGTAAACATAGTCCTAAAATTATGAAAATATCAACATTTTTAGGAAATTTTATGTAGATTCATAATATATACACCGTTAAAGGCTTAGATACCTTGGTTCTGTGAGAAAATTAATGGTTCTGAACCTTGTTTTTGGTCGTTTTCTAAAGAGTTAATATTTTCCAAATCTCTTATAAAAATACTAAACAAAATCAGAAAATTTTGAAAAATTCAGTATTTATAGGATTTTTCTTTAATAACCTTCACATTTCCTAAAGTTTCGTTATTTTTGATCATTTTCAGGTGAAAATATGGTTCCAGAACCGACGGAGCAAGTACAAAAAAATGATGAAGGCAGCTCAGGTTACGGGAGGTCCCAACAACAACGGCAATGGTGCAGCTCACGCCGGATTATTGGGGGGCAACGGTACCATGGCCCCCTCAAGTCCCGGACAGCAGAGCCAGAATATGATGCAAGGTAGGATTAAATTGGAAGGTAAAATATACTTTCTCTGCTCTATATTTTGTAGTCTAAGACCCAATATTGCACCTTCCGGCAAAATTTGAGGTTAAAACTTTATTTAGAATCTCAAAATTAATGGTTTCAATTACCGTAGAAGTTTGTTCCTCTGATTTTAATGTAATCATTCAGAACTCAGAACGTTAAAATTATTGACTGTACTTTTCAATTAGTAAAAATAGTTAAAAAACTTTTAAATTTTACCACTAATTATAATTGAAGACGCTATTGCGCATGTATCATCACCTGTCAAAAGAGAGAACCATTCCAATTTTATCAATGATTAAAGATTGTAAGGACATGTAAGGCCCATATACCGGCTGCAGCAGAATTTGTGACCTTAGAGGTCATTCTTTTGATGGCAAACAATGAGTCATCATTTGGTCACCAGCGATAATTTTAGCGATTTAATAGTTTGTGTGTAGTGAACTAAATTTATGGCTGTTAGCAGAAACAATATTCCGAACACCAGAATATAATTAAATGGAGAGGTCATCAAGCAGGTCACACAATTTAAATATTTGGGATGCATGGTTAACGAAACGTGGGATCCAGATTAGGAGATCAAATGCAGGATCGAACAAGCAACTACTATTCTACTTTTCTGAGAGAGACTGCGAAGATTTCTCGCAGATAGGAACTTGAACTTCGGCCTTAGATACAGAATGGTGAAGTGCTGTCTGGTCCGTTTTGTTATATGGTGTGGAAGCATGGACACTGAAGCAACAATAAACCGAATTGAAGCCTTCGAAATGTGGACCCTACGACGAATGCTAAGGGTACCCTGGGTCGACCGTGTGAGGAATGAAGACATTCTCAGAAGAGCTGGTCTGGAACAACGTGAACTCTTCGAAATCATCAAGAAGAGGAAAATAGCCTTTTTGGGATACATACTACGTGGAGAACGCTATCACTTTCAGCGTCTGATTCTCCAGGGTAAAATAGAGGGGGGCAAAAGGGGAATAAGCCGAAGGTAGCTATCCTGGCTGAGAAATATTCGTCATTGTACAGACACTCCAAGTCGCTGCAGTTAATAGAACAATCTGATGAGGAAGAAAAAGATGAACGCCTACGCAGGAATCTGCACGGCACTTTAAGAAGTGTAGTGAACTTTGCATAAACTTTATTACAATGCTGATTAGTTGTTCAGCTTTCAAGTGTAAAAGCAGCAGCGATAAGAAAGAGCCAGGAGTTACCACTCCAACTTTTTAGCGTTTTCTTATCGAATTCGATAATTATTTTTCTGATATTATATGTACTTGATGTGTCCTATACGTCGATACTAGTTTTGTACCTTTTGTTAACATTTTGTTACATCACCGTATACACCATAGGCGTAGTCAAAACATTTATCAAAAATACACTTGCGTGCATAGAAATCGGCCCAAGGCAAACTTTTGAAGTTAACTATACATTTTTTAGAATCTATTTGTCAGATTAAGGAAAAATACATGCTGTTTGAAAGACAATTTCATATTCTTTGAAAAGAGTTTAGAGATATTAATTTGTATTTTCGTTTCTTTGGATTAAAAATTACGCATGAATCAAATTATCGTTTTTTATTACTAAGAGGTATGTTATTATTTGTTTATTTATTTATGGACAATTAATTAAACTAAATTTTCAATAATCACACGCTCTTCGAACCGCTCCGCGTGTCATATGTAGTTGCCGAGCTACAGCTCTCTGTTGAAGTCCATTTTCGATTAAACCGATTACTTGGGCGGCTTTTCCGGTGATGTATGCATTAAATTGAAACACTAATCAAATAATGAAACACAACTAATCAAAGAATAAAAGAACAATGTGAAAATTTCGATTACAAAGGTAATAATTGCAATATTTGACAAGTTTATTATTCTTATTGTCACCACAACCCAAATACCTTTTTTTACCTTTTTTTTGTTTACCCATTGGTACGAATATAAACGATAAGTACCCTAGGTAAATTTACGCTCATTTGTCTTTGAAACAGCTCATATTTTTTACTTGCTCTGATAAATAGATTCTAGAAGTCACAGTTAAAACGAAAAGTTCACAGTGGGCCGATTTCTATGCACGTAAGTTTATAAATATCTCTTCAAACAGCTAGGTTAAGAAAAATATGTGCTACGACACTGTTTGGGGACATCGTCGGGTGTTATTTGTCCTTGGATTCTTTAGTCATTGAATTTTACCAATTTCAACCATTTTAGGTAGTACACATTGGTCGAAAATTTCTTCTTTAGATAAAGTGGCATTCTAGATTTGAATGTGATTGAGTACTATATGTATAGTAACTTAATTCTTCTGTTGATTCCTGGCATTCCTATGTCTTTCATTCTATTGTCATTCCGAATTTCTAGGTTTTACACACTGTATAATATAAATTAACCAGTCCAAAGCCTGTTTAGAATATTTATTTCAGTAAATTATCAAAGGTTATACGGAATATTTATTTCCATAAACCGAATAATAATAATTTAGTCATATATAACGCGTACAACTGACAAATCAAAATATGTCAAGGAATGATTGTAAAATTCAAGATAATTTTTTTCTTTGGAACAACTACAACAATATAAAAAAGCAGATATCGGCAACCCGTTCAAACTTCACAAGAGCTAAAGTACTTATTACTTACCAAAGATTAGTAATTGAATTCCATTTACATATCATTTCCATTAACAAGTACATTACTACAGTAGACGTAACTTTTTTATTAATAAATAATATATAATAAATAATATATTAATAAATAATAATAATATTAATTACTTACTTTGTACAAAGTAGTTGCTTGTTCGCGTAGAACTAAGTCTATTACGTATGTGGTACTATTACCTTATATTTAGTAGTGAAAAAATAAGTTTAATATACAGAAAAAAAAACAAAATGTTACCTATAACTTAATATATTTCGCCTCTAGGAACAAGCGAGCTTACTCTTGATCCAAGCAGGGTTGGGTAGGTAGAAAATTTTAGATTTTCTACCTACCCTACCATTTTTACTCATAATATGCTGCCGAAGTTTCCGGAATACAGTTCGGACCCCCCTGTATAGTCTAATCTGTCATTTTAAACCTCGAAAAAATATAATTTTCTCCCAAAAACACCTTCATAACTCTTTTTTTCTTGTTGTTACAGGCGGCGGCGGTTCGTCGAGCGGCTCCCCCGCTACAGGGGGCTACATGCAGCACCCTAGTCCCGCACCCAGCTCCACGCCCGGCTCGGACGTGTCCGGCCAGCCGGGAGCCCCCAGTCCGGGTGCCTGGGGGGACGTCAAGCCTCAGCAACAGCAAGGAGGAGGCGGAGGAGTGCAGGGAGGCCAGGCGCTGCACGCGCATCCTCCTCCGCATCCTGCCGCGGCGCATCCGGCGGCGCATCATCCCCCTCATCCGCACAACTACCTCCCGCAGTACAGCTGGTATCCTACGGATAATCCTGGACTATTAACGTGAGTAGAGAATTTCGATATTTTTGTTGTTAAACATGTATTTGTATTAAAACGGGTTTTTAAGGCATTTACGAGGGTTGTCCTGTTATATTCTGCATATATAGAGATAAAAAAAAAACAGTAGATAACTCCCCGAAGTATTCTCCCCGAAGAGAAATGTATTTTGCATCTGTTGGAACCAATTCTGAAAGCAGTTATTCCAGTCGCTTGTTGGTACCTTCAAAATTGTCATAAATTGCGTTTTTAAAGGCACTGCCTGCATCTTCCATAGGAACTGAAACCTTTGACCACGCAATTCATTATTCTTAATAAAAACAAAACTCGTTGGGACTGTATGGAGAATAGTCCAACAATTTGATGTCTTCTTGCTTTAAAAACTCAATTCTTTGTTCAAATTTGTCGTTGAGAACGTCCATCGGATGAGTAAATCCAGGATTTATTTCACATCAAATTCGTGTTTTAAGACAGTATACTTTGAAGAGGTGTTTATTAAAGCTTGTTCTAGACTTGTAGAGGTAATTTCCGCAATTAGGAGTCGCTTAGACACACAAATCACTGAAGAAGCTGTTGCACCAAGTTTTGTAAAATTGTTTCTATTACTTTCCTTCGAGGCATTTTTATTCTACTATGTTTATCTAATGTTAATTATCAATAAACACATGTCGCTTTTTGATAAAAGTAGTTTTTATTGAGTTTTATCTCTAATTTTCTTTATAGTATACAAAACTGATGCACCAGGTCTTGTAAAATTGTTTCTATAACTTTTCTTCGGGACATTTTTATTCCAGTGTGTTTACCTAATGTTAATTGTCAAAAAACACATGTCGTTTTTGCTAAAAGTGGCTTTTATTTAGTTTTATCTCTAGTTTTCTTTATAGTATACGACGCTGATGCACCAGGTCTTGTAAAATTGTTTCTGTTAATTTTCTTCGGGACATTTTTGTTCTAATTTGTTTAACTTATGTTAATTATCAAGAAAAACAGGTCGTTTTTTGCTAAAAGTGGTTTTTATTGAGTGTTATCTCTAACTTTCTTTATAGTATACGAAGATGATGCACCAGGTCTTGTAAAATTGTTTCTATTATTCTTCTTCGAGGCATTTTTATTCTAATTTGTTTATCTGATGTTAATTATGAAGAAACACAAGTCATTTTTTGCTAAAAGTGGTTTTTATTGAGTTTTATCCCAAATTTTCTTTATAATACACAAAGCTGATGCACCAGGTCTTGTAAAATTGTTTCTGTTAATTTTCTTCGGGACATTTTTGTTCTAATTTGTTTAACTTATGTTAATTATCAAGAAAGACAGGTCGTTTTTTGCTAAAAGTGGTTTTTATTGAGTTTTATCTCTAATTTTCGAAGTTGATGCACCATATCTTGTCAAATAATCACATTCATCAGCAGCTTCTAAAATAAAGGGGACGCCACTGTCTTTGGAGACGAACGTCTCTGCCTTTAATCGACCACTTCCGGATTCTTCGATTTAATTGGCTTCGTTACAATTACTATTAGTAAATTGCTTCGAAGGGCATTTCCTTCGGTTTGATTATTTCATTGTTGAAAATACAGGCGAGTATTTTTTTAATTTAATTATTTAAGATAACCAGCAAAGCAGAGGGTGTTCAAAGTTATTAAATATGCCGAAAAAAATGCAAAAATGTCTGTTTCGTCGAATAAAAAAAAATCAATTCATGATTTAGGTACTTTATCAGTAGATATATATTATTTCGTATATTTTTCATTTTATTGATTTTATGGAAAGCACTGTTCATTAAAATGTTGTATCCTATGTTATAGGGCTTGTATCTCTCTACAATGTACCGTTTGTGTCCGGGAAGGGTTCATAGTTGCATAGTTGTCGATTTTTTATTAAAGTCGTTTAAAAAAAAGTAAATTTGGTGCACGAAATAAAAAGAAATGAACATCGCCGATACTTTTGTTTGTGTATTTTTAAATTTCTATCACACGAAATTTGCATAGAAAATGCTTAGACGACAATTATTACCTATATGACACACAACGAACTCAGTGTCATTAATGCTCACTGGTCGAATATTCAACTGCTTAACTTTTAACTTTTCGCGCCAGTTCGGCCAACGTATATGGTTGATTAAATGACCAAAGCACGCATAGAAATAAGCATAGCAAACAAACTGGGCGATAATACACTTCCACGCGATTGATTAGTTGGTTAAGTTACAGTGGTCGATTTAGCGACCATCAACCTATAAAAGGTTAATAACTTCAAAAATTGGGACGCCACTGTTCCTTAGCCGTCCTTACTCTCTTCATTTAATAATTTATTTTTTACAAAATTCAACGTTAAAAATTTCCAAAAAAAATCAGAACAAGAGACTAGTTTCCTCTCATCATATCTAGCCAGTGGCGTGCTGCAGATCACCGATACGAACCAGGGGCGGAGGCGCGTTTCTTCCTTTAATTAAATAACGGGTAATTATTGCTCCGGGTTCGTCCCGCAGCGTCACACGTCCACGTCGAGATCGGCCACGCTAATTGCTAGGTTGCCACGAGAAGTTGTTTGAACAAAGTCAGAAGAAGAAGAAGTGAAGAGGAAACGGTCACATAGGGAAGCGCGAGGGTTTTGCGAGACACCGGGTAGATGACCTAGCTATATACAATTAAAATACCAGCAAAAAATGTGATTGTGTCATTGTCAAATTCGATGTCACACTTTGATTACAAAAAATTGAAGGTATCAAACAGAGTAAGGCTGTATTCCGTTGCAAAACCAGGCAAACCAGACCGGTAAACTACGGTAAAGAGCGGTTCCTGAACAACATCGGTTTGATACGGAACGGTTTGGTAAAATACTGGAAACGTGAAAAAATGTTGACGTTTTCTAAATTTCAATACCTTTATTATAAAATTTATCTTTTATACATTTTTAATGTACCTATTCTCTGCTTTTACGTTTGCTTCTTCTTTTCAATGGAGTTTAATATTGAAAAGTACTTTATTAATAAACTGCTAAACTCGTTAGACAGCTCAAGTGAAGATTTGGAGATCCGATATTAAAACAGATCAATAATAAATAAACAAATCTAATCAATATTTATCTTTTTATAGCTCACAAAACATTCACGATTACTTGTTGTCTTGTTTTTCATGTTTTCTTTAAATGTTCCTGACTTTAAGAAACAATGGCTGCATGATAAGTTTAAACGGTTCTAAAAAGTAATTCTATTTAGTTAATGAAATTTATTTGCCTTTACTGCCTACCTCCATTGCTTTGGGATGTAAATACAAAATATTATTACAAATTTTAGAAATTAAATGAGAATTTCACTCGAACTTCCAATATTTGCTCGATTTCTGTCACATAAATGACATTGATTGACAAACAAAACCAGAAAAACCAGCCTTCCCGCGCTGGTTAGTTTGGTGACAGTTATAACCGAATTTTTCAGGAACCGTGTTCCGTAATAAGAAAACTTTCAGGCAACCGATAGGTACGAAACTGAATACACCCTAAAATAATTATGAATTTCACAAGAGTTGATTTTTTGTCATACTTTTTTTTGTACATTCTACTGTAGTATGATAGGTAACGATTTTCGTTGCGTGCTCATAACTGTCAGTCATGTCAAATGTCAAATACACGGGAAGTACGAAACCTATAAAATATCCGTCACGGCGAAATCGTGAACAGTGCAGACCTTAGCAACGAGATACCGTTAAATCTGCGCGAGAATTTACATAAATTATGGAAAATAATTATGAGCACAAAGTTTACAAGCAGAACATTAAGTGTAGCATTATATTTTCAGCACGTAAATTGCCCTCTGTACAGGGTGGGTCAAATTCGACGCTTTTAAATGGATACACCCTTTTCTATAGGAGATAGACAAAAACTAATATCGGTGTCTGGAGCTCAATTTTTGTCAAAAACATGATGATGAAAATTATTTACATTCTTGAAAACTACTCCGTATCTTTAAGATACAAAATACAGGGTGGTCCAAACTGTAGTCGGGAAACTTCGGCAGCATATTCTACAGAAAAAAATAAGTAAAAAAGTTTGTAAAATTTGTATGTCCTAAAATGCTGAGTTTCGGAGATACAGGGTGTAGAGGTTTCATTTTTATTTCGATTTTTTCCAAATAATTTATGAATTAACGTCAATATTTGGTCAAAAAACTCCCAGACACCAATTCTCATCCAAACATTGGCGTTACTTCAGATTTTATTTGGAAAGAATCGAAATAAAAATTAATATTCTACACCCTGTATCTCCGTAACTAACTATTTTAGGACATACGTTTACACGAACTTGTTTACTTATTTTTATCTGCACACACTTCGGACCACCCTGTATATTATCTACTACATTAGTTAAAAATATCAATGATGTGGAGAATTTAAAAATAAATATATTTTTTTCTTGTTTCAGGGTATGGCCAGCCGTTTAATACATGCCCCCCCACCCCCCTGTTAGTTCCCTAAATTACAGAAGAATAAAAAAACTCAGAAGAAGAAAAAAAACATGGAAATAAGAAGAAAAGATCAAGGAAAAAAGACTAAAACCAGTGACCAGTGATCGTGTACATGTTATTTGTTGTATATTCGTTGTTGATTTTTTTCTATCTCGTATTTTAACACTTTTCGTTCCCTTGTCGAACTGTGGTGCGTACGCCTATGGACTATACATTTTTACGTGACCGCGGTTCGAGGAAAATCAGGTTGTGACGCCACTGGAATGAGTGAAATACAGTGGCGTTGGTGTTAATATGTTCCCTGTATGTTTGCTCTCTCGAATGATATCGCTAGTAATCACACAAAACTTTAAAAAAATCAAAGTATTTGTTGAATAATGAATATAATGTGACTATTTTCAATATTTTTTATGTTTAAACAAAATTTTGTGCTGTTTTTAAGTGTTTTAGTAGCGAAATTTAAAGAATGTTGCAAACTACAGTGGCGTAACTATATAAATATTGTGTTTTAATAGGCGTTTTAAATGTAGATACGTAATAGTTTTACTTCAAATTGTTTTTTTTTGGTGCAATATGTGTATATTTGTTAGGTGCATTTTTGACATTCCTTTTTATATGACGTTTGAATCAAAAACAAGTAAAAAAAATCAAACACATTTTGTTAAAAAAAAGATTTTTCAACAAACAATAAAAAATAAAATTAAAAGCCAATTTTTTAAATACACAAAAGTTATACTGATATTAATTTATTTAAAACAAAATTAATATTTAGTGGATTTCACAAAACAATTTTTTTTGAAACAAACGTCACATTTTTTGAAATTAAAATCAAAACAATTTTCAAGTTAACTTGTTTTTATTTTATATTTCTTGAAATTCAAGCCACGTACTAACAACAAGTAGAAAATGTATACTTTAATATATCTTATACAGGGTATATCAAAAGAAAATCAAATTTTATTATTAATATAAAAAAAAAACAAAAAAATTATTATAACTTTTCTTAAACATAAAAAAAACAATATATTTATTTTCATTAAATTATAATATTATTTATTTTCTTTTAGTAAACCTTACTATAAAGTATATTTTAGTAACAATTATTTATACGAGGACTGCTCAAAAATATCACCATTTTTTAAATCATTCCAAGACAATTTATTTTTTGAACAGTCCTCGTAAAAAATGAGTTCCGTTATTTTTTATTTTTCAAAATATTTTTGTTTATTGAACGGTAGATCATTGAAGAAAGAAAGATATACAGGGTGGTCTTCATATATTTTAAAACAAATATACTGCATTGGTCAAAAGTGTAGATATAGTAAACAATAATTCTCCAGATATTTTTTTTTCTGTTGGGTTTAGTTTAAAATACTGTATGATCGAAAAAAAAACGGTGTCAAAGACGGCTGGGAAATGACAATCTCTAACACGAAAAATTAAAAAAAATATCGAATTTTAAACTACACTACAATATAAAAATAAATTACAACCTTTTTAAGCGCCATTAAAAAAGAAAGAAGAGTACGGGCCAAGTAAAAAACGTCTAGGGCTTGACCCCGCCAAAATTATCATCGATTGTTATTTCGCAGCTGTCTCTAACGCTGTTTTTTTTTCGATCATATGGTATTTACGGAAATCTAACCTGGTAATTGGTATATACTGTTCAGGAAATCCAATTTTAGAAAAAAATATACAGGGTGTGTAATAAAAAATTAAAAAACCAGCAAATATTTATTCTAATTTCTATGACTACCTTGTATATCTATTCGTTCCCTGTAAATTACTACAGTAGACTCGTGGTAAAGGAGTTTATAAATAATTTTTGTAAAAAATAAAATAAAATAAATGAACCATAGTGATTCCTCTTGTAATATATTAATTATAAATAATGAAGAAAAATTTGGAAAAAATAACCGTGCGAGTGAATGTGACAGACGGATCATGTACCTTATGTAAAGTAGATTTAAGGATGAAAATTGGGCGTCTTATCTGTCTGGCGGTTTGGCAAAAAGCAGGAAAACGAGATTTATAAATAATAGTAAGAAAAAAATTGACGAAGGAGATGTTTCTAAATGTGTAAAATATATGAAATAACAAACTTTGATTTTTGTGTTTTATTTATGTTTCCAAAATCCTATCAGTTTGAAAATACATTTAATAGTCCAAGAAAAGATCTAAAAACGAAAGATTTTTTTTAAATTCATCCCCGAGAAGGGGAGAAATAAGCAAATAAAATTATTTTTTCGAAATTTCGGAGAAACGGTATGGGCTAGAAAAAAAAGTTCAAATAAAATTTGTAGAGCATCCAATTCTACATAAAAATGATCTCTATACTTTTTTTGCTCACATCAAAATTAACCGAGATATGTTGGCTAGAAGCTAGGGGATGATAGAAATTTAAAAAAAATTTAAGTTGCTAAAAAATTCATACATTTAACAATTTTATTCAATTTGCTTGGAAAATTATAAATTCCAATTAAGATTTTTTTTTAATTCACCCCGAGAAGGGGTGGAAAATATAAATAAAGTGTTTTTCTTTAATTTCGGAGAAAACGGTAAGGACTTTGAAAAAAATTGTCAATAAAAACTATCATCCTACATTCTAGTCACTCTATCTCGGTTAATTTTGATTTGAGAAAAAAAGTATAGAGACCATTTTTATGTAGAATTAAAAGCTCTACAACTTTTATTTGAACTCTTTTTTTATAGTCCTTACCGTTTCTCCGAAATTTTGAAAAAATTATTTTAACCATAGTAACTTATATTGGGACACCCTGTTTATCGCAAACTTTTTGTCTTACATGGTATATATAATACTACAAACCCATACTGGGTACAATAAAACTTTATTTTCACACATTACCTTTAGCAAAGTATCAAATCAACGTAACACTACAATGTTGGGATAGAAAAGAATTCCAAAACATCGATATTACTTACCAATTCGTTGCAATTAATAGTCTTAAATATACTCTTAATAGTACTAATAGGTCGTTCGCCATATTGCCTATAAACAACCATAAAACCAGTGACGGGTTTATGGCTTTTCTGGGTCCATAAAGTGTAACTTCGCAGGAAATTGTTAAAGGCATTGTAACAATCTCGCAATAGGCTATATAATCACTGGTGGCTATAGTTAATAGGCCAATTTTTTCTACAGGGCGTCCCAGATGTATACAGGGTGTTCGGAAAATATCAGAGTTGGGCTACGTCGAGAATAACACGTCGTCAATGTCTAAATTTGGTACAAAAGTTATAGGTATAGTTAAAGTAACACGTTAGGTATATGATTAAAACTTAAACCCATATAATAAACATTTACTAAAAACAGACAATAAATTTGTAAATTTTTGCAAAAATTTGTCAAATCCTGGAAGATAAACCAAGTACCAGAGAGTACTGGACACCTAACAGCAACACTCCAGAAAAGAGTTTTAAGTAAAGATCAAGAACCCGAGACCTACATGAACAGAAATGAAAATAAAACTCAAAAGACTACTGGAAACTGAAGTTTGTCCATCAATTACATTAGTAAATTTTTCAAACTGCGACATTAAAATTAAAACGACCTCAAAAAATTTATTAAAAAAAATAAAAGTGTCATTGTTAGTTAGGTAATATTATTCTGTGAATTACTGTAAAAACTTTTTAATAAACATTTAAATAAGAATTTCAATTCGATTGTAAAAAAATGCTGTGTGCAACATGTACAAAAAGCATATTTGTTGCACTCCGCATGATAGCGTTAAACTCATGCAACAATAAATATGTCCTTTTTTTATTAGTTACACAAATAACTATTAGTATTCACACTTTGGAGAGTAAAATATACGTGGATCAACATTTTTGAATGTTCCAATGACAGTCTAGAAGTGAGTGTATCCCCAGTTTGCGAATAATCATTAAAATGAAGTAATAAAAGCTTGTTTAACTCTTTTTTACAAAATTTTGCAAATATTTACCTCTAATAAAAAAATGTAATTTAATATCCCTCCCAGAAAAAAAATTATAGATATGTCAAAATGTTGTAAAAAATAAAATTGTCACAAAAGGAATTAACATAGTACTTTTACTTAGCTTAAACCATACACTAACGAGAACAGTAATAATTGTTCTATCTAGGTGACATTTTAACCTTCATCAAAAATAGCTAAAAAAACAAGCGCCCAAAAAATTAATTTCCTCACTAAGCGAATGTAACTAAGCTTCAAGACGTTTATATATTCTGAATCTACATAAAATTTCCTACAAATGATCAAATTTTCATAATTTTCTGGCTATGTTTACTATGTTTCTGAGGCCTTTGAAAATGTGTAAAACAATAGCTAACAATGGGCATTTTTTCGACTTTTTTCCATAATATAGTCATGAAAATTGGCGATTTTATTAAAACTGCTGTTATTTACTAATTAAAAGGTAAAGAATAATAAACTATAGGCCATTGTAGTCTTACGTGAACAGTAATAGATGTAAGGGACGTTTTAACCATCATCAAAAATACACCAAAAATAACGGTTCAGGAAATTAATTTTTTCACAAAACCAAACTGTCTAGTCCTTTAAAGGTGTATATATACATAAAATTTACTACAAATACTGATATTTTCAAAATTTTAGGACCACGTTTACAATCTTGTAGTCTTACAAGAACCAGAGGCTCTGTAAAAACTGTTGAAATCTCAGAAACTTCAAAAATACAGCTGAAAATCTAAAAAAACAGCATGGGAATAAGTAGATCAATTTTCATTTTCTCTAAAAAAAATTTTGGTGCTTTCATTTCTCCATTTAAAGGAAATAATATTGGCGCCATTGCCGCAAAACTCGGTGGAGTGAACAACACGCAAAAGGAGAAACGTCACGATCCAGGCAGGGGTGGAGAATCAGGGAAAACGGTATAGTCAGGGGTGTAGAAGGAAGGGAGGGGTGGTAGCAAATTATAGGGCCTTTTCTGGTGCTGGGAGAAGCGCTCGCTTTAGCAGAAGAACTCGACAACGAACTTGTGACTGGAATATGAAAAATCATTATTGAGGGGGAGTAGGAAAGATAAAGACACAGAATGGAGAAAGATTTAAAAGGTTTTTAATGGAGGAGAGAGGATTTTTGAGGGTGTGATTCCATGTTTATTGTTGGAAAGTTCCGAAAATATATTTCATATAGACGGATCCAAGTCAAACTGTAACAAAAACATTTATCGATAAATTTTCGAAGTCGATGGCATGTGTCCATCAGGAGCTTGCCAATAGCTGAAGAAGTGTGATGCTGAGGTGGAGAGGATAATTTTCGTATGAAATACAATTATTTACACTAAAAACTACTTAAATTATCATAATTAAACTGTAACAAAATTAATTATCGATAAATTTTTGAACTTGATTGCATGTGTCCATCAGGAGTTTACCAATAGCTGAAGAAGTGTGATACTGGGATCGAGGGCATAAATTTATTATGGAATATGGTTAATCATACTTAAAAATATTTAAATTATCCAAGTCAAACTGTAACAAAACCATTTATCGATAAATTTTTGAAGTCGATGGCATGTGTCCATCAGGAGCTTACCAATAGCTGAAGAAGTGTGATACTGAGGTGGAGAGGATAATTTTCGTATGAAATACAATTATTTACACTAAAAACTACTTAAATTATCATAATTAAACTGTAACAAAATTATTTATCGATAAATTTTTGAACTTGATGGCATGTGCCCATCAGGAGTATACCAATAGCTGAAGAAGTGTGATACTGGGATTGAGAGCATAAATTTCTTATGGAATATGATTAATCATACTTAAAAATATTTAAATTATCCAAGTCAAACTGTAACAAAACCATTTATCGATAAATTTTCGAAGTCGATGGCATGTGTCCATCAGGAGGTTACCAATAGCTGAAGAAGTGTGATACTGAGGTGGAGAGGATAATTTTCGTATGAAATACAATTATTTACACTAAAAACTACTTAAATTATCATAATTAAACTGTAACAAAATTATTTATTGATAAATTTTTGAACTTGATGGCGTGTGTCCATCATGAGTTTACCAATAGCTGAAGAATTGTGATACTGGGATTGAGGGCATAAATTTCTTATGGAATACGAAATTATCCAAGTCAAACTGTAACAAAACCATTTATCGATAAATTTTCAAAGTCGATGGCATGTGTCCATCAGGAGCTTACCAATAGCTGAAGAAGTGTGATACTGAGGTGGAAAGGATAATTTTCGTATGAAATACAATTATTTACACTAAAAACTACTTAAATTATCATAATTAAACTGTAACAAAATTATTTATCGATCAATTTTTGAACTTGATGGCGTGTGTCCATCAGGAGCTTACCAATAGCTGAAGAAGTGTGATACTGAGGTGGAAAGGATAATTTTCGTATGAAATACAATTATTTACACTAAAAACTACTTAAATTATCATAATTAAACCGTAACCAAATTATTTATCGATAAATTTTTGAGCTTGATGGCGTGTGTCCATCAGGAGTTTACCAATAGCTGAAGAATTGTGATACTGGGATTAAGGGCATAAATTTCTTATGGAATATGGTTAATCATACTTAAAAATAATTAAAATATCCAAGTCAAACTGTTACAAAACCATTTATCGATAAATTTTCGAAGTCGATGGCATGTGTCCATCAGGAGCTTACCAATAGCTGAAGAAGTGTGATACTGAGGTGGAGAGGATAATTTTCGTATGAAATACAATTATTTACACTAAAAACTACTTAAATTATCATAATTAAACTGTAACAAAATTATTTATCGATCAATTTTTGAACTTGATGGCGTGTGTCCATCAGGAGTTTACCAATAGCTGAAGAATTGTGATACTGGGCTTGAGGGCATAAATTTCTTATGGAATATGGTTAATCATACTAAAAAATATTTAAATTATCCAAGTCAAACTGTAACAAAACCATTTATCGATAAATTTTCGAAGTCGATGGCATGTGTCCATCAGGAGCTTACCAATAGCTGAAGAAGTGTGATACTGAGGCGGAGAGGATAATTTTCGTATGAAATACAATTATTTACACTAAAAACTACTTAAATTATCATAATTAAACTGTAACAAAATTATTTATCGATAAATTTTTGAACTTGATGGCGTGTGTCCATCAGGAGTTTACCAATAGCTGAAGAATTGTGATACTGGGCTTGAGGGCATAAATTTCTTATGGAATATGGTTAATCATACTAAAAATATTTAAATTATCCAAGTCAAACTGTAACAAAACCATTTATCGATAAATTTTCGAAGTCGATGGCATGTGTCCATCAGGAGCTTACCAATAGCTGAAGAAGTGTGATACTGAGGTGGAGAGGATAATTTTCGTATGAAATACAATTATTTACACTAAAAACTACTTAAATTATCATAATTAAACTGTAACCAAATTATTTATCGATAAATTTTCGAAGTCGATGGCATGTGTCCATCAGGAGCTTACCAATGGCTGAAGAATTGTGATACTGGGATTGAGGGCATAAATTTCTTATGGAATATGGTTAATCATACTTAAATATATTTAAATTATCCAAGTCAAACTGTAACAAAACCATTTATCGATAAATTTTCGAAGTCGATGGCATGTGTCCATCAGGAGCTTACCAATAGCTGAAGAAGTGTGATACTGAGGCGGAGAGGATAATTTTCGTATGAAATACAATTATTTACACTAAAAACTACTTAAATTATCATAATTAAACTGTAACCAAATTATTTATCGATAAATTTTTGAGCTTGATGGCGTGTGTCCATAAGGAGTTTACCAATAGCTGAAGAATTGTAATACTGGGATTGAGGGCATAAATTTCTTATGGAATGTGGTTAATCATACTTAAAAATATTTAAATTATCCAAGTCAAACTGTAACAAAACCATTTATCGATAAATTTTCGAAGTCGATGGCATGTGTCCATCAGGAGCTTACCAATAGCTGAAGAAGTGTGATACTGAGGTGGAGAGGATAATTTTCGTATGAAATACAATTATTTACACTAAAAACAACTTAAATTATCATAATTAAACTGTAACCAAATTATTTATCGATAAATTTTTGAGCTTGATGGCGTGTGTCCATAAGGAGTTTACCAATAGCTGAAGAATTGTAATACTGGGATTGAGGGCATAAATTTCTTATGGAATATGGTTAATCATACTTAAAAATATTTAAATTATCCAAGTCAAACTGTAACAAAACCATTTATCGATAAATTTTCGAAGTCGATGGCATGTGTCCATCAGGAGCTTACCAATAGCTGAAGAAGTGTGATACTGAGGTGGAGAGGATAATTTTCGTATGAAATACAATTATTTACACTAAAAACTACTTAAATTATCATAATTAAACTGTAACCAAATTATTTATCGATAAATTTTTGAGCTTGATGGCGTGTGTCCATCAGGAGTTTACCAATAGCTGAAGAATTGTGATACTGGGATTGAGGGCATAAATTTCTTATGGAATATGGTTAATCATACTTAAAAATATTTAAATTATCCAAGTCAAACTGTAACAAAACCATTTATCGATAAATTTTCGAAGTCGATGGCATGTGTCCATCAGGAGCTTACCAATAGCTGAAGAAGTGTGATACTGAGGTGGAGAGGATAATTTTCGTATGAAATACAATTATTTACACTAAAACTACTTAAATTATCATAATTAAACTGTAACCAAATTATTTATCGATAAATTTTTGAGCTTGATGGCGTGTGTCCATCAGGAGTTTACCAATAGCTGAAGAAGTGTGATACTGGGATTGAGGGCATAAATTTCTTATGGAATATGGTTAATCATACTTAAAAATATTTAAATTATCCAAGTCAAACTGTAACAAAACCATTTATCGATAAATTTTCGAAGTCGATAGCATGTGTCCATCAGGAGCTTACCAATAGCTGAAGAAGTGTGATACTGAGGTGGAGAGGATAATTTTCGTATGAAATACAATTATTTACACTAAAAACTACTTAAATTATCATAATTAAACTGTAACCAAATTATTTATCGATAAATTTTTGAGCTTGATGGCGTGTGTCCATTAGGAGTTTACCAATAGCTGAAGAATTGTGATACTGGGATAGAGGGCATAAATTTCTTATGGAATATGGTTAATCATACTTAAAAATATTTAAATTATCCAAGTCAAACTGTAACAAAAACATTTATCGATAAATTTTCGAAGTCGATGGCATGTGTCCATCAGGAGCTTACCAATAGCTGAAGAAGTGTGATACTGGGATTGAGGGCATACTTTTCTTATGGAATATGGTTAATCATACTTAAAAATATTTAAATTATCCAAGTCAAACTGTAACAAAAACATTTATCGATAAATTTTCGAAGTCGATGGCATGTGTCCATCAGGAGTTTACCAATAGCTGAAGAAGTGTGATACTGAGGTGGAGAGGATAATTTTCGTATGAAATACAATTATTTACACTAAAAACTACTTAAATTATCATAATTAAACAGTAACAAAATTATTTATCGATAAATTTTTGAACTTGATGGCGTGTGTCCATCAGGAGTATACCAATAGCTGAAGAATTGTGATACTGGGATTGAGGGTATAAATTTCTTATGGAATATGGTTAATCATACATAAAAATATTTAAATTATCCAAGTCAAACTGTAACAAAACCATTTATCGATAAATTTTCGAAGTCGATGGCATGTGTCCATCAGGAGCTTACCAATAGCTGAAGAAGTGTGATACTGGGATTGAGGGCATAAATTTCTTATGGAATATGGTTAATCATACTTAAAAATATTTAAATTATCCAAGTCAAACTGTAACAAAACCATTTATCGATAAATTTTCAAAGTCGATGGCATGTGTCCATCAGGAGCTTACCAATAGCTGAAGAAGTGTGATACTGAGGTGGAAAGGATAATTTTCGTATGAAATACAATTATTTACACTAAAAACTACTTAAATTATCATAATTAAACTGTAACCAAATTATTTATCGATAAATTTTTGAGCTTGATGGCGTGTGTCCATCAGGAGTTTACCAATAGCTGAAGAAGTGTGATACTGGGATTGAGGGCATAAATTTCTTATGGAATATGGTTAATCATACTTAAAAATATTTAAATTATCCAAGTCAAACTGTAACAAAACCATTTATCGATAAATTTTCGAAGTCGATGGCATGTGTCCATCAGGAGCTTACCAATAGCTGAAGAAGTGTGATACTGAGGTGGAGAGGATAATTTTCGTATGAAATACAATTATTTACACTAAAAACTACTTAAATTATCATAATTAAACTGTAACAAAATTATTTATCGATAAATTTTTGAACTTGATGGCGTGTATCCATCAGGAGTTTACCAATAGCTGAAGAATTGTGATACTGGGATTGAGGGCATAAATTTCTTATGGAGTATGGTTAATCATACTTAAAATATTTAAATTATCCAAGTCAAACTGTAACAAAACCATTTATCGATAAATTTTTTTAGAAGTCGATGGCATGTGTCCATCAGGAGCTTACCAATAGCTGAAGAAGTGTGATACTGAGGTGGAGAGGATAATTTTCGTATGAAATACAATTATTTACACTAAAAACTACTTAAATTATCATAATTAAACTGTAACAAAATTATTTATCGATATATTTTTGAACTTGATGGCGTGTGTCCATCAGGAGTTTACCAATAGCTGAAGAATTGTGATACTTTGATTGAGGGCATAAATTTCTTATGGAATATGGTTAATCATACTTAAAAATATTTAAATTATCCAAGTCAAACTGTAACAAAACCATTTATCGATAAATTTTCAAAGTCGATGGCATGTGTCCATCAGGAGGTTACCAATAGCTGAAGAAGTGTGATACTGAGGTGGAGAGGATAATTTTCGTATGAAATACAATTATTTACACTAAAAACTACTTAAATTATCATAATTAAACTGTAACAAAATTATTTATTGATAAATTTTTGAACTTGATGGCGTGTGTCCATCATGAGTTTACCAATAGCTGAAGAATTGTGATACTGGGATTGAGGGCATAAATTTCTTATGGAATACGAAATTATCCAAGTCAAACTGTAACAAAACCATTTATCGATAAATTTTCAAAGTCGATGGCATGTGTCCATCAGGAGCTTACCAATAGCTGAAGAAGTGTGATACTGAGGTGGAAAGGATAATTTTCGTATGAAATACAATTATTTACACTAAAAACTACTTAAATTATCATAATTAAACTGTAACCAAATTATTTATCGATAAATTTTTGAGCTTGATGGCGTGTGTCCATCAGGAGTTTACCAATAGCTGAAGAAGTGTGATACTGGGATTGAGGGCATAAATTTCTTATGGAATATGGTTAATCATACTTAAAAATATTTAAATTATCCAAGTCAAACTGTAACAAAACCATTTATCGATAAATTTTCGAAGTCGATGGCATGTGTCCATCAGGAGCTTACCAATAGCTGAAGAAGTGTGATACTGAGGTGGAGAGGATAATTTTCGTATGAAATACAATTATTTACACTAAAAACTACTTAAATTATCATAATTAAACTGTAACAAAATTATTTATCGATAAATTTTTGAACTTGATGGCGTGTATCCATCAGGAGTTTACCAATAGCTGAAGAATTGTGATACTGGGATTGAGGGCATAAATTTCTTATGGAGTATGGTTAATCATACTTAAAAATATTTAAATTATCCAAGTCAAACTGTAACAAAACCATTTATCGATAAATTTTTGAAGTCGATGGCATGTGTCCATCAGGAGCTTACCAATAGCTGAAGAAGTGTGATACTGAGGTGGAGAGGATAATTTTCGTATGAAATACAATTATTTACACTAAAAACTACTTAAATTATCATAATTAAACTGTAACAAAATTATTTATCGATATATTTTTGAACTTGATGGCGTGTGTCCATCAGGAGTTTACCAATAGCTGAAGAATTGTGATACTTTGATTGAGGGCATAAATTTCTTATGGAATATGGTTAATCATACTTAAAAATATTTAAATTATCCAAGTCAAACTGTAACAAAACCATTTATCGATAAATTTTCAAAGTCGATGGCATGTGTCCATCAGGAGGTTACCAATAGCTGAAGAAGTGTGATACTGAGGTGGAGAGGATAATTTTCGTATGAAATACAATTATTTACACTAAAACTACTTAAATTATCATAATTAAACTGTAACAAAATTATTTATTGATAAATTTTTGAACTTGATGGCGTGTGTCCATCATGAGTTTACCAATAGCTGAAGAATTGTGATACTGGGATTGAGGGCATAAATTTCTTATGGAATACGAAATTATCCAAGTCAAACTGTAACAAAAACATTTATCGATAAATTTTCGAAGTCGATGGCATGTGTCCATCAGGAGCTTAGCAATAGCTGAAGAAGGGTGATAGAGGTGGAGAGGATAATTTTTTTATGAAATACAATTATTTATACTAAAAACTACTTAAATTGTCATAATTAAACAGTAACAAAATTAGTTATCGATAAATTTTTGAACTTGATGGCATGTGTCCATCAGGAGTTTACTAATAGCTGAAGAATTGTGATACTTTGATTGAGGGCATAAATTTCTTATGGAATACGGTTAATCATACCTAAAACATTTAAATTATCGAAGCCAAACTGTAACAAAACCATTTATCGATAAATTTTCGAAGTCGATGGCATGTGTCCATCAGGAGGTTACCAATAGCTGAAGAAGTGTGATACTGAGGTGGAGAGGATAATTTTCGTATGAAATACAATTATTTACACTAAAAACTACTTAAATTATCATAATTAAACTGTAACAAAATTATTTATTGATAAATTTTTGAACTTGATGGCGTGTGTCCATCATGAGTTTACCAATAGCTGAAGAATTGTGATACTGGGATTGAGGGCATAAATTTCTTATGGAATACGAAATTATCCAAGTCAAACTGTAACAAAAACATTTATCGATAAATTTTCGAAGTCGATGGCATGTGTCCATCAGGAGCTTAGCAATAGCTGAAGAAGGGTGATAGAGGTGGAGAGGATAATTTTTTTATGAAATACAATTATTTATACTAAAAACTACTTAAATTGTCATAATTAAACAGTAACAAAATTAGTTATCGATAAATTTTTGAACTTGATGGCATGTGTCCATCAGGAGTTTACTAATAGCTGAAGAATTGTGATACTTTGATTGAGGGCATAAATTTCTTATGGAATACGGTTAATCATACCTAAAACATTTAAATTATCGAAGCCAAACTGTAACAAAACCATTTATCGATAAATTTTCGAAGTCGATGGCATGTGTCCATCAGGAGGTTACCAATAGCTGAAGAAGTGTGATACTGAGGTGGAGAGGATAATTTTCGTATGAAATAGAATTATTTACACTAAAAACTACTTAAATTATCATAATTAAACTGTAACAAAATTATTTATTGATAAATTTTTGAACTTGATGGCGTGTGTCCATCATGAGTTTACCAATAGCTGAAGAATTGTGATACTGGGATTGAGGGCATAAATTTCTTATGGAATACGAAATTATCCAAGTCAAACTGTAACAAAACATTTATCGATAAATTTTCGAAGTCGATGGCATGTGTCCATCAGGAGCTTAGCAATAGCTGAAGAAGGGTGATAGAGGTGGAGAGGATAATTTTTTTATGAAATACAATTATTTATACTAAAAACTACTTAAATTGTCATAATTAAACAGTAACAAAATTAGTTATCGATAAATTTTTGAACTTGATAGCATGTGTCCATCAGGAGTTTACTAATAGCTGAAGAATTGTGATACTTTGATTGAGGGCATAAATTTCTTATGGAATACGGTTAATCATACCTAAAACATTTAAATTATCGAAGCCAAACTGTAACAAAACCATTTATCGATAAATTTTCGAAGTCGATGGCATGTGTCCATCAGGAGGTTACCAATAGCTGAAGAAGTGTGATACTGAGGTGGAGAGGATAATTTTCGTATGAAATACAATTATTTACACTAAAAACTACTTAAATTATCATAATTAAACTGTAACAAAATTAGTTATCAATAAATTTTTGAACTTGATGGCATGTGTCCATCAGGAGTTTACCAACAGCTGAAGAAGTGTGATACTGGGATTAAGGGCATACATTTCTTATGGAATACGGTTAATCATACCTAAAACATTTAAATTATCGAAGCCAAACTGTAACAAAACCATTTATCGATAAATTTTCGAAGTCGATGGCATGTGTCCATCAGGAGGTTACCAATAGCTGAAGAAGTGTGATACTGAGGTGGAGAGGATAATTTTCGTATGAAATACAATTATTTACACTAAAAACTACTTAAATTATCATAATTAAACTGTAACAAAATTATTTATCGATACATTTTTGAACTTGATGGCGTGTGTTCATCAGGAGTTTACCAATAGCTGAAGAATTGTGATACTGGGATTGAGGGCATAAATTTCTTATGGAATATGGTTAATCATACTTAAAATTATTTAAATTATCCAAGTCAAACTGTAACAAAACCAGTTATCGATAAATTTTCGAAGTCGATGGCATGTGTCCATCAGGAGCTTACCAATAGCTGAAGAAGTGTGATACTGGGATTGAGGGCATAAATTTCTTATGTAATATGGTTAATGATACTTAAAAATATTTAAATTATCCAAGTCAAACTGTAACAAAAATATTTATCGATAAATTTTCGAAGTAAGTCGATGGCATGTTTTCATTAGGAGCTTACCAATAGCTGAAGAAATGTGATACTGAGGTGGAGAGGATAATTTTCTTATGAAATACAATTATTTATACTAAAAACTCCTTCAATTATCATAATTAAACAGTAACAAAATTAGTTATCGATAAATTTTTGAACTTGATGGCATGTGTTCATCAGGAGTTTACCAATAGCTGAAGAAGTGTGATACTGGGATTGAGGGCATAAATTTCTTATGGAATATGGTTAATCATGCTTAAAAATATTTAAATTATCCAAGTCAAACTGTAATAAAACCATTTATCGATAAATTTTCGAAGTCGATGGCATGTGTCCATCAGGAGCTTAGCAATAGCTGAAGAAGGGTGATAGAGGTGGAGAGGATAATTTTTTTATGAAATACAATTATTTATACTAAAAACTACTTAAATTATCATAATTAAACTGTAACAAAATTATTTATCGATAAATTTTTGAACTTGATGGCATGTGTCCATCATGAGTTTACCAATAGCTGAAGAAGTGTGATACTGGGATTAAAGTCTAGATGACATAATTATTTTTAAATTCCTTGCTTTGTTATCGTACTCCACAGGGTGTTTGAAACTTTCACCAAAATATCAACGTTTTGTTTTTCCTCGTATAATTGATAGATGCCATTTTTAATTTAGAAAGAGATATTAAAAAGTCAAATAATTTAGCTAGAAATTGCTTAAAAATTCATCAAAATGGGTCCACTAGAACACAATGTATAAAACTTTGAAAAACTTATTTAAAAAATAATAATTTACATACAGAACATCTGTCTGTATAGGCTCGGCAAGCTGTCTTCGCTGGTAAAAATCTTTACAACAATTCCATTGCTAAAAAACCCGAAATAGGTCGTCCGTATCCGCCTGTAACTCGACCTCGCCATACAGGGTGGCCGGAAGAACTCTGGTCCACCCCCTTAAAGTAAAAAAATGCTGTTCGCCCGATTCAAAAACGGTTTTTATTATTTTCTCATTCACGTCACATGATACTAGTCTTTGGATGAAGGGCAGAAGGTTCTATAGTTGCTTTGGTCCTTCTAAACCGTTAGAGAACGAGTTTTTAACAGGGATGTGTACGTAAACCTAGGGATTTTCTAATTTGTTTCGTTTTTTTATTACATGGAGTGTAAGAAATGAATGTACTAATGGTAGAGGTATGCCATCATAATAATTATTTCCAGTTAAGGTAGATAATCTTCCTGTAATTGGACCTATTGTCGTTTATTGTTTCATAGCCAACAACTTTGTTGGTCCAGTCCAGTTGACGGACGATTTTTTCTAGTGTTGTCGTCCTACTTTGCCAGTTGGGTACTCTGGTAAAGTTTTTTGACAATATAATTACTCTTGTTTGTTTTTTTTTGTATATATTGGCAAGAGTTTCTATATAAGGTAGGTAGGTATGTAAATCTACACATACCGGGTGTTGCATCGTCGAGCGGGACATAGGAAATCCCATGTAAATTTTAATGGGGTCAATTATTGGCTTCCCTAATTATTTTAGAGAATAATTCTATTTAGGTTTATTGAAGGGCACTAAAACCCACATTCAAAAGAATAACTTTAGATATTTTTAATTAGCCCGTTTACGAGTTATCGCCGATTTCTTTTTAAATATTTCTCTTTTCTTATGGCCCTGTATTTACTTATGAGCATCAGCCAAGGTATGTTCCCTAACCGTAATAATTTGCTAATTCACTACCTGGCAGTACCCAACCCTGAATTTATCAAATCCGAGGGTTGCGCGGGGGATGAAATACCATGTAATTTCGCGAATGTCACGTTTATAATTTTTTCGACGCGTGGCACAAATCATTACCTTTGAGACGCGTGTTCTACTCTGTGTTCTTTTGAGATGTGAGAGATAATTAGGGGATTATCGAGAAGTAGGTGTATAGGCGAGGGTGACTTTACCATACAAGAGAATGCATTGCATTGGGGAGATCGGCACCTGGACTTCGAAAACTGTTGGCTTTTTAACTGAGGCTTTTTATTAAGAAATAACAGTAATATCAGTGATTTAAATTGGTTTTCCCTAGTAAAATGTCTCTTAAATCACACTCTTTAGTTTAATTTCAAGCTGTAGTACAATCCAAGCACCTTATTTTGTCTTAATTTTGTCTGGGTCTATTTGAAAAGATATGACAATACATATTTTACACTCCCATACCACCAAGAGATAGATGGTATTGAGAAAACAAACGATGTAGCTAGAAAAGGAGCAAACACTCCATCATTAACTGGACCAGAACCGGGAAACCGAAAAAATCGAAAGAACCCACTCTAGAAAAGTTTTATCGTTATAATTCGGTTTTAATATATTCTTTTGATGATAATAATGTTATTTAATAATGAATTTATACCCCCCAACCAAAGCATCATACTTCTTCAGCTAATGGTAAACTGCTGAAGGACACATTCCACCCAGTTTGAAAGGACACACTCCAAGAAAGTTTTCTCGTTATAATTCGGTTTTAATAGATTCTTTTGATGGTAATAATGTTATTTCATAATGAATTTATACCCCCAACCGAAAAATCATACTTCTTCAGCTAATGGTAAACTGCTGATGGACACATTCCATCCAGTTCGAAAGGACCCACTCCAGGAAATTTTTCTCGTTATAATTCGGTTTTAATATATTCATATGATGGTAATAATGTTATTTCATAATGAATTTATACCCCCAACTGAAGAATCATACTTCTTCAGCTAATGGTAAACTGCTGATGGACACATTTCATCCAGTTCGAAAGGACCCACTCTAGGAAAGTTTTCTCGTTATAATTCGGTTTTAATATATTCATATGATGATAATAATGTTATTTAATAATGAATTTATACCCCCCAACCGAAGAATCATACTTCTTCAGCTAATGGTAAACTGCTGATGGACACATTCCATTCAGTTCGAAAGGACAGACCACTCCAGGAAAGTTTTCTCGTTATAATTCGGTTTTAATATATTCTTTTGATGATAATAATGTTATTTAATAATGAATTTATACCCCCCAACCGAAGAATCATACTTCTTTAGCTAATGGTAAACTGCTGATGGACACATTCCATCCAGTTCGAAAGGACCCACTCCACGAAAGTTTTCTCGTTAAAATTCGGTTTTAATAGATTCTTTTGATGATAATAATGTTATTTAATAATGAATTTATACCCCCCAACCGAAGAATCATACTTCTTCAGCTAATGGTAAACTGCTGATGGACACATTCCATCCAGTTCGAAAGGACCCACTCCAGGAAAGTTTTCTCGTTATAGTTCGGTTTTAGTATATTATTTTGATGATAATAATGTTATTTAATAATGAATTTATACCTCCCAACCGAAGAATCATACTTCTTCAGCTAATGGTAAACTGCTGATGAACACATTCGATCCATTTCGAAAGTTTTCTCGTTATAATTCGGTTTTAATAGATTCTTTTGATGATAATAATGTTATTTAATAATGAATTTATATCCCCAGCCGAAGAATCATACTTCTTCAGCTAATGGTAAACTGCTGATGGACACATTCCATCCAGTTCGAAAGGACCCACTCCAGGAAAGTTTTCTCGTTATAATTTGGTTTTAATATATTCTTTTGGTGATAATAATGTTATTTAATAACGAATTTATACTCCCCAACCGAAGAATTATACTTCTTCAGCTAATGGTAAACTTCTGATGGACACATTCCATCCAGTTCGAAATGACCTACTCCGGGAGAGTTTTCTCGTTATAGTTCGGTTTTAGTATATTATTTCGATGATAATAATGTTATTTAATAATGAATTTATACCTCCCAACCGAAGAATCATACTTCTTCAGCTAATGGTAAACTGCTGATGGACACATTCCATCCAGTTCGAAAGGACCCAGTCCAGGAAAGTTTTCTCGTTATAATTCGGTTTTAATATATTCTTTTGATGATAATATTGTTATTTAATAATGAATTTATACTCCCCAACCGAAAAATCAAGCTTCTTCAGCTAATGGTAAACTGCTGATGGACACATTCCATCCAGTTCAGCCATTTTAGAACAAGCAAACATATAACAATAAGCAAAATAAACCCAATTGCAACCAAAACTAGACACCCTGTACATTTGCTCGTATTTCCCACGAAGAAAAACCGACAAATACCTACAAACCTCCGTAAAAAAAACCCTCCTTCAGCATCCGCGGAGAAGAATCGTTGGCTACCCGACATAGAAGTACCCCGCGGTACTCTGCAGCATGCGCTCGCGGCATGCGGCCGCTCGGTACTTTTTGCCCACCGGCAGATATGTAACTGGAGCGCGGACTTTTTCATCCTCCCAACCCCCCCCGCCCCGCCGCTGTGGTACCGTCGGCTCGGTCGCCTTTGAAGTGGTACCGCTTTGCGAGAAGAAAAATCGCGCGATATTCCAAATATTGCCCGCTTGTTAGCTGTCTCCTGGCCGCTGCCTCTGCTGGCGGCTACCGTTTGCATCGTTGTTCTTCGGTACTACCTGTTGTTTTCTGTGTATTTGGTCGTTTTAGTTCTTGTCGTTTGTCGGCTTGGGAAAGAGTTAGAAATACTATCAGGGCTGGAGGGAATTCTCGATTATTTATAGAAACAATAGACATGCGATCGAAAAAAAAACAGCGTCAAGGACGGCTATCTAGGTTTGATCATAGTAGAAAGAATAGAGTAGTTACACTCTCCCAAATATTTTCTGCCAGTTTTTACAATCTGTCGAATATCGGCAGATTGCAGAGCGTTTCAGTTGAGTTCCATCCGTCGACCTGCGAGGTTGGAGCGTTGCGTGTTAAAAAACATAAAGTAAAAACATAAAATAAAACAAATAATTTCTTGATAATATGGTAACTAGGGTTCAGAACCGGAAATTTCCGGTTCTTTTGGGATATCAAAGAACCGGGACTCATTAATAATTCGGAACCGGAAATTATTAATTCCCGGTTCTTTCGGTACCTTCGGGACTCCCTGACAATAACGTTGTTCTTGCTTCCTTTCTCTTTTGAAATTTCTGTAATGTTTATTAATAATTACTGAAGTTTAAATATGTTATTTTATTATTTAGTACAAGTTAGTTATCCAATGAAAATCACCTATCCAATATATTACTACAAAACAAACACATTAATGTTAAAACTAAAGTTGTTTTAAATTAAAAAAAAGTTGTAGAAAATCTTTGAAATAGATAATAATATAAAAATGTGTCATTATATATTTTTTCCGCATTTCTTCCCATCAGAAGATTTTCAGATACAGAAGAATTGTTACTTACACGAAATGTGAAAATATTCTGTTTTCAAGCAAATTCTTATTCGATAATCAATTTTTTTTTATTTTATTTTATTGTGAACTCATATTTTCCTAAATACATCTCTGTGAAACTATGGCGAGTGCCACGACTATACTTTGCCTAGATATAGACTACGACTATACGGCTACGTCAGTGGTCACGGGATGCGAGAACAAAGTCATATAAAGTGGCAGAAAAAGAACAAAGCATTTGACAATAAGTAAAGGTACTAGTTTCCTTATACTATGGTTTTATCAAGTAATAAAGATCTAGTGACATTAACCTTAATTAAAATTAATAAAAATGAAAATATCTAGGAAAATCTTTGTTTGAGGGGTAGGCAACCTTAATAGTATTTTGAAGAGACATCGGATATCGGAATAATATACTGGGTGATGGGTTGTTGTCATTTAAAATAAAAGAGTAACTTGCTGACCAATATTCAATATTAATTTTGTCCCATACTGTATAATTCTTTGGGTCAAATTTCAATTTGATTTAAAGCACAATAGTTATTTTAACTACATATATACCGGGTAGATTCCAATTTATGTAGCTTATATTGAAATTTAAAATTTGTTCTTCAAATGTCACACAGGCTCTCAAAATGTCACACAGGCTACCCAAATGCCACACAGGCTAGCAAAATGCCACACAGGCTGAACAATGGTCACTTCTAAAAGCAAGTTACTCTTTTATTTTAAATGGAACACCCAGTATATTATTCCGATATTTAATAGAGAATTCTTGTCTCTTTAAAATACTGTTAAGGTTGCCTACTCCTCATACAAACATTTTACACAAATATCACAGCCACCTAGATTTTACCAAATAATAAAAATCTACAGACACTAGGTAAATCATAAAAATGAAAATATCTAGGAAAATCTTTGTTTGAGGGATAGGCAACCTTAATATTATTTTAAAGAGACAAGAATTCTCTATTAACTATCGGAATAATATACTGGGTGTTCCATTTAAAATAAAAGAGTAACTTGCTGAGCAATGTTCAATATTATTTTTGTCTCATCCTGTATAATTTTTTTTGGGCCAAACTTCACTTTGATTTAAAGTACAATATTTATTTTAACTACATATTAGGTTAAACCGGGTAAATTCCAATTTAAGTATCTTATATTAAAATTTAAAATTTGTTCTTGAAATGCCACACAGGCTATCAAAGTGCTACACAGGCTATCAAAATGCCACACAGGCTATCAAAATGCCACACAGGCTACCCAAATGCCACACAGGCTATCAAAATGCCACACAGGCTATCAAAATGCCACACAGGCTACCCAAATGCCACACAGGTTATCAAAATGCCACACAGGCTAAACAGTGGCCACTTCTAAAAGCAAGATCGAAATTAGCAGGGATAACTTGGATCTACATAACCAAAAATAGACAACAATGGACCCAACTATAACGAGAGTATATAAATATGTGATGTAGGCTACACCATAATTGGAAATGGTTGAATAAGCTGAAAATGATGATGATGAACTAAATACTAAAAATGTTTAGGACATTTTGGACTGTAAAAAAACTGGTCTACTTATACAAAAGGAAAATTCTCACGATATCGCATAAAAAAATTAATGTAAAAAACTGAAAAAAAGCAAATACGAAACAATAATTAAATGGGAGGAATATTTTTCCTGAAAAATTATACTCTCAAATCTTTTCTTTATTTCAATGATCTCTTCGAAAACAATTACAATAATAACCTCCTCTAATTATCCTTAATTTTACAGAAAATTTTCCCGTGTTTTTTCCTCCTTCCAAACACAAACACGCAACACTTATCACTACCCTCTGTATATATGGCCGAGTATCATATCTGTCTCGCAAAAACGTTAAATATTTAATCTCCCCGTATGAATTTTAAAGGAAAACCGGACAAAGCTAGCGAAACAAAACGGCTTCGAATGGCTCTAGGCTGTGGTGGTACCTATCAGTACTTACAGCCACGGCGAAACGCCACCTATCTTAATCTATAAAAATTCAGTTTTGAAGAGGAGCGCGAATGACTGTATATCCTGCTTTTTTCTCGCTCACTTTATAGGCTTATTAAAATCGTTATCGGGACTACTGTACTGAGAGCTGAGAATGGTTAATGGTTATACAGGGTGTTTCAAAAAACATGTGATTCTTCGATAGCACAGTGGTTCCCAGATAAATGTTCCCAGGTCATTACTTAGAAATATTAATTTCAAAATATTTGCATGAAACTGTGACTAATACTTTTCTTATATTCCTCTGTAAACGATACATAATAAATAACAAAATCAAGCAAGCCTAGTGTAGAGTTTTTTTTATTAGAAATGTCACATTTTTGCTACTGGTATCAAGCTGACATAAAGAGTTTTCAGATAACGCCAATTAGTTACTTATTTTATTAAAATTGATAAAAGCTGTTGCCTTTTCTGTAATGGACGTTCGAAAAAAAGGTAAAAGGGATTGTTTTTTTTTTCTTTTTTGCACTTAATTAAACCTAAGTAATATTAGTTTATGGCAATTTATTTGAAGGCAACAAAAATAGTATTTTTGCATTTTTGCCTACTTTCCCTTTCAAATCCTCTTAAACGGCATGATAATACTTGTTGTATGCATGATAATACTTGTGCCACTGGCTGCCGCGATTTGCCGCCGGATCTTATACCGGGTGGTTAAAGATTGACTTTTTGTCTTAAAATAAAAGTAACTTATGTTTTCCTCGTCGTGTCAACTTATTTCGTGGACACACTGTATATCGATTGACAATAAAATTGTATTTATAAAATGAAACAACTGTCTATTTTATTTTTTATATACCTTTCCGAATAGTTAGAACTTAAAATGCAAATCACACGACCTGGGCCCAATTTTTTTAATACATATTACATTAAGTTTTTTATATATACATTTATTTAGCATTTGTTATCAATTTCTATTAAAAGAAGTGCAGCCAAGCTATATCTAGATATCTAACAGTTATGACCGCGCAGCTAATTAAGGGGAACCACTGTGCATAGGTCCGATTCTGCTTTGTTTCGTAGCTGCAGGGTGTTAAAGTTTCAATATTCTTTCGATTTATTATAATTTTCTTCCAAATTCTTTTAGTGATTCACTTTTTCTCTTTTGATATGAAAAAGTGTGTAGGCCGTTTAATGCCAATTAAAAGTTATCTCTTGATATTTTGTCGAATTCGGTCTCCTTGGTGAGATAAACGCAATTTTATTAATCACAATTAATAACATTAAAATGAAAATAAAATTAATAAATTATACATTTTACCTAATTTAGTATTAATTATTATTACCGTTAGTCTAACCTACAGCAATTTCAAATAAAAAAATAATGGTATTTAAGATAAATACAAAAAAAACTAATTTTAAAAATTTTATTTTTCTTGAAGACTCTTCCCACGAGAGATGGCACATGCTTTTTGAAACGCCCTGTATAAGTTATTTATAGTTTAATATCATTCATATTTTTATACAAAAAAGATTGGAGTAAAAACCTTAAGTATTTTTTTCTTAAATGACATTATTTTTTCTCAGAAATCACACTTATAGAAAAAAACGAACATTAGCGAATATTAAACACAAGCGGAACCTTAATGTTTCTGCCCATTGTTGCTACTACACTGCTTCCTTCAATCTCAGATAGGTAATAATAACCCCCCGGTAATAAAAACAGCTCTTAATTGTTGTATTAATGCGCCAAAGCCTGCCACGGTTAATTAGGTGGCCATGAGCGTAACACAGAAACATCATAAACCTATCTGTTGGTTAACTAACAGTTAGTCGATTAGAGAAGAATTGAAATATGAAAATGCAGGAGTTAATGGTAAAATTTTAGCACCGATTAGTATAGTAACTATTTTTTACACTATCTACTGTATTAAAAGACAATTTTTTTTATACTAGTGCAAAAACCACCTTGGCATTATTAATGACAACCATAACTAAAGAGAAATAGTTATTTTTTATACAAGATGATAAAATGGTATTTTATCGTGGACTGAAAAGATTTCTAGAATTAATTTCGGGAGACGATAATGCAATTTTATCGTCGTTTATAAAATATTCAGAAATAATTATTATTTCAAGGAATTTATTACGAGTAGAAAAAATATTGTGCTGGGTTGGCGTTGTAATTTGACAAATAAATAAAGCTGTCTCTTTAGTTGTCAGTTCTGAGCATAGACAAACAAATAAAAAGAGACTGACAAAGAGTGGGACCGCGTTCCCGTAGCGCAACTCAGAATAACAATTTTGAAACCAATTAGGAGGACCATGGCAGGACGTACGTCTTTATTGCTATCTTTCTTTATTATGTGTGCTTTATATGAAAAAGAAAGAGATAGGTATAAAACGTATCGTATGACATTATCGCACATTCTGGCTGGCGGCAGATTCTAAGTCTATGGGCGGCAGCTATAAACTACCTACTCAAAAAATGAAAAAAATTAATTGTATTAATTTGTTATGTTAAGAGAGGTTCGAAATATTTTTGACACTACTACTTCTACTTTTTTCTTAAGAAGATGATAAATATAACTACTTACTTTTATTTTACCGGGTGTCTTTAACATATCTATCAGAGAAAGGGGGTACCAATACATTAGAAAATAGATGATACTGGCTCCTGCAGCAAATAAAATAACAAATAGTTTAACCTAAAATTATAAGTAACAAAATATAAATACCTATATGGAACAAAGGAATTTGTTCCCTATCCATATTCATAAGTCAACAAAATGGAGAATTTAGAAAAAAAAGGTAAATCACGAAAAGAAAAATTAACAAACATGACGAACATGTCATGATGTTGTCATCTTGGTTGTCATGATGACGAAAACGAAAGGCGATTGTTCTAATTTCTATTTAGAATTTACGTTTTATATGGCTGCTTCTTTCTCTCTTGTTATATTAGAATGAGATAGTGGACCCAATAGACGCAATGCGCAGATCAACATAAATAGAACGAAATCTGCGCTCGTGAGTAGCTAGGAGCAATAGCAGGCAATAGGTAAATTCTGAAAATGCTCCTAGCCCCGTCGCCCGGTCAGACTGTTCCAGTCACAGTCGTCGCAGGTCGCAGTCGACTGGAGCATAGTATATTGAGTATATTCTGTGTACTGGAGCTGTTGGGAGTTTGGGAACGGGAAACGTAGCAGCGTTCGCTTTTTCTTTCATGAATCTAAATAAGATATTTATGTATTATATATTAATCACAAACAGATGTTTTTGACAAAGGTAATTTTTAACTTGTTAGTATGTTTATTTGTTAGTTAATTTTGTATCTGTGTTTTGTTGTATATCCTAAATCTTTTATTTGATCTTATACATTCATATAAGTTTTATTATTTATATCTATTTTTAAGGTCTGATGATGGCTAAATAGCCGAAACCGGTCACTAATAAAGATTTTTTTGACAGTTTCGACTTTGAATTGAATATAACATTAAGTTTTTACCATGGGCCACCACTCTGTGAAAATGAACAGACTCTTTAAGATATTTATAGCAAAGTGCTTGGTACTTAGAAACACTCAAATTCTTCTGAATAGACTAAAAAAATATAGCAACATCTATCAAACTAAGACATCAGTATAGTACCGTACAGCCGCGATTTTAAGAGCTCTAGGGGCCCGTAGTTCGGAAAAGTTCGAATCTTGTTCGCAAGGGCCCGGGAGGCTTGGGGCCCGTCGGTGACTTACCCCGATTGCACAGACGTTAAAATCGCCACTACTGATCGAAATAAAAAACGGCGTCCAGTTGGCTTGGAAATGACAATCGATAACATTCCCCATAAATTTTACATATAAAATGCCAGCAATCTTCATTTCATAGCTATCGCTGACGCCGTTTTTTTCGATCATACGATATAAATAAGTAAAAACTAGACGATGATGTTTGCCTATCATAATCACACCTATAGTCCCTGTACTTTTTAGTAAATGCAACGAACGGTGCCGAACACCGAGTGCGATTTTCGGAGCAATTAACCTATAAAACTACATTTTTTAATTTATGGGTTAATTGCTCGAGCATCGCTACTATCACAGTAAGTTATTGGAGCAGTCACAAAAAGCAAAGCAGCTCCACAAAAATCGCAGACTGGCCCACCTCTAGTCGTCATGATGACGAAAACGAAAGGCGATTGTTCTAATTCCTATTTAGAAATTACGTTTTATATGGCTGCTTCTTTCTGTCTTGTTATATTAGAATGAGATAGTGGACCCAACAGAAGCAATGCGCAGATCAACATAAATAGAACGAAATTTTGCGTTCTGAGTTGCGCTACGGGAACGTTGTCTTTCTCTTTGCCATTTAATTTGCCAGTCTCTTTTTATCTACTGTTTTTGATAGATATAAGGCAATTTTAACAGTTTACTATGAAAAAAAATAAATTACAACCTTTTTAAGGACAACCGGCGCCGGCGGTTAGTCTATAGACACTCTGTATTTGAAAAAAATTGGGCATTTTATCCACAGTGTGGAAAAGAACTAGACCTACATAAAGCAACGCTAGTGTTTCTAATCAGCTGACCAACAGATTGGAGCTGATTGTTCTTAATTCGTACTTCCTTTCACCAATAAAACTGTTTTAATTTACATCAATTGTTGGTTTGAACCTTCTTTGTCGTCAGGCAATACCTACATGTTTGTATATGTAAGAGACAGCTCAAGAAATAAATCCAATTAAAAAATAAATAAATCAAATGATTAAAAAGGTTTGGTTTATTTAATAGTTGATAACTAAACTCAAAAAATTACTGAAATAATAGAAAATGAAGTAAATAAAAACGTTTTTTTTAAATAATATTAATTTATTAGACCAAATTACAAGCAAAATAGTTAAAATTTGCATATAATGATTATTTTTTTAATTTCCAAAGACATCTATTAGACATCCTTTGTTCTTTTATTGTAATTTTTGCATTATTGAAGTTTATTCGGTATCCTGTGTCCCATAAATGCTGACAAATTTTACATTTGCAAAAATCTCTTTTTAAATAATCTTTATGTTCTTTATAAGAGATTGGGATTGTCTTTACATGAGGATTTTTTTTTTAATATTAACTTTTTGAGAAAAACCTATTCTTCATAAAAGTTTCTGCTTTTTTTATACTACAAAATTACCGATGCAGTACCTATTTGCAAACAAGTTTGCCTTTTTGCCCGTCCTTTCAAAAAGGGACGCCTGTGCCGCTCCATTACCTCGGCTAGAGACAACATGGGGCCCATCAATCCTTTTGGGACCCTTGTGGGACGCCGACCCGTGAAAGTAGCCTCTAATGCCGGAGAGGGTTTTGTATCTATTGGTGTCGCGTCGGATGTTGGTACGGTCTTTTGGTCGCGAACAAACAGATTAGGGGCAATCTCTGATGTCCTACGGGGCATACGGGACAAACAAACTTAATATGAATGATATAGGTTGAGAGAAACCAATAAAAATTGGTTTTAATCATAAAAAAAAACATCGAAACTATTACCAAAATTTTTTCTACGATTGAAATTCTTATTTAAGTGTTTATTAAATTTTTTTACAGTAATTCACAGAATGATATTACCACTAACAATGACACTATAAAGAAATATTATTTTTATTTATTTTTTCCATAGCAACTGTTAAAATTGTCTGTTGATGAAATCGCTCGTGAATTAATCTTTTCTTGAATTATCTTTTTTTAATCTTTTGTTGGTTCAGTACAGTTTTTAATCATACTAGATACTACATATTTATAAAAAAAAAGAATACAGACATATATCATTAAAAGTTTGTTTACGATAATATAAATAAAAAATAACTAAAAAACACACAAGGCCTTGTGTGACTTGACTATATTTTTTAATATTTTTTCCTACGGCAAACACAAGTATGTTTTGCAATCAGCTGTTGCTCATCGTGTACTAATTAAACAAAATTACAGATAACATTTGTATAGTTTAATCGTTGCGTGTCTTCGGAACATTACCGAGGAGTTCGGTTTGTTGTTCTTGCAAAAGAAACACCTACACAGCCCCAGTGGTAATTTACCGCCATGGTATGAGTACGAAAATTTGTCTATCAGTATAAAAAAGTTGCTTAAAAAATTACCAAGCGGAAAATGACATTATAAAAAATGTCGATAAAAATTGATACATTTATTTTATATTTTTTTGTCGTATACAGGGTGGCGCCTCTCATACGAAGCAAAGAATACAAAACAAAAATAAATTTTAATTTTTGTATTTTTTATGTTTTTATTCAATCTATTATAGATTAAAAAACAAAACAAATATAAATCTGCATAAAAATATCTTTTTGACCAACATCTAAAGCAATTTAAAAGAAGTAAAAGTCTTTTTTAGTAAGTATGCCAATTTTCAGGGAACATAATAACTAACATTATACAAAATACCTTCAATTATTTGTTATTTACTTATTATCTATTTGTTTTATGAACAAAATTATATTATATAACGTACAAAATACCCCGTATATCGGTTCAGACTTGTTTAATTTTAATTTTTACTCTTATTTTCTTTTAATTTGATTACATAAAATACTTTATATAGTATTATTTAAAGAAAAAGGACAAATAATGAAAAATGTTGTTTTTTAAAGCGGCAAGGCATTATATGGATTAGGACTGAGGTTCGGAACCCGCGTAAAGAAAGCAGGTCATGTCCTGATAGCACAAAGAAGATTTTAACATAAAATATTCAACTTTTCTATTAAAATCTCCTCAAAATCAGATGATAATTACAAGATGTTATGATCAAAAGCACATTTAAAAGCTCAAATATCGTAATATAAAGAAAAATTATTCATAAAAATACTATAGGAATAATATATGCACATATTATTTTGCCAAAAAATACATATAACTTTTGCCTGTATAAAATAAACCAAAAATGTGTCACAATATGGCCGCCTCTGTGAAAATTTTAGTAAAAATTATAACATAGAACCTAGAATTTTGACTATCCCATTAAAGACTAACAATTTAAAGATTTTTTTACAAAAATCTGTCCAAACTATTAATAGTATTGATCAAACAAACACGCAAAAATTCGTATTTTTTCATTAAATTTATTCCAAATTCATTTAATACCCATAATAATACACAAAATTCAAAAACTCACCTGAATCTTCAAACAGCACCACCACCACTTTCAGTCACTTTTACACTAATAAAAACACGCTTTTCAAACGTTTTTTCGAAGAAATCCACGAAAAGTTTGTTAAATCAACTCAAAATTAAACACTATCACAAAAAAATTATATTTTTAACACGTTTATATCGACATTAACTCAATTCGATCCTAAAAATAACAAGAAATGACAAAAACTGCGGCTTGACACTGAATCCTGGGTAAAAAAGTGAAAAAAAAGTCAAAGCCACCTTACTAGAAAGCGCGTCTTTCCAGCGGTGATATTGTTATACGTATTTTTTTAAAAGTATTTAGCAAGTTATTACGCTAAAATAAATAAATATGAGGGTATTTTTAAATGTATTAATTGTTTTATACAGTTAAACAACGTAAAATAGTTATTTAGTTGAATAATTAATGAATATAGAAATTAAATTAGTTATTTGAAGTGAAAGGGTAGACAACCAAACATACGCGGTTTAAAACGAACAAGCGCGATACTCTGGTGTGGATTGATGGAACTAAATACGAAAATGGGGAGTTTTAGCACATACATAAATAAAAAAATATTTTGTAAATTCAAAATATATGAGATTTTTTCGCAAACTTATTCAGATTTTAGTAAAAAATACTATTTTTTTTAAATAAACTAAAAGAAAACAGATTATTATATACTCAATTACTGCCAATATTAATTTATAATTAATGTTAATACATATATCTGCGTTTAATTTATTATTTAATATGTACAGGGTGAGTCAACAATAGAGCAAACTTTATTATATTAAAAAAATAGAATTTATGAAAAATTAAGATAGTTACACAATTTAAAATTACTTTTGAGTATACAGGTCGATTCAAAAAATACTTTATTATAAAAATACTTTAATATTTTGTTCTTAAATTTGAATTTCCTCTAAAATAATATTATATGTAGATATAAAATTTGAAAAAAAGAAAACGATACAGGGTGTTTGTCCCTCATAACTGCCAGAGTTGATTTTAAGTATTTAGAAACTATATTTACACTAATAATAATAATTAATAATTTAATTCTAAACTATTTTTTAGTTTGTTACTTTCGTGATGTGTGACACGCCAACGACGTGGTCGTCCAAATATACAGGGCGAGTCTTAAATTAGTGCAAATATTTTTAATCTATACTAACATATAAAATCCTTAAGTGACTGACATACTGATTAATCACGATCCTGCTCAAACCACTCAACGTAAGAAGCTCAATTTTGGCATACCGGTGTAGAGGTTCGATAAGAAGGGATTTTTCGAAATTCCAGTTTCAACAGGGTGAAACCACCTCTCAAATATTACAATATTTTTTATTTAAAAAACGGTCAAGTTTCCGAAAAAAACATCGAAAAACGTATATTTTATTTTGTTTTTTTACATATTTTAAGATTTTTTTTAAATGTATAGAGGTGTTTTGAAAAATCTGGTCATTGATTAATCACGATCCTGCTTAAAGCGCTTTACGTAAAAAGCTGATTTTTGGTAAACAGATTGACTTTAGGGTGTAGAGGTTCGATAAGAAGGGATTTTTCGAAACCTAAGGGGGTGAAACTATCCCTCAAATATTAAAATATTTTTTATTTAAAAAACGATTAGTCTTTCGGGAAAACGCTTGGTCAAACATAATTTATTTGGTTTTTTTACATATTTTGAAATATTTTAAAAAATCATACAGGTTGTTCCAAAAAGTTGGGTAATTTCTTAACCACGATTCTGCTTAAACTGCTTGACGTAAAAAGCTTATTTTTTGAAAGTCAAATTCCAACGAAGTGAAACTATATTCTATACCCCTCAAATATTACCAAGTTATATAATAATATCGCCATATTGTTTTTTTCTCATGCTGACATAAATGTGAGAAAATTTTATCCAGTTTGTATGTTAATGAAAATTCTTGCTTTGCTTTATCATCACCATTACAAATGATTAATTCGACCTCAAATTTTGTTTAGTTTTTTTAGTTAAAAGAAGTAATTACTTGATAATATGGAAACAGGTACTAGATTAAATTTACAAAGCCAGAAAAGACCCAGTGGTTCTCAAAATTTAAACAAAAAATAATTTTGTTTCTAAATTTTCAGAACGAAATAACTCGGTTATTTTGGACTTATTTGAAAAACGATAAAGAGAAAATATTTTTCTTTTGCCGAGAACACCCTGTACATCAGAACCATGAACGATTTGATATCAAATAAATCAAGATTCTATCGCAAATCCACCATACTCTCTATATCTAAGTGCCTTCAAATTTCAGTCAAAATCAACTCCCTCCGCCACAGTACAACTATATTTTTAAAACAATATAATAAAAACCATACACTACATCCACTATACCTACCACTCTTAACCGTTATGCAGTAACCGTGTTTCATTTTAATACACAATTCCCAGTCATGAGTCTGAAGTGCCCCCCAGTCCACTTGGAGCTGTCAAGCATCCAGTGCGCCTCTTCTGTGTTACACAGCGCGAATGTGTAACAGTTGGTACACTCGACGTAATTTTCGAGTGGTCTTAGGACCGACCGCTTGGCTTTTGTTTTTCCGTAGAGAATTGACAGGCAGGCGAAAATTTTAAATGGCCGTTGAACAAAAAGGATATTTGACAGAGGACTGATGCTTGGTTTTATATACTGATTACAAATGATACAGACTAGATTTAAAGAACATTTAGATCAGATAAGATATGGTAGACCGGATAGATCTTAATAATTTAAAATTAATTAAACAAGTCTCAAATTACAGGCAATTAGATGCATATGAAAGCATCAGAATTAATAAATGTAAAGATAGTATGAACAGAGACAACGGTCCAATTCCTTCAAGTTCTTTGTTCCTACTACTCTAGTAGCGGAAATCTAACTGTTACGCTCAGTGGGCTCTGACTCGGTTGGCTAGAGTTTGCCACGCCCACTCGGTGCCCACTGGGCGAGTATATAAACGCTCAACTTGTAGATTGTACTTTAGTTTATAATCATCTGCTGATGATGCTAACATGGTTAGCGAAACGCGCGTCGAGTGTAAAAGTAAAAGTGTTTTGGTGTATTGTGGTGATTTAGTGTTTTTATTTTATTTTTGATTAATTATTTGGTTGCTGAAAAAAATAAGATCTTTATCGGTTTAGGGGGTCTTGGGACAGAGATTTTGACCACTGAATAAAGAGACTATCGAATGAGATAGAAATAATACCATTTTATTTATATTCATTCATTTAAGATGCCTATAAAACAATGTGAATGACATTTTCGACAGTTTTTTAGATTTTTGGGCATCTTAGTATAAACAAACTTCGGAATTTTGTGTAAGTGCATGCTCAAAAAAGTGTGAGTGTGATTGTATTTTTTTCTAATGAAACACTCTGTATATTATTGCATTTCTGGCTTTCTTTTACATCACTTTACATAATACTAAGATATGAGTAAATAGTAAACATATTTCGATAGTTTTAGGGATATTAATAAATATAATATAAAAAATATAATAATATATTTTTCAGCTTTTCTTAAAAAACTTATTAAAAAGACAACTTCTGGCAGCTACAAGTGTGAACGTTTCAGTTGAAATCATAAGAAAAAGGCTTCGTGCACGAGGGTTTTACAGTAGGAGAGAGTTACGGATCCCACAGTTATCTCGGCAAAATAAAATTGACCGGCTAAATTGACGCCTTCAACATCAAAACTGGACAACTGAGAATTGGCAAAATGTTCTTTTTTCGAATGAGACCAGAATTGGCCTAAGATCACATAACCATCGAATTCGAGTTCTCAGAGCTCCAGGAAGACGAGCGAGACTTCATGCTGCCAAATCTGTACCAAGATTTAAAGGAGGAACTGTAATGTTCTGGGGAGGTGTTATACTGGGAGCAAAAACTCCATTGTTAACACTTCAACAAATTTTAACGGGTCGGATATCTGTTAATTTGGTGCTAGAACCAATCGTAAGTCTTTGGAGAGCTGCAATTGAGGATAATTTTAACTTCATTCACAATAGTGCACATCCCCATACCAGCAGAGTGACTAGAGAATGTCTTGAAACGGAAGGTGTCATAGTTTTGGACTGGCCCGCCTATTTACCAGATCTAAACCCTATCGAACAATTGTGGGACTAGCTCAAAGGAAGGGTTAGAGCTCGTCGAAACAATCCGGGAAATCTCGCACAGCTTATTGATGCAGCATTAGCAGAATGGGAGAACATACCCCAAGACAACGTGGATAATTTAATAAGAAGCATACCAGCGCGGATAGAAACTTGCATAAGGGCTAGAGGTGGCAACAAGGAATATGAAAATTATCAATTTTCCTTTTGTTTATGCTTTTTGGCCATTAAAAATTTAAAAAATACCATTTTGTTTATTTTGGGAACTGATTAATTTTTTTTTTATTGCTATACGGATTATTTTTCATTAAAAGTCATTGGTAAGGACTTATTCATAAACACAAAATTTTCATACATCTCAAAAATTATGAAAAATAATAGATGATTCCATATAAGTTTGGTTGTGTGTATATACTTCCCCCATAACGCCCGTCGCACTTTTACCGGGCCCTGTATAATAATATGAATATCTGTTACTTTATGTACATTAAGAAGACAAAAAAAAATTATAAAAAACTTGTTTAATATTGGAAAACATTTTCCAAAAAACGTCGTGCACACTCTGTGACATAACTTGGCCAGAGTAATGACGTAGTTGACGTGCGGTAATGATACGGCAACGGGGCATTTTTCCCGAGCGGATCGTGTAATTATTCGGGAAATTACACGGGATCCGTTATTAATATGGAATAACGACGAAATTGCCGTCCGTATTAGATAAAATAAAATCATTAAATGCCACGCCGCTAGATCTGTCCCGTTCGCCGGCTAATGGCATGCTTGTCGAATAATTGCCGATTATTATTTCAACTAGTTTGAGGAAAAATAGAAGAAATATAGGCATATAGTAAAAGAAAAATTATTATTGATGAAATCAACAAGAAAAATTAAAATAAAAAAAGTCTGTTATAGGTATTCTGTTTTATGACTCGTTTTTTTTTCAATTTTCTCTAAAACTGCAAGGAAATTTGGAAAACTATAAACGGAATTAACCATGTTTCTGGGTCAAAATATGTACTACCCCTAGAAATATTTGCACTTATTTAAAACTTACCCTGTATATTCTATTCATATTTTTTGACTGTGATATGAACCACAGCTTATTCACTGCTGTTGGTTATCTTTGCTAGATTCAGTAGAATTCAGAATCCGACTTGTTATATAAGAAATTCATAGAGTTAAAAAATAAGATATCTATAGTTTGGTACGACTGGCTGAAGTCGAATTAGGCTGTGGTTTGAACTATAGTAATAAAAAAACAGCACAATTTGATATAAAAATGCTCTTTAACTCTGTTCAAAATGAGATAAAGCCTTCAAAATCAATCGCAAGTCCTGCGGGAAACGTTCCTCCAGAATCGACGTCGTGTGGCGTCATGACGCCGGCGCCAGGGCCTGGCCAATCGGCGTCGAGTATATGCGACGCTCCCTTTCCCTTTTTTACACCCCCACTGTCCCTGCAATTGTCCCTTTGCGTCCAATTTTCCTGCCTAAACAGCCAGAGCAGGAACTCTGGCGACTTCCGTGCTTTTCCTGATGGTCTGCGTCGGTTTTTGACCGAAAATGGACGAAAATATTAGAATTTATAGTGGAAAGGGTGATAAAGGAATTGAGTTTTAAGGAAGAGATGTCATAAAAAGGGTAAAATAAAACAACAACAGTTGAACAACACAATATGCCGACACAGTATTATAACCATCTTCAAAATTTGCTCAAAAACAAGGGTTTAAAAAATCAAATTTCTGATAAAAGCAAAGCATTTAAGCCCTAATATTATTATATTATCTAAAAGTACATAAAATTTCCTACAAACTCTGTAATTTTCAAATTTTTTTGACCAGGTTTACTATATTTTCTGGATCCTAAAAAACTGTTAAAAAAATTGGGAAAAAATGACAATTTTTCGACTTTTTTCCATACTGATTTTTTTTTGACACCGATTTCATTAGAGCTGCTGTTATTTACTAACTAAAAGACGTAGAATAAGAAAATATAGACCATCGTAGTCTTACGTGAACAGTAATAGATGTAAGGGACATTTTAACCATCATCAAAAATAAACCAAAAACAAGGGTTCAGAAAATTAATTTTCTCACAAAACCAGGGCATCTAATCCTTCAAAGGTGTATATATTCTGAATCTACATAAAATTTCCTACAAATACTGATATTTTCATAATTTTAGGACTATGTTTACTATTTTTCTAATAAGGCTTTTGAAAATAAGTAAAAAATAGCGAAAAATTGTCATTTTTTCGATTTCTTTTCATAATATAGTCATAAAAATTGACGATTTTGCTCATATCGCCGATTTGGAAGAAACTACTGTTATTTGCTAACTAAAAGACGTAGAAAACAAAAATCTAGGCCATTGTGATTTTTCGTTTACGATCCTTGAAGTCGGGATAATTTTATAATTTTATCCATCATAAAAATTCGCTCGAAAACAAAGGTTAAAAAATTAAATTTCCAATAAAGCCAAAGCATTTAAGCTTTAATATTATTATATTTTCTAAAAGTACATAAAATTTCCTATAGACTGTGAAATTTTCAAAATTTTACGACCCAGTTTACTATGTTTTTAAGATCCTCGAAAACGGGTTAAAAAATAGCAAAAAAATTTACAATTTTTCGAATTTTTTTCGTACATAGGTATATTTGTATGGAATTTTTTTTAGATGCGCACTCATCGAAGCTTATTCTCCTTACCCTATATCTCTGGATTCCACATATCCATCACACGCATTTAAACCGAATTAACTCCCAATAAATAATTAACCTCGCTGTGGACGATTCCGATTAAGCCTTTACCACATCATGCACGCAAACCACCCAGAAAAATTAACAATTCATCTTCTAAACAGTTCCCGGACCTGCTGATTTATTAACAACCGGCAAACTGATTTGATTTCTTACTTCTGGCAGGGTTTTTAACGAAAATAGTGTAAGCTCGCCTGGCAACCCTTAATGTATGCGATTACCCTGTCTTTGGGGGTCGAAACCACAGACTTGTGGTTAAAAATAACAGCTTTTGGACAGAAAGAACGCTTGTAGGTTTCTTGGAATGGGGTATGGTAAAGGATTTCTGGTGAATCGTCAAATATGCATAGAAGGAATCGATGTTTTAATAGCTAATACAGGGTTCGACAAAAGTGCGTCGGGCATCTGTATGTGTTTGTTTAAATGCACACCTAAAGTATGTATTAAGGTATGCGCACACTAGCCAGAGCCGCACGAATCGCATCGACGAAAATGCGTCCAGCATCATTTGGCCAGAATGATTTTCGATAAATGCGGCTAGTGCTGCTGACGTCACACGCAATTCCTCCCACTCTACGTAGGTAGCCGAAGAGGAGATTAGAAATTCAATATGCTAAGAAAGTTCGCCAATTTTTCATGGCTCATATTGAAAAATTTTTAGTTTATCCTCAATTAAATATGGAAATAATGTGGATTTTTGCAAATATTGTGAACCTATAACTTTCGATTCTTTCTCGTGATTTCTTCTTCTTCTATTAGCAAGGAGCTTATAATTATTTCTTGTTCGTTGTCATTCATTGTCGAGAAATATTAAAAAAAACACGCTTATCACCGCAGACAGAACTCTGGAAGCGACTGATGAGAAATTCGATTGGCAAATACGGGTGTAGTAGGGGTAAAAAGAAACAAAATAGCGAATAATGCGGCGCGTTCGGTGCGGCTCTGTGTGCGCGACAAGAAAAAAAGTGCTTAATAAAATAAGCTTTTTGCGTCAAGCAGTTTAAGCAGGATCGTGATTAACCAATTACCCAACTTTTGGAAAACCCTGTATGATTTTTTTTAAAAATATGTGAAAAAACAAAATAAATTATGCGTGTCCAAGCGTTTTCCCGAAAGACTAACCGGTTTTTAAATAATAATTTAAATATTTGAGGGGCGTTTTCGCCCTCTTGGAATTTGAGATTCGAGAAACCCCTCCTTATCGAACCTCTACACCCCACAGTCAATCCGTTTGCAAAAAATCACCTTTAAACGTCAAGCAGTTTAAGCAGAATCGTGATTACTCAATGGTCATATAATAATAACATATAATGGAACTGAAATTTCGAAAAATCCCTTCTTATCGAACCCCTACACCCTAGAATCAACCTGTATGCCAAAATTGAGCTTCTTACGTTGAGTGGTTTCAGCAGGATCGTGATTAATCGGTGAGTCACTTAAAGATGTTATATATTAGTATATTTTTTTTTTGTTTTTCAACGATATGCTGTAGAAGCAAGTTATTTTAGATTTTTTTTAAGTATAGTTCATCATTATATTTATGCCATAGAACCAAAAAGACTACAAAATCTAACACTCTTTGTCGTGATAATTCCACTGACCTGCTTCAAAGACAATTAGGTGTCATTAGTTGTTCCTTTTTTTCTCAGTCAGTCAGACACACCTGTGCGTTTGGATATCGTCCGTCCACTCGAACAACCTCGAAATGATTATAATTAAAGGTCGCCCAGAGCGACCTAGGGCCGCCCATGGCGCCGAGCCCTTCCTCAATGGGACCCTTCAATGGACCCAAATTGGCCAACGTACTCCGTCCCTACACCCTCGTTTGTCTTCGATTCACTCTGTATAAATCGTTCGGCTCTCAAATTAGATTCGATTGAAGAAAATGCGTTTTTAATGTTTTTGGAACAGTGGCGTGCGTTGGGAAGGGAACTAAGAACTAAGAGGATATTAAAAAAACATCTAAAGCTGTTGGGATTGACAGTTGAAACATGTGCAGATTTTGTCAATTTGAAAAAGAAAATGTCTATACCTCTGTGGCGGATTTATCTCTACAAAAAATCCTATATGGGTACTAGCGTGTACCAGAGACTTCGTTCGCGTCGAATTAATCATTTGTAATGGTGATGATAAAGCAAAGCAAGAATTTCCATTAACATACAAACTGTATACATTTTTAAAAAATTTTAAAATATGTAAAAAAACCAAATAAAATATACGTGTTTAAGCGTTTTTTCGGAAACTTGACCGTTTTTTAAATAAAAAATATTGTAATATTTGAGGGGTGGTTTCGCCCTCTTGAAACTGGAATTTCGAAAAATCCCTTCTTATCGAACCTCTACACCCTAGAATCAACCTGTATGCCAAAATTGAGCTTCTTACGTTGAGTGATTTGAGCAGGATCGTGATTAATCAGTATGTCAGTCACTTAAGGGTGTGATCGTGTGATCGAAACCGTGGTAACCGTGTGATCGAAAAAAAAACGGCGTCAAAGACAGCTGGGGAAAGACAATCGATGATAATCTTGGTGAGGTCAATTTCTAGACGTCATTTATTAAAAATCTAACCCAATTTAATATTTAACAGTAACATCAATGACTGCCCCTGGACAGTAATGACTAAAAGTTGAAAGATTACAGATTATGTAGGGGATAAAAAAGATAGGGATACTGGCACGTGTCCTTTGATATAATTCGGTTATTGTCACAAGAAAGGGATGTTTCTTACACTTGGATAACTACGTGGTGACGAGGTAATCAGTTGGAAGTGCTTGAATTACATGATAATTGCAAAAGAATCGTTATATTAGAGCTTAAAGTAATATCAGCTTATTGTTGATCCTTCCAGTCTGCTGGTTCTTTTAAAATCAGGGTAAATAATAAAAACAATGTCATAAAAAAACATTTATTGATTCCAAATTTACAAAAGAGTGTGATATAACTTTTGGATAAAACACTGAATTAAAAATAAGTTTCCATTTTCTATTATAAAACTCAATGGGACCATTTAATGATAACATCAAGTCCAATTATATTAATATAGAGCTATAAAAATGCATATGAAACTTTAAAAATACGCTTTGGTTAATTCATACATCAGCTATTTTTTAAGCATATACACTGAAAAGCTACAAGTACAAGACAGATATGAGATTTAATTTCAGATAGGGCTCAACATTCACTATTATACTTTCAGCAAGGAATTGCTGGTAAGTTTTAAATAACTTAGGAAACTTTGTCACGTAACTCTGTTATAAAAAGCAATATTATTTTTTAATTACATCTGATATGAAACTATATTTTTGTAAAAGTGTTTCGAAATTGACAGTTTTTGATATTTATTGGAGATTCGAAATGACATTCTTTTAGGCACTAGTATCTAAAAGTGATAAATATAAAATAAATAAATAAATAAATGCCTTTATTGTCAAAAAATTTTTCAATTTGTAGACAAAGGTAAACTAACAAACAAAGTAAAAAAACAAGGTACACAAACAAACAAACAAAAGATAATACAAACCATTATACAAATAATATTGTCAGTCTTATTGTTAAAATAAACATTTATAAATGTTTATAATGTCAAAAAACAAAAATCAAAATAATATTCAAAATATTTAGCTAGTTTATAGTAAAATATCAATGACCTATAAATAAATTCATTTCGATGTCATTAGTAAATATAGCAATGGCAACGATAGACCAGTGTTTACAAGATCAAATTTGATTTTCAAAATATAATTCATTTACGGGCGTAGAAAGCCCCTTGTCCTAGTAAATAAGAGTTCAATGCTTTGCAGAAATGAAAAAATGATGTTATGGATTTGATTTCAATGATTGCAATTGATTGTGCATTTTTTCCGAGTTGTATAATATTGATCTTTTCAGTAACTCTGGAGCGTGGGGTAGGTAGATAAAGATCTTGCTCCGCGTTCCTGAGTGGATAAGTATAAAGAGATGGCCTTTCTTGAGAAGCTGATACATGTTTACGTATTAGCAAACAGTTCAAATATAAATAAGGAAGGAAGAGCCAATATTTTTTAGTTTTTAAAAAGTCCCGGCAATGAGTTCTGCTGTTTAGTCCCAGTGAATATCGAAGACAGCTCTCTTCTGGAGCCTGAAAATGCAGTCAAATTGAGTCGCACAACACGTACCCAGAATGGAAGGCAGCATACCTGAGGTGCGACTCAAAAGTGCATAATAAACAGTTCTAGCCACTGACAAGTTAAGCTCCTTAGAAACAGACCTTAATGCAAAACAAGCAGAGCTCAATTTTTTCGACAAAGCTTCGATATGTATGTCCCATTTCAGAGACTTGTCCACAACAAGCCCTAGTAAGCCCTAGTAGACAAAGCTTTAGTTTTAGAAATGTTGAGATTCAGAAGGTTCGAATCGCACGAAGATTTAATGGTGATTAAGTCATTTGATATAATCCTATGAAGTGCCGTGATGTCCTTGTTGCCCCAAGTGAAGCTAGTGTCGTCCGCAAAAAGACATATTTTGCCACTGATGTTTATGTTAGCAATGTCGTTAATAAAAAGCAGAAACAAAATAGGGCCTAGTACTGAGCCTTGTGGTACTCCACATTGTATTGGTTTGCTAGACGACAACGTGGTATCCACCCTCACAAGTTGACTTCTGTTGCTCAGATACGACTTAAACCATTCGAGAGATGATCCCCTGAACCCATAGTGCTGCAGTTTATTAATTAGGATCTTATGATTTACACAATCAGACACCTTAGAAAATCACAGAAAATTGTTGCTGTAGAATGATGGTTGTTTTAGGCTGGAGTAAACTTTATTAAGGAGGGAAAACATAAAGCGTCATTTGTGGACTTGTTGCTTAGAAATCCAAATTGATATTCAGTAAGTATTTTGTACTTAAACAGAAAAGATACCAGCCTTCTTTTAACCAGCCTTTCTATGATCTTAGATAGCGTTGGAAGGAGTGCAATTGGGCGATAGTTAGAAGCTTCGCATCTTTGTCTCCTCCTTTATGCAAAGGAATGATTATTGCCGTCTTAAGACATTTTGGAAAAATACCATTTTGGAACGACATGTTTATTAAAGTTGTTAGGTGATTCAGAGTGATTTCTGGCAGATTCGAAAACATTTTTAGAGTTATCCCGTCGGTCCCAGAAGTATTAATTGTACTGCGAAGCTCTTCTAAAACTACAGGCGAAAAAAAGAAACTGTGTAAGTTTACAATATCAGTGAAACTTGTTTAGGCACCAGTGCCTAAAAGTAAAAAATAAAACGTTAAAAACAATGAAAATATTTATTTATTATAAATCTTAAAGATACAATTATTAAAATTATTAAAGTGAATACAACAGGCAGCCAAATTTTCGTCTCTAAGAGAAATACAAGTTGTAGGAATCGGAATAAGTAAATTTCTTGTACTGTCAATGCTGGTAGCTTCCGCTTCTACGTGAACTGCTTTTAATTTCTTATTTGGCGTATCTTTCTGTCCCATGATTCTTTTTGCTATTTCGGTTTTCTGTTCAATTGAATTTTCAAGCAGGCAGCATTGTTGGAGAGCTGCGCCGGAAACAATGACCAATTTATTCAATGGCGTTGGAGAGTCCAAAAAATTTCTCTATCTTTTTTGGCATACCTCCAATTGTACTGATTCCAACTGGCAGTGTACAGCATTGATTTTTTCGATACGTCAAGGAAATTGCTGATGTGTCACATTGAGTGGTCGAAGTTTTGCGTACTTACGAAATACACGTAAGAAATTGATACCATCTATTGATCCCTTAGTAATCGTAAACACTCTTGGAAAATGAGTTTTTGTATTCGCAATCTTCACACCAATAAATTACTGACAATCTTTAATGGCATCTACGGTTAAAAACGTGATTTCTTCCCTCCTATATGCTCCAAATAATCAAACGATTAAGACAATTTTAGCTAACAGGAATTCTTTGTCATCGGCTTCTTTCCTAAAGCGTTCTATTTCCAGTTTGGTAAATAATTTTGATTTCTTTGCCTGATATCCGGAAGCTTTCCTTTTTAAAAATGCAATAAGGTTTGTGAATTTGCTAATATCTACGTTTCTGTTCAGGTAAATCATGGTGCGGAGCATCGAATATTTACTCCACAGAGTTGACGGCTTTAAGGTAGTGGATAACTTCAAGAAATAGGCTAGCAATACCTTTTCTGTGAAATTCTCAACATGTTTTTCTTCGACCCAGATTTCAAAGTTGTTGTAGGTGCGGTCTCGTATAAGTTTTTCGACTTCTCGGGCACTAACGTGGATAGCGCAGTTTCAGCAGCTTGTTGAATATCCAAAGACTCGTCATTATCACTCATTTTTCACAAAACTTTGTAGGAAATACGGCGACGTTTGAACCTGACAGAACTTTGTCTTTAAACAATGCATAAACATTATTAAAACCGATTACCAGAACATTTTAAAAAATGTTTAAAAATAAATAATAATAATAGCATGAAAATCTCAAATTATCCACTTTCACAAAAAATCTTGTATGAAATTCGTTGCGAAAAGAGTGTTTTAAGCTCTCGACGCATTGTCCAACTCGGCTTTTGCCTCGTTGGACAATTTTGCGTCCCGTGCTTAAAACACATTCATTTCGCAACTTGTTATATAAATAGCTATTAAAATACTCTAAAGTAAGGTGATACTCTGAAGCCAAGTGGTCAAGTCACTTGGATCCCTTAGCTGTTCTATTTATTTAGAGGAGAAATCAATGTAATCCATTTTCTTCTTTTGCATCTAGTTTTTTTACGCAATAAACTTTCTGTCAATTTTATTGCCGTAACTTTGGCAATTTGATGTACCTTACGCACTGTGACCATTTTGAATCAACTATAGCAGAAGCATTTTGATGTGACTTAATACCAGTTGCCAGAATTAAAGTATTTCCTTCAATATGGAGGATTTTACAGTCAAATTTCATCGATTAAAAGGCTGAAGGATTTTTATCCAAAAAGAAGACGATATGAAGATTTCTCGCAGTTTTGCACAATAAAAATTGTTAAAATATGTAGTAGGATTTATTAGGTAGTAGGAGTATTTATCCTACATCTATTTTTTCACTTTAACGGTGTCTAAATAAGGATGCCTCAGTTTAGAGTAATTTTGCTGTCAAAAAGTCCACATTTCGAAAGATTTTAACATTTAACAAAAACTAATAGATGCATTTTTATCTTTCAACGCGTCTTATTACACACATATCATAACTAAACTAAAGTTCTTGATGTTGAAAAGAAAAATAAATAGGTAAACGGAAAACATTTCTAATACGCCAGGCAGATCATGGCGATGGCGTCTTGCAAGATTAATTATTCTCGGTTTAAGCAGTCATTGTAAGTAATAAATTTTCTGAAACATTTTTTATAATATTGCTATCACCGCAGTAATAATAAAAAAAGTGTCTATGTGGTTTACCTACTCAGTAAATTAGTACATAATTTACTAATAGTTTTAAACTTTAATATTCATAAATAAATTTATTATGCACAATTATCAATTATAAAATGCAATTAGGAAAAAGGCTTTTTGTAGAATTAAATAAATATGCTAATAAACTATTGTTGAGTGTGATGTTTTCACGCCTAGCGGTGATTATTTTGTTTAATAAATAACTATATACATAGATATGTATCTCTGTACGGTAGCTTTATATAAATTACAATATTATTAAGTTGCCGTTTTTGAAAAGTATATAATTTTGAAAGATTAATTTTTCAATTAAGGAATATAATAAATTATTAAACATTTCACTTTTAAAATTTGCCGTATTTCTTGACATTTCCAAGTGAAACTTCTTTACGCGTGTTGGGAGTAAAAATTCAAGGCCGTGACACACGAGCTAGCGAGACGAAAAGTGGTAATGATCGCACGATAACGCAAACTCCAAAAAACAGTTGATTTAAAGCTAAGAAAATCATTATAATAAACTATGCTGTACCTGTGTACCAATATCCTCTGGTTGTATGCTAGGAAGTAAAGCAAGGAAGTTCTTCTGAGGGAACAGAAAATGTACAGATAACAGAAACAATTTAAAAATAATATTTTTATTAAAACAGCATTATAATATGCCACTTTTTCAAACATATCCTTCAAATCTTTCAATTTAATAGCTGCTAGTAAGAATTTTCACTCAAATATGCGCACATAGATTGTTTTTTTTTACCTCTCCGTATTCATTCCCATACTTATATATCCTCCGTCTATATATATCGACCGCTTATATACATACACAAACCCCGCACTTATCCCTTTTTTATGTACATACATGACCGCCGTGCATCATACCCAGGTAAACTCCGTCCACCATATACATATATACGCTCACATACACACGTACATACCTGTATGCCCAGGTAGGTACATGGTACATAGCGTGCCAACGAGAGCTCCATACATATTTATATACCTGCACTAACCTATAATAAGACTTCCCAGGGCCCTCTTTGATTATTACAGCTTGCGGAACGCCAGCTCATTGGTCGAGCGATATTAGTTCGGGGGGGACGGAGGGGTCACGTTGGACGCCATTTAATTTATTTTTTTATTATTTTTACTTTTTTTCGATATAATATATGAGTGAAGGTGAAGGTCTTTGAAATAAAATAAAAGACGTGAGCTATACACACATTGTATAATTTTTTTATAAGATGTTTTTTAATTTATTATACAAAATTAAGTGTAATTTGTTTAATGTCTATTATTTTCTAGCTCAGTACAGTTTTTCTATGGCATTTTCCTTTAACAATGTATAATAAAGTAGTTAATTTGGTTTGATTTTGGTACCTTTACGACAAAAATCTTCGTAAATATAGGTGTGCCTCTCCCTGGTACTACTTTAAAAATACCAATATTTTAGATTAGAAATATATATATTCTGAAAGTACATAAAATTTCCTATACGTTCCTGTAAATTTCAGTTTTTTCAGACCACTATTAATATTTTTTAAAGCGATGAATACAGAAGTTCGTACTTTCTGGCCAGACTTGCGGCAAAATCTCTAGAAATACGGAATTATTTTAAAACTATTAATATTTTAGCTTAGAAGTTAGAATATTCTAAAAATACATAAAATTTTGTATATATTCTGTAAATTTCAAATGATTCAGGTAGGTTTAACTATCTGAAGTCGCGAAATATAATTGTTACTGTTAGGACAGCTTAAAGACAAAATCTTTCTGAATAGGCGTGTCTCTCCCGGGTCCTACCTTAAAACTACCAACATTTTAGATCAGAAATAGATATATCCTGAAAGTACATAAAATTTCCTATACGTTCCCGCAAATTTCAGTTTTTTCAGACCACTATTAACATTTTTTTTAAAGCGATGAATACAGAGACTCATACATTCTGGCCAGACCTCGCTCATTTTCTAGCAAGAAGGGCAAAGGTCAGATCTTTTAGACCGACAACACTATTTTACACAGTATACAAGACATGAAAACCTTAAAAATCATAAATTTAAATTTATCCAATATTAGATTGTTTTTTTTGCAACATTGAAAGAAAAAAATTGATTCAGAGTGCTTCTTCGTTTTTTAATCATACATTATGCCATGGAAATATATAATAACACACCTGAAATCTGCTCCGTTTTCTAAAACTACTAATTACATACTGCAAAACCCGCCGTTTTCATTCAGAAAATGATAACTAAAGGAAAAAGAAAAATATAAGAGTTCCTTGAAATTATTGTAGTAAAGAGAATTTCGATCTGTTCAGCATTATGCTTAAATTTAATACACTATCATTACACGGTTTTGTTCAGGAGAGTATTATTATCATTTATCATCATGGAAAATAGTTTTTAATTTTGTTTTTGCGCTGGCGAATGGAATATCAGTTAAGTGATAGAAGAAAAAAGATTTCAACTAGAAGATTATTTAGTTATTTTTATAAGTAATTAGGGCATTGTTAGTTATTTAAATTGTACGGAAACTATAAATATGGTATATGATTTAAATCGCTTTTAATAAAGATTATTCGAAAAATACAAAAGATAAATCCAATACCCCTGGCGAATACCGATTCGAGTACTATGACGAAATACTTTGACACGATATATCCAAAGATTGATGACCGGTCCTTGTGTTTCTTCTTTGCCTCATGATGGGAGAAGAATAAAAAACAGAAAAAAGTCATTATCAGTGGCCTTTATCCAATTATAATCTCCCGCGGCCACCGGAGTACTATGGGTTTCTATTCTGTGGCACCACAGGCGATAATTAAACAGTAGTACCTTACAGGGGGCGATGGGTACCACCACAATATTAAGTAGAGTTGAGAGTAACAATAAAAAGCAAAACAAAAATCGAAATAATCTTTTTGATTTTATTTATTAGTTTTGACAAAATGGTAAAGGGAAAACAGTCACTTGAACCTGTTGCATTGAATAGCTTGGTGCTAGTGCTTTTTCCACTGGAGTGATTTAGAAAAGCACTAGCACCAAGCTAGTCTCTGTTGTTATTCTCCTTTATTTCTTCATTTCTTCATTTGCACTTTTTCCCCAATTTTGATTTTCTTGCCGATCTTCTGAGGAAGTCAATTTCAGTTGCTAAAAGTTTTCTATGGCTTCCATGGACTTGAAAAAGAATAGAATTTAGTGCCCCTGTAACGCTTCTGGTTTTGTTGATTCTGTTGTTGATGGTATTGTCGCTTTTTCCATTATTATGTACGTTAGTACCCTAGGTATGTGCATTCAGGACATTATTTTATTCTGTTTTGGTTTTCCATTTCTAGGTCTTGTCCATAGGCCTTGCAGGGACCTGGTGATTTTCCCACTGCAGGGTCCTGGTGATTTTGCCACGTACAGATATTCTGTCTTTTTAAAATTTATTTGTAAACCCTATCTATCATACTCCTCATTTAATTTTCTAAACATATACTGAATGTCCTCTAATGAATGGTATATATTGTTTTATTTTCGAGTAGTATGCCCATTCCACTACATTTTCGTCTCCATTGTTCCAATGCTGCATCTAGGTAAATGTTGAATAAAATTGGTGAATTAATCTATATAAAACCGTCTCAGATACTGGCTTTTATCAAAGCTCCGATACTTATGATGAGTTATAACTCAAGAAACCAAAAATGTGTATATCTATTTATACTTTTTCTATCTATATAATTTGTCTTAGTTTAAAAATACCAAATACAAAATGAAACTCTGTTTTTTTTAACGCTCTGAACTCAATAAGCCCCTGGTAATTTGATTCTGTGGTCATTGTGTAACTGTATCGAACCTCAGGTGCTTCCTTTTCTTTGACCATTGTTATTATTATTATTATGTATTAAGTCCGTCGATGGGCATGATTGAATGGGATGCGATTACTATGCCTGTCAAGATGGTTGGTTGAAATATTAATTTTTCTTTTCATATAATATGTTCAGTCAGAAGAGTATAATGGAAAATTATATTAAAAATACTTTTGTTCCTGATTTTTTACTATTAAATTTTTGAATATATTTCAGACTCACTCATGATCTATGAAAATCATGTTTTAAAAGACTAGCCTGTATATTACGGAGTATTTAACAGGGTACAGCCTCCTCGATGAACATCTCAGTATAGATTGAAGGTAAGAAACAACGCTGAATGCAGATTTTGTGGGAAAAATAGAAAAACATCAGAACACCTTACAACCAATCGTGCTATAAACTTTGGTACGACTAATATCAGAGATAGACAACTAATCTCTGTAAAACCGTCTCAGGTACTGGCTTTTTTCAAAGCCCTGAGACTGTATGATGAGTTATAACTTTAAGATTCCCCCCTCATCTACATAGTAGAAAATAAGACAAATTATTTACACCAATAGGTAACCTTTAATAAATATGTCACAAGACTTAAAACAAATACCTATAGAACCTGCCTACGCTGGCATAGATTTAAGAAATTCGAATGGCATATATATGTTAACGACATAAAAATTTCCAAATTGAAAAATCAAAATGGTCTTTGATGGTACCCAGTACCCAGCCACTTAGAGTAGTATTTATGTGGGTCCATTTGCATTATGTTTAAAGCGTAGGTCTTTGATTTATGTGTAGAATTGGAAAAATCTCACGCTAGTTGTTGTTGTGATCACTAAACCATGGTACCATAGTTTCCTGTAGATATTTCTCTAGTAAGAGGGATTGTCCAGAGAGAAATAAGTGTATCTAGAGGACTTCTAAAATATTATCTTGATATTGCTATCTTGTCACATTTCAAAACATTTAAAATAAGTATTAATTATTAGCATTTTAATAAAGAAAAATAATATCTCCACATACGTCAGCGATGGCTATGAAACGAAGATCGCTGTCATTATATTTTGGGAATGTCATCGATCGTTATTTCCAAGCCAACTGAATGCCGTTTTTTGTCGATCACACGGTATGCTTTGGCTTGTTTTGCCCTTTTCAAAAAGTTTCTTAAAAATAACCGTCTAACTATAGTGTAACAAAAATTATTTGTTATAGGGGTGGATTTAAAGAGGTTATACTAGAGGCAATGAAAATATATTATACATTATTATCGTTTTTTACTGATTTTAATATTACTTTTTGACGATCTGATAAAAAATGTTAAATTTTTGAAAAACTGTGGTTTTACATAAACTATTTTGGTTGACAATGATAGAATATTGTAACTTCCTCTAATAGAAACATAAAAAATCATGCCTGGGAAGCAAGACCGATCGAATATACATAATAAAAAGGCGCAAGTAGGCGAGGTGTGGGGGGAAGAGTAATAACCCCCTAGAAAAGGGGGCCCCGTCTTCCGGCGCGGCGCCGAACAATCGAAATGGGTTCAGCGAGGCGCGAAACTTGGGGGGCCAAGCCCTAAAGACGCCGCACCCACGGATCCAGTTTAAAGGAGAAGTGCTTAATCAAGAGAACGGAGAAAAAAGAATAATTATAAAAGAATGGGAAGTTAAAGAGATGTTTTATGATTATGAAGTTAGTTAAGGTGTAGATTTACACTTCTGTATATAGAAAACCAGGCTCAGCAGAAACAGGGGATAGGAGTATTTAGGCTGACTCAAAACTATGGATCAGCATCCTTCAAATCAGTAATCGAAAGATGCTCGAACTTATTTTAGAACTATCGGAAGCAATAAATAACCATCTTATCCGATAGTCAAGCGGCATTAAAAGTGATCAACTCAGTAACCATCAATTCGAAGTTAGTCAAAGAATGCCTAGAAAATCTAACTTTCTTAACAAATTAGACAAACAAAAATAAAGTCCTTCTACTCTGTTGTCTCGAAGAAATTTCAAAGACACTCAAACTCCCTAAGTTTTTCTAAGAAAAAACATATTATAGCTTATATCGCTGGAAAGCTTAAAAATGGCACTTTCTATGAAGTCTATCACTGATAAAAAAGATAGACTTGAACTAAAGTCGTCATCGTTCTTGAAAAAAAAATTGAGTGGCAAGAGAATTTATTTTAGCGTAAAAGAAAATATTTTGCCTGAAGAATAACTCTCTTAACTCAAGAAAACTTGTTCTCTTGAAAAATTCGAAAATTTCTCTTGAATCTATTTTCATTCAACCAAGTGCAAGTTACTTTGTTTTAAGATAATAACAAAAATACGCTAGGAAGTACTTCATTCAAGAAACATGGCCATTTTTCCAATAGCTAAATACTCTTTTGATGAAAAATAATAACGACACGCAAAGACGATGACGAAGGACGGTATATACTGGGAAATCAATTAGTGATCGTTATTAACATGCATTTGTCATTTTTTATGGACAAATTTTAGGATATATGGATTCTTTAAAGGAGTTTCATTCAAAGAGACATTTACCTAATGCACCTGTTTAGATAATGCATGCGTGACTATAGATAGAATAAGAATAATAAATAAGCAAATAATTACAAAAATTTTAGAATTTCAAGTCGTCGTATTAAAAAATTCAAAATGTGACCAAAGCTGATAATTTTAATAATTTATTTGCTTTACTTCGATTAATCGTGATGTAACATTTTTTTCTAATTTGTAGTGATGAACCACCCCAAAGAATACCAAGGAGTGAAGAAGCAGAAATAACTACTATCGAGGAAAATAATATCACTTTACTTACTACAGACCAGGAAAAAATAAATTTATCAGAAAATATTATAACTCGTAATATGCCTTTATATGATATATAGACTTCTCTTAGATCAAAATAAATTTTAGTTGAGTCAATAGTATTCGCTATTGGTTTAAGAAAAGTGTTTCTTTAATCAAGAAATGTCCCTTTTCAATCAAGAATTTTTGCATGAATCAATGAGAAGAGACTATTGTTTTTGTAGCAAGAACTTCTTTGCATATTCATTTTGGGTCAAGAGTGAAATACTTTGGACAGATAGATTCTTCTATTCTCTAAAGTAATTTTTTAAAGCTTATGAAAAGATAGTTAATGCTTTGGGCAAAGAAACGTCGTTCTTGGCCCTATTCAAAAACGCCAATCTTTTGGGTCAAAGTCATATTCATTTCGACTGAGAGATCCTTTTTTTCAGTGTACTCTGTTGTCTCGAAGAAATTTTCAGTTCACACTCAAACTCAGTAAGTTTTTCTAAGAAAAAACATATTATAGCTTATAACGCTGGAAAGCTTAAAAATGGCACTTTCTATGAAGTCTATGAAGTCAAATTTGTTTTTTTTTTCCAAATATCTAGTAAGCCATAAAGTTTTTGAAAAATTTTTTCCTCGCAAAACTGCAATTATTTCCCAATTTGATCATCTCTCTAGCTCCAGTAGATACCCATAAAGAACATCGTAGAAAACTCACCCCGTATATTGAACTGTATTTTATGACATGCTACAATTGTATTTTTTTGTACAAAATGTGGTCAAATAATCAATCTGTCTATCTATTACTTTACATATTTTTAGCCGGCTAATAAGATCGGCAATTTTTTTTTTAATTTCACAAATATTTTCATGGTGTCTATCTGTCTGTCTGTCTGTCTGTCTGTCTGTCTGTCTGTCTGTCTGTCTGTCTGTCTGTCTGTCTGTCTGTCTGTCTGTCTGTCTGTCTGTCTGTCTGTCTGTCTGTCTGTCTGTCTGTCTGTCTGTCCGTCTGTCTGTCTGTCCGTCTGTCTGTCTGTCCGTCTGTCTGTAACACGATAACTCAGAAACCGGTAAACCGATTTTAACCAAATTTGGCACAAAAATACTGGATCACCCGAGAATCTGGCCATTAGTTTGTGGAGAGGGTGGAGGGTTGGTGGGGGGGTATGGGAGGGGGTTAAAAATTTAAAAAAATCGTAACTCCAAAATTACAGTAGCTAGCGAAACGCGGTTTTCAATTTAAGATTAGGAATAATATTTGCAACAACATTTGTAATTACATCAAAATCAGTCAAAGTCGCAGTTTTTGAGATAAAAAAAAATTGGAAAAATTCCTTTACTTCGAAACTAAAAGAACTGCCTACCAACCTTTTATTAACATATTATTTTAGTATGGGCGGCTATACGTGCCTCCCGGCGCCAATTTTTTATACTTTAATTTAGGTATGTAATTAAGGTTCAAATTCAAGAATATACTTTTGCAAAATGCCTTTTATACCTATGAGAAGTTCCTAGCATTCAGTTATTAACATGAACCACCCTGTATAATAATTTTATAATAATATAAACTGTAATAATTTTATCTGAATATTTTTCAAAAATTGTGTATGTTTTGTCAATCAAATTTTTGTTGAAACAAAAAGGACTTGTATCTATCTAATCCCATTAAAAACTTCTCAAAACCTTTTAAACAAAACACAGTAATCGTATGAAGTACGAAAATTATAACCATCTTGGACCAGCTATATTTAGCCAAAATGCTTTTGTTATCTAATCAAGAAGTAACCCATAATAATATTCACTCTCTCCACCCTCCCCAACCCCCTGAAAATGCAATTTTCTTGGTAGTAATTTGCGTTTTGCGACGAATTTTGACCAAAATCGATTTTGGGACAGGAAATTATGGTAATTTCTGGAAACAAACCGCCTGCCTCCATCTTGGACACGACTAATATGAAGAGAGACGCATTAAAATCAGAAGAAAATTAGCATGGTGGGGTATTATGGTATTATGTCGGGAGACGTGTAATTTGGGTACCCTCGTACGGTGGTACCATCACCGTTTAGACGTAGAATTTAATATGGTTAGGTTCCTTAAGTTTCCTTTTTTTTAAAGAAGAATTTTTGCAAAACCGATGTTTTTTTAATACCTATAAAAAACAGATTTTTTTTAGTCTGGTATTGTTTTTTTATTTTAAATTGATAATATACAAAGTGTCTTTTAATTAAGGTCAGGTATTTTAACTCTTACGCTCAGTAAAATGGTACCTACTTCATTTATGTTCTATCCAGATCTGAAGACACAGACGACTCCTTATAGACTCTCTGAAAAAAATACGATATAATCAAAAAATGGCTTTGAAATGAAGATCGCTGTCATTTTATACTGTGGTAAAATTATATGAGGAATGTCATCAATCGTCATTTCCAAGCCAACTAGACGCCGCTTTTATCGAAAAACACAACGCTACTACTAACATACCTACGCTACTAGAAGTCTCCATCTTGTAAATATTGTTGATAAAAGAGAAAAGTAAATTTGAATGTTGGTTGATATAATTAAGACATACATCCATTTATTTTTTGAACCCCTGTATTTTCTCTAATAATTCAGATATCAGAGAATGAATCAAAAAGAAAAACCTCCCAAAAAATTAGGCTACAATTTTTTGGAGCAAAATATTTTTATTTGTCAGTTGCCGATTCTACAGAGTGTTTAAAAAAACCCTAAAAGTTTCTTACTTCTTTTCAGTCTCTGTATGTGATACAAATCAAATCTTTTTGAAAATGACCAATGTTGAATTTAGTGTAATTTTTGCCATAATATACACAAAATACATAAAGATCTAAGAAAGCAAAGAAAAAAATGTACAAAATCCCATCCATCCTATAGATACATTTATAGCTATCCGCGATCGTTATACAGCATGACACATCAACATGTCCGCACTTAAACCACACTAGAACAGAGAGTGCTGAGAGAGGAAACAGCAGAAAGA